>NC_090267.1:217557959-218237959 GCF_040414725.1 Anabrus simplex | reverse complement strand
TATGTGATTACCCCAATGAAGATCTTTCCTTATATTAACACCTAGATACTTACAATGATCCCCAAAAGGAACTTTCACTCCATCAACGCAGTAATTAAAACTGAGAGGATATTTCCTATTTGTGAAACTCACAACCTGACTTTTAACCCCGTTTATCAACATACCAATGCCTGCTGTCCATCTCACCACATTTTGCGAGGTCACGTTCTAGTTGCTCACAATCTTGTAACTTATTTATTACTCTATAGATAATAACATCATCCACAAAAAGCCTTACCCCTGATTCCACTCCTTTACTCATATCATTTTTTTATATATATATTGTACCAGGAAAAGTTGTGGGCAAAGGGCATGAGTAGGACCTCAGGGAGTGGAACTGGGTTTTGGAGCCGATACAGAGAAGGATAGTCTCGCAGAGCGAATAATAGATGGTAAATAATTTTTTTTAAAACAATTTATTAATTTCTCACCCTGCGGTATGATTGTTGACTCAAAATTTATATTGAAATTAAATGTTGAAAATAATCTTCTTGAACAGAAAATGGCATAAATATCATTGGTTTCAAAGTCTTTCATATGTGTGAATTTCCACCTAAAGTCTTTTTAAACCTAAGCACACTTTTATAATGGTAAATGGATATGAGAAATTATTAAAAGTTTTCAGTTCTCAGTTCGTCAATCTCGTTATACAACACACTTGAAATCCTACAGTATTTCTACGAGAAATGAAATTGAAATTAAATTTATCACTTTTGAGAAATTATGGAAATTGTTCACACGCGACACTGAAGTTTCACTGTTCAAAATAAATTAAAAAGTTTAGTCAGTTTGTTACTCACTTATGACAAGAACTGTTGTTACCAAATGTCGAAAGATGGACATCTGGAATGTTCCATGTAGAATCAGGATCGGCGATGTTGACGTTCCCGATGAGGTGATGACAGCTGGAACTGTTGAGTTTCGCACACGAAAATTCATTTAGTGCGACTGGTTATCACTTACACTGTTGAACACTATTTATGGCGTATGAAGAATCACAGTCCTTTCTGTACTAAATACTATTTACAGTCGTTATTGAAACGTTCTTAATCACACAGTTCACACTTGAAGAGAAAAAAAAAAGCAAGTCGATAAGCACAGTCTGTGAACACAGTCATTAAGTTAGATTTTCTGCTAATCCTGTTATATTAACTCAGAAAAGTTCTTACTTTTTCGTTCAAAATATAATGCAATACTCGAGAGAAAAAAATAAGTTCTGGTGATTCTTAAGTATTAGGCTCTGTAGAAGTTTAATGTTACTTGACGTTGCCTAAGTCCACACGTAATGAAATAGTTAATATTTGTACTCCAATAAGTTCACTCGTGTTACAGTCTTAAATGTCTTTTTAGGATTATATTGTAATCGCGACGCGACATACTAACTGCAGTGCGACGTCCTTTATCGGCGATAGAATTTCGCGTTCTGGAGATACGACGAAAGTGACTTCTACCGTGACTGCGCGAACATACTGTACGCGGGCCGGTCTGCTTGTCCTTGTACGGTACTATACTGTACTGCACACTGGTTTGCGGGCTATCTGGCCTTGACATATATAGATGCCAGCGCAGGGAGGGGTGGCAGCTCTCTCTCGGCCATGTGACCGTAATTACGTAATTTCGTTGAGACTTTAAATTGTTATAACTCAACAACCGTTTGATGAATTAATTTGAAATTTACAGGGATTAACTTTTATGATGTTTGCTATAATTCAGCGTTTGTCCCGTTGAAATTGGTTAAGGTGTTAAAAAGCTGTTAAAAGAAAAATTCTTTCGAGAAATATCTCTAGGGGAGGTGAGCTTCGAGCGACAGGTGACGTCACTTGACTCCGCCTAGCGTACTCGTAGGGTCTGGCACATACTGGAACATTCTTTACATGGATGTTCGTACGTCGGTCGGATCTTCAATGCTGGAAATAACATTTCTTTCAATTAATATGGACCAGGACCTAGGCCTTCCTGGTACATCTTCCCCTTGGTTGGACGAAAAGAAAATACGCAGGATTTTCTTTTCCAGGCTTTACTCTTCCTGTGGTACATATTGTTATTTGATGGATTAGCTGAGTTATAAATACAGGCTTACGCACTATGGCCAATGGATTCAAGTACTTAGTTACGCAAGGCGAAATTATCCCATCATCTGTCATTTTATGAATTAAGTTACGAACTTCTTCTCGATATTTCTCGGGTACGGGATATGGTTTCTTCTGATAAGGAGACAAGTCATTTACATCAAGATGATATTCATAGTCAGCTATCTCTCCAGGCTTATCATCGAATACACATGCAAATTTCTGTAGAACGTCATTTTTAGCCTCCTCCAATTTTAATTTAATTTCCGGGTCTTCAACCACACTGGCTATTGACATTATATAATCCGGACCTATAATGGAGTTCTCATTGAATATGGACTCTGCATCGTTCTCACTTTGGTCACCCTTTCTACTTTCTGCTACGGCTGGCGCAACCTCGCTCACAGCGGGCTTAATAATGTCACCACCGGCTGCTTCAAAACGGGCTCCCTTCTCTTGAACTTCCAGGTCACCTCGTCCTACCAGCTGTAGTTCTACGGAATTATTCTGTAATCTTACGAGGTTGGCATCATAGTCAATGGTTCCTTTGTATTTGATCATAAAATCTGATCCAAGTATTAAGTTGAAGTTAAGACGTGATACTACCAAAAATATGTGTTCGAACATCTGACTGTTAATTTCAAACTCTAAAAATGCCTGGGATTTACATTTAACAATCTTATCAGGAACTATCCCTCTTACTTTAATTTGAGCTGCAGGTAATAACAAAACATTGTTCTGATCTTTAAGCGAGTCTACAAGCTTATCAGAAATTAAAGTAGCTTGTGCTCCAGAATCGATGAGCGTAATCACCTGTAGGTTGCCTGTGCGTACTGTTATGACAGGTAATGAACGTGTAATAATTGGCCTTAGTGTTTGTGCGTCTTCGAATAGTAATTCGGAATCGTCAATATGCCAGTAATTGATAACAGCAGTACAATAATTTGACGTTTCGTCCTCATCGTGTTCTGTAGTCAATCTCCCTATTGCGAGATCGGCGTTTTTTTTTATAGCGCCTGTTGGGTCAGGATCAGGTGATCTTTGTTCTCTTGGTCCGAATTGACGTTGATATTCCAGGGATGTAGCTCCGGGCTCATCAGGATTACGGTTTCTCTCCCTGATGTATTCCCGTGTGTCCTTCCATCTACTTTCGAGTTCTCGTCGTCTGGCCTCACGGTTTCCTTCAGGAGTGCTTTCGCGCTGTCTCCATGTATTCCTAGGTTGGTAAGGGTGTCTATCCTGATTCCTCTGACGTCTAAAATTCCGGAATCTGGTTGGGTTAGTAGGGCTTAATCTGCCTTCTTCACGTGTCCTGGGTTCCTCTCTCTCCGGCGGTTTTATTTCCGCAGAATTCGTATTTACTTCTCGACTCCTGTTAGTTTTCGGACTAGATTGGGTATTAGCCGTATCTAACCTACGCAAAGTAGCGTCAAAATGTTCCAATGTTTTAATGTTGGCAGCGACTAGTATTTCTTGCACATGAGGCGGATATTGAAGTGTCAGGATCTGAATAAGTTCAATATCTGGCAAAGGTGGATCTAAAAACTGGAGCTTCTTTAATTGCATTAGGCAGTAGTCTGAATATCGGGAAGTATTGACTGAAGTATTGTATTTGCTAGAGTAGAGTTGCATTTTTACAAGGTGCTGTCTTTCTGAATCCCAAAAGCGTTTAAGAAGTGCCTGTTTAAAGTCGTCATAGTTTTTAAAGTTGCTCTTAAAAGCTATGAACCATGATAAGGCTCGTCCTTCTAGAAGTTTGGATACTACTCGAAGTTTCCTATCGTCCTCTACCCTATTTTCCTCCAGGTAATCGTCGACATTTAACAAAAATTCTCGAGCAGTGTATTCATCACGTCCTGAAAATTTGACTGGTTTGTCATCTGGTACTTTAATAAGGGTTGTTGTATTGTGTATTTCCCTCGACGAACCAGGAATTGTGACGTCAGTTGTATGTTCTTTAAGTTTAATTTGATTCATTTCTTCGGACAAATTTTTAATTTTAGAATTAATTGAGGTGTCTAAACTTTTTATTTCATTTCTCAAGTCAGTTTTAATGACTTGTACGTCTTTACAGAAAGCAGCTATCTGGGTATGCGTGCTATCTAGCTGTCCTGTAATACGCTTGTCGAGTTCTCCTTGCGTGCTCTTAATTAATCCTATCTCGCTTCGTAATTTACCCACGTCGCTCTTTAATGCATCTCGCAAGGTTTCCTGCACCTGAGCTAACTTTGCTTGAGTTTGTGAGATGTTACCGTGGGATTCTTGAAATTCAGTTCGTAAATCTTTGAGTTCAGTAGAAAATGCTTCAACGGAAGGAAGAACATTTCTAAGATCTTTGTCTAAAGACTTGACGACCTCTGTCTTTATTTCTTCCTTAATAGACTCTAAGTTTTCAACAAACTGATCCCGCATGTTTTTCAATGTAGCTTCGACTTGTGCACTAGAATCAGTAAGTTTCTTTTCGAGGCGAGTTCCAGCTTCACGGAATCGTTGCTCGATAAGGGCACTAGATTCAGTGAGTCTTTTGTTAATGACTTTATCCGCTTCAGCAAACTTAGTGTCCAACGTCCTGTCAATTTTAGAAGTTAAGTCTTCAACCTTACTATTTGACTCAGTTAACTGCGCCTGTAGTTGAGTATTTTGTGCCTGTATTTGTTGTTGAAGTTGAGCCTGTAATTGGGAATTAGACTCTACCATCTGCGCCTGTAGTTGAGAATTAGACTCGATCATTTGAGTCTGCAATTGGTTATTAGACTCTACCATTTGCGTATTAATTCGATCAATCTTGGCATTCTGATCGTTAATGCTAAGCCTAAGAGCTTCGATTGCTGCAAGTAAGTTATCCATGTTTCCGGAATCTTCGAATAAGTCAAATACAACAAATTCTTTGCAGTCAAATCCTGTGCTCGAGATATAATGACTTGAATCGAACCCTGAATGTTGCGACTATTACAAGTGCATCATTTATTATTATAGCACGGCTTCAAAATCGAGTCCTTGAAATTGCGATGTCATCTATTATTATAGTATGGCTCCAAAATCGTGCCCTTGAAGTTGGGGCGCCATCTATTATTATACTATCCTCTCTGTACCAGGAAAAGTTGTGGGCAAAGGGCATGAGTAGGACCTCAGGGAGTGGAACTGGGTTTTGGAGCCGATACAGAGAAGGATAGTCTCGCAGAGCGAATAATAGATGGTAAATAATTTTTTTTAAAACAATTTATTAATTTCTCACCCTGCGGTATGATTGTTGACTCAAAATTTATATTGAAATTAAATGTTGAAAATAATCTTCTTGAACAGAAAATGGCATAAATATCATTGGTTTCAAAGTCTTTCATATGTGTGAATTTCCACCTAAAGTCTTTTTAAACCTAAGCACACTTTTATAATGGTAAATGGATATGAGAAATTATTAAAAGTTTTCAGTTCTCAGTTCGTCAATCTCGTTATACAACACACTTGAAATCCTACAGTCTTTCTACGAGAAATGAAATTGAAATTAAATTTATCACTTTTGAGAAATTATGGAAATTGTTCACACGCGACACTGAAGTTTCACTGTTCAAAATAAATTAAAAAGTTTAGTCAGTTTGTTACTCACTTATGACAAGAACTGTTGTTACCAAATGTCGAAAGATGGACATCTGGAATGTTCCATGTAGAATCAGGATCGGCGATGTTGACGTTCCCGATGAGGTGATGACAGCTGGAACTGTTGAGTTTCGCACACGAAAATTCATTTAGTGCGACTGGTTATCACTTACACTGTTGAACACTATTTATGGCGTATGAAGAATCACAGTCCTTTCTGTACTAAATACTATTTACAGTCGTTATTGAAACGTTCTTAATCACACAGTTCACACTTGAAGAGAAAAAAAAAAGCAAGTCGATAAGCACAGTCTGTGAACACAGTCATTAAGTTAGATTTTCTGCTAATCCTGTTATATTAACTCAGAAAAGTTCTTACTTTTTCGTTCAAAATATAATGCAATACTCGAGAGAAAAAAATAAGTTCTGGTGATTCTTAAGTATTAGGCTCTGTAGAAGTTTAATGTTACTTGACGTTGCCTAAGTCCACACGTAATGAAATAGTTAATATTTGTACTCCAATAAGTTCACTCGTGTTACAGTCTTAAATGTCTTTTTAGGATTATATTGTAATCGCGACGCGACATACTAACTGCAGTGCGACGTCCTTTATCGGCGATAGAATTTCGCGTTCTGGAGATACGACGAAAGTGACTTCTACCGTGACTGCGCGAACATACTGTACGCGGGCCGGTCTGCTTGTCCTTGTACGGTACTATACTGTACTGCACACTGGTTTGCGGGCTATCTGGCCTTGACATATATAGATGCCAGCGCAGGGAGGGGTGGCAGCTCTCTCTCGGCCATGTGACCGTAATTACGTAATTTCGTTGAGACTTTAAATTGTTATAACTCAACAACCGTTTGATGAATTAATTTGAAATTTACAGGGATTAACTTTTATGATGTTTGCTATAATTCAGCGTTTGTCCCGTTGAAATTGGTTAAGGTGTTAAAAAGCTGTTAAAAGAAAAATTCTTTCGAGAAATATCTCTAGGGGAGGTGAGCTTCGAGCGACAGGTGACGTCACTTGACTCCGCCTAGCGTACTCGTAGGGTCTGGCACATACTGGAACATTCTTTACATGGATGTTCGTACGTCGGTCGGATCTTCAATGCTGGAAATAACATTTCTTTCAATTAATATGGACCAGGACCTAGGCCTTCCTGGTACAATATATATATATATAAGAAAACATAAAAGTCCGATAATACTGCCTTGAGGAATTCCCTTCTTAATTATTACAGGGTCAGATAAAGCTTCACCTACTCTAATTCTCTGAGATATATTTTCTAGAAATATAGCAACCCATTCAGTCACTCTTTTTTCTAGTGCAATTGCACTCATTTTTGCCAGTAGTCGCCCATGATCCACCCTATCAAATGCTTTAGACAGCTCAATTGCGATACAGTCCATTTGACCTCCTGAATCCCAGATATCTGCTATATCTTGCCGAAATCCTACAAGTTAAGCTTCAGTGGAATAACCTTTCCTAAAACCGAACTGCCTTTTATCGAACCAGTTATTAATTTCACAAACATGTCTAATATAATCAGAAAGAATGCCTTCCCAAAGCTTACATACAATGCATGTCAAACTTACTGGCCTGTCATTTTCAGCTTTATGTCTACCACCCTTTTCTTTATACACAGGGGCTACTATAACAACTCTCCATTAATCTGGTATAGCTCCTCCGACCAAACAATAATCAAATAAGTATTTCAGATATGGTACTATATTCCAACCAATTGTCTTTAGTATATCTCCAGAAATCTTATCAATTCCACCCGCTTTTCTAGTTTTCAACTTTTGTATCTTATTGTAAATGTCATTTTTATCATATGTAAATTTTAATACTTCTTTAGCCTTAGCTGCCTTCTTTGCTAGATTCAATTTTCTAGTAAGTTCCTTCAATTTCTCCTTACTTCCACAGCCATTTCTAACTCTATTTCTTTCCTGTCTGCACCTCCTTCTTAGTCTCTTTATTTCTCTATTATAATAAGGTGGGTCCCTACCATTCCTTACCTCCCCTAAAGGTACAAACCTGTTTTCGCATTCCTCAACAATTTCTTTAAACCCATCCCAGAGTCTGTTTACATTTTTATTTACCGTTTTCTACCTATCATAGTTACTTTTTAAAAACTGCCTCATGCCTGCTTTATCAGCCATATGGTACTGCCTAATAGTCCTACTTTTAAGACCTTCCTTTCTATCACATTTATTTTTAACTACGACAAAAACAGCTTCATGATCACTAATACCATCTATTACTTCAGTTTCTCTATAGAGCTCATGTGGTTTTATCAGCACCACATCCAGGACATTTTTCCCTCTGGTTGGTTCCATCACTTTCTGAATCAGCTGTCCTTCCAATATTATTTTATTTGCCATTTGTTGTTCATGCTTCCTGTCGTTCGCATTACCTTCCCAATTGACATCTGGTAAATTCAGATCTCCCGCTACAAACACATTTCTTGTTGTTTCCTGCATAGCTGATTATATTATCAAATAATTCTGAATCCGTGTCAGTGCTACTCTTTCCCGGTCTGTACACACCAAATACACTGACTGACAGAGCAAATGCAACACCAAGAAGGAGTGGTTCGAAAGGGATGAAAGTTGGGGAAAAAACAGAGTCGGCGCGGAAGAATAATTGATGTTTATTTCAAACCGATATGCAGGTTATACAATGCGCACGGCATCGACTCAGTAGGATGTAGGACCACCGCGAGCGGCGATGCACGCAGAAACACGTCGAGGTACAGAGTCAATAAGAGTGCGGATGGTGTCCTGAGGGATGGTTCTCCATTCTCTGTCAACCATTTGCCACAGTTGGTCGTCCGTACGAGGCTGGGGCAGAGTTTGCAAACGGCGTCCAATGAGATCCCACACGTGTTCGATTGGTGAGAGATCCGGAGAGTACGCTGGCCACGGAAGCATCTGTACACCTCGTAGAGCCTGTTGGGAGATGCGAGCAGTGTGTGGGCGGGCATTATCCTGCTGAAACAGAGCATTGGGCAGCCCCTGAAGGTACGGGAGTGCCACCGGCCGCAGCACATGCTGCACGTAGCGGTGGGCATTTAACGTGCCTTGAATACGCACTAGAGGTGACGTCTAATCATACGCAATAGCGCCCCAAACCATGATGCCGCGTTGTCTAGCGGTAGGGCGCTCCACAGTTACTGCCGGATTTGACCTTTCTCCACGCCGACGCCACACTCGTCTGCGGTGACTATCACTGACAGAACAGAAGCGTGACTCATCGGAGAACACGACGTTCCGCCATTCCCTCATCCAAGTCGCTCTAGCCCGGCACCATGCCAGGCGTGCACGTCTATGCTGTGGAGTCAATGGTAGTCTTCTGAGCGGACGTCGGGAGTGCAGGCCTCCTTCAACCAATCGACGGGAAATTGTTCTGGTCGATATTGGAACAGCCAGGGTGTCTTGCACATGCTGAAGAATGGCGGTTGACGTGGCGTGCGGGGCTGCCACCGCTTGGCGGCGGATGCGCCGATCCTCGCGTGCTGACGTCACTCGGGCTGCGCCTGGACCCCTCGCACGTGCCACATGTCCCTGCGCCAACCATCTTCGCCACAGGCGCTGCACCGTGGACACATCCCTATGGGTATCGGCTGCGATTTGACGAAGCGACCAACCTGCCCTTCTCAGCCCGATCACCATACCCCTCGTAAAGTCGTCTGTCTGCTGGAAATGCCTCCGTTGACGGCGGCCTGGCATTCTTAGCTATACACGTGTCCTGTGGCACACGACAACTCGTTCTACAATGACTGTCGGCTGAGAAATCACGGTACGAAGTGGGCCATTCGCCAACGCCGTGTCCCATTTATCGTTCGCTACGTGCGCAGCACAGCGGCGCATTTCACATCATGAGCATACCTCAGTGACGTCAGTCTACCCTGCAATTGGCATAAAGTTCTGACCACTCCTTCTTGGTGTTGCATTTGCTCTGTCAGTCAGTGTATATCAATTTGCCTATTATCTTTAGAAATGAACCTTACACCTAGAATTTCATGTGTCTCATCTTTAACTTTTTCGTAGCTTACAAATTCTTCTTTCACCAGAATGAATACTCCCCCTCCCACCATTCCAGAGAAAGAAGGATGGCCTGCCTTACAAAAGGCCTTGCTGGATGCCTCTGAGGAAACTATCTCTGCCTCATAAACCAAAGGCAAACACCCATGGTGGAGTACGAATTGTGATGAGTTTATAGAAGAAAGGCGTAAAGCCTGGACTCGGTGGACCAACATAAAATTGAAGCCAATTATAAAGCCTTCCTCATGCAAAGAAAAGCTACAGCTAACACCATCCGCAGTGCCAAGAGAAATTACCTCAGGAGCCTAATGCAACAGGCTGAAAATAATTTTCAGAGAAACAACTCAAGAGACCTGTACAAAGGCCTTAAGAAGCATACAACCCAGTACACAGCTCCTACCCTCATCCTCCACGGACCAAATGGGAAACTTCAAATGAACAATAAAGACTGCACCAAAACTCTTGCAGATTATTTCCAGAAGCTACTAAACGCGGAGGAACCTAAAGAAAAGCTTATTTTCCATGAGCCTTCACACAAGAACCCCGATTCTCAACCACCTACGAGAGAAGAAATAATGGACATCATCGGCGGTCTCAAGAACAACAAGGCTTCAGGTGAAGACGGCAAAGTTGCCGAGATGTGAAAACATGCAGATGACGAGTATTTGCAGAGCATCCATCAAATCATAAAGGACATATGGACAACAGAGTCCCTACCCGAAGGATGGACGTCTGCCGTGATTCGTCCCCTCCACAAGAAGGAAGTAAGACAGACCTCAACAATTATAGAGGTATTTCCTTGTAACAAATTACCTACAAGAACCTCTCTGTAGCCCTGTTCAATAGAGTCACCACACAGCTAGACTCACAGTTAGGTGAATACCAACCTGGTTTCCGTAAGACTAGATCTTGTCCAGAACAGATACACAATCTTAAGACAGTTCTCAATTACAAGAGCCGAGGTGGACATCCCTGGCTGGTGGTCCTAGTAGATTTTCAGAAAGGTTATGACTCTGTGGACAGAGACACCCTTTTCTTCATACTATGGGAACTTGGTCTGGATGGGAAGACCCTACGATTAGTTCAAGCCACTCTGAGGAACACGACGTCCAAGGTCAGGTTCAGAGGTGAACTATCCGAAAGCTTTCCAATCAGAACAGGAGTTAGACAGGGTGATGGTCTCTCCTGAATTCTCTTCAGCTGTGTCCTGGAAAATATCATTAAGGAATGGAGAACGATGCTACCACCGGGAGCTGGACTGAAGCTTGGATACAAGGGAGACAACCTCATTGTCCCATGCCTGGCCTTTGCCGATGACCTCATTCTCTTGGCAAACAATATAGAAGAGGTTACCTACAACTTACAGAGTCTTTATAGTGTAGCGGTTAAGACTGGCCTGAGGATCAGCATCCAGAAGTCTGAATGTATGACCAATATCAAGGAGGCCCCTTCTACAATTCCTCTCACAGACGCTACCATACGAAAAGTACTTGCAGTTAAGTACTTGGGAGAATGGATCTCTGCGAATCAGAGCGAGAACCTAGCCATAGGTGCCAGATGTACCCAGTTTGAAAGGGCTTATCACTCGTGTCGTAGTATATATTCATCTAAGTGTCTCTCCAAGAACCTCAAACTCAGACACTATAAATCGGTCGTCAAACCATATGTTCTGTATGCTTCCGAGTGCCTTGTAATGGCCAGGAAGGGGCCACTCAGAAAGCTGGAGTTAAAAGAGGAAGATCCTGAGGAGGATATGAGGACCAATCAGAGAGGAAGGAGGCATTCACAGAATCCGCCATGATGATGAACTGTATGAACACCAGGATGACATCGTCACGTCTATAAGGAAAAGGCGCCTGACCTTTTATGGACAATTGGCCCGTCTGTATTCCGAAAGACTCACCAACAGAATATTCACAGTAACAGGAAGAGGCAAGGCTTCTAAGAACAAATGGATCATATCAGTTAAGTCGGATATGGAACAACTAGATATCCCACTGGGACAAACTCATGATCGAATACTTTTCCGTCAAGCCATCCGACATGGAGTTTTCTCAACGTCCCTTACAATTAATAAGACTACAGGAACTAAGTGGACAGAGGAGAGAAAACTGGGTCATAGTCAGCAAATGAAAGTAGTATTGGAAGAAGAAGAAAGCAACAACTTTACCGAAGAGTAGATACGAGCCCCGTGGTCTTCAGCAGGCCTAAACGACAAATAATAATAATAATAATAATAATAATAATAATAACAATAATAATAATAATAATAATAGTATTAATACCGGGCGAGTTGGTCGTACGGTTAGGGATACACAGCTGTGAGCTCGCATTCGGGAGATAGTGGGTTCGAACCCCACTGTTGGCAGTCCTGAAGATGGTTTTCCGTGGTTTGCCATTTTCACACCAGGCAAATGCTGGGGCTATACCTTAATTAAGGCCACGGCCGCTTCCTTCCCATTCCTAAGTCTTTCCTGTCACATTGTCGACATAAGAACTATCTGTGTCGGTGCGACGTAAAGCAAATAATAATAATAATAATAATAATAATAATAATAATAATACATACATACATATATCATCATTATAGACTGTTATGCCTTTCAGCGTTCAGTCTGCAAGCCTCTGAGAATTTACTAAACGTCGCCACAATCCTCGATTTGCAACTAGTGTTGTGGCCTCATTTAGTTCTATACCTCTTATCTTTAAATCGTTAGAAACAGAGTCTAACCATCGTCGTCTTGGTCTCCCTCTACTTCTCTTACCCTCCATTACAGAGTCCATTATTCTCCTAGGTAACCTATCCTCCTCCATTCGCCTCACATGACCCCACCACCGAAGCCGGTTTATGCGTACAGCTTCATCCTTCGAGTTCATTCCTAAATTAGCCTTTATCTCCTCATTCCGAGTACAATCCTGCCATTGTTCCCACCTGTTTGTACCAGCAATCATTCTTGCTACTTTCATGTCTGTTACTTCTAACTTATGAATAAGATATCCTGAGTCCACCCAGCTTTCGCTCCCGTAAAGCAAAGTTGGTCTGAAAACAGACCGATGTAAAGATAGTTTCGTCTGGGAGCTGACTTCCTTCTTACAGAATACTGCTGATCGCAACTGCGAGCTCACTGCATTAGCTTTACTACACCTTGATTCAATCTCGCTTACTATATTACAATCCTGGGGAAAAACACAACCTAAATACTTGAAATTATCGACCTGTTCTAGCTTTGTATCACCAATCTGACATTCAATTCTGTTGAATTTCTTACCTACTGACATCAATTTAGTCTTCGAGAGGCTAATTTTCATACCATACTCATTGCACCTATTTTCAAGTTCTAAGATGTTAGACTGCAGGCTTTCGGCACAGTCTGCCATTAAGACCAAGTAGTCAGCATAGGCCAAACTATTTACTATATTTCCACCTAACTGAATCCCTCCCTGCCATTTTATACCTTTCAGCATATGATCCATGTAAACTACAAACAGCAAAGGTGAAAGATTACAGCCTTGTCTAACTCCTGTAAGTACCCTGAACCAAGAACTCATTCTACCATCAATTCTCACTGAAGCCCAATTGTCAACATAAATGCCTTTGATTGATTTTAATAATCTACCTTTAATTCCATACTCCCCCAGTATAGCGAACACCTTTTCCCTCGGTACCTTGTCATATGCTTTCTCTAGATCTACGAAACATAAACACAACTGCCTATTCCTCTCGTAGCATTTTTCAATTACCTGGCGCATACTGAAATTCTGATCCTGACAGCCTCTCTGTGGTCTGAAGCCACACTGGTTTTCATCCAACTTCCTCTCAACGACTGATCGCACCCTCCCTTCCAAGATGCCAGTGAATACTTTGCCTGGTATACTAATCAATGAGATACCTCGATAGTTATTGCAATCCTTCCTGTTCCCTTGCTTATAGATAGGTGCAATTACTGCTTTTGTCCAATCTGAAGGTACCTTCCAACACTCCACGCTAATTTTACTACTCTATGAAGCCATTTCATCCCTGCCTTCCCACTATACTTCACCATTTCAGGTCTAATTTCATCTATTCCTGCTGCCTTATGACAATGGAGTTTATTTACTAATCTTTCCACTTCCTCAAGCATAATTTCACCAACATCATTTTCCTCCTCCCCATGAGCTTGGCTGTTTGCAACACCACCATGATGATTTCCTTTTACATTGAGAAGATGTTCAAAATATTCCCTCCACCTCTCCAGTGATTCCCTGGGATCTATTATGAGTTCACCTGAATTACTCAAAACACTGTTCATTTCCTTTTTCCCTCCCTTCCTAAGATTCTTTATTACTGTCCAGAAAGGTTTCCCTGCTGCTTGACCTAGCCTTTCCAGGTTATTACCAAAATCTTCCCATGGCTTTTTTTTGGATTCAACAACTATTTGTTTCGCTCTGTTTCTTTCATCTACGTACAAATCCCTGTCTGCCTCGGCCCTTGTTTGGAGCCATTTCTGATAAGCCTTCTTTTTACGTTTACAGGCTGCTCTCACTTCATCATTCCACCAAGATGTTCGCCTTTTCCCATCTTTACACACAGTTGTTCCTAGGCATTCCCTTGCTGTTTCTACTACAGCATCCCTGTATGCCACCCATTCACTTTCTATATCCTGAACCTGCTTACTGTCTACTGTTCGAAACTTCTCACTAATCATATCCATGTACTTCTGTCTAATTTCCTCGTCCTGGAGATTTTCTACCCTTATTCGTTTGCAGACAGATTTCACTTTCTCTACCCTAGGCCTAGAGATACTTAGTTCACTACAGATCAGATAATGGTCTGTATCATCGAAAAATCCCCGAAAAACTCGTACATTCCTAAAAGATTTCCTGAATTCAAAGTCTGTTAAGATATAGTCTATTATGGATCTGGTACCCCTAGCCTCCCATGTGTAGCGGTGAACAGCCTTATGCTTGAAGAATGTATTCGTAACAGCTAAACCCATACTAGCACAGAAGTCCAGCAAACGCTTCCCATTCCCATTAGCTTCCATATCTTCCCCACATTTACCAATCACCCTTTCGTATCCTTCAGTTCTATTCCCAACTCTCGCATTGAAATCGCCCATTAGCACTATTCTATCCTTGCTGTTGACCCTGACCACGATGTCACTCAATGCTTCATAAAACTTGTCAACTTCATCCTCATCTGCACCCTCACATGGTGAATACACGGACACAATTCTTGTCCTAATTCCTCCCACTGACAAATCTACCCACATCATTCGCTCACTTACGTGCCTAACAGAAACTATGTTGCGTGCAATGGTATTCCTGATAAAGAGCCCTACCCCAGACTCTGCCCTTCCCTTTCTAACACCCGTCAAGTACACTTTATAATCTCCTATCTCTTCCTCCTTATCTCCCCTTACCCGAATATCACTTACTCCTAGCACATCCAGATGCATCCTCTTTGCTGACTCAGCAAGTTCTACCTTCTTTCTTCCATAAGCCCCATTAATATTGATAGCTCCCCATCGAATTCCATTTCGTTCGCCAAGTTGTTTCCAAGGAGTCCCTCGCCTGTCAAATGGGAGTGGGACTCCATTACTCCCATAGGTCCGAGGCTTGCTTAAAGTGTTCTGAGCTCGGTAAATTCATGAAGCAGGATGCTGCCCTACTTGCACATAGTCCAAATGAGGATCTCTCCTCTAACGGGTTATGGACCACCGGTGAATTGTGTAGTCCTAGCCGCCTGAGCACAAGGAGGGCCACGACTCAGAATATTTCCGAGATGCCCACTCCCATTCCATAGCAACTGGTATCCCGACTCTCAGGACCACTTACTAGGCCACTCAGCCGTTGCCCATGGTTCACGAACTAGGACGTGACTACAGTAACCCACAAACATGAACCATAATAATAATAATAATAATAATAATAATAATAATAATAATAATAATAATAATAATAATAATAATAATAATAATAATATTTTGTGAGATGAACTGTTTAAATTAATGTAGCAATTGAAGCTTTCACAGCTTCGCTGCTATCGAAGTCAGTTGGAACCCTTGACAATGCCGAACGCAGTCTTCGGTGAAACGTCGGGACATTCACTCGCTCCTGGACCACGGCCTACAAGCCCGGAAAACGCTGACATGATTTGTTTAAATTAAGTGTTCAAAAAGAAGACACTCCTCCTTGCGTTAATGATTTTAAATCTCATAGCCTAATTACCTGAATAATTCACTTCCATATTTTTGAACTCTGATTTCGGTAATGATTCTTTTTATTCACCTTATGTCGTACCCACTCAGACACTTCTTATGGCTACAATTGGATTGGACAAGGGTGAGACTGCGAAGGAAGTGACAGTGGCATTATTTAAGGTACAGGAGGACGAATATTTGCCTTGTGTGGAAATGGGAACCACGGAAAAATCTCTGTCAGGGCTGTCGACTGAGTCATTCGAACTCACTATATCCCGAATGCAAGCTAAGAGATATATGCCTTGAACCACGTAGCCAACTCACTCGGTAGTAGTGGTAGTAGTCCTCATAGTACTCCGTATCGTTGGCAGATGGGATGAGACAAGTAGGAAATTCAAAACATACTGGGTGTGACGTTCGACAACAAGCGTCTTCTTTCATCGTTATTCACTAAATTTATTTATAAAATGCCAGTAAAGAAAGTTATTGGATTTTCGTCCTTCCAACTACATTTTACGGTTTTCGTAGGCATTGATGTACCGGAATTTTGCCGCGCAGTTCATTTACGGGTCTGTAAATCTACCGACACAAGACTGGCGTATCTGAACACCTTCAAATACCACTGGACTAAGTCAGGAAAATAATTCTGCTAATCACCAGAAACTGTGTACTTTACTATAGGCCTATAACGTATTTGAAATATGATACATCTTTCGTGTTTTTTTTCTTTCTAAGTTTTGTGTAAATGACACACACAGATGGCATAATTTATCCAGTTAATTTATGCGATACATTCTATTAAAAGTAATAAGGCGCTATAAGCGGATGGAACTGTATGCATGGCGCTAAAAGTATGGCGTCGCTATTTTTTCTTGGCATCGTCAATCGTGCTGCAGCAGACATGTTAGCCACTCTATAGTCTTTTTTCTAGCTCGTGGGCTACAAACAACGATGGCAATAAGTCGTTGAAGTGTCAATATTTGCCATTACCGCATTACACTCACCTACGATTTGTAGGCTTACTTCGAAATTTTCTTAAATTCCAGAAGTTCACAACTTATCCAGTTCTTTCTACATCATTAAATTTGAAAGATGTGAACTTGATCAGACTATACTTCAACCGTATGGCATTGAGTAAAGCAATCTTCCATTCATATATCAGCCTCATAATTGCAACATTCACCAACTAAGAACAAGCAGCTCGTCCGCCATGGTTCTCCGAGTTTCAACCATTTCTACTCCACGACGTCCTAATAAAAGAATTAAAAAAATAGGAAAGCATGACTTTTGCAAATTTAAAATTTAAAATGTAAAATAACGCGGTATTTGTTGGAAAATGATCATATTAATTAACCTTATAAGTTCTAAACTTCTATAGTATGAGTAGATCCCCCCAAGTTTAGGAACCACTAATCGAAATGTACTGTATTGTTTCATATATTTGAATTGTTGATACTATATTCTTTCATTTCAGTTTCTTACAGGCTTTCTGTTGTTCCGTCAGAAATTGAGACCCCATTTGATGCTGTCTCACAGGCTAATTGGGATGTGCGTCATGGTAGCCGCGGCCTTTTCTGCTGTCGCCGGTTATGAAACAAGAAAATTCTTGGTTTTCGAGTAAGAAAGTGCTTTCTTTAATATAATTATTCGTGAGTGAACTTGAAACACCGTATGCGGCAAACCAAACGGCACTGAAATGTTATTTTAATTGCGTTGGTGTAGTATATGTTCAAAATGTGTACCATCGCATGCCACACATTGTTAGCAATGTTTCTGAAGATTGTTGAGCATGTTGATGAACGAAGGTTGCTGTAAAGAAAGAATAAAAGAAGCTATCTTCTCGCGTAACTTATAAATACAGGCTGTATCCGTGATGGTGTTACAAACTTTCAGAGATGACGGAGGACGGCAAATGGATCAATTTGAGATAATGTCCCCTTTTCCGGGGTCGCTCAGCCAGCTGCACGAGAATACACCGGTGGAACGTTTGCAGAGTCTAAGTCGCTATTTCGGGACATTCTCTTTTAGTAATTTATATTCGCAGGGCACAGGTGACAACTGGCACAGTAAAATACACCAAAAAAACAACAATGAACATTTATAAACAACACAGACAATTCTGGACATCATTTTCAAATGAAACCTTAGCGTTCAATTCTCAGAATGTAAAGAAAAGAAATGTTATTTACAAGTATATACTTCTTGAACTTCCTTTGGATTTTACATTTTAAATCAAAATTTTATTTGTTATCATCAGATACTCCACTTCAGGTATCGATGATGAATCGAAATACTATAAAATCAAAATTTCAACATTAGTGAAAGTTCGTGGTACTCAATTAGCAATATTGCATTCAAATTATACTCCGCACGGCTTTACTTCTAAATTGACGTTTCGCAAAACAGAAGAGGGTCGCCTTATATCTGTTACCAGCGCGCTACTGCCGCGAGAACAGCTGAAAACAGCTGTAGTAAAATGTAGTACCGTTCTCAGAAAAGATAATGAATCGTCATTGAAAACAAAAAGAGAACCGTACATTTCAGATTCTTACAATTCCCAGATTCTTTATTTTCAGATTCTTTATTTTTTCTTTCTTTTTTCAGATTCTTTATTATCAAATTCTTACAATTCAATTTATTTTCAGATTCCTAATTTTTCTTTCGTTTTCAGATTATTTGGTTTATTCCGAGATCTCGCTCGATTGTATTCAATTAGTTAACCATCAATAAATGTTCACTTCTACAATATTAACCCTTAGTTGGAAATATAGAGCATTACTATCACAAAACAAAGGTCCTGAGTTCGACCATGATCAGAATCTCTCGTTACGTGAATACGCACCGAAATATGAAAATCCAGATGAGTAAATACAAAATTAAAGTACACAGATTATTCATGAATACATCAACCACACAATCACCTCATAATTACGGAATTTATTGCCGTATGGGTTTTATTATTATTGAAAATCCACAGCCTGTTTCCAGTTATTCTTATTAAATTTTATTATTATATCACGAGCCCTCAGATTTTGTAGATGACCCTACAATGACGACACACGCGACTCATAACAATGAATATAGACACAGAATGAGACGACACATGATCACGATCAGACAAAAATGTTCAACCACAGCCTCGTACAAACAAGGATAAATTCATACAAAACATGCTCAAAACACATGAAACCAAATCCTAAATCATAACAGGCACATCTTTAATTTGTTGTTGAGTTTATTTAATCATATTATTATTTTTCACTAATGACCAACGTGTACCCTAGTAGTCACCACGTGGCTATAATTCACTCCTCATTTCAATTAGCTCTTCATGCACCACCTTTGCCGTATGGATTCAATTCCACGTCATTTTCAGTCGAATTGGGCATTTTCGGCATTTTAACAATCAGTTCAACAAAATTTATATCTCAACAACATGCTTAATTATCATGTCCTAAATCTTTACTTTTATTTCCATGATTATTATTCTCGATCTCAAGAAATATTCCGAAGAAATATCTATCACGTGGCTGCCAAAGAATGAAATAAATCTTACGATGAGATTTAATTAATCAAAATACGTCTCAGTTTCTATAAATATTCTAATTTATCATCACATTAATGCCGACTACTGAACGTATTATTATTATTATCATCATCCTTATTGTTAATAAAACACTTCGTCATTATTATTATTATTATTATTATTATTATTATTATTATTATTATTATTGCCTCATTATACCAGTGATAACATTTGAAGATCATAAGTAACACACATATACCACTAATGAACTAGCAACACACATGCACGAACACCAAAGTGAAAGAAATGAAAATCTAACTAATAGTAGAGAAACCAATCAGTCTAGAATACAATGTCATGAAGTCTACGGAAAAGAAAAAAATATGGTTTAGTGGGTACTCATGTTTTCGATGCAGACAGATTCAACTGGGATGTGTAGACATGAACACAGGTCTCCTCTCTCGATTACGTTGGATTGTAGAAGTTCATTGTGCTGGCTCGCACAATTACAGCTAAGAAGTACATGATGTGTGCACAGTCAGGCGATATGAAGTTGTGGCGATAATTCCTTGAAATTCTTGTAGAGATCTTCCCTCGCTGATCCATAACTTAGGATCTAGCTGTCGTAGTTAGGCTGAAACTGAGATTCAAATTAGAGGTTTGATCCACTTGTATTACACCACTAAGTTGCGCACTATTATACTTAACCTGTCTAACACTTGGTGTAAAGATGTACAACAGTTGATGCCCCATTTCCACTGGCACCATAGAACATAGAATAATGTCCAATACATCTAACTTCTCGTTGATCTCTTTATTAGGTGTCCTACAGTTGCGTACCACACGCCGTAAACTGCTTAAAATTATCTCTCGACTCACGCCCTGTAGTACTCTATGTTGTACGTTTCCGCAAGTTCATTCGTTAAAATAACCTCTTCTCGACGGCTTGAAATGTTCCAAGTGTACTTCAGAACGAAATAATCCACACAAAATCGTGGAATTAAATTCGCATTCGAAGTCAAAATACGAACTCATTAGGACATTTTACAGACCAAGTCCATAAAATTAAGTAAACGTATTCGAAGTTTCCAGACGTTTACTTCCAGACGAAGTTGTATCATTTAGACTCCTTCAAAAGAAAATGTTCGTCCCTTAACATAGTCCCTCTTTTTCAGAAAATACCAGAAGAGGAATATGACTGTTCATGACTAAGCAAGAAGAAGACTGTATCTGATCGCTCTCTCACACTGTACTAACATTCACCTCTCGACCAATGAACAAGTAAAGTGACCTAGTCTCCCGATTAGAGTTTCTTTTGGTCGATATTTTAGCTTACATATGATATGTCCCCTCTTGCGAGAGCAGGGGCATATTCTCCTTGAACGCAAGGGATGCATTGCATGCGTTACGATAACGCAATGAACTGTCTGAAGTATGATTTTAGGTTGTTTCAAGTCAAATATTAACGATTTCATCTCTCAGAAGTTCAAAAGTTCCGCGCAGCTGTACTAGTTCCGTTGCTTGACTACGTGTGGTGCTGGTGTAGTCTCGCCATCTATTCCACTCTTGAAAGAAAGAGACAGCAAATGGAGGAGTTACGGATGTAAGGCATTCAATCTTAAAATTGCATTCGGTGGCATACATGCAAGGTGTACAACTTTGCTTCCGCCGTTTTGTCCCCAACATTCGAGGCTTTAATGAAACAGATTACTTACACATGTATCATTCAAAGTAGTGTCCATCGCTGGCCACGACTTTCTCGCATCTTTCGGGCAGTGTTCGAATCCCGTGTCGAAAAAAATGTTCATCTTTTGAAGCGATCCACGAATCGATCCAATTTGTGACTTCTTCATGAGATCGGAAGTGTCGGTCAGCCAGGCCATGCGCCATTGATCGAAACAGGTGATAATCAGAGGGAGCAATGTCTGGAGAATACATCGGGTGGGGTAGGACGTCCCATTTTAACATTCCCAGGTATGTTTTGACCTCTTTTGCAACGTAAGGTTGAGTGTTGTCGTGTTGCAAATTCACTTTATCGTGCCTCTCGCTGTATTGCGGCCGTTTGTTTTTCAATGCCCTTCTCAAACGCATAAATTGCGTTCGATAACGAGCACCTGTGATTGTTTCACCGGGTTTTAACACCTCATAGTACACGACGCCGAGCTGGTCCCACCAAATGCAGAGCATGATCTTGGAGCCGTGAATATTCGGTTTTGTCGTTGAAGCATGGCCGGGATATCCCCATGATTTTTTGCATTTAGGGTTATCGTAATGAACCTATTTTTCGTCCCCGTTCAACGTCTCTTGGTTTCAACTCATACGGGACCCAAGTTCCTTCTTTCTGAATCATACCCATGGTCTTGAGACGTTTTGAAATGGCTTGCTGTGTCACTCCCACTGATCGTGCCAATTCTTATTGAGTTTGACGCTAGTCTTCACTCGGCAATGTCTCCTATTGTGCATCTTCGAAAACTTTCTCTCTTCCACCACTATGCCGGTCTTCGACGTTAAAATTCACCGTTCTTGAAACGTTGAAACCACTCACGACACGTTCTTCCACTAATAGCTTCCTCACTAGAGGTGGGGACGGAGTGAGTAATACCGATGAGTAATCCGGTTGTAGCGGTAGAGCGTACCACCGATCCCCTCCACTTACAACGGCAAGTACTCGCGAAGGACCAGAGCACAGTGTAGCGCACGACACATGTTTAACAAGGGGAGACCACGACGTTGAGATCACGGATCATCTTCAAATTTTGTACACTTCTAGTAGTCTATTAGGACAAGATAATGTGCAAATGGTAAGGCGTACTATTAAGGCGTTTTCAAGAAAATCGCAAGAGAATTTTCGCGTCGAATGTGTACTGGTGCGTTGCAGTGACGAGCACGAGGTGGCGACGGTCGAGTGGTTAGCGTTGAAGCTCGATAATCGCTAGATCACTGAATCGAGTCTCGCTTTTCACTTTTTCTTTTTCAACACTGGTCATATTCTGTCATATATATTGCAGGTCAGAGCGTCCAGGTGCAAAGCACGGGTACCTTACTCGATTTCACTGTCAGGTATGAGGGATTTCACAAATCACGACAGGCATACATTTTCAGAAATACTTTATGCATTGGTCCGTTTACTTGTTGATAGTTATAAATGATATATTTTTTTTGTAGTCCACCTCTGTCGTGGAGTGGTTAGTGTGATTGGCTGCCACCCCCAGATGCCCGGGTTTGATTCCCGGCTCTGCCACGAAATTTGAAAAGTGGTACAAGGACAGGAACGGGGTCCACTCAGCCTCGGGAGGTCAAGTGAGTAGATGGGGGTTCGATTCCCTCCTCAGCCATCCTCGAAGTGGTTTCCGTAGATTCCCATTTCTTTCTTTTCCGGGTAAATGCCGGGATGTAGGCCCCTACCTAATGTAAGGCCACGGCCACTTCCTTACCTCTTCCTTGTCTATCCCTTCCAATCTTCCCATCTCTCCACAAGGCTCCTGTTCAGCATAGCAGGTGAGGTCGCCTGGGCGAGGTACTGGTCATCCTACCCAGTTGTATACCGACCCAAACTCTCGCGCTCCAGGACACCACCCTTGAGGCGGTGGAGGTGGGATTCCTCGCTGAGTCCGAGGGAAAAACCGACCCTGGAGTTTAAACAGATTAAGAAAGAAAGATATTTTTTGTAACGATAAACATTAGTAAAGAGCCAAATAACATTGGAAATCCAATAAAAGTTCATGCAAATATACCTTTTTCAGTATATTACCTTTGAATTGTAATGTACAGTATATGAAATAATTTGACCAGTGTTGAAAAACAAAACGACAAGCGGGACTCGATCCAGCAAGCCAGAGATTACGGAGCTTGAACGCTAACAACTCGACCACCACCGTTTCGTGATGATGATCGCAACGCACCGGTACATACTCGACGCGAAAACTTCTCTAGAGATTTTCTCGAGAACGCTTTAGTAGTACACCTTACTTCTTGCACATTATCTTGTCCTAATGGACTACTAAATGTGTACAAAGTTTGAAGATACTCCGTGATCCGAACGTCGTGGCCACCCCTTGTAAGAGTATTGTGCCTGTATTCAGTCTATGTTTCTTAATTTGTGTCTATATTTCCTCCGCTTGTTGTGTTTTGAGGATAATGCAAATCACAGTAGATAATAATTGTGGCATTAGTTTGATATTTAATCCCATTTTGAGATGGTATTCATGTTTTAGAAAATTTAAGGAATTGCATAAATTTTTACAGAAATTTGTGTGCCGCAAATGCCACGAAAACCGTCTGATGCATGGCAGTTCTTTGAAATTACTGGTGATAAAAATAAGCAAAATGCAAATTTCGCGGCCGCATTTACGCGACGGGTGGTGGCGTATCAAATTTGTGGGATTATATCAAGAGGCATCACTCCGTACCCACCACTAGTCCTCACCATACGTACGTGAGAGCATTCGATGAGACTCAGCCGCTGTTTTCTTCATGTTGAAACAAAACAGTAACACCTCCCGCAAATGCTGAGAATTTGGCTCGTACACTGCCATGCTCAATCGAGAACAACTTTATGATGCAGACACACATCGACTAAGTTTGAATGGGGTTGTGTTGACCGAGGTCCAAGTTAACTGCCTGACGTCTGCAATCTGTTTCGTTCGACCGCTCCATACCGTTGTCACCATCCATCGGCAAATGGCGGAAGCAAAGTTGTACACCTTGTAGTTCTGAAACCCTCCGAATGATGTCGCTGCAATTGAAACTTGGTCACACTTTGTCACCCCATACACGTGTACACTCTGCCATCTGTTAGCAATTTGGAGAAAGTCGACATGTCCAAGTTTACTGTGAACGGGACCCACGGATTACCCCCTAGCGAGAACCCAATTTGACGAAAGTGACAAATTCCACTGGGGTGACTTACTCCCAGTGCTTGAGTTGTGGCTGAGTAGTGAGTTCATTCATTGTGCGTTTTGGTGATTAGTGAGTTCACCACTCGACCAAGTTTCGGCTCAAATTGCTCTCAACGGGACGGCCTGACTATAAGCCGATAGCTGGTCCGTGCGTATGCATAAAATTTACGCAAATTAAACCAAATATCCACTTGTTTCCATAAGGTACCATTTGGGCGAGTACAATAAGGAACCATATTCCGGAAACGATCGAGTCAAAAGTTAAGCAAAATTCTATTCATTAAGTCCGTTTATCTGCACAAGTTTCACAAGCTGCTCCATTTACAACAAACGTTCGAAATGGCGTCCCCTTGCGTCACTGCAGGCATGGCACCGTCGCGCAAAGTTCTGTCGTACCGGTACCTGTTCGAATATCCCCGGTGTCGTTTGAACAGTGTCGCAGGCAGCGAGAATTCTTGCTAAGACGTCGGTGGTTTTTAAGGGTGTTGAAAGGTGACAACCCGATGTCGTTGGCTTCCGGCAAGTTAAACAACTACTGCGGGACAAAATTCCGTCAGCCCGGCATCTGTTAAGAACGTACGGACGTTAAACAACTTGGATTATTAATAACGTTTGACTCGAACGTTTCCTGGATACGGCTCATTGTCTCAAATTGATCCATTTGCCGTCCTCCATCATTCCTGAAAGTTTGTAACAACATCACGGGTACAGCCTGTATATTTGGTAGGTGGGTAATCTGTCCGGAAAACTTATTCCTTCAACATGATCCATATGAGATTCCAGGATCTAGGAAGAGTACGGGAATGGAATCGCACGAAAAATCAGGCGATGTCCAAAGTGTCCTTGCTGAAGGATAAGGGGGACTGTAACACCTGTTGCTGGAGAAACGTGGACAACAGATGAACAGTGATTTCAGTGTTGTTTGTTTTGCCACATACCGTATGTCACATTCTTTTCTCATTATTTTATTCTGAGAAATCTACTCGCATTTATTCCTTGCAATGTAGTGTCTAGTACGGGAAATGGTGCTCCTAATTCAGGTGAGTCTCCCGCAAATACGATTAGGAACAGGTATTATATGCATTAATGCACGCGTGGTTTTATTACATTAAGAACATGCACTGATTATTTTTACTAGTCTGAATATTCTGATATTGATAGGACAGAGCCCGTCTTTGTGAAGACAGCAGCTGTAATAAGATGCAGAGACTGTCTTTGTCCTGTTGAAGTTCACCTTTGTTCTCCACTCCTCTTTCTCCCCTATGGGCGAGGGCGGTAGAATACATCCACGGTATCTCCTGTCGTAACAGATGGCTAAATGGGGACCCCAAGGGCTTTCAACTTGGGAGTGTGAACTGGTGACCACGAGTCTCCTTGCTGAGTCTAGTATTGTTTCCACTTCTGCCAGCCTTGTCGCTTTCCCGTGTCCTGTCCAACCTCCATTGGACAAGTGATATGCTTTTCCGACACGGACGGTTTAGGTTTGCGAAGCCTTGGAGGTTTCATTTTGACACTTTTAGTGATCTTCCCTTTCGACTGCCGACACCTTCATTCTTCGAAGATCGAGCTCGATAGCTGCAGTCGCTTAAGGGTGACCAGTATCCACTAATCGGGAGATAGTGGGTTCGAGTCCGACTGTCGGCAGCCCTTAAGATCGGTGATCACTCTTCCATTTTTATTCTTTTAAGAGAGTATAATTGCCAACATGTGCTTCCTCTTCAAACAATAATCACCACCACCATCTTTGTCCCTCTTGCCATACTGATCTGTCGTTGTGTTTATCCTATCATCATCATCATCATCTATTAAAGGCAATGCCTTGTCGCTGTAGCGACATCTGACGATCTGCTAGGCTCTTCGTATTGCTATATAAACCATATGCCAGTTCTTCGACGGAATTTCTGATGTATGACATCCTTGGTCGTCCCTTGTGTCCCTTACCCAGTACTTTACCTTCAATGATGGTTGGAGAA
The DNA here is from genome assembly GCF_040414725.1 of Anabrus simplex. Lineage (NCBI taxonomy): Eukaryota > Metazoa > Arthropoda > Insecta > Orthoptera > Tettigoniidae > Anabrus > Anabrus simplex. The sequence goes on along the minus strand of NC_090267.1, from coordinate 218,211,625 downwards.
GAGAGTCATGGGTCAGTAAGTATCCGACGAAGTTCGTTTTCCTCTTCTTTATCGCATTTAATAAACACCGATCCTCCTTTACGTTCTTTAAAACAAGGTCATTTGTTTTTTTTTATCCATCCAACTGGTTTTCGCAATTCTTCTCCAAAACCATATTTCTTCAGCCTCAAGTGATATTCCATGGGGTGGTTTAGAACTGCAGAAAAATGCTCCAGCCATTGCTTCAGTTGATCCTCAGGGTTAGTTAAGAGGGTTCAATTGTTTCTGACTGGACGGTTTTTCAGCACCTGTTTCGTTGCCAGAATTGTAGTGAGGGTATAAAGTTATTTTAGATTTCCCTTGTTAGCTGTCTTTTATGCGTGTTGAGACAGGTCATCTGTCCAGTTCCTTTGATCCCTCCATACACTTATCTTTACTTCCCTGTCCTTTGCAGCATATTTTGATTGAAGTTCTGCCTTTCTTGCTCGTGTCTTACGTGCATTCATTGCCTCCTTTATCTCTCTTCTCTCTCTAATGATTTACCATGTCTGTTCGGTCATTATTTTTTCCTCCTATCCTTAAAATCCAGGATATTTTCACTTCCTTCCGTAAAGGCACATCTAATTTTCACCCATTTTTTCTCAACATTTTCATCCTCCGCCTTAATGAGTGCTTGAAATCGATTATTTAGTTCTGTCTTGAAGACTTCCTTCACCTTTCTGCTATCCTTTAGCTTTCCAACATCATGCCACTTCCTTGTTTGCTCTGTCCTCCTTTTCTGTGCCTCGCTATTCATTATAAAGGTAACCACAACAATATGTTGATCACTACCGATGTCTGCACCTCTCTTATTCCTCACATCCAACAGTGAGTCTTCACCTTCGTCCAACCGCCACATGATCTATCTGTCTCGACCCTATGATCCTGTGATACCCAGGTCACTTTATGGCAATATTTATGTAGAAATACCGTACCACCAGTAATCAAATCGTGGCTGGAACAGAAGTCCATAAAGAGCTGTCCATTATCATTTCGTTAGGCCATGCCGCTGTGCCATGATGTGTTTAAGTCCTTCATTATCCTGGCCCACTTTCGCATTCAAATCTCCTCCAACTATAATTATATCCTTCCTCTTCTGTTTCTTAATCGTGCTAATAAGATGCATTTAAAATGCCTCTTTGTCATATTCCTTTGCTGACTCATCAAAAAATTGCTGATATTGGTCTTGAAACGTGCCACAGTTATCCTTGCCGACACTGGATACCACTCCATAAGGCTCCTCTTAGCCTCCTTGTCCATAAATATACCTACACATTCACAACTCACTCCATCACCCTCAGGTCTTCCAGAATGTACAAATGTAGCTCCATCATCGGTGACCAATTCCCCAAACTCGCTCCAAATCACCTCACTTAATCCTAAGATGTTCAGGCCATAACTCTTCATACATGCCACTGCCTGTCGCAATCTTCCACTTTCCCGCAGTTTTCACATTCCATAATCCAAATTCTGTTTCCTTTTTCAAGCCAAAAGTCGTCATCTTTGGATTAGTCCGGTTTATTTTTGTTGATGTTCCTGTAATGGCTTAAAGTAAGGTTGTGTGAGTTATTGGCCCACCGCACCCGAGCCTGGTGGTGCGGCTGCCACCTGAGGCCTCGAGGCATGTTGTTTTCTGTTGGCGTTTTCTCCCTCTTCACCACGAGGCAGTGGTTTCCCTCTTCATTTAACCCCAAGAGTGAGGGTTGCCTCCTCCACCAACTTTTCCGTACCAAACGTCTCAATCTCTGCCTCAGTTGCCACTAAGGACTTAACCAGAGCCCCGTTAGCCGTTACTTTTCAGGGTTCCTGTAAGGGCTTTAATGCTATCGTAGCGGTCCTGGAGTACACAAGGTCCCTACTGTATTTCACCCTTACAGGCTATCTCCTACATCATACCGTTGCCCGTCCCCCATGATGCGGACGAGGGATTGGACTTATGGGGAATAGAAAGACAACTAAAGTAGTGGAATTCAGTCTCATGAAGGCAGGCGATGCAGGAAATATCAGCTTAAGAAATTAAGTATGATGGAAGAAGTGGAATAACCAACACACAAGTACGAATTATAAAATGCAGACAAGCTCAAGCAAAGCAGGTGTTTCTTAAGGAAACAAATTTGCTCATGTTAGACATGTGTTATAAAGGTATTTGTGAAGAGTTTGGTGTAGAGCGTAGCGTTGTATGGAAGTGAGGGATGGAAATAATCTCGTGCAAAAAAACAAAAACAAAAAATCCATTGAATATGATGTTACAGAAGAATGCTGAAGATGGGATGGATGGATCGGATCATAAATGAGTAGATACTGAATCAGGCTGTTGCTTTTATTATTGGCGTTGAATCTCACTAAGAGTTTCTGAATAATAATAATGTTACTTGATTTATGTCCAACTAACTACTTTGCCGGAATTTTGTCCCACAGGAGTTCTTTTATATGCCAGTAAATCTACCAATACGAGGCTGACGTATTTGAGCACCTTCAGATACCATCGGTCTGAGCGAGGATCGAACTTGCAAAGTTGGGGTCAGAATGCCAGCGTCTCAACCATCTGAGCCACTCATTTCGGCACTAACTACTTCTTTTATGCGTTTTGAACAAACGGCGGTGCTGAAATTTTACATCGCAGAGTTCTTTAATTACAAGTAAACAGGGAGTCATGAGGCAGGTATATTTTAGTACCTTCAGATACCATCGGTATGAATTGGATAAAGCTCGTCGACTTGGGCTCAGAAAACCATTGCTCTACAATTTGAGCCACTCAGCCCAGCTGAATGAAATTTTTAAGAGGAGAGCGATTTGACGAAATTGATCAGAAGAAGAGATAAATATGAGGCGTTTGGGACTATATGATAGTCGACCACACACTGAACAATATTGAGATTTTAAGTCTTTCGTATCTGCTACAAGCTGGCAAGCCATTGGCGGAGTAGTGTTTGAAGAAACCAGACATGGCCGAATATATTCTGAAATAAATGTGAGCTAAACTTTCCGACATGTTGAATTACAATAACGCACTTATTTTTATACAGTTACCAACATACAAAGATAAACTTTTCCACAAGGATTAAGTTTACCTAACATACCGCCCCACCAAAAGGCGCTGGCCTTTTGCAGAAGACTAATAAAATGAAAGATGCATACAAGATTGAACCAGACGGAAATAGGACAGATATTATGTTTATTTAATATGTCGATAATGTTCAAGCAGGTTATGGTTTGATGATCACTCCTAGTTCGTTTCTGGTAGAATGCACAATTTGTTGATTCGACACATGAATGCACCGGAACTGGTGTTGTCAGTAACTACCCTGGCGAGTCCGTCATCGTTGTGATGGATCATTTCCACCAATTTAAAATCCAACAACAGAACATCGCTAACCTCACTGCTGCCATCTTTACGGCGCTAAACCTCAAGGCTGCCACCTTATGCATGTCGTAGCGCGGAATTTAAAATCCAACAACAGAACATCGCTAACCTCACTGCTGCCTTTTTGAAACGTTCAGTGTTCCAAACACTAAAAACTATCGAGCAGATACTGATTTCTGTTAGAAAAACGCAACTCATTGCACCTCGGGGATTTTATTAGGTAGTTCTGATAAGACGTGACCCCTAGGTTCCATTCCTTGTTCTGAACACAAAACCATTTACCAATAAAGATTAATTTGCTACACTTAACAAAGTAGAAGCGTTCTTGCTTATAGCGATCGACGAGGGTGTTAAAATATGCCTATTTCAGCTAACTCCTTCTAGGAGGAAGGCGTGTTAAGGTAGTAGAGGAGCCCTTTTGCCCATTAGCCCTTTAGCCCATTTGGCCTTTAGCCTATTAGCCTTTAGCTCTACAAGAAATGTGCGGTAAGGAGGAGGGAGAGTCCTTTCATCCTTTTTGCCCTTCTGATAAGATGTAACCCCTGGGTTCCATTCTCTATCACGATTATTTTTTCTGTTCAGTATTTTGCAGAGTAGCCCTCGCCTGCACAAGCTACATGCTTGTAACCCATTCCAACGGACTGAAACAATAATATGTTTCCGAACCGATATTTTATGTTACATGTTTATGCGATAACTTGTTCAACTGCTAGGGACTTAAATGTAAGCGATGTATTTCTTATAGCACTAAGTGTTCTGTTTAATTTTACTTTCCGCATGAGCTGCATGCTTGTAACCCATGCCAACAGATTGAAACAATAGGTTTCCGAACTGTGTTTATGCGATAACTTGTTCGACTGCTTTTCGCACAAGACAAATGATAGAAGGCAAATCATTTGAAGTTGTACTTTTGCTCTATCGTTTACCGAGCGAGATGGTTACGCAGTATGTGCACTGCCTTATGCGTAAGATCGCGTTGTGTGTTCGATTTTAGTGTTCTGAACACATCAATTAATGTTCTAATCACATGTTGAAGTTAACGGCATCGAGTACAGTGTTCGATTCTAGTCTTGTTATATTTCAATCTAATCTTCTTAGAACAAAGGCATCTCCTGATATGTTCTAAACACGTGTTATATCGAGTACAGTGTTCTATTCTAGTCTTGATCACTTATTTAATGTTCTGAACACATCAATCAATGTTCTGATCACATGTTGAAGTTAACGACATCGAGTACAGTGTTCGATTCTAGTCTTGCTGTGTTTCAATCTAATCTTCTTAGAACAAAGGCATTCCCTGATATGTTCTAAACACATGTTGTATCGAGTACAGTGTTCTATTCTAGTCTTGATCACTTATTGAGTGTTCTGAACACATCAATAAATGTTCTGATCACATGTTGAAGTTAACGACATCGAGTACAGTGTTCGATTCTAGTCTTATTATGTTTCAATCACTTCTTTTGTAATGTGATCATCAGGTATCCTCTGACATGTTCTAAACGCATGTTGTATCGAGTAGAGTGTTCTATTCTAGTCTTGATCACTTATTTAGTGTTCTGAACGCATCAAGCAATGTTCTAAACACATGTTGTATCGAGTACAGCGTTTGATTCTACTCTTATTATGCACCTTTTGTCATCTGCAAGTCTAAACATGCATAATGATGTTATCGCTGCACACTCTTGCCTTCGCGATGCAGGTTTAAACTTGTTCGATAGAGCAATGCCTTGACATAAGAAGAGGTCTTAAAAGCTTATGTATAACCGCTGTTGTTTAAAGACGACCGCTGATAGCTGTTAAAAAGCAAGAAGAATTGTTTTAATTACCCACCACCACATTTCAAAAGTATGATATTTAGTGCTGTAAAGATAGCAGCACGATGCTCTGTTGATTAAAGATGGCCGCTGTTAGAAAAGCACGTGAAATTTTTCAAATTACCCGCTACCACGTACGTCAGGTAGTAGCTAAAGATGGCAGCACGATGCTCTGTCAATTAAAGATGGCAGCTTGTCAAAAAGCACATGGAATTTTTCAAATTTCCCTCCATCGCATGCATAACAGCAGCCACCATCTTTCGCAGTAGCCTCTAAGCTAGCTTTCTTCATAAGAGTAGCCGCCATCTTGTGTGAGCACCCCTAGGGTGTCTCATAAAGAGCTATGTATAGTCACCGTCTTGTCGCTGCTACCTTGCGCAAACACCTCTAGGGAGTCTCATAAAAGCACCAGTCATCTTGTTCAAGCACCCTTAAGCTGTCTAATAAGAAGCTATGTATAGCCGCCATCTTGTAGAATTAGATAGCCGTCAATGTCAAAGGGCCTAAGTAGGAACCGAACCGTTGATCTCATCATTAGACTATGTTTTTCTTATGCTATCATGTTCCTGATACTGCGAACCTACGTGCTAGGCGGAAAAAATTTGTCCGTTTTGCTCTACGACGTACCGTTTTCGAGATATTTAACATTTTGCATTTAAGCCCCAAATTTAATGAATCGAACCGGCACGGCACGTTATACTCTCTACCATTGCTAGACCTGATCATGTTACAAAAACTTGCTTCAATACAAGCTAAAACAGAGCAAATGCCAAAGGGCTTGAGTAGGAACCGAACCGTTGATCTCATCATTAGACTATGTTTTTCTTATGCAATCATGTTCCTCACACTGCGAGCCCAGATAGTAGGCAGAAAAATTTTGTCCGTTTTGCTCTACGATGCACCGTTTTCGAGATATTTAACATTATGCATTTAAGCCCCAAATTTAATGAATCGAACTTGCACGGCACGTTAGCATCTAAGCTAGCTTCCTTGATAAGAGCAGCTGCCATCTTGCGCAAGCATCCTTAAGGTGTCTCATAAGGAGTCGTGTATAGCCGCCATCTTGTGTCCGCCATTTTGCGCAAGCATCCTGAGGGTGTCTCAAGCCATCTTGTGCAAGGACCCTTAAGCCGTCTCATAAGAGCAGTCGCCATCTTGAGCAAGCATCCCTAGGGCGTCTCATAGGAGGCCATGTAGAGCCGCCATCTTGCGCAAGCATCCCAAGGGAGTCTCATAAGAACCTATGTATAGCAGCCATCTTGCGTAAGCACCCTAAGGACAGAAGGCAGGTAATCTCCACCATTTGGCAGTCCATTCTGGGCAAATTTTAAACTAATACAGCCAGGATCCTAGTCATAACATACTAATTAAATTTATACCACATATTTGTAGTGTCTTTCTGAATGTTATTGTAAAATTTCAAAATCCTGAATTTTGAACACTCATAATCGATTTATTTTGAAAACATATGAAATTAATTTTGTTTCACGCATGCTTGTCTTTAGGTGCACTTTTCTCTAAAAGTAAAACTCTTACAGGTACCAAATTTTTTGTTAGGATATAATACAAGAAATTTGATATACTAAACACAAAATTATTTTTGAAGTGACCAACTGTTTATCAAAAAATTTTTTAAAGTACATAATTTAATTTACCATAAAAAATTACTCATTTTATTTTTATATTTCAAATATTTTTGATTGCAGTAGTATAATTTTATGTTCACCTCTCTGAGGGTGGTTGCAAGGTACACCATAGAAAAAATCAGATCTTTACCTTCAATAGTTACTGAGAAATGTGCACCTGAATGTCTGAAAACTCAATGTTTGAGTAAATGAAGAAATTAAAAAAAAGATCACTGACAAGTATCTAGAACATTCCTGCCATGTATTCAGCTTGTGTTTGGCTTTCTTCTTTCTCTCAATCCTCTTCCTGGTCCTTGATTCCTTAGTCAGGGCCTGAGCATCTTTTTCCGCCTTCATGAGTCGTTGTTTATCAATGGCGTGAAGAGCTGTTGTCAAGTTTTCTCCAGGATTTATGCCTAACTTCCTCAACACAGTTTTCCTGGCTGCAGTTCCATCATTAAAGCAAATAACTGCATTCAGTACACCTATTTTTAGAGTATTCAGTCCAACAAATACTGTTTTGGGTACCCTTTCCCAGATACAATGATTAAAACTTTCATTTGGGTTTTGGGTATTCCCATGCAAGCACTTTCGAAGAAGGTCCCTATCACTTAGATTCCTGTACACTGGCTTGATTGCTTCCATTACACCTAATGGCAGAGAATGTTCATGATGGTATTCCATTCCTGTCACTTTTGACTTTTGGTAGCCACACCAAGAGTCAGCACCTTTTGGGCAAAGATAATGCTGTGGGTTACTATCAGTCGATAACTTACGAAAATAAGTAGCCCATACTGCCTCCCTCATTTCACGTTCATCTGTACACCCCTGTGTGCCTCCTTATTGCCATTCCATAATACTGTTGCAGCAGATCAATCTGCACATCAGTTAGTCGACCCCGTCCAGACAGTGATTTACCATCCGATAATTTTTTCCCTTGCATGTCTTTGCGCAGCTTTCGCATTCTTGCTCCCATTCGTTTCTGAACATGGCCACAGCATTCAAGTTTGGTAATTTTCACCTCTGGGCCATATATATTTGCCTCACTCACCCTTACAAAGCCCTTGGAGTCACCATCCCCCAGATAGTGTATGCACCTGACACCACGTGTGGTCTCTGATCTCTGAAATATTCTCATTGCACCCTCACTCTCCATGCCCCCACTGTACCCATCATAGTTTTTGACACAATTGTGATTATGTTCCTTATCCCTTGTACAGTTATGACAATATTTGCACCGAGCTCGATAGCTGCAGTCGCTTAAGTGCGGCCAGTATCCAGTATTCGGGAGATAGTAGGTTCGAACCCTACTGTCGGCAGCCGTGAAGATGGTTTTCCGTGGTTTACCATTTTTCACACCAGGCAAATGCTGGGGCTGTACCTTAATTAAGGCCACGGCCGCTTCCTTCCCACTCCTAGCCCTTTCCTGTCCCATCGTCGCCGTAAGACCTATCTGTGTCGGTGCGACGTAAAAGCAACTAGCAAAAAAGAAAAGACAATATTTGGTCAAGCATTCAACATCAATCACTTTCCCAGTCTCTAAAGCAGTTGCAGTGACCACACCATTCAGTGATGTATGACCACGCTTTTGCCAAGAACCATCCAAGGCTACAGCCATATCTTTACAGTCATCATTCAGGGCTACTGCTTCATTCACTGCTCTAAGCATAGATGCGATGATGCTTGTCGTTTTAAGGGGCCTAACATCAAAGGCCATCGGCCCCTAATGGTACGAAATGAAAGAACAAAAATTGCAAAGGCATCCACTGACCAAAATAAAAATAAAATATGGCATGAAGAATGAATGGATGGACAGGAACTCAACAAAACACAAAACAAACAAACAAAAACCAGTGGATCGGACTCAATACAGATCGAAAATAACATTATTACCGACCAAGGAACCACTTATAAGGCACAATGATGCTTGGTGTCTAAAGGGGGTGCAAAATCCACGTCTAAGGCCCCACAGAATGGTACATGTCGCGAGTAAAATAGAACCATGGTATGTGTCATGTTGGGGTATTAATCAGAAGTAGCGAAGACTCACGGTGTTCCACAAAAGATGGTACTACTCACAAGTATTGCAATACGTACAAGTAACGCAGACCTATGGTGTGTCTCACACAATGGCCCAACTCAGAGTCAACGCAAACCGAGAAGGTTCCCCACCTAGATGTACTAAACACGGGCGCCGGTATTCCCGTGGTGTTCCTCACATAGTGGGTACTAATCACAGGCAACGCAGACCCACGGTGCTGCTCATATAGTGGTACAACTGACAGGCTACGCCCAGACCCGCGGTGTTGCACACAGGCGTACGACGCACGGGTACTGGAATCCACCAGGCCAGGCTTTTACTGCTACTAATCACAAACCTATTTCGTACCGAATTTAGTGGTACTACTCGCAAGTACAGGCAACCTATGGTGTTCCCCGCGTGATGGTACGATTCAAAATTAGTTTCATGGTTCTAATTCAGTCAGCCCTTGGTCGCCCCTTTTAGTCCCCTCTTACGACAGGCAGGGGATACCGCGGGTGTATTCTACATGTGCGTCCCCCACCCGCAGGGGGTGCTCTAAGCATAGAGTCCTCTGCTACCTCCTTTAGTGCATTGTGAAGTATGTCAGTAAAAAGAGAGAATCTTGGTGGAGGTGGCAAATCCATCATAGCACAAAGAGTCTGAGCTGACTTACCACCTTTTCCTATGCACCTCATACTGTAGAAAAGTCTAATGTTCACATCATAACCTCTATCAACTTTCTTTGATGTCATAGATGAAGCTGAAGCCCTACATGAACTACAGATTATAGTTAACTTAGTGGCCAGTCCCTTTCTACTTGTAGTGTCTTCAAACAAAGTAATACATTCAACACCTTCACAATATTTACACTTTACAAACTGTTTCATAAGTTCAGATAACAAACCAATATCAACTACAACATATCCTTCACTAGCTTCACCTTCAAATGTATCATCCTTACTCTCAGCCTGTATATATGAAAGTTTCCTCTTGGATGAACTAGGCCTATCCACTGTTTCAGATGAACATCTTACTGGAGTTAGGTTAGAGCTATTGTTTACATCTCTATCAGTAGTACTGCCTGATTTTTTAATGTATAAATTGCCGTAAAACTTTCGTTTACCAAACCTCTTTGTTCTACCCATCACAAAAACAATAGAATAGTAACACAGAGTACGGATAAACGTATACGTTTTGCACAAAAGAAATATAAGGCTACAGCACACGTTTCTATGGAATCAAAACAAACAATAACCACATGTAACTAAACAAATGCAGCCTTCGCTATCATCAGTACCAACATAGAAAATGTTCATTTACCATACATATATTATGTGAGAAGTGAAATGTTCAAAGAGAAAATATACCGAGAGAACAAGACACTGGAATGAGGAAATGGGCGTGTCAGCTAGTGGCGGCCATTTTTAAAACCCAATGTATGCCATTTAAACGGATGAATACAACCAAAAAAATATATAGGCTTGTAGAGAAAAGCATGACGAATCATTTAAGACATAAAACAAAAAATGCATTTTTGACCGATAATACCTGCCTTCACAATATTTACACTTTACAAACTGTTTCATAAGTTCAGATAACAAACCAATATCAACTACAACATATCCTTCACTAGCTTCAGCTAATGGCGGCCATTTTTAAAAACCCAATGTATGCCATTTAAACGGATAAATACAACCAAAAATATATATAGGCTTGTAGAGAAAATCATGACGAATCAATTATCAATTAGCGTCGAGAGATGGCTGGTGTAGAATTTTTTAAATTATCCGCCACCATATTTCAAAGGTAGTAGCTAAAGGGTGCAGCACTGAGGTTTGCGATGCAAGATGGCGGATGGCAGCTGTGACGTAGAAATTGCCTACTACTACGATAAAGATAGAAGCACGATGCTCTGTTGATTGAAGATGGCTGCAGTCAAAAATAATTTTTCAAATTGTCCGCCACTACATGTTAAAGGTGTGCAGCTAAAGAGGGCAGCACGGTGCTCTGTTGATTAAAGATGCTGTCAAAAGAGCACGTGGATTTGTTTCTAAACAAGAGCGAGTAGAATTTTTCAAATTGCCGCCACCTCATTTCAAAGGTAAGTAGCTAAAGAGTGCGGCACGGTGCTCTCTTGATTAAAGATGGCGGATGGTAGCTGTCAAAATAGCACGTGGCTGTGTTTCCAAACAAGAGCGAGTGGAATATTTCAAATTGCCGCCACCACATTTCAAAGGTATGTAGCTAAAGAGTGCAGCACGGTGCTCTCTTGATTAAAGATGGCGGATGACAGCTGTTAAAAAAGCACGTTAGTTTTAAAGCACTTCGGATTTGCCGCCACCACATTTCAAAGGTAAGTAGCTAAAGAGTGTAGCACGGTGCTCTCTTTATTAAAAATGGCGGATGGTAGCTGTCAAAAAAGCACGTGGGTTTGTTTCCAAACAAGAGCGAGTAGAATTTTTCAAATTGCCGCCACCACATTTCAAAGGTAAGTTGCTAAAGAGTGCAGCACGGTGCTCTCTTGATTAAAGATGGCGGATGGTAGCTATCAAAAAAGCACGTAGGTTTGTTTCCAAACAAGAGCGAGTGGAATTTTTCAAATTGCCGCCACCACATTTCAACTAAAGAGTGCAGCACGGTGCTCTCTTGATTAAAGATGGCGGATGACAGCTGTCAAAAAAGCACGTGGCATTGTTTCCAAACAAGAGCACGTGGAATTTTTCAAACTGCCGCCACCACATTTCAAAGGTTTGTAGCTAAAGAGGCAGCACGGTGCTCTCCTGATTAAAGATGGCTGCTGTCACGTGGAATTGCCTGCCACCACATTTCCACTAAAGAGTGCAGCACGGTGCTCTGTCGATTAAAGATGGCTGCTGTCAAAAAGCATTTTTCAAATTATGCGCCACCACATTTCAAAGATACGTAGCTAAAGAGGGCAGCATGGCGCTCTGTTGATTAAAGATGGCGGATGCCAGCTGTCAAAAAAGCACGTGGATTTGTTTACCGATTCAAATCTCGCGCTAGTAAGGTTAAGTTGGCAGCATTGAAGTCTAGGCCCGTTAAGATGGCAGCACTAACGTTAGCGATGCGTTGTCGATGATAGCTGTCGAAAAGCATGTGGCTGTCAAAAAAAGCACGTGGTTTTGTTTACCGATTCAAATCTCGCGCTAGTCAGGTTAAGTTGGCATCATTGAGGTTTAAGCCCGTCATGATGGCAGTACTGCCAATTCAAATTTCCCGCGGGAGGAGGGGCGAGCCCCTGGGAAGGCCCCTCGGGAGGAGGAGGAGGAGGAGGAGGAGGAGGAGTGGGCCCCTGGGAGCCGGAGGAGGAGGAGGCCACAGAACTGTCCAATTATACTACTATGGTGGTCTGGTGTTTTGACCTCCCTCTTTCCCAGCGTATGCAGCAACTCGTCGTGGCATCGATTCTACACGTGTATAAAACTCCTGTGGAGGCCCATGACGTCCGAATAACTACGCACAGCTCTCAGTTATTCGTAGGAACCTCTCCACTACGTCCTATAAGTGAACTATTGGGTTCATATTGGGCAATCGTGGTGTGCACAGCTTTCGTTGAGTCTCTCTAGAATGCTCCTCGAATCCAATCTGGATAATTTGGACCCGATGACAGGGTGCATTATCTTGCTGGTATATACCATCTTTATGGAAGAAAGTGAAGTCCTTGAAGGGGCGCAAGTGGTCACCAAGCAGTTCAGCGTAGTGGTCATTGGTCAACAACCTGTTCAGGCGGACCAACGTACCCCTCCCATGCCACGTAAATACACCCTGCACTATTAAGGAACCACCACTAGCTTGTGTAGTGCCTTGTTGACAACTGGGGTCCGTGGCTTCATGAGGCTTTGAGCCACATTCGAACCCAACCATTAGCTAGAAACAACTGGAATCGTTACTCACCGTACGAAGCTACATCTCATCAATCTCTCAGGGTTCAAGTAACTATATCACGTGTCCAGGCAAGATTCTGTACCCTGTGTCGCGGCGTTAACGAAGACGCTCTGGTGAGTCTTCTTCTCCCATATCGCGTGGACGCTAAAGAACGCTGCACTGACCAGTTGTATATGCTAGTGTGGGTTGTCTATTGCCACGGACAATTCTCCCCAGACGCCGCTCATCATGAATATTGGTATACGTCGTCTCTTGTGAGAAGTAATGTCTTCCACGAAGTATTCCCAACATACACATGACACCGTCGATCGAGGAATATTAAATGTTCGCGCAAGTTCAGCAAAGGAATGTCCCATCTATCTGGACACTACTATCATGTTCCGTTCGAAAGCCGGTATTCACGTCGCCATATTACCATGACCAGCATTAGCATAGACAGTTATGAGATGCTAGATCACTACTGATATAGGTCTGGGCACTGCCAAGATGACGTGGTACGGAGGTGCCACCGACAATTACCTTTCATTTCAGCTACCGCATGACGTTTGGTACGACGGTGTGTATGATGACTCATTTTTTGATATTATATATATTGACTGGCTAATTACATCTTTCAAAATTATTGATTTAAATTGACTCTTTAATTTTTGTAAAAGCTCTTCCCAACTGTTATTGTGTATCTCATTCATATTATATTCTATTTATTGTTTCAGTGTTAATCTGCAACAATATTTGTACAGAAGAGCTGGAACATTAACTGTTCTCGAATTCGGAATCGTCGGTTTGATGATAGCAACATACATTCTCCTTGCAGTCGACCAATTCAGAGATATTAGGGCTAGGATAATTCCAGACTCTATCTATCAATAGATGTCTAACTTTGTTATTACAACTATGAAAATAAATGTGGAGCATACAGTTTGAACATGTATCCATATGCATTCAAGGAGGTTATTTGTGAAATAGCCAATATGTCTACAGAAAATGCAATACCACCATCGTTTTCTTTGTTTTGTTTCACGTAAGTTCATGTACGTTTGGAATTTTTAAATTTTAATCTTTTTTGGCCTTGCTGGCGAGATGTAGTGTTTGCCGTGCACTGTGTCTTCTGGTATGGGCTGGAATTCATCTGTTACTTTCATTGACCTGTCTCAGTCTCATTCTTGGCTTTGACAGTATGAAAGTGACCGAGGTATGAGCGATTCTAGTAATGCCATTCCTTACGTGGCCAGTTCCTATTATGAATGGTGTGACAATGTCGCTCATAGTATCGGTTTGCTTATGTACTGCAGTGGGCTTGGTAGACTAACATGTAGTAGCCACTTCCGGCTCGGTGAGGAAAGTAACGGTAAACTACCTCGCTCCTCATTTCCCTAGTATACCTCTTCAGTGACACCTAAGCTTTCCTTGACAGCTGTTGGCGGAGCTGTTGAGGATCAAACCAGCCTTCGGTTTGAATACCCAACATACAACATACATACATTAAAGAAAGTCGCAGGTAGAACGAAATGTACGAACAAAAATCTGTGATTTTACCAACTTTTAGCCCATCAACGACAGGTATGTTCTGCAAGTTATAGATAAAATCAGGAACAAAGAATAGAGCCAAGAAAGGAATGAAGTTAGCAAAAAGAACAAACTGGGCGAATGGAAACTATAGAAAGTATAGGCGCAAAGTTATTACCTTAATTTTTTTGCTACTTGTTTAACGTCACACTAACACATCGAAGGTTTTAGGCAAGGAAAGGATGAGAAAGGGCTAGGATTGAGAAGGTAGCATCCGTGGCTTTCAGGTACAACCCCAGAATTTTCGTGGTGTGAAAATGGGGACCCACGGAAAACCATCTTCAGGTCTGCCGACGGTGGGATTCGAATCCACTATCTCCCGAATGCAAACTCACAGCTACGCGACCCTAACCGCTCGGCCAATTCCCTAGGTACACAATTATTATAATTATAATATTAATAAATTTGTATTTGATCAAAAATATTCGTAGGAATGAAAAGAGAGCAGTATCACGTTACCGTATAACCTTCTTGCACTCCTTTTTCGAGTGGAGCTCGACGTTAAAATATTAGATTTGCGCTCCGATGTCGAGCCCCGCTCGACATGGCAATGCAGCTCCCATATGAAAACTGTGCTGAGTTCAAGTGTTGTAGACCTATCTGGCGGTCTCCGGGAGAACACCTTTCCCTATTTATTATAGTTTGCGGGAATTGTTATCACTTTGTAACTTCTATTATTGTCAGATGTTTATAACAGTTTACTGATGATATAGATTGCATGTAAACATGGCTTCTGCTTCATCTTCGCTCACGGAAATGATAATTTTAGAACAGTAGTGGACAGTACTGATGCTTTCAACATCTGGAAGCAATTCGTCCTCAGTTATTGGCAGAAAGAAGCAAAACCATGTTGAAGAATCTGGGAAACCAAACGTAATTATTGGCCACCCGTCATAGGTGGAAGGCGTTGATCGCTCGCACCACTACACATCAGACTATGCTTTTGTAGAGGAAAGCTTTAGATGTTGACGGAAATTGTACTTCTGGCTATTGTATGTGGCAATAGTCCACAGCTTTTTGCTCTATAAAGATTACTGCACCGCGAATCGCATGGTCATTCCATCGCACAAAACAGGAAACAGGTGATCGATGGGTTGGTTGGAGAAGTATGCAACGAAGTTCAAAAGCGAGGAAGACCATCTACTTCTGATGATGAAGAACATTTGAATGATAAATTGCATATCATCAGCAAGCTACCTGGAAAACAACATAAAGACTCCTGTCTATTCAAACAGGAGCAAGTAAGAAGGTAGAAAGGAAACCATTTACTACTGCAAAACGTGTTCGAGAAAACCCGGTCTCTAACCAGAAAACTGTTTTGGAAAGTACCGCACAATCAAAAACTACAAGGATTAAAGTATTTTGTGTTCTAACTACAAGTATATAACATGTAACATAATTATATTTTGTGTTAGATATTTTTGCAGTGTTGACTTCCTGCAGCTGTTCATAGTGAAGACATTACCGGAGTGTAGCAGAATTCAAAAGGATAACTTTCAGTCAAAAAAAGGAAATATGCATACCTGAAAAAAACATGCATTGCGTGATTTTAAAAATACTTATAAATAGGTCTTAGGCGTGAGTGAATAAACATATCGGCAGCGAAATGATCGTCAGTGGTTTGCTTGGTTACTGGTCACTTTTGTTACTTTTATCCTTGTTCTGTATCAACAATAAAACGCACTGCTATAAATCGACATAACAAGAAGAAAGTTAAAAAAGAACTCATCAGCTCAGGAATATGAGTGAAATATACTTCTGCATTCTTCGTGACAATTCAATTTTCTGTTGGGATTTTTGACTTCAATAAATATATCCTGCCCTTATTCGAATGAAATTAAAATGTTAGTGAATAGTTACTTGTACAGTTGTATTTTCTTCGTGGAACGTAGAACGTCTTAGCGCTGTGACAACTGCGAACCTTCAGACACTGTATTTACAATCTTAACACATTATATTTCCACAAGAAAAACGTGCTACACGGTAAAAATTCAATGAATAAATTCCAAGAGAAGTATAATGTCCTTTGGATTTACATTACTCATCACGCGATAACACACCTAACCTAAACAATGAGACTGCATTATCTTAATAGCAGCTATTTACGTAAATTCTGATGTAATAAATTTAGAGAGCAACCAAGCATTACATTTAAAAATAAAGATCTCTGTTTCAACAGCCACAATTATCTAAAGAATGCCCTTAATACTTAAGTAGATACATTGATAAGTACAACTCGCAACATTCGCTCAGCTCGCGTCAATCGATCAGCTGAAGTTGTTAGCGTGCATTCGACAGTGCGGCCTATATATTATGAAGACAGTGCTAATAATGAACGCCATTTTTTAAAAGGTTAATTAATTATTGGAAAATTATAATAGGCTTATATTTGAACAGAGTATCTGAGGTATTCCCATACAAACTTTGAGCACAATCGGACCAGTAGATTGGGCGTGATTGAATGATAAGTGAAGAGACACTATTTCGTTTGATGCATTACGCAAGTTTCGAAAAATAATTTCGCAAGTGTTGTAATTTCAGGTGATTATCCTGAAATGAAAATAGGAGAGTATACCTGTCTCTTAAGTCCTACTTCTCTTACCTAGTCCATTATTCTCCTAGATAACATATCTTACTCCATTCGCCTCACATGATTCCACCGCCGATGCCCATTGATACGTACGGGTTCAACACCGAGTTTATTTCCAACTTAGCCTTTATCTCCTCATTTCGAGTACCCTCGTGCTATTCTTCCCACCTGTATATATCAGCAATCATTTTCACTACTTTCATGTCTGTTACTTCTAACTCATGAGCCTGTCAGCTTTCATTCCCGCAAACCAATGTCAGTCTGAAAACAAACCAATGTAAAGATAATTTCACCCGATAGTCTGGCAGCAATTTGTTTGAAATAGGAGATTGTAAATTTGGAAAATAATGATACCAAGAACATAGACTGGCGGAAAATTTTCCAACATCAAAAAGACATTAGTTTAGAGGAATACAATTTAGGCTAATTTTTTTTTGTCTAGTTTCCAGGTGGCAGTTTAAAGTATGCCTGAGAGGGCATGCGATATGGTGGTACTTTAATAATCGCTGTAGTCTCCATGATTTAGAATGCAAGCATGCAAACATGCATTGTGCCGAACGGGTGCCGTACGTCACTTTGTGGGATGGAGTTCCACGCCTGTTACACTTGTTCAGTCAAATCAGCAAAGGTATGTTGATACTGGATGACGCGGGATTTGTCGTCCCTTAATGACCTATACGTGCTCAATAGGCGAACGGTCTGGTGATCTCGTAGGTCAAGGCAACTACTGTAGTCGATACACTCTAGAGCAGGTTGGGTGACAGCAGCGGTATGACGACGAGTGTTATCCTGTTGGGAAACACCCCTTTGAATACTGAGAATTAATGGCAGCACATCCGGTTCAGTCACCATTCTGACGTACAAATCCGTTGTCAAGGTTCTTGGGATAGCGACAAGAGTGCTACTGCTGTCAAAGGAAATCGTTCCCCAGACCATAACTCCTGGCGTAGGTCCAGTGTGTCGACGCAGCAGACAGCTTAGTTCCAAGCACTCACCTGGCCTCTTCCTCAACAATCTACGTCTATCACTGGTACTAAGATAGAAACGACTCTCGTCAGAGAACACAACAGATCTTCACTCCGCCCTCCAATCGGCACTAGTTTCGCACCACTGAAGTCCAAGTTGGCAGTTGAATTGAGTTGGGGTAGGAATATAGACAAGTTTGAATTGAGTTAGGATATGTACAAGGTTCAGCTAGGATAGCACGAGGAATGTAGTGGACTGTAGGCATAAGACACGAGGTAGGTAGCCGGTTCATATCACTGGATTCCTGTGGAATTATTAACATAGATATATTTACACACTTAAATACACACGTGATACACAATACAAGAACACTCGCTACATTCACATAAAACTCCGAATATGCTAGTTGCATTGACTACTATGTCATCGTTCGTACTTCACGCGACCGACTGTCCACTTCATCTCACAGACTCCCACAAAGTATCGTGGCCGGAAGTAGCAGATAGTCTACCGCATCCTAGTGGTAATACAAAATAGCACTGTCCAAATCTAACCTCTGGCGAGGGCTTGCTAAAGTAGAGTGGAAGCAAAGAGGCAAATTTAAGTCTGGTGATCAAACAGCAGTGATTCGGAGTTAGTGGTATAAACGCTACAGGATATCTGGCTCGGTGTTGTCCCTCAAGTAATCAGTTTGTTACAGTTCGCTGTCACTCTGCTGCCAACTAATGGCTGCTTAGGATGCAGTACAATCCACCGCAGCCATGCGGCGTATACGGCGGTCTTTTCTCTCCGTAGTGGCCCGTGTGCGGCCGAACCCCGTTCTTCATGAGACAGTGTCTTCTCGAGACCATTATTGCCAACACCGATGCACTGTCGATACATCCCTGCCAATTCTCTACAGTATCACGGAGAAAACATCTACCTTCTCGTAGCACTATTACACGCCTTCGTTCAAAGTAAGCTGCTGTTTCTGCCTTCTTCGACTCCATAAAGGCATAATCCTAAAATATCAAGGTCATCATGTTAAAAACAGTGATTATGGTAGTATTATTACTGAAAAAATGAAAATTCACAGCCTGTTTCCAGTCATTCGACAGGATCAGGGATGGAATGAATGAAGCCCCATCTGGCGGCGAGGATAGGAATTGTGCCAGCTACCGAAGCCTGTCGCACTCCTCTGGGACAATGATTAATGACTGAAAGATGAAATGCAATGAAAACCTATCCGGCCTCCTCTTTTTCCAGCACAAATCCCACATAGAGTGCAAACAAGTGGTCAGTTCATAATCAGTTTTCGGATACTAAGGTCTATCATCAGCGATTAATTTTTATTTATCTAAAACATACTAATCCACATGGGTGTGTCGTCAAGAATAAAATGGAGCCCAATGGACTGTAAAAATAAAGAAGAACGAATGACAAGAGTGTATGTATCTAAACTCTAGATCTTAAACAATGTAGTCTTATGATACAACATACAATTAGAAGGGTTGGCTGGACATGCTGTTAAAGCTGTTAGCCAGGTACTAAACAGACATTCAGCTGCGATCACGGAGTGTGCTAGTAGCACGTGATATTGCATCATCTCAGTGTTGTAAATATTATGTTACTAGCAGCGGTTTTATTTAAATTCTAATCAGGTTCTTTTTCCTGTGCCATAAATATTTCAATGTTTTAACGGCTACTTACTACTCTACACTATACTTACTTTAATTAACTTCATGTCATTCTCAATGCCTTGAAAATTACTGTTATTAATATAAAGATTTTCTACAAAAGCTGAATACCTGTTCTATTTTATAGCCTTAACATGTTCTTGGTATCGCTGAGTTAGTTTCCGACCAGTCCTTCCTATGTAAATCATTTTACAGTCATTACAAGTGAGCGTATATACTCCCGAATTCGTATAAACATCTTCCTTGTTGACAGTACCTACCTATCTGAATTGTAGATTTGTTCTGATATTTTGCTTTTAGTTCTAAACGCTGTTTCTAAACTTAAAATTACTTGAAGATATTTGCAATTTTTAAAATGTCACTTCCGAAGTGTGTAAATGATACGTAATGATTACAATCTAAGTTGTTCCTGTTTTCATTATTTCTATTTACTTCATTTTCTTTTTTACGCATAATTCTGTCTGTCCTTTCAGAGCTGTAACAATTCGCTTTTGCAGTTTGTTTTATTATTTTAATTTATTTCAATTTCTTTTCAGATAGTGGATCAGAACCCCACTGTCGGTAGCCCTGAAGGTGGTTTTCCGTGGTTTACCATTTTCACACCAGGAAAATGCTGGGGTTGTACCTTAATTAAGGCCACGGCCGCTTCCTTCCTACTCCCGTCACTTTCCTATCCCATCGTCGCCATAAGACGTACCTGTTTCCGTTCGACGTAAAACAAATTGTTAAATAAAATAAAAAAAATCTTTATTGATGGGGATTCTTTGCAGTCTATTAATGTAGCTGTTATATGGTGCTTGTTTTTGGGTTTTGTTAATGGTAGAAATTTATTGTGTGGGTCTCCTGAAAATTTTAAATCCACACTATTGTTTTTTACACATGTGAGGTCTAAAAATGTAATTTATTGCCATTTTTTCCGTTGTAAATTTGGTGTTATCAAGTGAATTTTCAAACTTTATACACAAAGCCGGCTCGCGTGATCTTCTCCTTAGGCCTTTTTTGTACAATTATTATTAATAATAATTTGATGAATGTATATTTATGCATGATCATATAACAAAATTAAGCTCGACAAAGGGCAAATTTAGAATTTTCACTTGCGCGCAAGGAGCGCACGAAATTTCAACAGCTTTGTGTAAAATAATCCTGTATTGTATTACTCAAAGGAGCGCACGAAATTTCAACAGCTTTGTGTAAAATAATCCTGTATTGTATTGCTCAAAGGTACCGAAGACAGTATTACAATTAACAGTTACAATTATAATTGCATGTTTAGTACACTTCTCGTTAGTTTCACAGGTGTCAAGCTGTCATTGGCTAAAATGTCCAACCACTCGGGTCGTTCTTGGTTGTTCACAAGTATGTCGTAAAAGCCTAGTTTTAGACAGGCAAATCGTCCTGATATTTACACACTTTGGTTGTTATTTTACACTTAACCATTACTGTGTGAGTAGATGCAGATGTGGAAGTTGAGAGTACTTCGACTAAATTTGCTTATTGTTCTTTATTTATTCATTCGGTATTTTGAAAGGAGAATAGGCACTCTACGAATCACTTTCATCGGTTCGCTTTTTTACCATTCTGAATCGGCCAGTTATTAATAATTATGGTGATATTGTATCGGTAGGAATGGTTAACTACTCTCACTCATTAAACATGATGATTCACCTATACTGTGTTTTGTTCACTATCATTGTATTGATTGATAGGCTCAGAAAGATAACTTGATACCTGGTCCACATTATTGAGAATCTGAGATTAGCAAAACTTTTCACAAAAGAGATGAAATTTGTAACATACGTGAACTTCCGATCATAGCTGCGCCCCCTTGCGTACTCTCTCCAGGCCCTAGCTTACACGGAAGTCCCGGTCTCATTTAGTTCTGCGACAGTATGGAAGCTGCTTAGGTGTGGATGGTGCTGAATAATGTCATATGAAGCACGACTAGTGCGTCTGAGTTCTATGAAAAGTGTTAGTAACGGGCTCAGTTGTGCTGAAATAGGACTTTCATGTCGAGTGAGGAAAGCAATAACAAATTACATCACTCCTCATCTTGCCTAATGCACCTCATTTTTCCGCCGCCATTGGTTTTTACGGTTTACGGCTGTTTGAGGATCCAACTAGACTTCAGGTTGATGACAGAATGGCGGAGAAATAGCACCAAAATAGTGGGTTTACAAATGTACAAGTTCTACTTGTCTTAGCAGCAGACCCCTGTGCTCCGAGACAGGGCTATACGTCAGTAGCTGCGGTGGCGTCAATACCCACAACTCATATACATTATACCACTCAGAGTTATTCCAAATTTTGAGACTTGGAGGAAGTTGATTAAGCCTGTTTACGCTCAGCACCATGATTTTAAGAAGATGAAGACACAAAATTTCATGGATAATGATAGTGATAGACAACACTTTTTACATAGTGTAGCCGTTCAATACCAGGCTAATAGGCATGTCATGAAGCCCAACATGTAATATATGCCGTTGTCCGCGTCATTCTACGACATATTTGGTCGTAATGAGCATTTTCCGCCCGGTCCGGGATTCAAGCGGCGCTGCGCTAGCTCGGAGGGCGAAGCTTTAATTACGCGCACCCCCTCTCTCTCTCTCTCACACACACACACACACACACACACACACACACACACACACACACACAGAGAGAGAGAGAGAGAGAGAGAGAGAGAGAGAGAGAGAGAGAGAGAGCTCATTACAGCGAAACCTTGAAATTACACTCTCTATTCACCGAGCGAGAAGGACAGAGAAAGAACGCCTGGGTCGACAGGTGGAGATTGTTTTATAGGATTTTAACTTTAGAAATGGAGACTCTCAGCGATCTCCCTATATATTCAGGGATATCAACTCACTACGTTCGCGCCTGAATAATAATAATAATAATTAAATTTTTTATACAATCTTTAGAAATCTACGAATAAGGACTCT
This sequence comes from Anabrus simplex, assembly GCF_040414725.1. Classification (NCBI taxonomy): domain Eukaryota; kingdom Metazoa; phylum Arthropoda; class Insecta; order Orthoptera; family Tettigoniidae; genus Anabrus; species Anabrus simplex. The sequence continues at coordinate 218,189,132 of NC_090267.1, read as the reverse complement.
TCGGAATCTGCACAATTTATACTATTTAATGATGTCAGAAGATGTACTGTATAATGAACGTGTTGGTAATGATGCACCTCAGACAGATGTCCGTAATGGGAATCAGACGTCGACCGCTTATATCGTGATGGAAAGGAGGGAGTCCCCAGCGTATAATGGCTGGCGCGTGAATTCCTAAGAGGAAGCTTGTAAAATTACTAGAGATTCAGCGATGCGATCGACATGAAATTCGATCAGTGGAAGGAAGAATTTACGATCTACAAAACGAATATTCTCATGACTCTCAAAGATCATTGCTAACGGAGCGAGTTGTCATATGTGGGTGGAGCCTACCCTCTCTCCAGTCGGCGACCCGGACTCACTATAAAAGAAACACAGATGAAGCCCTAGTATTCCATTCTTTAATCAGTCGTTGATGAGACTTCGTCATTCATTGTGAACCAGTGTTGCTCAACTAATACTCTGTGTTATTCAGTGTTTAAATAAGTGTGTTAGACAAGAAGTTTGTTTCAAGTCAGACAGATATACGTGTAACATAATCAGATATTTCTTGCATGAAAGCAATAATTGTGGTGTGCGAATTTAGGCGTTACTAATCCCAATATCTATTAATGGGATACAGACTAGCAAAGTTAGTATCGGCTCACACGAATAATAGTCAGAAAACGGGTGAGAATTCCAATGATCGCCAAGGCGCTAGTGTGTTAGTGATTATATTCTACCAATAAGTATTTGACTAATAAAGGCCTGTGCAGTAGTAGGAGATGTCATTCTAACCAGTAGGCAGAGTAGATAAGTTAGGAAGTGATGTTCAACTGAGCCAGTGACGCTCACGTACGAATAAACGAAACAGTAATCGTGTTAAGTTACGAGGAAAAGGGAATCGAGTAGTGCTCTCCAAGGAACTGCAACCCATACTCGGCTAGTCCATTCGAGCTCATGAGTGGGTCTAGCCATATTATGTTATCCGAAGGCATATAAACCGTACTTCAATAATCGGTTTCCCATTCGTTCATATGTATGTGAGTGCTCGTCGAACCCCGGAGTCTACTCTACCAGAGAGCACCCGTGTGCCAGCATTGGTGGATTGAAGACGACCAGAACGCGCCATTGTGCCTGAAATATTTCATTTAGGGATCATTCAGAACTTCCAACCGAGGTGATTGCAGATCAAGACATCATGTACGTGACCCCGAAGAAGAGGAACCTAGGACTCTCAGCTAACGAGGCATCAGTGATGGAGGCCTAAACCAATAGGGGTACTCCCAGATGACGGTACGGCTGCACGCAGCAATGATACGTACAAATATATCATATTTCTAGGCATGAGAATCATGACGGTCGCAGAAAGTTAAACTATGTAAAAAGTATATATGTAGTTTTCCTGCATGTAAAATTTGGTAGTGTATAGGTGGCGCAATATACGTCTTTCAACGGGGTAAAGTTTTCTTTTTATTAGTGATTTTATGGCCTCATCTGTGATTCTGGATAATCACGAATTTATTCCGGAGATATTTTTGCATGCCTCGCCAGCCCCAGGTCTCTCGCGGCAGAGCCAGAGGACGGGGTCGCGGAACTCGGGGGGCGAAGGCAACAACCTCAGCAACATGATCCCGGATTGGAGGAGAAACGCCCGCCGGGACTCACGGAGCCCGTCCCCGTCTCCGGCCGGGCCTCTCCATCGTTCTCTCACTGGTCTACTCGCCATGGAGAACCATCCACATCTGGGACGGATACGGCCACAGGAGGCCCCAACTCAGTCGACCTCCAGGACTACAGGACACTTAATCAGATAAATCTTTATTGTTTTATATTATTCTTTATATCTTGTATTATTGTGACATTTGTTATGTTAATATGTGTATTTCGGCCGTATTAGCCACCATGTACGATTTCTTTAAATAAAGTACTGGCAGGTTTCTTCTCTAGAGGACCTGTCGCCTTATACCTTCGCTGGCTCGCGGGCTGCGCCCAGTGCTCTCTCAATTACACGCATAGCCGCTCAGGCTATATAAGGCGTGGCACGAGTATGTAAGGCTCCCACAGTGTTTGTGGTTGAGTGAAGCATTTTAAGGGTGGAATTGATACTTCAGCAGACATAATTCATTCCAAGTTTGATTACTTGAGATGGATCTTCATAATATTCCAGACGTATATTATTTCAATTGCTTCACGACGTAATGCATGTGTCCTGCTGTTCCCCTTTATATCTTTGCTGACGCATGGAAGAATAATGGCCCGAGGTGCAATCATGATTTATATAGTCTCGCGAATGAGTGCGAATGAAATTACCTGTCGAATTAGAATCTCAAGGCGAATATAACGTGGGTATGAGATATACGTGTGTAAAGTGAATAGTGAAACGATATGTGTAAACGTGTTTAAGACGACAGAGTGAGAATAATAATCATATTGAGGAGAAGAACAAGACTGAATATGGTCTAAATGCTGATAAAAGGTATTTGAAATCAGCTAGATAATACACCGGAGAAACGCACATATATGTGATAAAGGCGATATAATTTAAATAGAATTATGACCGTATATCTGGGGCGAAGTGAGAGTCTTCTCCAAGTTCACGTAGACGGGCTGCTTCTTAGAGAAAGATTTATGGCCCTCGAAAAGGAAAGGAATGCTAGGCCTGAGCAATGGGTCCTGTTGTTTGTCAATGCTCGTAATATTCACATAAGCAGTCTCCCTCACTCTGACACTGTACAGAATGTTCACATGCCAATAATTTCTTACCATCAGCGTTGTGTGTTCTATGATACGATAGGTGACGTAATCCTCCCAATTTTATATTTAAATGACATCGGAATAGGGTTTTCAGCCGCACCTCGAGGCCCAACTAACACGACGACTTGATTTTCATGATTACAGAGGTACGAGGAATTTTAGATCTCAAGATCATGATGAATGTTGTAAAATAATATTTTTTCTTAACGAGAAATGCCTTCTCTGTGTATATAAAGTATGTGTTGATAAGGATTTATATAACGCATACCAGCGGGTATCGATGTTAGGTAAAGGGATATAACCTTATTTTATTATGAAGTGCAGGTACATGTGTTCACGTTAATATAAGCTGATTTGGGAAATGAAATGAAATGACGTATGGCTTTTAGTGCCGGGAGTGTCCGAGGACATGTTCGGCTCGCCAAGTGCAGGTCTTTTGATTTGACACCCGTAGGTGACCTGCGCGTCGTGATGAGGATGAAATGATGATGAGGACGACACATACACCCAGCCCTCGAGCCGACGAAATTAACCAATGATGGTTAAAATTCCCGACCCTACCGGGAATCGAACCCGGGACCCCTCTGACCAAAGGCCAGCACGCTAACCATATAGCCATGGAGCCGGACTAGCTGATTTGGGAATGCCAAAATGATATGCAGAAGAAAGACTGATATGACGTTGACGGCATTTCCAATATAATTGATTTTATTTGTGTTTAGTAATATGGCATTTTCTCGTGTGTATCGATTTCTCTGTGACTATCGGTTTATTAAACTTTGTGTTTTGATTTGGGAACGAACATTCTTCTCATTCCATAGGACAGTGTATTCCTCTCTTTATTTATAGGACACCCTACTTTCAATATATTTAGATTTAATGCCCACGTATTTGCGAACAGACCATTGATCCGTATGCTCTTGAGCTTAGCCGTTGTGTCAGTGCAAGTAGGGAGGATGGGACTTCGATGCCTGGGATTGATTTCCGAAGTTTCTCATCCGGAAGATTTCCCTCCAGATATTCATTTCTGAAATTAAGTTTTATGATCAGTGTCCTGCCGAGCCCGGGACGGGTGCAAGAGGTTAATACATTAACAATGAAACGATGTTAATGCTTTTATAACAGTTACTGTAATGTACTGTAGTCCATCTCAAACGGAAAGTTGATTTTATGGCAGGCGTTTCTACGACGTAAAATATTTTTACCTGGCACAAATTATATTTAAGGCAGTGAAATGCTTCACGAAGGGCAACGTATTGAGCGGATGGGATAACGTGACCAGAAACCATCTGCTTGGGCGGTTATTTCTGGGTAACGTCTTAAAGTGGAAACTCTTCTAATTTGACACAGACTATAACTTACTTACTTTGCTTTACTTTCTGTGTCCGCGAGATATGCTAATTTCATGGATAAAGATAGTGGTAGATATAACTTTTTTACAGAGGTTAGTATATTAACAGTAAAACGATGTTTATGCTTTTATAATAGTTAATGTAATGTACTATAATCCATTTCAAACGAAAAGCTGGATTTATTGCATGCGTTTCTATGACGTAAATATTTTGACCTGGCGCAAATTATATTTAAGGCAGTGAATTTCTCCACGAAATGCAACGCATTGAGCGGGTGGGATAACGTGACCAGAAACCAGCTGCTTGGATGGACATTTCTGGGTAATGTCTTAAAGTCGAAACTCTTCCCATTTAACACAGACTATAACTTACTTACTTGGCTTTACTTTCTGTGTCCGCGAGATATGCTAAGTTTTGCTGACCAGAACTCAGCAGCTCTTATCCCTCTGTCCGTGGCGGGAGATCTTCCTGAGCGCAGGGGTCATTCATCTCTTGGCACGTGAGTAGGTGCCCAGGGGACTGGATCTCTCCGTAATCGCATCTTGCCTCTGCAGCGTAGTCCCATTTCACGAGATTGCTTCGGCATTTCGACACCCCGGTCCTCATCCGGTGTAACGTCCTCCAAGTGTCATTCGGTAACTGATGCTCACTACTCAGTTCTTCTTTAAATAAAAAGCTTTCATGAATTGATGCTGTTACCTTACAAAGCGATACACAATGCGTCTCTGGTTTGATTTTCAGGGGCTCTGTGCTGTGGATAGAGTTCCTCTTGTATCTAAGACGGGGTGCTTACCGTATAGTTGAAAATTGGGTGCCTAGGGTCCTTCTCAAGTTTTCGCCTCTCTATATCCCCTACCACAAAGCGGTGAGGGAGTAGATCTTCTGAACTGGATTCGGTCTCAGGCAACCAGTGACTTTGCGGGTGGACTCGCTCAGGGCTATGTCCACTAGCTTGGCGTGTGCGAAGGTGGTTTTCAAACTTGTGCCACATACTCTCCTGCCGCGAAGCAGACTCGTAAGGCTGATGGACCTGAGGGTTTACTCTGCATGTCGAGCTCGTCCGTTTTCGCAGGATGTCGTTCCTTAAATTGATATTGTCTTTTAAGTGCGTGGTACTATTTCCTGAAAATCAAGGTGCGTTATAATCAGGTGCCGGGACGTGTCACATTAGGCAAGGGTGAATCCTCTCCAAACGATGCTCAACTTTCGTTGAGCCTCCCTGTTGCAAAGATGGTAAGCGCAAACTTGTGTCTTACCTTTGCTAGGCTTCAGGTTGTTCTAGTCGAATGGATTAGCTCGCCTGTTGAGAGCAGTGGGTAACGTTTTACCCACCTTTTCGAATGTCCTTCGTCCAGATGAGTTCATTCAAGACCATCTGCAATAGTATCAGACTTTAATACAAAATCAACATGACCGACTCATCGTTCGAATGTAAACACACCTGAGATACATAAACATAACCTTCTGATTACAGTATTGAATTGAAAAGTTGTGAATAATAGCGTACAAATTTAAATATATCATCTTAAAATAATAAAATATGGAGATCTATCTGAAAATATAGAGCATTCTTATACTAAATGTAGACACTATACACATATAACGCAGAGGCCTATTTGCAGGAAACATATTTGTGCACTAATAAAAATGATACATCAGCGATATTGAACATTAAATTGTATCACTAGAATTCTCTCAAGCTCATGCATTACATGTTAAACATCAGTTATGAGGTTATATGGTGTATCAGTTGAAACAAATAACAGGGAAAGTCAATAATAACTTATTTTATGGATATGATATTTAAGAAATGAAAACCGACATCTACTCTATTTTCTGCCATACGCAATTCTTGTCATCCTCTGTACGTCAGTACGCACACTACATTCCTGATTCTTAAAGCCATTTACTATTTTCATTCACGAATTATTTGTTTGGGGTAATAGAACCAATGCTATCTAGTCATATATTTAGATAAGCATTATGTGGAAAATTCAAAATGTCTTTCCTATGAAATAGTATGGTCCAGGAAATAGGTAAGATAACAGTCCTGGAGAATATTTGATGCGTTTCAAAGAGTGGCAGTTTCAATTCAATCAATCAGTAACCAAAGATTAAATTTATGGCTGACGTACAAGTGGCAGATTTCCTATCAGCTGTTTACTCAGTATTTTCTTAAATGATTTAAAAGAAGCTGGAAATTTATCGAATTGGTGTAGGTGTAGCAGAAGGCATCCTTGGTAAATTACAATATTCCAGTCCGTAATTCTTCTTCCTATAAATGAATACTTGTTTTGGAAATACACTTATTTGAATGAACTTTCTATTGCCATACGATTTTACAATAAATAAATAAATAAATAAATAAATAAATAAATAAATAAATAAATAAATAAATAAATAAATAAATAAAATGATAAAAGATGTACAGTGCTGGCAAAAAGTTTAAGGACACCCATGGGAAAGAGAACGTCTTTTATGTATCTCACTAATTAATTAATAATAAATTAAAAAGAAATTACACAGCAGGTGTCAGTCCATTAGTAATCTATTGGGGCCCCTTTGACCTTTTTGCATTACTTGATCCTGTCTGGCATCGTGTCGATTATCTTAGCACACTCATCCCTGGTTATCTGGCTCTAGAGATTCATGACTTGGAACCTCAATTCTTCCTCATTTTTAGGTTTCAATTTCCCCAGATTGTAGGCCATAGAGTTCCATAGGTTCTCTATAGGGTTCAAGTCAGGGCTTCTTGCCTGCCATGGCAATCCCTCGACATTCTTTCCACGTAACCATTCAATACTGACCTTGGATTTGTGGCAAGTGGCATTGTCCTGCTGAAAAATGAAGTTGTTTCCCAGTAGGCGTGTTGCTGAAGGCAGCATCACTTTTTCCATTGTCTCACAATATTGGATACTGTTCATTGACCCAGCAACAATCCTGCATTCTCCTGGTCCAGAAGTGATGCAACCCCATATCATTACCGAATCACCTCCTTGCTGAACGGCTGGTGCCACACAGGACGGAAGAAACTTTTCAGTTTTGGTTCGCCGAACCCTCATCTTTCGTCTCGGAAACAACTCACAACGGCATTCATGTGAAAAGACAACCCTTCTCCATGCTTCCCTTAGCCAATTCTTTCTTTCAAGACACCATATCCATCTCCTTTTCTTGGCTAAGTCGTTCAATAATGGCTTGCGTATCGCGTAAAATGGTTGGAGCCCTGCCTCTTGTAAGCGATTGGAAATGGTCCTTACGCTAATGTCACTGTTGTGCAATGTCTTAACAGTACTCAGAATGTCACTGTTGCTAGCGTTCCTGTTCGCCTTACTTACAGCAACAATTGTTCTATCAAGTCTAGGCGATGTCTTTCTTGGGCGACCACTGCGAACGGCATCAAGCACTGTTCCGGTGGCAGTAAATCTTTTTACAGTCTGTTCCACACACGTTTTTGAAACATTTAAACAAGTTGCATTCTCCCTGTAAGTCTTATGCACCTTATGCATCCCAATAATCTGCCATTTTGTCTCGTTTGACACACTTTTATGACCCATTATCACAATAAAACTTTTCCACAATGACTTAACCTCAAATCATTCAAAGGAATAAACAACTCTTTGCAATGCCAAAGAGATCCAGTGCTGCCTAGATCTTCCTAACATCTCTCCTTGGGTCACTGCAGTGTGCTAGGAAGTCTTTGCTTACATGGCCATCATATGGAGGGAAATTCAAAATTATTTTTCTTCTTCCTACATTTTCACTCTTTTTCATAAAATTCAGCAAACATTCAACCCCCCCTAAAATTTTAATACACATTTTTAAATGACTTTTAGCAGTAACTGGTTGATTTATACCTGGTACACCTACTTGTATAACAAAATTCAGAAAACTGGCTCAAACCGTTTTCAAGTTATTATTTATAAATATATGGCTTCTTTTAAGTATGCCTTAATTTACAAAAGCTACCTTAAAACCCATTAGCGCCCAGAAAAAAAATGTTCCTACTTTAATGATATTTTCATTAATTTGTGATGGTTAGGGTATACGAATTGGGAAAATGTCAATATTTTCAAATAATTATTTATTTTACGAGATATTAGCTGATACCATATGGTATCACTGGGCGGTTACACTGCTATCATTGTACAAAGTACAATAAATTGTTAATATTGTTCCAACCTGTTGACACAGCTCACTGAGTATGGTATGTAGCAAAACATGTTACGCATAAGCCTACATTACACTTCAGACACATTGTTCTGCCGAATGACTTGCACCCTTCATTGGCACATCTTCTCCTATAGCAGTTTGCAACAAAATGATTGAGTCCATCAAATCTCAAAGCTGGCATTGTATTTCGGGCAACACTTACTCTCCCAGGAATCTTTTGTGGGACACAATAGCATTTTAGATACACTTGAACAAGTTCTCTACGGAAATCAAGTTGTGATGTGCCCTTGTAGTCAGGAGGAGGGCAGGGAACATCAACACGTTCTAAGTCACCGTCAATCCATTCATAAATAGCTGGATTGGCTAATCTTTCTAGAATCCACTCAGGAGCTTGTTTTCAGGTTGTTGTTGTTGTTGTTGCTGCTGCTGTTGTTGATTTTTCTCCGTAGGCTGCATGGATGTTGAGAAAGTACTAGAGGAAATTTCAAGGGGTTCATAATCTCCTCCAATACGTTCGTTGTTTGCTAAGCGTGTTTCAGCTGCAGCACGCAGCTGACGTCCAGTTAGGTTATGAACCATTCCTCCCTCATCTTCATTGGCTGAATCTTCATCTGTGTCAACATTACCATCCGGTGGTTCAATGAAAATATCCTCAGTGTGATGTCCTAACTCATCGTCTGCTTCCAATATATCCATCACTTCTGATAAGGTCAGTCCACCCCTGGAATAATAAAAGATAAATATCTAGTCAACTACATCTAGCACATAAGTAACCTTCGAATGTACGATATAATATTTTAAAAATTACTGTATCAACGGCTTGATATCATAAACGCCCAGTGATACCATATGGTATCACGCACTTAGAGGCATTGCTGTGTTGTCACAAATAACATTGTTGAAATTCAAATGTTACAGAAGGTTTCTTTGATTCATCCTCAATGTTATAATATACTGATTAGAAAAGAATAATAGATAATAAGGGCAATATTATACGTACACATATCGAACGTTCATGATTTTCACTCCAGAGAATCACACCTGAATTTATGCAAGCGCTCCCGCCAACAAACCACTCGTAAGTGTCGGAAGCTTCTTCAGGCGCATGGGTCACTTCAAACCAAAGAACGTGTAAAGCTCCAACTAAACCCCTCTTGCGACTCAAGCCAGTACCAGCTCAGTTATACTTCTACTGTCTCCTGATACCATATGGTATCAGTGGGCGCTAATGGGTTAATTGGGAATGTGTGGAGCTAGAGACTTCTGGTTTTCACTAATGTATGGCATTTCTGCTGTACTTTCAGCTCCTATGCCAAAATATGTATGTTAGCACAATGTTTAAGGCCTGTAGATGATTATCTGCTTTTGACAGGTGTCCTTAAACTTTTTGCCAGCACTGTATTAGGAACATAACCCTGTTAGGAATTTCAACTTTCTCATAACAATAATTCTAATAATGATTCACCTACAGTAACTGTTATACTCCATCCGTTACACTTCAGATACTTTTTTCTTTCAATAGGAGAATCGATTTGAAGTTCTTCGGTGGCATATTCATTTTCGTACACAGCACATTAACACCCAAATAGTTGGCCACATACATACTTACTGTTAAGTGACAGTATATCAATCCTCCAATTTATCAGAGAGAATATAAACTTCATTCACAGATAAAATAAACAGATTTATCACTTGGTATAACCTCACTTTAAAAACCTCAAAGGTACAGTAATTGGGAAATGTACTAGGATAGGTACCAAAACAGAGTTTTGGCCTTATTCGGGAAAACATAGTTCATCAAGTAAACGGAAAACATCCCCTCTAATGAGAACATGCTCGAATATTTTAATGCTGCCTAATGAGTTATTTCTAACTACAAAATCATCAGGACGATTAAACTTGATCTGAATGTCAGTGCATCTGCTTCAATAGGGATTACATCCAGGCAATCGACATGTACTAATATATCGTATTAGTTTTAAAAACATCACTACAATAACGTTTCCTAATCAAACCAAACCAACAGAAAGGACTAAACTGATGATTCGTACATGCTCATGTTTCCATTTGAGCAAACCGAACGTAGCGCCATTTTAGCTAATATGATTATACAGCTGCATTAAGGTCTGATATATTGTGGTTGGTCTTGATTCATTGTTTGGAAGAAGGTGGGTTCGAACCCCTCTTTCGGCAGCCTTGAAGACGGGTTTCTGTGGTTTCCCATTTTTACACCAGGGAAATGCTGAGGCTGTACCTTAATTAAGGCCACGGCCGCCTCTCCTAACACTTTGATAACCCATCGTCGCCATAACACCTGCCTGTGTCGGTACAAGGTTTCTTTAAATATTTCATTTGATGGAGTACATACATTCAATATCACGGCAGATGCAAACTAAATTATATATAAACAGTGTCTGATATGAGGTGGTTAACTAGTTTACACTCAAAAGTAAACAACGTGCATGTTTCTCATGTCTTCAGGTGGTCTATTAAAATATGTGAAGAGACATTCCATAATGAATTCGTACCAAACTTACAAGTACGTACTTCTGCTGTAGTACATCTGAATTAGCCTTACAGGAAAGACTGGAATATATCAACTTATACTTTAGCTTATACACCATAATAGCTGAGCTTTTGACGGAGTCTAGTGAGTGACCGACTGTTGAAATATACCGAGCAAGTGCCCGCGCGTTTTGGATCGCGTAGCTATCAGCTTGCATGCGGGAGATAGTGGATTCGAACCCCACTGTCGGCAGCCCTGAGGATGGTTTTCCGCGGTTTCCCATTTTCACACCAGCCAAATGTAGGGGTTGTACGTTAATTAAGGCCATGGTCACTACCTTTCCACTCCATAGCCGTTTTTTATCCCATCGTCGGAATATGTTTCCATAGGTGCGACGTAAAGCAAAATAATATGAAATTAAAAATACGTTACAAATATGCAATTGGAGTCAAGATGGGTAGGTTGAAAAGTATGTTTAATGCTCTTTGTGCCCAAATATGGAGGTGGGTCTCAATAAGTGCTTGGTAAATACTCTTCAGCAGTCTACGGATTACCTTGTATTTCAGTCTGCTCAAGATACCTATAGCGAAAATAATCTTATCAAAAATTGCTCTAATGTGGTTTCCCAAGGGAGTGTTTCATTCATAATTAATCCAAAAATCTTAGACTTTTTCACGAATTATATACTGGCCTTAGAGAAACAATGAGATGTTCAATTACAGGCTGTATGAAGGTGTGTGAAAAACAATATAATTTGTTTTCGCCAGCTTGATTGTTAATATGTTTTAATCCAGCCAGCATTGAATTAAGTTTATCGTGCTGCATTTTCTGTTCAAGGTCATTACAGGAATTACCGACGTAGAAAATATTGGTGTTATGTGCATATAAGGTAATTTGCCTTTCAAATAAAAACAACCAATGTCATTAATACATACAAAACATAGAATAGGGCCTGTACCTGTCGTACACCAATTCCGCACCCTCTTTTATTCGTCTTTGAACAAAAATAACTATCGTACCCATTTAGATTAATATTTATCTTCTTCCAGATATAAGAATGCTTCTGCTGTTACTGTTATGTCTTGCAAACTGGCTTGTGTAATGAGTAGAGCTGGGATTTTTGTAGTATCAAGTGGCATAATGTGTACATAAATATGTAACAAAAAGCACCAAAATATGTAGTAAAATATGTAGAATGGACAAAGTATGTAATATCATATAATTAATATAAACTTACCATTTTGTCAGTTACAACACACTAAACACGCTTTATATTACATTTTGCAGCACAGTAAACAATTAACTATTTTTCAATGTTCTTTGGAGTCATATTCTATGAATATATCACACACATATTCAATAGCAACTTATTATTTTCAACACTCAAAGCACGTTTATTCCTTAAATTTTGTAGCACAGTGAACTATTAAGTATTTTTCGATGTTCCCTGGGGTCATGGAAAGGCGTTTGTCACTTAGGATGTTCTTATATGCAGAGAAAGATCTTTCAACATCACATGATGTAACTGGGGTAAATTTTAGGAGAGGAATTTTCGCTGGAGAAATGTCCTCGGGAGGATCAACGTCATCTCCATTTAGAATTCGGCACACACTGTGAAATGTTGAATAACCAGGATTTCTCTTCAACACCTTTTGAAACAGCACTTATTTTTTCAATAGCATCCTCTATGATGGCAATAGAATCTTGCAGTGGCAGTCCTGATGTTTCTAGACATTTGATGGTTTCTGGAAGCCAGCAGAAGTTGCCCCTGATGTAGGTGATTGAGGAGACCACTTTGGAGTCACTAAAGGCAGTTTGTGATTCACTAATAGATACAGCATTTTCAGGATCACTAATACCTTTTCCTCTTTCATCGCAGTCAGCCACAGAGCTCTTAATCCATCATTCACAAATCTAGCAACAGTTGAGTGATTTGTATAGTCTAGCTCTTTACAGTAGATCAAACATGGTTTTGAGGCGCTGTCAGGTTGTAGCTTCCCCACCACAATATTTTCAATAAATCTACCCTTAGCATCTGTTGTTTCATCAACAACAACCCATATGAAAGAATTTCCTATATGCTGTCTTATGGTGTGCATTACCTCGTCGTAGCAGACTGGAAGACAATTCTTGCGTAGTGTTGATTGGTTAGGAACATGTTGCTTGCAGTATTCTTCCCGAAAAGATGTGAATTCAGGCACTTAAAGTTTATACCATGGAATATTGGCTGCAATCATTGCATTGCATAAGTCTTTATAAAAAGGGTTACTTGAAGGTGAAGGCTGCATCTGTGTTAAAAGGATTTGTTTCTTATGTAGACCTAACTGTTGTTTTTTTCTATGCAGAGCACTTCGTGCATGTTGCTAAAGCTGGGATTTCATGGAACATGCGATATGTTTGTTGCATGCTTGGCAAATCACTACTTTTCCATCAGTTGCAAAGGACTCGTAAACTGCAATCCATGATTTTAACTTTGAAGTCAGTGAGGACGCTACTGGTGCCATATTGACTCTAGAGGAACTATGTTCTTCAGCTGTTCAAAAGAAATTAAAACCTAATTGAGACATTTCAAAGGAAGACAGCTCTAACAACAGATTTGGAAATTCCTAAGTACACAACAAATAGATCACAGAAATGTGCTTAGAAAAATATTCCTGGAAATTCAAACATGAAGGTGGCTCGTTGTAAAGCAATTAACTCTAAAAGGGATGAAAGATTTAAGACTGGCACATGTAAAGTAACAGTTTTCCTGCAACTAATTAGAACCTTTCGAATAACCTATTTTGCAAGGGTCTCTACCTGCACCTATCATCCTCTCAAATACCTGTCACTCATAATTACCTTAATACCCCTGTTGAGTAAACAGACAACAGCCCCACATTAAGTGTGAAACTTCAATTCAGCAATTTATTATATATGAAAGCAGGAAAACACTAAAATATGTAATTTTATGTAATATCACTAAGAATATGTAGAATACCCACAAATATAAAAAAATATGTAAAATGAAATTCGGTAAAGTAACCCTAATATAGTGTTTTGTGAACATATGACTTTTCCCAGCACCTAAATAGCAAGGAACACAATATGTAATTACATAGAAATCCCAGCTCTAGTAATGCGGGTAGGAAATAGATTCCATTTATTTCTTATACTCTTTAAATTGTAGTAATGTATTCACAGTTGTAAATTTAAAAACTCATTTCCGTGATAACTTTCTTCATCTTATACCAGGTATTTCTATGTTGCTTGAGCCATGCAGGTTCAGTTTGGGTTTTGGTTTGGAGTCTAAGGCCGGATGCCCTTCCTGAAGCCACGTGGTTTCTGGGATGAAATCTCAACCCCGGATAGACCAGGATTCGAACCTCAGTCTTCCGGGTGGAAAGCCAACAGCTAAGCCACTGAGCTAAGGCCTATGTTACCGATGATATAAAACACAGCAAGTACCGGTATCTATTACACAGCTTCAAAATGTAAGATATCTGCTAGGGTTCTGACTACAATAGCATTTGATGAATCAATTTTCCTCGCAAATATCTTTCCTTCCCGCGACCATTTGTACTTTTCCCTCATCCTCAAGTCTTGAGGTCTTTTGAGGAACTCCTTTGTCTTCGGTGCCATGTGATCATTCACAATTTCTTGTATTCCTCCCAGTAATCACAAATTCATGTTCCCTTCGATCAGTCAAATACAGAGAAGGTAATACAGGGCAGCCTACGAGATATCGCGGGACTGCGATGTGAGCAATATCTAGTGGTAGGATCTGGAGTAGTCTACCCTGAAATAAGAGCGTGTACATTAGTTGGCAAAGTTTTTTGTTATTCAGGCGTTTTGAGTAAATTAAATCAGTAAACAATTGTGAGTGTGATTAATACTTACATATCGTCTCAATATGAGTGGAAAGATATATGTTGTGTTTGGCTGCAATAAATATGGACTGCAGAAGAATTTGCCGTCTTTCTTCCGCTCCTCTCATGACAATAATATGTAATTAGATATTGTATTTACATGTACCGGTGTATATTCTTCCAGTGATAAAGAGGCTTTTGAAATGCCTCTTACACTTCAAGCAACAAGACTCATATTTTAACTGGCTTAAAATATAATATGCTTATATTATGGTAAAACAGTTGAGCTTCAATACCGATGTGTTGTTGCTGTAGGTGTGATCTGTGGATTTTGAAGTATTAGAGAAGTGACATGGATGAAGTGTACAAGAAAGAATGGATATTACGCTTATATAAGAATTAAGATCTATTCAGATCATTTCCAAGTCAGCGATTTCAGAAATCCCCAATTCTTGCTCAAATTTTACGTAAATATTCCCCAAAACATAACTATCGGTAAAATGTTCACGCTTTTCTATCTTTTATACTCTCTCCTCCGAATGAAGCTGAGATATGTACAACCCGGAATATCCCAAATAATAAAGCATCGAATGCTACCATCCCATCCAAAACGGGGCAAGCACGACTGCTAAAGCAAAAAAAAATAAAAAATAATGCATGAATGAAACGAACACCAGACGAGCGTATTCGTGTAAGATCACCGGATATTCTTACAGATGCATCACTCCCTAAACGGAATAGTGTCAATGAAATAAAACACTTTAGAGAAAAATTGCGCAAAGTCAAGAAAATTGAAAGAAATGCTTTGGAAACTAAACCAGAGGCTTGCCCTTGTCATAACGATTCGGCCAGCGCCAGAAAATTTGTTAAAGCTCCCAGGTAGAATTTCCCCAAGTCAGCCGTGCCTGTGAGCCCTCTATGAGTGAAAGTGATTTGTACGAGCGAGCCCGTTACTTCCACGAACTACCGTCTATCTGCCCCATTTATTTAAATGTTTGTCGCTCTACAGCTCATCGACTAGATCGTGTAGAGAAATGACGGTGGAGCTGTATCGTGTTGAGACATAATCTACGGAGCCTGAACATGTCGGAATCGATTCCTAACGCCTCTATCAATATCAGTGTAAATTTGTGTATGTTTATTTTACAGGTGATTTGTGTGTGTGTACCTTGTGTTGTTTAATTTGTTGTGTATATTGATTTGTCTTGTGATGTTGTCCTGTGTTGTGTGAAGAGGACACATTAGCCCGCTGGCTAATTTGAGGGAAGACAGGTTTCGCCCTGATCCTTTGCACATGGGTATGGACCCATGTGATTAGAGTCTGTGTTATTTTGGAAGGGTAATTCAGGTGAATCCTGAACACGTATTTTTTATGTTTGTGTCCGAGTATTCGAAATATATATATGTAAGTCAGACCAATTACTAGTGTATCGAGTATTACGTGCGCATCTAATGGACGGTTTTAGATCGAGCTTACGGGTAAAAGACTTAGGGATTTAACGAAGCATTCATTACAATCCAAATAATGTAACACGTTCCAAATTTCATGTAAAATGTCCGTAATCGTAATTTTCGGGCCGTTACCCGTGTTCTTTGTATAAACCGTTGCTAACATATCAAAAATATGTAAATGTGTATATCACTTTTCTGACTACTTTTACGGTCGATTTCACCTTTATTTAATTTGCTATTTTGATTAGTTTGAGCTCTATTCATGTTCTTAGATTAATAAATCAATCATACCCGTAATACCTGCGTTCTCATCCAGTAGTTATATGTCCGTAGTTCCTGCCCATATACTTTTAGTATAATTTAGTAATTAGAGATTTTTCTTGCCCAATTCTGAACGTACCACGTGCTTTTACCCTGAGCTAGGCCGAATTTGTGACAGGATACGGTGCAATATGTCATGGAAAGGTTTTGTTACTGGAAGGAATTCTATGCGCAGTGTGATTCTTTGGCGATTTCTCACCCAGTTGTTTTGCCGGTATCAGCGGCGATGTTGTAGACATCTTCAGGTGGCAGCTTCGGTGCCTCGTGCATCTCATTATTTTGCTTAAGATATTCGTTTAGATGTTCAGCTTCATCACTAGATTCCTCGCAGGCGTTTTCATGAATCGACACTTCAGTTTCTTGATTTCCTCATATCGTTTACTAAGTTGTGGCTTAGTTCATCAATTATATTGGTGTTAAAATCATTGCCGTCTTTGAGCATAGCGATGCGTTTATCAACCAGTTCCTCCGACAGCATTTCGAGAAAGGGAGAATCAGAAAGTATTTTAACTGTTGTGCAAGTTCCTTTGGGACGACACTAGTGTCGTTTGAGTTAGTTACAATCCCTTCCACACCACCACGTTGGCTCTTCAAGGACTTCTGCATTCCCATGCTGCCGTTCTCCTGGCTTTTATTTTTGTTACCCTTTTGGCACAATAAGTAAAGCCGGCTAAAATAAGTAAACTTAATACACAAAATTAAGAAAACACTGCAACCACTTGTTGTATGAATTCGAGAACCTCGCAATAAACAGTGCAAATGAAGTAGAAAACCCACCCTCAATTGGACATCCTAAATACCCCGAGGAATCTTCAGAATCTCGAGAGAACACACGCACGACTACATCAGCTAACCGAACGTAAGACAAATAACACTAATTACATCCCTTCTGACGTTCAGTTCAGTACTGAATATTCCAATCCAAGTACCTATGCATGATCCGGCTCCATGGCTAAATGGTTAGCGTACTGGCCTGCGGTCTCAGGGATCCCAGGTTCGATTTCCGGCAGGGTCAGGTATTTCAACCATAATTGGTTAATTTCGCTGGCACGGGGGCTGGGTGTATGTGTCGTCTTCATCATCATTTCATCCTCATCATGACGCGCAGGTCGCCTACGGGAGTCAAATCGAAAGACCTGCATCTGGCGGGCCAAACATGTCCTCGGACACTCCCGGTCCTAAAAGCTACACGCTATTTCATTTAATTTCACCTATGCAAGAACATCACCAGCAGGAATTAGGTTCATCCCGTCTTCTGAACACATTTTGAACACTGCAATCATACCACTTTCTTACATCTGTACCATAGGCACAAGTCAGCACATGTTAAGCAGGTCGATGTATCCTTAAATAAGAGCTACAGGTTTGTTACAGGTTTCCTGACGCCAACCCCTATGGATAAAGCTCCGTGTCTGGCTGAGATAGCTAGATTCGATATTAAAAGAGAGGTCGCATTTAACAGCGTAAGGTGTAAATCACCCACAATGACCTCACACCAATTCTTTGGTTATCAACGTACCGAAAGTAGAATCCATTCCAGGAATAACTTATTAACTGCTTCGTAGCCCCGGAAAGGATAAGCAGACTCAGCCCGAGTCGCCAAGTGGAAAGGATTAAGTCGCAAGGTAATCAACTGGAGGGTACTAAAGGAATGAACAGATTACGAGCTGAAGTTACGAGATCCAGGGAGAACTTACGTAAGTAGCACTTCCCTACTGACACAGTCTTATGCAATTGTGACGCACTGCAGACAACTCGACACCTCTTCTGCAGTACCTTGTGGTCTACCAGCTGTACAATGAGGAGCATACTAACTATAGATATTGCTCTTAAAGGTGTCTAAAATTAGGGAAGGTACTGTGTAAATTCGGTAGTGATCTATATAATTTAAATGATTAATTTTAATTTCATGTTTTATTGCTAGGTTGTGATATTCGGTCTTGCGACTGACTTACACCTGTGATACGTCGTATTCTTTTGACTCGGTATTAAGCAGCACGTTTCACCTCTTCATAGGTTCAAAATCCGGCGTTCTCAAGGAAGGTCTTCACAAAAGACTTTCTTGGTATTCCTCGGGGACACTTGACTGGTATTTTCCCTTGAATTTTTCCAGTCATCACATATTCACGAATTAAGAAAGAACTAAATAATACCGGCAGAATATCAGAAGAGAAACGCCGATAAAACTCATAATGAAACAATTTTACCTCCTCCTGTCGGCTCCACACATAGATGGGGCCGATGGAATACATCCATAGTATCCCCCATCTGTCTTATGAGGCGACTAAAAGGGAGACCAGGGGCTCTGAACTTGGGAGCGTGGATTGGCGACCACAATTCTCCTACATGAGTCTATCATTACTTCTGATTTCTTGTGCCGGGCTCGTCGCTTTCACCTTTACTATCTGACCATTCTTAGTCAGGTGGTGGTGGTGGTGATTATTGTTTTAAGAGGAACTCTTATTCCTTTCCGACCCCGATGATATTAAGTTTGCTAGACCTAGGGAGTCTTTAATTTTCATGTCCTTCGTGGCGCTTCCTTTTATTTTCTCCGATATCTTCAGTCTTCGAATGGCTAGATCTCCTTCATTTTCTTTCTGGTTATTGTTAAGAGAAGATGATTGCCTACTTGTACTTCCTCTTAAAAGAATAATCACCACCAACACTTCCCTGAAGTGAACTATTCTTCTCAATACAATTTACACACACTTCCTTTGCACACTCCAAACATACATATTTTTTACATTCCTAGCACAGGTATTGTATTCTTCACTTCTTTGGAAACGGGCGAGTTGGCCGTGCGGTAAGGGGCGTGCAGCTGTGAGCTTGCATCCGGGAGATAGTTGGTTCGAACACCACTGTCAGAAGCCCTGAAGATGGTTTTCCGCAGTTTCCCATTTTCACACAAGGCAATTGCTGGAACTGTACCTTAATTAAGGCCACGACCGCTTCCTTCCCACTCTTAGCCCTTTCCTATCCCATCGTAGCCATGGGACCTATCTGTGTCGGTGCGACGTAAAGCAAATAGTAAAAAAAAGAAAAGAACTTATTTGGAAGTCAAACGTGAAACATTTTCCTATTATGCCTTTGTAAACTCCCCTCAGTCAAAATGTCCCGAAGAAAATTTACTTTCATGACCGTTGCTGTGGATTCCTTCATCAGCAGTAGGTGAAACGAGGTCCCTGGGATCACGCGTCATTAGGAGTGGGAAGGAAGCGGCCGTGGCCTTTAGTAGAGCCCCAGCATTTGCCTTGTGTGAAAATGGGAAACCACATAACTCAATCTGCCGGGTGTCGACGATACCGGGTTGTTTCATTTAAATGCCCTAAAATGGACTGAGTCACTGGCAATGAGGTCATCTCCTAAAGTAAATTTAACTTTTTCATTGTTGAATTTTCTGTTCTTGGTTTCTATGGTTACGGATTATCATGAAAAAGCTGACATAATTATTTTTATAACGTGTGTTATTCTTTACAATTAAACTACAATATGTTAGACTGGCTGTATTGGAGACTGCATAGGTGAGCATATTACTAGTAATAATCTCATTTAATGTTACTACAGGATATTCATAAGAAGATAAGTTGCGTGCTTGTTGTTTTAATCTTTGCTACGGATTTGGGATCTGGAATATTTTGATGTGACAACGTTCTTACAATCAGGTTTCATATGAATGTAACAGGAGGGTAAAATTTATTGTCCTGGGCCAGGGGCTAAAGCGCAGGTTGGTGGCTGCGCGACAACGTCTGCTACCCTGAGACAATAGGATGACGTCACGCATTTCGCTTGTTTTCCCCCGGGCTATTTTTCAAAACTGTATGGTACTGAAGGAGTTCCCACTAAGCCTCTTCCTTCTAACCGGCTGCCCTACACAACCCAATCCTTGGAGGAGTGATGTAATAACTGAGGAATTTTCTTTCTCTGTAGTGGGGATGGTGGTGGAATGCTGCTGCAATATGCAACTAGAATTGGTATTTGAACATTTTCCTCTTAGGAGCATGGGGTGGCGGCTATAGAAACTCTAGCTGAGTCTGGCTTTACGGTACTTTGGTTGTTTAACCTTGTTCGAAAAGGGAAACGAGGTTTAGCTACTTACTTGAATTGAGGACAAACTTCTACTGCAATAACACGCAATTTCCCATACACAGCAGCCGTTGCTCACACTCGTGAGACAGCTTACTTGGGTACGAGGCACTTCTCTCAAGGATAGTGGGGTATGGTGACGGGTGTTCTGGCCCGTCTGAATTTTTGGTGGTAAATTGCTATGATGGTATTAGATCAGAACATGTGATGAGGATATGTGCGTGCTTTCTAAAAATTTTATGAGATTCTGATAACCACGCGCTTCAACAATCAGCTGACGGTGCACCTGAACATAGCTGCTAGTAATAAAGCCGGCTGAGGAAGATTGCATGTTGTTACAATTAAAACGAACGAAATATTCGACCCGACTGGGTTTCAACTCTATGTATATCTGAACTTGGAACATAATTCTGCTTTGTAACACTACAGCATCAGTTGGCACAAAGAGGTCTATAGCTGAGTCTGGCAGTAACTCTACTTACATTTTGCAGAGCTCTTTCATTTAGCCTGACCATCTCTGAATTGGTAAATAGGAGCTTCAGTCCCCGGTTGAGTAGAGGATTTTAACTCTTCTGATTCAAGGCTAGGGTGCTTGGGGTTTATTGGAGAAAATGACGTAACTGAAATTTCCTCAGGGGTCTCACAACTTGCAATTTAGAATCTATTAGTACGGGGGCTGATAGCAATACATTACTCTGATGGGGGCTAAAGCTGGAAGGCTACCTTGTGGTCTCGAAGCTGTGTTAGGTCTACTGAAGAAGAAGATGGTCGACATAAATTATTCGTTTGGGACTAGGGAGGTGATTTACGGCCTAATACGTATACATTGCTTTTATATATTGCTGACTATCTCTGGAGGGCTACCGTTGGGCCTTGGAGCTGTGCAGTGAATTTTGAACAAGATGGCAACTATAAAATGTTGTTATGGGACTACGACAGGTGGTGTAATATCTAATACGCATGCACTGCTTAGATAAGAATAACTTTGGAAGGTAACCTCAATGACTCGGAGCTGAACTTGGAATTCTGAATAAGATGGCAACAATACATTGTTCGTACGGGACTGGAGAGCTGGTGTAATGCCTAATGCTTATAACATTGCTTATATAGCAATAACTTTGGAGGCTACTTACAGCGGAGCTTTTAATTCTGAACAAGATGGCGCCTACTAATTTTTCCTATGGGACTATGGAGTGGTGTAAGACCTAACACGTATGCATTGCTTATATAGGAAGAACTTTGGAGGTCGACCTCATGGACTCGCCTTGTAGTACCCTTTATATATTTAGTATATTTTATCTCTTTATCCCTTTAGTGCCCTTTAATTCCTTAGTTCCCTTCATCCCTATTTTCCCTTTAACCCTTTAGTAATCTTTAGCTCTTTAGCCACTTATTGCCCTTTATCCTTTAATATATCGGAGGCCTGGAAGAACAATGGCGACATCAATCCTCGTTACCACATCATCACATCATTAAGAACCCCTGGAAGTGCCCAGATGAATTTTTCCTTACCAGAAGGCAGTGGAGGACGCAAAACTGAATTAAAACCGGCCAAGGTAGATGAGGAGCCAATGTTTCCAAATGGGATGGAAGACATCAAAGCAATGTCATTGCGGGGCAGAGGAGCAGACAGTGGATAACATTGCATTTGAGTTCCTCTGCATGCTGATAGAGGCTCTATCATCTATCTGTAAGCTATCACTTATATTGTGTCTCAAGCGAAGCTCTTTTCTGGCTCCCAACTTTTGATATGGAATTTCGGTTAAGAACTTGAGATGCTTATTGTACATATATATATATATATATATAAAAATGAGTTTTGTCTGTACATTGCTCAGAATTTGCAAAGGATGGTATTTCTGTATCTGTCGTGCCACCAGTAACAAGGAAATGCACTTTTTACTTTTACGTAATGTATGTCTGTCTGTCTGTCTGTCTGTCTGTCTGTCTGTCTGTACACGCATCAGGAGAAAATGGCTGAAGATAATTTAATGAAAATCGGTATGTAAAGTCGGGGGACGAACCACTACAATCTAGGCCGTTTAGCCTTTAGGCCCTTAGCTCTTTAGTGCCCTTTAATTCTTTAGTGTCCTGTAGTACTCTTTAGCACTTTAGTGTGCTTTAGCTTTTTAAATCTTTATTCTTTAGCCGTTTAGTACCCTTTAGCTATTTATTGCCCTGTAAGCGTTTAGTGCCCTTTAGCCCTTTATTGCCCTTTAGCTCTTTAGCGTTCTTTAGCTATTTAGCCCTTTAACGCCTTTTAGATCCTTAGCCTTTAGTGCCCTTTTACCCTTCAGCATTTTAGTACCCTTTAGTACTCTTTAGCCCTTTGGTGCCACTTAGCACTTTAGGGTCGGTTATCCCTTTAGCTTCCCTGTGCATGGGGGCGGTAGAATAACCCATGGTATCACCTGCCTCTAGTAAGAGGAGACTAAACGGGGACGCAGGGGCTCTCAGATTGAGAACTTGGGTTGTGACCACGGGCCCCTGAACTGAGTCCTGGCATTGTTTACACTTACTTGTGCCAGAATCCTCCCTTTCATCTGTTCTATTTGATCTCCCTTGGTAAATTCTTGTCCTTTTCTATCCCCGACGGTATCAGGTTGCGAGGCCTAGGGAGTCTTTCATTTTTACGCACTTCATGGTCCTTTTCTTCCTTTGGCCGATAACTTCACTTTTCGAAGTGTCGCATTCCTTCAGTTTCTTTTTTCGGATTAGTCTTATACAGAGGAAAGTTGCTTAGTTGTACCTCCTCTTACACCACCACCACTACTCCTTCAGTTTTTACTCTGAATGTAATTTAAAGTAAAATCCAAGCCTTTTCTGAGTGTTCGAGGTTATTTTTCTTCTTCTTCTTAATCTGTTTACACTCCAGGGTCGGTTTTTCCCTCGGACTGAGCGAGGGATCCCACCTCTACCGCCTCAAGGGCAGTGTCCTGGAGCTTCAGACATCGGGTCGGGGGATACAACTGGGGAGGATGACCAGTACATCGCCCAGGCGGCCTCACCTGCTATGCTGAACAGGGGCCTTGAGGAGGATGGGAAGATTGGAAGGGATAGACAAGGAAGAAGGAAGGAAGCGGCCGTGGCCTTAAGTTAGGTACCATCCCGGCATTTGCCTGGAGGAGAAGTTGGAAACCACGGAAAACCACTTCCAGGATGGCTGAGGTGGGAATCGAACCCACCTCTACTCAGTTGTCCTCCCGAGGCTGAGTGGACCCCGTTCCAGCCCTCGTACCACTTTTCAAATTTCGAACCCGGGCCTCCGGGGATGGCAGCTAATCACACTAACCACTACACCACAGAGGCGGACCGAGGTTATTTTTACCCTGAAAATTTGAAAAGAAACGGTTAGGCGTGACTTGATATAAGTCACCTGTCTGCGGAAAATTTCGATAAATTTAAAGCTGAAAATCAGCTTTGGAACTATCGGTTGAGGAGTGAATGAATTCTTAACATAAGGGATGTTGGAAATAGTAGGGCTTTACACCACTCCCTAAGTCTCTTAAGAGTAATTCCTAGTCACCATCTTGGTCAAATTTAGTACCTCATGTTCGAGGCCATGAGGTAGGCATGCAGAGTTATTCTTGTAAACAATGAATAAATTCATATTAGGGTTTCTGGCGCAATTTAGCGCAAATTAGCAAAACACGAAAAAATCATAAAATTGAGTGAAAATTAAAGAAAACTCATTTTTACCACAAATTTCCCAACATCTCAAAACCATCATTTTTTTGCGATAGCCGAGCCTGCACGAAAAATTGCAAATAAGATAAAATAAAAAATCACCCAAATTTATGAAAAACAACGTAAAAACGTCCAAATCAATAATTTCAGAAAAATATAAAAATTCACCCTGAACGAGCAAATAAACAATGCCAAAACATAAATCATCTCACACGAGTAAAAAAATAAAATAAAATAAAAATAAAAAATGAAATGGCGTATGGCTTTTATTTTCAGGAGTATCCGAGGACAAGTTTGGCTCGCCAGATCCAGGTCTTTTGATTTGACGTCCATAGGCGACCTGCGCGTCATGATGAGGATGAAATGGTGATGAAGACGACACATACACCCAGCCCCTGTTTCAGCGAAATTAACCAATTATGGTTAAAATTTCTGACCCTGCCGGGAATCGAACCCGGGACCCCTGTGACCAAAGGCCAGCACGCTAACCATTTAGCCATGGAGCCGGACCTCACACGCGTAAATTAGAACATCACTGATTCATTCATTCAATAAAAAATCATTGAATTAGCTTGTATGTATCCACCATTTTCTATTATAAACCAAGAAGGGTCGACCTCTGTGGTGTAGTGGTTAGTGTGATTAGCTGCCACCTCCGGAGGCCCGGGTTCGATTCCCGGCTCTGCCACGAAATTTGAAAAATTGTACGAGGGCTGGAACGGGGTCCACTCAGCCTCGGAAGGTTAAATGAGTAGAGGTGGGTTCGATTCCCACCTCAGCCTTTCTGGAAGTGGTTTTCCGTGGTTTCCCACTTCTCCTCCAGGCAAATGCCGGGATGGTACCTAACTTAAGGCCACGGCCGCTTCCTTCCCTCTTCCTTGTCTATCCCTTCCAAACTTCCCATGCCCCAGCAAGGCCCCTCTTCAGCATAGCAGGTGAGGCCACCTGGGCGAGGTACTGGTCATCCTCCCCAGTTGTATCCCCGACCCATAGTCTGAAACGCTAGGACACTGCCCTTGAGGCGGTAGAGGTGGGATCCCACGCTGAGTCCGAGGGAAAAACCGACCCTGGAGGATAAACAGATAAAGGAGAAAAAGAAACTAGGAAGGATGAGGTATTTTGAAGCAGGAAATGACTCGCAGTGCCGCCTCTGTGGTGTAGTGGTTAGCGTGATTAGCTGCCACCCCCGGAGGCCCGGGTTCGATTCCCGGCTCTGCCACGAAATTTGAAAAGTGGTATGAGGGCTGGAAAGGGGTCCACTCAGCCTCGGGAGGTCAACTGAGTAGAGGTGGGTTCGATTCCCACCTCGGCCATCCTGGAAGTGGTTTTCCGTGGTTTCCCACTTCTCCTCCAGGCGAATGCCGGGATGGTACCTAACATAAGGCCACGGCCGCTTCCTTCCCTCTTCCTTGCCTATCCCTTCCAATCTTCCCATCCCTCCACAAGGCCCCTGTTCAGCATAGCAGGTGAGGCCGCTTGGGCGAGGTACTGGTCATTCTCCCCAGTTGTATCCCCGACCAAGTGTCTGAAGCTCCAGGACACTGCCCTTGAGGCGGTAGAGGTGGGATCCCTCGCTGTGTCCGAGGGAAAAAGCCGACCCTGGAGGGTAAACAGATGATGATGATGATGATGATGATGAAATGATTCGCAGATAAAAGATAACAGCTTTAACAGCAGAATTATAATGGCACCCGGCAACCCGATAGCTACTGGCGTCTGACGGAAATAATTATAAACAGAAATACGCCATCTGTTACTTTAAGTAGAAACTATAGAAAATATAATCTAACGGATTTTATGGGAACTACTAATATTCCATAGTGATCTCAATTAATATATTCTATTAGGCTCAGGTTCCGGAATGTCACTGATAGCCGAGTGGTTATGATATAAACTTAGTATTCGTATATTCGCGGTTCAAATCTACCTTCTTCCATAAATTTCTGAATTATATTCAACACTAGCAAATGTACACGTGTTTCGCTACGGTATTCTATACTGTATACGGATATCGAAATAAATTCCTGTACATGCAGTGAATAAGATTTTTTTTTTTTTTTTACAATTGCATGTCTCTTAGCGTTATCCGAGAAACAGCATGGGGAGGTCCCCATACGTTATTTCCAATGTAAAGTGTGAATTGCGGAGTTGTGATGATAACGGCCGGGTCACTTGCCTACTGCCATTCACAATAGAGTTGGGAAGTTTGCATTATAATGGCAGGCCCCATTGCCTAATGAGGGGTCACAATCACACACAATGCACAAATAATTCGGTACCCAACAACAAACAGGACACAAGAACTTCCATTAAATTTACACACTATTATTTACACGACACAATTAATTTCACTACTAAACTTCCGCATCCCGCCAGTATGCACCTCGTTCTGATATTTAAAACCCTGGTCGGTTGCGAAGGCCTCTTCTGTTCTCTTGAGATGTAAATAAACTCTCTATTGCTGGGACGTTCTGTTGTAACTCTGGCAGCCTGGTTTAATGTCAGTGGGACAAGTTCGGCGACCTAGTCTGTGGCACTGATCTACAATGTATATACTGAGCTTACCGAGACTATCTTTTATCGTAGCCAGAGCCTTCTCATACACCTTCTCGTTTGAGCTTTCACTCACTCCAGAAAGTAGGAGGCGGTTTGGCTTACTATAATGAGATGCCTCGTCAATATGTTCCTGGTGCCTAGAAATTTGGTCTTCAATGTCTACATTACTTTCGATGTGGTTCATCTCTGCGCAGACAGAATGTCGGAAGTTTTGAAACTCCGAGCCGAGTGCAGACAGCACATCCTTCCGGCTGGCAGCACTGTTGGTAAAAGCGGTCATGTCTGCATCCAAATGAGCTTGGACTGCGACATACACTTTTCAAATTCAGTTGTTCCATTGCTGAGTAGCCTTTTGAATTAGTGTTAATAAACGACACTTCACAGTATACTTTAACCCGCGAGTGGCCGCTAGCCGAAATGTAACGTGAGTGTCGCGCGTGAGACTTTCCCTCACATTAAAATATGACATTTTTCACAGTTTAGTGGGGCGTAAGGCTGAAATTTACTACTAAAATGAAACGCAAGTTCTGTATATTTTAGATTAAAATGATGCGCGTAGAGGCGCGCGGCTGTGAGCTTGCATCCGGGAGATAGTAGGTTCGAATCCCACTATCGGCAGCCCTGAAAATGGTTTTCCGTGGTTTCCCATTTTCACACCAGGCAAATTCTGGGGCTGTACCTTAATTAAGGCCACGGTCGCTTCCTTCCAACTCCTAGGCCTTTCCTACCCCATCGTCCCCATAAGACCTATCTGTGTCGGTGCGACGTAAAGCCCCTAGCAAAAAAGATAAAAATGAAATGATTAGCTGTTTATTAAAGACACACATTACTACTTAAAATAACATATGCAATGTACATAAAAATAAATTTCGTCCTGAAGTTGTAAAAAATCTCAAACGTGCGTTATATCTAGTAGTAATTACGTACAAAGCAAGGTTTCTGAACACAATAATATTTTCAAAAACAAGAAGTGCTCATAATACAGGGTCTCGTTGCGTAATGACATATGTGGTTTTACTCTTGAGCACTTTCCACGCAGTCAGGACAGGATTCCTTTCGCCATGCATTAATTTCTGAAAATATAAATATTGGAAATTAGACTTAAATTCAATCACATGTCAGTACGTAATGTTCGTAATATTGAAAATATAAGACTTTATGATAGTTGCAATACAAAAACAAGAATGAAGAACATTAGGTCTTCTCTCAACATGTGAGTTACCTGGATTTCGTAACAGTGCTAATTCAACTAGCATTCTTCCTCGACTCAACATTTTTGAAGACACGTTTATCAGCAACTGCAAATGGAGAACGTTCCGCGCACGACCTAATTCATATACTGATGCGTACAACAGGAGTAAGTTCCCGCTCTACTTCAACATAACACCAACGTCATTACTCGCGCGACGAAAGAAACTCTCGCGCAGCGCGCACGGACATACAGGAACCTTTGTTCTGACTAGGGGAGGGGGTGCTTACCCTTCAAATGTTAATCGCTCTACTCACGACTGTTATAAACTCAGCTAGAAGAGGAAACAGTCACCTCCCTTTCGTCACTGTGCAGTAATATCACAATAAAAAATAATGTGAGAGAAAATCTCATATAGCGACCATTCGCGAGTTAAACTATAATTCGTAACACACTCACAATTATAAAATTGAAGTTCAACTGCTGTATTGGCAAGTGAATTGGAGAGCATTTTTACTCACGTCCGCACACGCGCGCCATTACTTCCTTTATAATATTGGAACTGGCGAACTATGAATTCATATTGCTGGCCGATTTCACAATGAAGCTATTAAATGATGGTGTGGATAACTTGCACAAAGTTCAACTAACACTCCCTCTGTTACAGCAAGCGACTCACGGACCACGCGATACGACCGTGTAAAACGAAAGGTACCAAGAATTTCAGGCTTTCATTGCATTTATACGACTCCTGGTTGTATCAATCCACAGACTTCATTTCAAAAGTTTCGTGGTTCACATGTTGTCCTATAGCGTCAAATAATAGGTAAATATCGGCACTTTCATTCTAATGCATAATCACTCCTTCACTTACTTTATTGTCCGACTCGTTGGCTGAACGGTCAGCGTATTGGCCTTCGGTTCCGAGGGTCCCGGGTTCGATTCCCGGCCGGGTCGGGGATTTTAACCTTAATTGGTTAATTCCAATGGCACGGGGGCTGGGTGTATGTGCTGTCTTCATCATCATTTCATCCTCATCACGACGCGCAGGTCACCTACGGGTGTCGAATAGAAAGACCTGCACCTGGCGAGCCGAACTTGTCTTCGGACACTCCCGGCACTAAAAGCCATACGCCATTTCATTTCATTTACTTACTTTATTAACATTTATTAATTGGTAAGCGTTGGGGATATTATACTTCCCAGCGAAAATAGTTCCTGTAGACTTCGTTACTCATGATCACGTGATAGTAGCCTCCAACACTCAACACTATTGTTACTATTATAATATAACCAGACCTAGAATTCAATACTATTTTTGATTAGCTGTGAAATCTTCTTGCTTTTCTACGGTCCGCAAGTGAATAAAATACTCATTAACTTAGCATTGTGAAGGAGAAACACTAAATAGTCTTATCGTTCCCCTACAAGACAAGTGGCAGTCGAAGTACTCTGATTGGCTAAGACTTCTCATCGGCAGTGAGACAAGCGTTGTCGACGCTATAATACAAGGCCTTGAAATGCACTCGTGGAAACGGGTTGCTTCCTAGTTCACCATTCAGCCGCTAGGATCGCGGTCTTGCCCCCTTATATTCGCATGGCCGTATATGTCAATAAGTAAAGTATAATTATCCTAAATAAAAAGAATTGAATGTTTTTGCGAGTATTGACAGTACTTTATTTATAGAGCGGTGCTGCATTGGCTTGGATATGTCATTGAAGTTTCAAAACTTTCCTTCTGAGGGGCTTCTTAACAAGTTTCAAAACTTTCTCTCTTATACTTGTGTGGCTCAAAGCAATGTTGTCTAACAGAGGTCTCAGAAATGTTCATAGTAGGAAAAGAGGTGGTTTGTCGCCTTTACACTTTCCACACTTAATTTCACTGTTGAACATGTCTTTCGGAAAAATAAACGTACACCTTTTAGTAACTCTCTTCGGGACAAGTACTGCGTAGCGGAAGTGACAAATTCCGTCGTTCACTGCAGAAGTGCCACAGACGATGATTTTCGGTATCTGAGGGCTCCTCGATCTTGAAAACGAATAAGACACAATGTTGGACTTTGAGTAGCTGGAGAACAGATATGTTCTAAACAGCCTTTACAGTCTGTTTTTTTCTTTTGCCACACGAACTATAATGTCATTGTATTCCGCTTGGCGTCTTAGGTAGCTGAAGAAGAGCTCGATGTCATAGCTCGTTAGGTTCCTCGTCAATGCATAATGCAAATGTATACTTATGAGGTATTTTACGCAGGCCACAGTGGACTGGGTGGTCAAGATCTATGCCTGATACATTTCTCTCATTCATTCTTTTTTACTTTCTCTGAATGCATGTTAAGTTTCTTAATATATGACAGGAAATCATTAATTAACCAACTGAGGAGTTCATCTTCAGTACTAAAAGATGTTCTTTTTTGCTAGTGACTTTACATCGCACCGACACAGATAGGTATTATGACGACGATGGGATAGGAAAGGCCTAGGAGTTGAAAGGAAGTGGCCATGGCCTTAATTAAGGTACAGCCCCAGCATTTGCCTGGTGTCAAAATGGGAAACCAGGGAAAACCATCTTCAGGGCTGCCGATAGTGGGATTCGAACCCACTATCTCCCGGATGCAAGCTCACAGCCGCGCGCCCCTAACCGTACGACCAACTCGCCCGGTTAAAAGATACTCGTTTGTTCTCATTCCTGAATATATCCCATGTGAGGTGTTGCAGACGTTATGCGCATGGGACAATTTAATAAAATGCTGCATAAAACAAATGGCTTATTTTAAACTGTATTTTATGCTCTCGGGGCGAAACCACCTCCATACTTTTCAAACCAGAGATTGTTTCAGGAGAAAATACAATATTTTTAGCTCTTGCTACATTCATTTGCGTGAAATTTGTTGGGCAAATTATTTTCCTCGTTGGTTTCCTAATTTAAGATTTCTGAGTTTGAAGATACCTCTCATATGATTGCCGGTCACGGTAGCATAGTTAAGTCCAGTGACAAATTTTGGGATCGCCCGATTCTTATGACGTAACTCGGATCAAAACTTAGGAACAGAGGCCTACTTCGATCAGTTTGAAGTCGTATCTCATGCGTAATACTTCCTCTGTATAATGTTTCGAACATTGAACATTCACTGGAAACTTGTGAAACGAAATTCCACTACCTTTAATTTTTCGTGAATAAACCATGACTGGAACTGCGAATGCTTGACATCAGACAAATACATAATACATTCACAACCAACGCAGTTAATGAACACGTTTAAAGGCGCGAGCCTGGTAGACAGGGGGCAAGATAGCGATCCTAGCGGCCCGGCATTGAACTTCAGTGTAACCACTTCCATAGCGTTTTACGGGCTCTATTTCCAGGCCTTGTATAATGACGTAGGCAACGGAGACAAGGGACTAGAGACATTTGTGATTGGCTGAGGACTACCGTCGAAGTTTTGGAATACACAACCGCTCCAAAGAGGTTGCATTTTTCTGCCTGTTTATTGCGAAATGCCTCTTACTTTATAGCGAACAAATGTGCAGGCTATCTCCTTGTTCTTCGGGAACAGCTATCGCACATCAGCAAAACACCATAGACCACACAAAGCCCTTCATTACGAAACTTATGGAATGACAAAATTAATGCAAAGGAACAATCGCTAATGAGGAGGCGCTAATATGCAAGGAGCTAATGCGCAGAGAGCAAATGAGTAGACGACTAATACCAACGACTTAATGTCGTTGACTAATACGCAGAAGCTAATGAATTGATGACTAATGAGTAACGAGCTAATGAGCTGTCACTAATGAGCAGACACTAATGACGAGGGGCAGGGCTAATGAGTCGTAGCCAGGGTTCTATTTTTAATGGCGGGCGGGTTTCTCTATGTGGGAAAATGCATTCATTTTAATCTGATTTGATGAAGTATAGAGTTTAATAGCGATTCTGATGAAGTATAAAGTTTAACAACGATCCCCTTAGGTCTAAATTTATGTAAGTTCGATTGTCTGTTACGAAGCGAGAGATAGCACTGATGTTTAGTCAACTTTGAACAGGAATGAGCACTAGGTTAATTTGTGAGAACTGACGAAGACAGCTGTTTGAGGTACCTTTTAAGTGTAATTTCTTAGATATAGTGGAGTAGATTGCTGTAATTACGTCGCGTGCAGACTCGTCGGAATTTTTGGAGGTGAAATAAGAGTAAACATAAGCTATTTTACGAGTAAATAACTGGATATCAAAAATGCAGCAAGAATTATAAATATATTGTTTGCAAAGCGCTACAGCTCTTGAGTTCAATATCTAGGGACTACAACTCTACGTTTCTTAACCTTATCTGACAACGCAATGAAAACTACTGGATCATCAGCTTAAAGGAGAGAAGTAATACACAGAGATGACGTTGAAAGCTAGCAGTTTAGCAGTATATCATGTTTCTTAAGTCTAACACTGTAATTAGTTCGAGCTCCTTGTCGGTAGAAATAATGTTTTCCGGCTGGCAGGTTAGGAAAGGTGATGATAATTACTATATTGTGTGCTAAAAGTCTGGATTCAAATCTAAAGCTCCGCACTGTTCATACAGATTAATTCTGTTGATGATGATTCGTCTGTCTTTCCCGACGTCAATCTCATCAGAGCAGTTAATGCGATGCAATAGATGTCGTGATATAGTAGTATAAAGGGAGAGGGTAAACCCGGTGTGAGCACGCAGCCTGCTCTTTTTGAATAGCATCAAGTGGTCTTCTCACATTTTAACATCTCCACCCGACAGACGAATCATTATCAACAGTGTTACTCTATATGGACAGCACAGAGAGTTTTAAATTTGAATCCAGGCTTTTAGCACACAATCTAGTAAATATTATCACCTTTGCTACCCTGCTGGTCGTTAAAATAATTTCTGCCAACAAGGAGCTCGAACTAACAAGCTCCAGTGTTAGATTATAGAAACTTGATATGCTGCTAACTGCTAGATTTCAACAATATCTCTGTCTTTATGTCTGTCTGTCTGTCTGTCTGTCTGTCTGTATGTCTGTTTGAGATCTGTCTTTTAAGCTGATGACCCTGTAGCTTTCAATAAGTTGTAAGATAAAGTTAAGAAACCTATACTATTAGACCATACTAATTGAATTCAAGAGCTGTAGAGCTTAGCAAGCAATACCCTTACCTTTCTTACATCACTTTTTCTCCTGTTACTTACTCGTAAAATAGCTGAATTCTGTTTTTATTTTCACCTCCAAAACTTCAGGCGGCTCTACACCTGACATATTTACAGCGCCCTCCTCCGCTATATCTAAGAAATCACACTAAAAAGGTACCTCAATCGGCCGTCTTAGTCCTCATAAATTAACCTAGTACTCATTTCTGTTGGAAGTTGAATACGCCTCAGGGCTATCTCTCTCTTCCTAACAGAAATCGAAAATGCTTTCACGTAGACCTAGAAGAATCGCTGTTAAATTTTGTTCTGCATCAAATGATTAAAAATAAATGCCCTTCTCCAGGTAAAACTTCCCTCCGCTATCAAGAATCCAACCCTGACAACTCCTCATTAGCCCCTGCCACGGCTCATTAGCGTTTGCTCATTATTGTGATATTCATTAGCCTTTGTTCATTTGCTTCTGCTCACTAGCCCTCTGCACATCAGCTCCTTGCCATTAATGCCTACTCATTAGCTTCTGCTCATTAACCCCTGACCCCGCTCACTAGCCTCTGCTCATTAGCTCGTTACTCATTAGTCTTCTGTCATTAGACCTCATCTCATTTGTTTTAATGCCTGCTCTTTAGTTACTGCTCATTAGACCGGGTTCATTAGCGACTGCGTATTAGTGGCTGCTCATTAACAACTGCCTATTAGCCCCTGATTCCGATAAGGTCAATACGTGCTAAGTTACAAGTTGTGAATCCCTCAGGTAGGTATCCAGAGTTAGTCCAGAACAGCAATATACCGGGTGGTTCACCAGCCCCTAATTTTTTCCGGAGGTAGTAACCGAACTAACGCGTATATCAATGTCATCCGCAAAACATTAGTTTCTGCTCCTTTATGGCCTTAGTACCTACACCGTTTATATAATGCTCTCGAATATGGAAGAAATCATTAGCGGCAGTGTTATTTCTATTATTTATACTATATTGAATGTGCAAAAGGATCACAGCTGCGAATAACACTATCTTACGTTTGGACAGAAAGTGTCTATAAGGACCGCAACGTGCTACCTATGCACCGCGGCTCGCGGTACGTAAGGTGGCTAAACCACGCATCATTGCTATTGTATCAGCCAAACTGTCTGGTAGTAGGTTCGAATCACAGGCTGGTACACTTTTTATAGATCAACGCCGTTTACAGTGACTGTAATATGGCCACATGTCATCTTGTTCCGAATAATTTTTATTTGGTCCTTAGAAGGACCGTTTTTATCCGATGTTACGTAGCCAGGTTGGACTACGACATGATGGAATGCATGTTCAATGTAACAAGTGTTCGAAATGTTGACCACCTTGGTTTATGCAGATTTCAGCACGACGTTTCAAAGACATTCTTGCACGTTGTAACAAGTCAGGTGTAACAGCCTGGCATGCCTCTGTGATCACCTGCCGAAGGTGACCAGGATCTTCAGGCTCCTATGCATACACTACCTGCTTTAAGTGACCCTGCAGAAAGAAGTCAAGTGTCGTTAGATCGGGTAATCTGGCGGGCCAGTGAACGGGTCTGCCCTTTCCTATCCATTTATTTGGATATGAAGCATGAAGATGGTTCCGGACGACTACTGATCCGTGAGGTGGAGCCCCGTAATCGCACGCGGAGTGGCACGTTCTCCAGCAACTGTGGGAGTTCATTTTGAAGAAAATGAAGGTAGCGTGCTTCCGTTAGATGTCCGTCGAAGAAATATGGTCCGTTGAGATAGTCACCCTAGATCCTACACCAGACATTTACTCTCCACTGCAATTGAAATGGACCCTGTCTTACCCAATGGAGATTCTCCGCGCTCCAGTAGTGCATATTGTGTCCGCTCACGAAGCCATTGTTGTGAAATCGTGATTCGTCTGAAGCCAGGACTTTTGACAAAAAAAAGGCTTCATTATTGGTCACCCTGGGTAATGCCCATTGACGAAATGTTACTCTAGTATCGAAACCACGTACTTGGAGCTGCTGGTGTAACTGCAGATGGTATGGGTGAAATTTATTGTTACGCAGAGTACGCACGACTGATGCTGATGTTAGTCTCTTGTGCAAGTGTTCGAGTACTAGTATGAGGGTTATTATGGATAGCGTCCAAAACAGCATCTTCATTTAGACCAGACGTTATAGGAGCATCTCTAATGGAAGTTACCCTTCCAAGCGTCCCAGTTGACCGCAATCTTCGTCCAATGTTTAGGAACGTATTGGTAGTCGGTAGTATTCTATCAGAAAAAACGTTCGTGACAGAGGCGTTGCGACTAGACTGCGTTCTGCCTTGTTTCCCCATATCAACGTATTCGCCACTAAAATACATCGTGAGTGAATGAATACGTGCTGTGCCGTGATGTGACCTGACAAGTGTACATAAACCTTGTATGACCGGCATGATCTGTCGGTCGAAGAAAACATGCATCAGGTTGGAATCGAACTATTGCATTTTTTACCGATATACATATACCTTGTGTCATCGGCCCGTAACCGACTCAGCCACAAATACAACGTACAAGACGCTCGCTAAAGGATTATTACTTAAGTATGGCCGTTTGACATCGAAAGTTAATATCCCTGTCAAAATCATCAATAATGCTTTACAGTGTTCATTTAACTTTTTACCATTACGGAGCACGTGGCATACATACTAATTCGACCGTACTTTCTCCATAAATTAGCAACAACTCGACGTACTCTTCATACGAATACATCGCGAGGAAATGAATAAGTGCTGTTATGTGACCTCGTAGGTGTGGATTATTATTTGTGTGCGTTGGACTCAGGAGGTTGTGGATTCGAATCCCATGCTGGCCGTCCTGAAATTGGTTTTCCTCAGTTTCCCATTTTCACCACCAGGCAATGCCGAGACGGTACCTTAGTAAAAGACCAAGGCCGATTTTGTTTCCAATCCTTTCCCCCTCCTTAAGAGAAAGACGCCAAATCAGAGCGCATCCCTTAAAACCAATAGGAACAAATTATTGATTATTGTTGTATCCCCACTAAAATGGAGCACCTCGGTCGTTCGAAACATTTGCCTTATGATTTACTAGAACAACTACGCTGCCGATACTCGTACACCTCGTGTTCCAGCCTTTAACCGATTCAGCCACGAAGTCAACAAACATGGTGCTTGCTAGAGGTTTAGTACTTAAGTGCGACCGTTCCACCTCGAAAGTTAACATACATGTCAAAGTCTTCAGTGAAGGTGTACAGTGTTCATTTAACATCCTTACATTACAGAGCGCGTGGCACAACTTATTAATTCGATCGTATTACGGCTACCTGAGTTATTTCAAGGCACAATAAATCACATATTTGCTGAACGATCCTTAGTATTTGGCGCGGAATTGTGTTAAGTAGTTTTTCCTTTGCTAGGTCCATGGATCAATTTACAGTGATGACCCTCAGGTAGAGGAGAGCCTTTTTAACCATAAGGAGAAATTTCAAATTATTTTGTGTTCATAAAGCTAAATTATAAGTATTTTAGGTTAAACGCGTTATTAGGGTTACCTGTCTCCGAAAAAGTATGGGGCTGGTGAACCACCCGGTATATCAGCTATCTTGCCTCGTAGCCCTTGCGTGAGTTCACCGAAGTTATGCCGATAAGACTAATAGGTCCTAAGTTACAAATTGATGACACCTTAACTCCGTAAGAGTAATGTGTAGCAGATATTTTGCCTAGTAGAATCAAATTTATGCTGATAAATCTAATAGGTCCTAAGTTGTAAGTTGTGAGCCCCTGATGTTGCTCTCCAGATATATACCCAAAAAATTAATGTATATCAGTAGTCTTGACTAGTAGCCCTTGCGTCGTTTCCCAAAAAATAGTCCGATAAATGCAGTAGGTCATACGTTACAAGTTGCGAGTAGCCACCTTGTTCAGGAGTCCTAGCTCACCTTCGCGTGTCGGAGTTAACTCTGTGCCACGTCCCATGAGAGCAATATATACGCATTAGCTCTGGCTCAGCTCCCTAGATATAGTCTGATTAGAACGATGCATAGCTGCCATCTTGTTCACAGGCCCTAGCTAAGTTCCGGCGCCCTGAGTTAGCCCTGTGCCATGTCCCATAACGGCAATGTGTACGTATTAACCCTTTCGCCTGGTCCCGTAAGAGCAATGTATAGCAGTCATCTTGCCTAATATATCACTTAGATTAAGCCCGGCATAGAATGCAAGACCGCAAGGTTAAGCTTGCTCGGTTAGCCCGTTCGTAGAACTTTGGATATGCACTATAAGTTCAAGGTAATTTCCCTGATGATATCGGCTGTTCAGTTAAAGTTTTACTCTTGGGCATCGATCTTGGCTCTGTAAGTTTAGTGACCGTATGAAGTTAACCAGTGAGTCGAATCCAAGCCTGTTACTTTAACCTTCCACACTAAGCTAGCGTTAGGTTACGACGTTATGT
The DNA here is from genome assembly GCF_040414725.1 of Anabrus simplex. Taxonomy (NCBI): domain Eukaryota; kingdom Metazoa; phylum Arthropoda; class Insecta; order Orthoptera; family Tettigoniidae; genus Anabrus; species Anabrus simplex. Next base: position 218,151,673 of record NC_090267.1, on the reverse strand, counting down.
GAGATTACGCATGCACTCTTAGCCGGCACATCCATGAGAGGAGTCCTCCTCTTCTGCGTTGGAGGAGGAGGAAGAGGCTGCCAGAGAACCCCATTTCAATAACTAAGAAACATGCTTGAAACATTTACAGATTACAAACACGTTACCACATATAACAAACACATGTACATAAAGTCTACATCTCGAAAAAATAACTCCTAATATTGTCACTGTACAGTACTTTACACTATGATTGTGCCCACCAATTAAAAATAACTCTCCCTGTAATTCTCGCACAAAATGCATTTTTACTTTCTAAGAATATGTATTAGCACTGTACCGTTTTCATCGTCCTGATAACGGAATAAAGGTTGTCATACGACATTAAAAGTTTGCCATGCAAGGTAATGAGATCGCGAAGATTACGTAATTGGACCATACATCTAAAAAGAACGCATATATTAAGTGAAATAGGCCGTGATTTCAGAATATATATATATAATACGAACGTATAAAATCAAGGAGGCCATGCACGTGACGGCAAAGATGTTCATTTGTCGAATTAAGTATGCCTAGATCACGGAGTGAGACGGAAAGTTATAAAGGATCCATGCGGCCGTGATAAAAAATAATAGATTTTTAAAATTGTTAAAAAAGAAGAAGTAGGTGAACAATAAAAAAAATCTTGTACGCAAAACTACTACGTAAATTTATCCACGAGAAAAAAATAATCCTCGCAGAGGGAAGAAGGAAGATATTTCAGTTATTAAGAGCTGAAGAACCTGCATAGCGAAGAAATATTTGAATTACACCTATATCTGAACAAATATCGTGACGGAAAATCAGAGCAAGTTGAATAATATCTGGACAGTAGACGGAGTATAGACCGAAGGCCGTTACGAAATATAAAGTCAAATTTAACGCATTATAGGTTGATTAGCTGGATAAAAAAATTTTAAAAGCTAATTTGATGATTTTTATCTGTTAAAATCTATCACAAGGAATTAACATTGAATTACTGATTTAATAACTTGAGACGAAGATATAATCTAGATTCTCATTCTCAAGAGTATGGACGTGATATTAATTGCCATTTTGGAAATGTTTCTTTCACATATGACTAACGGCTACAACATGAGAGGCTAAATCGGAGATGGAGCCGACTTTCCGACGTAGACCGCCCAGCTGTTTCTACTATCCCGGGTCCCAAAACTACAACCTGATGGTGACGTAATGGATGTTGGAGATGATCTACGCAGTCCTAAGATGACAACATCGAAGCCTAACCCAGTCATCTAACGTCAGCAACCGCAAGCTAAGTTCCAAAGAATTACTTTATTATCTTGAAATTAATGTGTCGTAGATATAGTATTCATATATTTGTAGTGAACATTGATATGTTGTTTCTTACGTAGTTCTTCGTGATGAAATCTCAGTCGATGTTATCTTTGCAATGAGATTATCCTAGTTGATTTATCATTATGGGAGTAGGTATTTCTCCCAGAGTTTACAATGTCATAATATAGGAATGTTTATAATTGAACAAGGAGAGATTTAGAGTGTGATTTTCAACCATTATGGGATTGAAACAACGTATACAAAGAGACGTATCCCAGATTTAATATTTTTAAAGAAGATAGTTGATTTCTGAGTAACTAATATCTGGTTGATGTTACGACGCGATGACATGTCAGTAAATATTAACTTGTTTAGTTTATATATGTGTTTCATTTTCAGGATAACGTGTTTATGTGTATTACATATGAAATCTAACCCAAAAATGTACCGTTGCAGTACATTAATGATATGTTAAGATGATTTGCCGCCTTGTTGGAAATGATAAATGTTTACGTAGGTAAGTTATGATTTGAGTGGCATGTTGATGTGGATTTACGAATAATTATTCGCTGAGATATATTTGTGGGAATGAATAATGATATATTATGGTAATTAATATTGGTAAATGGAGAGATAGATATGCTTATGGATAATTTTGGCGGTAAATACGGCGTATTACTGGCCAATGGTGATGTTTGACATATGCGGCAAGATATTAATATGGTAATGCGAGATATATTGGGTTAATGGTACACGAATACAATGAAATACATCGTAGATTTCGTATGTGGGTTACCGTAAACTGTCTTCAGATTAAATATCCAAATAAGAAATAAAAGAAGGGAAACTTGTTGTCTTCATAGAGAATATGTCAACGTTGTACTGAATATTATTTGAAGTTTGCTGTCGAGAATGTATTTAATTCATAGAACAATTTCATAATTTAAATCTCTACCACAATTAAATGAAATAGGTTACAAAATGCATTCCTACGGAATTTTTGATATCTGATTGGATATTGGTAAAACCATACATCACGTTAGGTATAATTTCTATTTGAACTACGATAATAATTGATCTTTACACGATACCTACATTTAATTTTAGGATGTTATTTGAATATTTTAACCGAATGACATGGTCAAGGTGACCAATATTTCTCATTTAATGAACTATATATATTTGAAATAGCCATTTTGAGCTGATATACATTTGGAACGTACTTGCGATTGCTAACGTTATAACATCGGAAGATACGCGTGTGTTAATGACTGAATATCAATTTGATAATGATGAAAATAAGCATTTTTTAAAGAAAGAAACAATAACTGATGGACTCAGATTAAGCATATTTAATATGAAGATTACTAAGGCTTAGGGACTTAGATTTATTTTTTAACCCAAAAATGTTATACTACGTTTTCAACAGATAGAATATGTACTTTCGATTTTATATAATTAAGAGAATTTATTCTTTAATTTTGTGATGCGCATAATTAATGCAAGAGGAATAGTTGAATCAGATCGAAGATAGATTAAATTTAAATTTTTTTTATATAGAGAGAGGAGGAAGATAATTGATGTCAATATATATTATCAGATTTTCTTTTATGATTCTAGGATCATGAAATAAATTATAGATTATCCAATTTAGATGTTATTATTTTAGGAGATAGGCTAATATCATTATGATATAAATGATTTTGAACTAATTCATTTAAAAAGAAAGTATTTTATTTATTTTCTTTTCTTTTCTTCGAATGATTGGACTTGGAAAACTTGATATTGATTCTGGAGGACAAATGATATCGATGGTAATTTATTAAAAAGGAAATGTGGTGTCCCAGTTGACCTCACGTAAAAATTATACGGTTCACAGATGCAATTTAATTATCCCTGAGAGGTGTCGCGTGGCAATTTAAGGATTATCATATCAATAAAAGTGACAAGAAAAATGAAGATTACGATATTGCTTAAATTTTATGATGCAGTAACTGTTTATACAATGAATATTAGAAGCGAGCATAGCTACCGACAATTAGCATCATTTTTTATTAAATGCATTGATCCATTTAATGATCTGTAGAAGTGATGGATGGTTGAGGGGAAAATAGCCGGAGCAATTGATAGGTCGCCCAATATGGTGCAAGAAAGAAACCCACTCAGGATGGTGCAGCACTGATTATCGTGCAAGGTTTTATAACCAATTTTTAGTTTATTCCTTAAAATTGGTCGGTGTTTTCGCAGATCCCAATCGAAGGGGCCAATTTAAGGTTTTACTTTATGTATGTAACTACTCAAGTTAATATTCTTGCAGGTATCCCGCTTACACTGATGAGGATTTTGACGTTTCCTGCAGCACGTGGACTGAATATTTGTTGGTAAGAGGTGTAATTTTAGCCATGTTGCCAGTTACCTTCTTTACTGGACTCTACTGGCCAGATGAGTACGATGCGGATCCTGAAGTCTTTAGTGAGAAGTTGGTGGGAAAATCCAACATGAAGAATCATATCAAGTATGGCATTATTGGCCTATTTCTTGGGATGATTGCTGGTACGTAGACCCTTGATTAGATTAGACGTTGTAATTTTGCTGTAGCAAGTAACTGCTCAATAGCATGGCCACAGTCCTTGAAAAGGACTACGAGATAAAGTAAATAAATCCAAAACGCAAGTATTGAATTGCAGTCGAATAAATTTGGATGGTGCACGAAATATAACGTTAGAAAATTCTTAAAGGCAAACGAATGTTGTTTATTGGGCATTAGATTGACTAACGATGGTAGAAGTAAGGACAACATAAAAATAATGCAGACGAGCACATGCAAATTATGCATTTCTAGGAAAATATACTTTTTCTGCTCAAACAGACATGCATTTTAGAAAGCTGTTTTGGAAGACTTTTGTCTGGCTCGCAATTATGTGGAAGTGGAAAATAGACAATAATTAATGCATAACGAAGGAGAATAGAAGCTTTTAAAATGCGAAGTTACAGAAGAACTCTAATGGTCAATTGGGTGGGTCGGATCACAGATGAAGGTTGGCGAGAGGAGAAATATATGGCGAAATTTGACCAGAAGTGATAGGACACTTACTGACATATCCAGAATATGCTCAGTTAGTTTGAGGGAAGTGTAGGGGATATGAACTGTAAAGGTAGACCAAGGCATTCATATGGAAAATTTATTAGAGGAGATGTAGTTACCTAGAAATGAAGAGGCTGGCTTAGAATAGGGGGACATGGAGAGCTTCGTCAAGCCATTCTATGAACTGATGATCCAAACAACAATAACAACAACAACAAAAATAGAGTGCAAGAAAATATACGTACGGGTACTGTGGGATGTAGTATTGTTTGCATTTAATCTTGTGATTCACACAGTAACTGTCCATACAGCGCCAATGGTATAGAGTTTTTTTAATCTGCCATGACTTTTGCCATTTATTTTTCACCCACTAGTGCTTCATCTGTATTTGTTACCTTTTCTTACATTCCGGGACCTATATGTTGCCGTTCATATACTATTCTGTTAGAGGGTAGGAGAGGTGAACTCCTGTGCGGGTTTCTGCGGTGATGCAGCGCAGGGCGTTAAGTTCTTACCAACGCTTTGAAACCACTACGTTAGTAATGGAATAGTCTTACTTTATTAACACTATACAGTAGCCCTCACGACGGTAACGATATTGGTAGGAAAATACTCGAAATGGGGGTATAAAGGTTTCAGTAGGGTATTTTATCTCGGGTTCGGCAGTTGCCCTCACTGGTAGGAGTAGAAAAGTGCACCTACGCTGAATAATGTAATCATAATATTATAGGTTTTTCATCCCACTAACTACTTTTATTATTCTTTGTGACACCGACGTGTCAAAATGTAGTCCCGCAGGAGTTCTTTTACGTGTCATTAATTCTACCGACACGAGGCTGACGTCTTTGAGCACCTTCAAATATAACCGGACTGAACCAGAATCGAACATGCCAGGCTGAGGTCAGAAGGCATATGCTTCAACCGTCTGAGCCACTCAGACCAGTAGCCCAATAGTGTGATGACGTAATTAAGGAGAAAGCTTGCCGCATTCCATGACATCAAAACCTAACCTACCTTAACCTAACATTATGAACCTAGCCTTACAATCTCCATGTTCAAGTTCTATGCTTAGTGGTGAGCTTCTGATCTCAAGTTCAAGGGTTCGATACCCGGCTAAAGTATGCTAGTGGTCAGATTCTGAGCTCAACTTCGAGGTTTCGATCCCACGGCTACAACAGGTTATTGGTCAGCTTCTTAGCTCAAGTTCGAGTGTTTGATCCCCGAATAGGGTAGGTTATTGGTCAAGTTCTGAGCTCAAGTTCGAGGATTCAACCCCCGGCTACAGTAGGTTACTTCTGAGGTCAAGTTCGAGGGTTCGATTCCGGCCGAAGTCTATTGAAGGTAATAAAACTGAGGTTCAAGGATTCGATTCTTGGTGGATTCTGACAATTCAGTTACTGGAGCGAGCTCAAATACGAAAGACTGCTAAATAGATACATTTGAATGCACTACTCTCGAGTGGAATGGTAAAGGGTGCCGGCTCGCCTGAATTTTGGAGGTCGATCACTAAAGCAGCTAGTATCAGGAGATCAAAACATGTGTAAAGGTGCTTGCTTTGCGAGGTCGGTGCAATACGAAATACTCGTTACTACGCGCCAAACTTAATAGTGTGCTGACTAACAGTCTCACGAGCCTAGAGAAGAGAGGTGACATATGTTATTGTATATATATAGCCTTCTGAAACCATGAAATTCTTAGAAGGCTAGGGCTCAAGTCTTTGTATCGATTCTTAGTAGCGGTGGGGATTTTATTTATAAGGAGGAAGGCATTTATTTTTCAATCTCTGACCTATTGCGAATGGATAAGGTAGCTCCGAGTGACTGGAGGAGAAGTGACACGCCTTTTGCGTTTACATTAATCTTTTCGGACTAACTCGGAGGAGGGTTCTGTTACCTCTTCATTGCTCAGTGGGGAGGAGGAGGAGGAGGAGGAGATTGAGGAAAAGGTTAGGGGAACAGTGAATACTTCTTTTGCATTCCTCTTAATTTCACAGAGGCTTCTATATTTACATTGTGTTACGGATTTCGGATATGTATGGTAGTGAACTTAAACACTTATCAAGTTACCTTTCGATCAAAACTAATTTTCATGATTATTTCGACTCATCGAAATTGAACTGGAAGTATTTTATGCTGCGAGCTCATAATTTCGTGGTCCGCCACTGTAGCGCTAGCATTCAGTAGGCATGCTGTCGAGGTTGTACTGCCACCTAGCAGCAACTACGGAACTGAATTCAACCTTTTCTCCATGCACGAACGACAATGGGCGGTGGTTGTTGTTTTTGAGACAGTAATTCAGGACGGAGCTACTTCTGCTATTGCTGGTGGAGTTTTACTTGAATTAAGTGAGGAAAGAAGAAAAGATGTGGATTTTAATAGACCCTGGGTGATCATGTCGTCAAGGGGCGATATCCTTATCGCCATTCCATTTCCTTTTTTTCTACTACTTTTAAATTAATCTGTGAGTAAGCATCCACTTCTTGTTACCAGGAGATCTAACGATGTGAGGAGCAAATCGGATAATTCCAGGTTACCGAGTGAATTACTTAAATTCGTCTAACTTAATTGAACTGCTTAAATCTAATAATATTCTACTATCCAAATCATCTTAGTGCACGAGAAATTGAATTCAGCCTTTACCGGTAATAGACTGTAATCTTCGTCGTTTTAAATTGTGAATTAACTACCCATTTGTTGGGGCTTTTATGTAACTATTTGTAAAGTTATAGCACGTGTTAAATCTTTATAATATGAACATCCCCGTCAGAGAAGTGATTAAAAGTCTAAAATTGTTTCTTATCACCTATTCTGCTGTGTATTTATTCTTTCTGGGTGGGTAGCCATTTTGTTGGGGTTGGTCATGTGACCCAGTCGCCATGGCAGCAGTATTTACATGTATGTGGGCGTTGCCCGTATTATTTTGACATTTGCCGTCTCTGTTCTTTGTTATGTGATGACAGCTGACATGCGCTACGAGAGAGATTGTTGAATTTTCCTCTTGGGAAAAGATGTGATTCAGTAATCCATCTCCATTTCTCCGTATGCTTGGCGGTTGTGAACTAGTAATATTTAATTCTGGATTATATTTGACTTGGCGACTAATTGTAACTGTTGGTCACTTTTATATTTGATCTAACTTCTCTTTTCCTAAAGTTTATTCGTGTTGAACTTATAATCCGTGGATTTCACATGCTACTGCTCCCGTCCTACAGTTGAAGTGGTTCTTAAGGAACATTTTTCACTCTGAAAATGCTATTGTGTGAAAACCTGGTTTTGAGTTAAGTGATCACTTAAGTACGCCGTTCTTTCGTTCATTTCATAAGGTTTCTTTTTAGTTTATCCTCACTGAGGATTTCTCAAAAGAACTGGTTTGTGAGCTCAGATTGTATTTCTTTTTCATTTTCTTTCGCTGATTTTAATTTTAATGAACTTGAAAGTTCTATGATTAATTTAATTTCTTTTAATTTTGCCTAACTGAATTTGAACTTGTTCTTTAATTACAATTAATTAATTTAATTCCTTTTAATTTTGCCTAACTGAATTTGAACTTGATCTTTTAATTGCAATTAATTAATTTTCAGTCATTAAAGTTATGTGAAACTTGAGCATGAATTATTATTTTAGTCAGTAAGTATTATTTCTCGTTCAATCTACTCGACCTCTGTAAGCCTAGCGGTTTCCATGCCTTGCTAAGATCTTCTCTTGGAAAAATCTTGGTAAGTGATTTATTTAATTTAATTTTCCCTGATCGTGCAACTACTGTCGTGTAATACCTCACTTGTAAGTTTGCGACATTTGCTCTTATGGGGACAAAGGCTAAAGCGCTGGCGCGGTTTCTTTATGTGCAAGTAGCAGATGATCGTAATGCGTCTGTAGAAATCATATGATAAAAATTATTTAGATTGCTATTCAAAAGGGTGAAATATAACTTTTTCAGATTTTGATTATAGTACCCCGACTTCTGCGAGAGCAAATTAGAATTTATTTTAGGCCTACAAAAAATTATTTGTGGATGCTTCTCAAACTTACCTGATGGTTATGATTGTCAATATAGAAATATTTCTCGCTGGCTGGCAGGGTAGGAGAAGTGTTGGTAATCACTAGTTTGCATTTCAAAAGCCTGGATTAAATTGTAAACCTCTCTGCAGTGTTCACACAGAAAGATGCTGTTAATGGTGATTCGTTTGACGTATGGGGACGTTAAGTCTTGAATGGAGCTCTTGGTGCTACTTGAGAAGAGTAGGACATGTGCTGGCGTTGGATTTCGCCATCCCCCTTCTTACTGTCATTTATCACGCCATTCATTCCATTTCCTCTGGTTAGGTCGACATCGGGAAAGGCAGCTGGTCATAAAAACTCTCTACACATACACGTATAGACAATAGCCTCAAACAGCGGTAAATTATTTTAGATCACCCCGTGGAGTGTAACGGGGAAAAGCAGCTACAGAACTAACGAGTTATAATGTATTTTGGCTATAAAACACTAGTACAGTTAGTAAGAGAGAACAAGAAGTATGCCGCGGCTGGTTGCTTGTTTTGCAAGGTCGCGCTGCTTGTATTACCTCTCTGAAAATTATCTTACTTTACACTTCCTGTCTCGCGGTGACGCGTTTGTTTCGTGTGTGCGTGCGTGTGTGTGTAAGAGAGGTAGACTGATAGTGCACACGACTAAACATGCCACGCGCCTTTCAGGAATCTCTTCTCATACTCAGACAGGGATACTGCTTGCTCATGCAATGTAAGCATACTTTCCCAGTTGGTAGTAAAGCAGCTCGATGAGGGAGATGGCTAGCTGATTAACACGAATGAAATCTCTGGCCTGACTGGGAGTCTGGAACCAGCCTACTTGGTTCTCTGTTACTGACCCCCAAAAACACAGGCGGGCCTGCACCCCTCCCCAAACCACTCGAGTTACTGTAAACGTCTAGCCACGAAGCAAGCTCTCTCTACGAGGGTTAACAGTATCTGCTGTGCATGGGAAGCTGATTGAGTAGGGTAAAGTTGGACAGTTCAGCCACTTTCGCCTCCGCTAGCGTCTGGGAGGTGGTCTCCTCAGCTGAGATGTGCTGACTAAAAGTGAGTGCTTAAACTGTCATGATATCATAACCTAATGCTGGCTACGAGAATAAGCTTAATATCAAGGGCTTGGATTCGATTCCAGGCTTAACATCACAAGGTTACTAACCTCACAGACCTATGTCCGACGTCGAGGTTTACTGCATAAGAGAGTATGCTTAACTTTGTAAGCTTTGATTCGAATCCACGCTTAACCTTACATGGTCGCTAACATTACAGACTTACGTTCGATGCCCAGGATAACCGCTTAAGGGTGCAAGCTTAACCTAACAGCCGACGTCGTCATGTAACCTACCTTAACGTCACAGACCCAAGTTCGATGCCCGGACTAACCGCATAAGAATCCAATATTAATTTCACACGCTTGGATTCATCCCGGCATTCACCTAACTGCCATACTAGGTAAGATAGCTACTATACATTGCTCTTATGGGACTAACACTGGAGATATATCTCAAGGGGTCACAACTTGCACTAGGAACTATTAGTTTTATTGGACTAACTTTCGGGAGCTAATGTAAGGGCTACTAGGCAAGATGGCTGCTATACTTTACTCTTATAGCTTTAACATAGGAGAGCTACCGCTGGCGCTCACGACTTGTAACTTAGGACCTATTGGTCTTGTAGGGCTAACTTTAGGGTCTGACACAATGGCTGGAGATGAAGCCTACTAAATATTGCTCTTATGGAGCTAACTCTGCTGAGCTAATTCAGGGGCTTATAACTTGGAGTTCTGGTGCTTCATACTCCTCTCAAGCCTCGGTGACTACCTCCTCTTCATTGCTGTGCTGGACAAGAGTGCGTGCTTAACATGATATGACTGTATAACTTATGTCTGACTAGGAGTGCAAAAACGTGTAACTTAGAACTTATTGTTGTTATTGAGCTCGATTTCGGCCCCTGGTTGAAGTAATTTAATCGTTAGCGTTTTCTGACTTTGAATTTAAGGGTTAGTTTATTGTATGCTTGTGCTGGGATGGGACGCTAGTTCGATCATCAGCTTGATTTCAAGGGATCGGTCCTTGTATGCTTCAGCTAATTCTGTTGCTGGGAAGAGGCTCTTGTTCGACCCTCACTGGGACCAACTCTAGAGAGCTGACGCAGATACTAATGGCTATACATTGCTCTTTTGAGGGAGAATCAGAGAGCTACTTCAGGGTATATACGTCCGCTGTTAGTGCACCGTACTTCAGACCGCAGAGTCAACTGCGCTAGCGTTAGATCTGATCTCTACGCGTGACACTATGTTGTTGTTGACTGAAATATTCAGTTACTGATTTCAAATTTTTGAGCTTAGAGATTTGAACCCTAGAGACTTCTAGAAACTTACACAATTTTTACATGATTCGGGGCTCGATCGCTTGTGTTCAGAAACGAAAACTGTCCGCGGCACAACAGGGCTGTGGATTTCTGAAAGATCTTCTACTGCTTAGGCGGTAAGGTGTAGACGTTTTGAGCTCCAGGTAGCGGCTCAGTTTGGCGCGTTTTAGGGTGCTGACTTACTCTCTTGACTAATTCTAATATTTGAGCTTATAGAGTTGAACTCTAGAAACTTTTATTAGTCAACAGTAGTTTTTACATCACTCAGGGATTGGACCATTATGTTCAAAACACACTTGAAACCAAAACACTACTGCGACGACGACGAGTGAGATGAGATGGTCGTCAACTGCATGCAAGGAGCATTTGTTGAGATTCTACAATTTGTAACACAGAACGTCTGGCTAATCTTTCCAGTATGACCTTATCTTAGTTATCTCTCATAATCTTCTAACCTCTTATGAGGAAGAGGAGGCAATTATGTAAACGCTTCTAGGTTTTTGAGGAGGAGAAAGCAGTGGAGGTGGAGGCGGAACCGAAGGTGGAGGCTCAATAGGAGGCTGAGGCAAGGGTGGATGAATTGGAGGCAGAGGAGAAGACGTTGGAGGAGGAGGAGGATGAATGGGAGGAAGAGGAATGTAAGCATACTTCGCTTCTGTTTCGAAGTCAGTGAAACAGAATACTGTAAGTGCACAAAACAGCACAGTTATTTGGACGACACTTTACTTACTTTATCAAAGCAAGGATTGGTAATTCTGCAGCAGCATTTTCAGCTCTACCATAAATGACAAATTAGGATAGGACAGGATATCTAATAGGTAAATAAAACAACTGTAGCTCGCACATTTCTTATAATTAAACGTCTGCTACAGAGTACATTGCCCTATCTTAATATTTACATTGATTATTTTTACAACACAGCATGATTCAGCCGTCCCTTCCAATGTAGTGTTATGCAACCCAGAATATGCATTTCGTCCTGAAAACATCTGCTCTGCAGGTATGCTCAGAAAACACAACAGGATGTATTGTATCCAAAGCCTCACCATGATACGACGCCGTAATATTATACTCGTATTAAACACTGGAAGACTGGAAGAAGCGTGTGCCTTCTAGATCATATGAACCTGACACGCCGGCGAAACACTAAATTGATTTGTGATTGCAATAAACCTAATACTTGCTATAAGTTGCCCAGTGTGCCGTACGGAAACGTAGTGTAGTTGGTAAAGGAGTGACGGAGCGGGCTTGCATGTCAGGTGGGAGGTTTGAGTCCGGGGCGAAGATTACAAATTTAAAAAATATTTGTTTAATACCCATCGTACGCAATGTAAGTTCAATACCGCCTTAATGCAAATTGTGTGTGAATGAATGTGTTTGTGGCCCTAAGAATGGCCGATTACTTCGCAGGCCGGGCACATACAGACCGGAATTAATAGGAACACAACTGCCCTGACAATGGTTTATCGCAGTAAATGCTCGATGTGATGACCGTCTTGGTTTATGCACATTCGGGCCCCGTGCCCAATAGATCGTCTTGCCCGCTGAAGCATTCCAGGTGTAACTGCTTGGCAGGCGTCCGTGATAAGTTGCCGGAGCTGGTCGGGTTTTTCCGGTGCTTGAGTGTAAATGACGTTCTTCAAATGTCCGCACAAGAAAAAGTCTAACGGCGTTAATTCCGATGATCTGGCGGCCATGAAACAGGGCCTCCTCGTCCTATCCATTTCTCTGACAGTTCCTCGTTCAGATGGTTACGAACGGGCAAAGTCGAATGTGGTGGAGCTCCATCCTGTTGCAACCACACCGTCAAACGATCGTGCAAGAGCACATCCTCCAGCTACAGTGGGAGTTCCTGACGCAGAAAGTGCAGGTACCTGGGCCCATCCAATGGCGCTCAAAAAAAGGTCCAATCAGATGAACCCCAAAAGTTTCACACCAAACATTTACATCCCATCGTACTTGATGGGCCGCCTGTACCACCCAGTGAGGATTGTCCGGACTACAACAGGGCATGTTATGGCGATTGACGTACCCGTTATTATGGAAGCGTGAAAGTCAGACGGACGGCTGGCTTGTGTTCGCCAGTAGTGCAATCGCCCTTGTACTGATGTGTGCATGTTTCGAGCTGCCTCCCGAACGGCCTCTTCTTTTTCAACCGATTTAATGGGCATATCGCCGAATAGTGTCTGGTTGGAAATCACGCCTGTTGTCCTTAGGCGTCTTTCAACACGGCGGAATATCGTAGCAGCCGGGTGTCACCTGTAGGGGTACCATCCCTGGTACAGATGTAGTGCCTCGCACGTATTTTTCCTTGCTTCCCCATAAATGAGGAACATGTCAATGTATTCCTATGTGGAAAACATGGCGAATGGCAGCAGAGATTACAGTACATTCAGGCCGTAACCAGCGGGGTATGCGCAGGGCACAAGAAGAATAACAGCGTCATTCTACTGTTTGGATATGGCAAACACGGGCCTGTGTTTACGTATTCAAACATCATACTGATGCAAAAAAATTTGAACGATGCTGTATTCGAACCTTCGATGGCACGTTCCGCCGATTGTTAGGCGAACGCTTAACCACACCCGCTACCCTACACTGTTTGAAACATGCTGGTAGTACAACGAGAGCAGAGTACGTACGCCATCCGGATAGGTGTTTAAGGCATTAATTACTGCAATGTTACCTAGTTTTATTCATTGATTTCCCTCTTGTCCGTCTCTGTGGTGTAGTGGTCACTGTGATTAGCTGCCACCCACGGAGGCTCGGGTACGATTCCCGGTTCTACCACGAAATTCGAAAAGTGGTACTAGGGCTGGAACGGGGACCACTCAGCCTCGGGAGGTCGATTCCCACCTCATCCATCCTGAAAGTGGTTTTCCGTGGTTTCCCACTTCTTCTCCATGCAAATGCCGGGATGATACCTAACCCAAGGCCACGGCCGCTTCCTTTCCTCTTACTTGTCTATCCCTTCCAATCTTCCCATCCCCCACCAAGGGCCCTGTTCAGCATAGGAGGTGATGCCGCCTGGGAGAGGTACTGGTCATCCTCCCCAGTTGTATTCCCCTACCCAATTTCTCACGTTCCAGGACACTGTCATGAGGCGGTAGAGGTGGGATCCCTCGCTGAGTCCGAGGGAAAAGCCAACCCTGCAGGTTAAACCGATTAAGAAGATTCCCCTCTTCGTTACACCCGGCCTCGGGGCGCGACACATTAACATAGTTCTTTCTCTCTTAATCTGGTTACCCTCCAGGGTTGGTTTTCCCTCGGACTCAGTGAGGGATCGCACCTCTACCGCCTCAAGGGCAGTGTCCACATTTTGGGTCACTCTTTGCACTCCTTATCCTTAACACCTTTAGTTTTCCCCCACAGATCTCGTAAACTGAGACTTCTCCCTTTGTTCACGGTTTCTCTTCCTTTTATTTCATCCTGCGTACCTTCACCTTTACAATTAACATGCCCACTGACGACTGGACTTGCAAATTCTCGAGTTTCTCCTTCCGCCAACACCTGCTGCCTGCCCGTTTCTGTTCCTTATCTACACTAGACACTGACCCCTGAACTCGTCGCGTCCCTCCGCTCGCTCTTCAACCAGCCTGTGACCTTGCCTCCTCACCATGAATTCTTCCTGTTTGAGCTTCTCATCACATCCTTGCAGCTTCGTCACTGGCCACAATCTAACCCATCTGCCGCACGACACCACCAGCTGTTGGCCCTTGCTATGCGCCTTCAGACCTTGGTGCCTGGTTTTCATAAGATCTCTCCTTAAAATTTTCAGGCACTTACTACCTTTTCTTCCCACGTCTCTTTTAACCCATATTTTCTCACCGTGTAAGTTACCAGCGTTTCTGACAACAATATCGGCCATCAAGGAAGATAGCAGCCTCACCTTGATTGGCCTGTGCCCTCTCACTTTGCCTACCCTTTCTGCATCATCAATGTCCACTTCGCTGAAGTTAATCTTCATTTTGTTCTGAATAACAGTCACCACCTTATAAACTATGTCCACTTTGTTCTCTTTCACGCCTTCCTACACACCATACACAAGCGTACATTTCCTCATACGTTCCTGACTACTGATTGATTCTTCTTTCTTCAATTTAGTCACCAAGCATCGAACCCTTACTCCATTTACTCTAATGTAGATTACTGGCAGTTCTCTTACGTCCTTTGTATTCATCTGGATTTTGTCTTCCAATAGCTCATCCGGCTGTATCACCCACGTGTCGATCGTTACTATTGTCCATGAATACGTTTGAGGATCGATAGCCTCTGAAACTTCGGTTATCTCCTCGCTTAGCAATCGCGCTTTTTCAGGTTTAATTTCCTAGTTAGCCTCATATTCAGGGACATGAGGATTTAATCTATTTTGATTGGCTTTATGGTTTTGTAACGCGAGGCTCTCGGCTCCTTTGCATTCCGCCGTTTGAGTCAGCCGCCGTATGTGTTGTTCCGATATGTCTTTCCCTGATCTCGCTCCGTTGAAGTCTCTGACGTATTACTGCGACTCCCTCTTTCTATCCTCGAGATCCCCTCGGTAATATTCTTTCTGCTGCCTGAAATTCTGGTTATTCTGGCGTGGCCATTTAGAATAGGGTCGACGATCTCTGTTATATCCCTTCCGCTTGTACCATTGTCCGCCATATCGTCGTCTAGGTTCACCCCAAGAACGAGAATTCCATTGGGTGTCCCTTAAATTTCGATTACCAGCAAATGTCTCACAAGTATTCGTGCCTTGATCTTTGACTACGATTTTATTTTGCTTCTCTTGACAATACAACGCATTAACCATCTCGATTTGTCTGGCCCCAGTGTTATGTCCGCTCGATGTTTGGTCGAAGTGTCGTAAGACATGTTCTGCCTCCACAGCCGTCTTTATATTCGCTGCGATCAACATCCGTTGAACGTCAGCTGGGAACTATTTACTGATGGCCGATATGAGTCCTGCTTCAGCCGGAGGGTTATCCAGCTCCCTTATTTTCACTAATTGCCCGGTAAAATATTCACAAAACCGCGTTGGGCTGGTCATGGAATAACGACGTGAATACAGTTCCAAATTCAATCCTTGTGTGTTTCCATTCCCCAGCATTTATCTAGAAACATTCTCCTAAAGGTGTCGTAGTCATCAAAACAATACCTGAACGCCTGAAACCATACCAGGGCCTGGTCCTCTAAGAATTTTTCCACGACCTTAGTCTACGTTCTGAAGCTACCCGATGGCTAAACATGTAACCGTCCATCTCAGCCAAAACTTTCTTTGCTGTAACGTTACCTCTTGGTTTGAATAGCTTTGGTTTATCTTCATTCATCCAAATTACGTTATAAAACGGTATGGATTCGATTGCTGAAGTTGTAGATTTATGCACGTGGTCTGCACTGTTATTGAAACCCTCGAATAGACCCATTCCTTCACCGTCTACCTTAAGATCATAAGGATTAACATAGCTCCTTTTTTTTGGACCTGTTTTGTTTCCCGGTTCCTGGAAGTCATCTTCTAATTCCAATTTCTCAATATTTTCCTTCAACTCATGTATAAGGCCGTCAAGTATATTACTTTAATTTTCGCCTATTGCATCTTGTGCCACCAGTCCCTTATCTTATCTGACGTCTAATCCTCATTCTTCAAATAACATTATTATTAACAATCATCGCTATCAGCGCCACTGGTATTTTCGTTTAAAATAATACCAAACTTATTCCTCCTAACAAACTCTCACAACGCATGATTAAACTATAATTTACTCTACAGTACATATTCTCTTACCGTTATTTAGACATATCTTTGAATGTTAGACAACCTTATCCTTTTGAGATAATTTCTGGATATAACATTAATCAGAAGGAAAATACACGAGTTCCAACGCTTCTAAATGCCTTGAAGGGCGTGAAAATGAAAGACTCCTCTAGGCCACTCAAACCTAATACGGTCAGGGTCGAAAAGGGACAAAAGTTGACCAAGGGAGGTCGGATATGAATAATGAAGAAGTGAAGCCTTACTAAGTAAAGTGAAGCAATACCTGACTCAGCTAGGGAGCCGCAGTTGCCATTCCCAGCTCGTTCTGGTCCCCGTTGCAGTCGCCCCTTTCGACAGGCAGGATATACCCTGCATGCATTCTAGCGTCCCCACTCACAGAGGGTAACTAAACGGGGATACTCAGCCACAGTAGTAATAAATACATGATTTTGGAAGTTATAGAGGTTTGCAGACTGAAAGCAATACGTATTTACGTTCGGCTCCCTGGCAGAGTAGTCAGCGTCGAGCCCTTCGATTCAGGGATCCCGCGTTCGATTTATTTATTTGTTTAACCCGTAACTACCACACATGGGTCCAGGGAACTCGAGAATTTTTTTCCGTTTCCTGTCTCAGCAGTTGGTAGCCTGGAGCTGGACTACTATGTATACTCCCGCTCTTCAGTTAGCTTTGAGGTGCCATTTTGTTGAGTTCATTCTGGTACACTGTCTGCTATAAATAACAATCGTCAATCGTCGGTTCGTTTGATCCCATGTGTGCCTTAAGTGTAACATTTTGTTGGTAAATGTGCTTAGCTGGATATGTAATTCATAGCGGGCAGTCTCAATGATGAACAAATTCTAGAACTTTTACATCAGACTTCCAGTGATACTGAAGATGTAAGTGCATCAGCAAGTGAATATGAGTTCAGTTTGTCCTTCAGTGATAGAAAGAAAAATCTTGTAGAGAGTGTGCTCAGTGCGGAACATTAGTGTCTGGTAAATGTGGCGATGTAGTGTGTCCAAAATACTACAAAGGATAGGCTAGTGTGAATGTTAGTAGACAACAGAGCTTCTATGCCACCTTAAATGCCAAAGAAAGCGGTCGGTAGAAATTAACGAACTGTGTTATTAGTAATTTTTGTGTGATACCCTTCCATTCGCATCAGCTCATATGTATCTGCTGAAAGAAAAACGCAGTTGTTTTCGTTTTTCATTTAACGTGACGATTAAGTGCATTTTCAGTTTTATACATATTATTACTTTAAAGAACCGGAAGAACAGGATTGTAAGGAAACGCAAGTAGGTTCACGAGAATCAATTTTTCTTGAAAGAGTGATTCGTTGGTGTACCCATGTTTTAAATATCTGCTCGAAATCCTAACCATTAATATTTTTAAATGGTGTTACGTTAAATTACTAATAAATTAAGCAAATTTATAAAAAAAAAAGATTTGTGCCTGTTATTTTATTTCAATCATTTTGCTGTCAGTGTCGTATTTTCGAAACCGGGTCCCATGCACCCATGTGTGTCTTACGTTTAATTTTTTCGTGTGTGGTAGTTACGGATTAATTTTACATCATATAAACATAACAAGAAGGTATATGTCAAACTAAAAGTGCTATGGCTAGAGAACCTTACGTACAGGAAAATGACTCTTATCAGACAAATGACTATAGACTTTAGAAGGAAAGCATGGGATAATGGCACACTTGGTATTTACTAAAGTGGAATAAATTAATAATCTTAGAAAGGAACAATGCCTTTGCTGGTGATAACTAGTGTTGGCAGTTCATATAGCTTTTGGTATGGTCTAGAACAAATTTGTTACGTTCACTATTCTGTCTCAATTTCACCCTTATTTTGACAATATTAAAGTGACTGAGGTATGAGCGATACTATAATGCCATTCCGTATGCAGCCAGTCCCTGCTGTGAATGGTGTGAACATGTTGTTCGTAGGGTCAGTTGATGCGTACATATCAGTGGATTTGGTGAACTGTTATACAATAGCGCCTCCTGTCTTGGCCAGGTAAGCAATGGGAACTACCTCACTCCTCACTTTCCTGGTACGCCTCTTCAGTGACGCCTAGGCCATCTACGACGGCTGATGGTGGAGCTGTTGAGAATCTGACCAGCCTTTGGGCTGACGGCTTCAATATACAGTATATAGAAATGAGGAGGGAATTAAGAATGAACAAGAGATAGGATAATTAAAATAATTCATTTTAGAACTTAGAATTAACATTAGCTTGACCAAATAGGATGCTAAATGAAGAGCATGATCTGATATTGTAGTTAAGTTTCTGATTATGTTAAAATTTGTAGTCTTTGTAGAATATTTGGAGATATTTTAAGATTTCATATTAAAGTGTCATTTTATTGCCCTTGCGGATACAAAATAGTGTGTTTGGTTTGTGAAAGGATTTCAACATACTTTTTTCTATAAGTACATTACACTCTTATACAGTCATGCCAAATTGTATTTATTTCCAGGAGAGTACGTAATTATATGTGTGTAATGCGCATTTATTTCTCTTTTAAAGTCTGCATCACATTCCGCATGCTATGCCTTGTCTGCTACAAGATCGCAGTCGCTCTTCACGTGAGCTTCGTTCTGGTTGTGCTTGTCTCAACACTGCTGTGCCACAGCGAAATGTCAAGTTTTTACAGCAGAAAGGAAGACAAAAGTGTATTTTTTATACCATACTCTACAGGCCATTACATGTTGACAAACTTCTTCTTCAGTGGATTTATACTGCAGGTACGAATAATCTCACGTTGCAAACACTGAATGCACGAATCGTAATTTGTTAAAAGGACATGAGTCTCAAGAAGCACATTTTTGGGAAAATGACAAAAATAGTTTTATTCCACAAGTGTGTACTAGTGAATTATATCGTTTTAATATATTTATTATATACGAATTAACAATAGTTTGACCAGATAAGATGATAAATTAAGAACATGATCTGATCTTGTAATACGTTTCTAATTATGTTAAAATTTGTAGACTTACGCCCTTTTAACTAAATACAAGTGTAAGGTGAACTGAAATATATTATAGCCTATTTATAAATATGCACTTTAATATGGGATGTTTTATTGCTATGTTAATTTGCAAATAAATCAACTTAAACAGTCTGTAATGAAACTCAGGACAGTAGCAGTAGTGGTGACTATTGTTTTAAGAGGAAGTACAACTGGGTAACCATCCCCTAAACCATAGCAAAAATCTAACCCTAATTGTCTTATATCTTATCATACGTTGGCCAATACAGAATGTTCTTCCAGAAATCAGTGTCACCACTTGTCACTTATGCTTTATTTGTCATGGAACCTCTTAGCTTGGGCGCTTTTATGGGGACTTCATCAGTTTGGGACATCATAAAGTCCTGTTTGAAGGATTACAAAAACGAAGTATGTGATGCAAGGTCGTTAATATGCGGCAAGACTTTGATGTAACCTCGCATATCTTGATTGGACGTAAAATGATATAACTAGTTACAGATTACCCTTTCCTGTCACACTTCGTTCTTGCGGAAATCAAAATAAGCTATTTTTTGTAGGACATTGAACACCACACTTTGAAGTCCAAAATCCTTTAAGAAGGCTTTAATTTCTTGACAACAAAATTTTCCTTGTTTGTTACCTTTTATAATGTGTGCCATGGCTTCCTTAACGCTGAATAAAATGTCACTGACTGTTACCATTTTAACAAAATTTCTCAAGTTCCCTTCTTTGTCACGAAACGCTGAGTAGATAGACTGCTAATGAGAAGTGTTTGCCCTAAATCTACAGTGTATACAGCTTGCTGAAATTGGCAACTAAAAGGGAAATTTCCAGAGCTTCTCAATTTGGAGGCGTGGGTAGGCAACAAGGGTCCTCGAGCAGAGTACAGAGTTTCAGTTGTAGTGGAAGGTTGGTTCAAACAGAATGGGAGCTGAATCAGCATTTTTCCACGGGTTTCAGGTGACACCTAACCTAATATCACGGGTTCCATGGAGGAGCCCATTGGTCAGGTTAGTGACTTGTTACGCTTTGCTTTGTGGGAGAGAGGGGCTAACCATCATCCCCGCGGACCAGTGTGGTAATAAGAGGAGTCTATAATAACAATCGATGCTTTATTTTTAAATTCTTCAGGAGAAAATAGTACCCGATCATTTTTCTGGTAATATGATTGAAATTTACAAAACATGTCATAGAGCAACCCAAATTTATTTTTATCGAAATTAATAACCCTGTTTTCGTAGAGGTAACTCCTTTGAGGTATAGTCTGATATTTCTTAATTTGCAGTGATCAAACTGACAGCTATCGTTTTCATGGTTGAATTAACGATCCGTTTTAAATCCATAAATAATGTATAGAGGTTTTTCGGTAAAACGTGATGTTTTACTGCCCAGCTATACTTGTTCGAAACCGTAATGTTAATGGTGTATCATTTTCTACAACCTTGAGCAATCGAAGCTTTTCTTGATCAGATAATGTTACATGTGGAATCCTCCACAGGATACGTTGAAGGGTAATTTTTGAGTCTACTGGTACCGCTGCTGCTTTAAGAGCGTTGTAATCACTGCGATCACGGATCTGAATTAGTCCTTGTTTTGCGTTGATTATAATACGTCTATAGTCTTCAGCGAAGCCAAGAATATGTTTAAATGATAACATATCCTTAAGAGTACCGTCCTCATTAATCATCCGGTTGTTGGTATCTCTTGGACATCATCCTGCCATCCGTAAAATATTACTTTATTTAACATTAAAAGAAGGATACAGTTTCATTGCACATTAATACCAACATTCTTCGATCTATTCATCTCAACTCTATTTACTTCATAAACGCGCCCCCGAAAAGAGAAAAAATAGACCATGGTTGTTAAGTTGAGATGTGCTCGGCCCACTCCCATCAGCCTTATCTATTCGTCCTTCCATATAGAGGTACCTTTCATGAGGTAGGTTGTATACATCTTGCTCATTGATAATCATGCGAAATTCATCATTTTTATTCAGTCCAAACGTAAAAGGTTGATAATAATGGAACTCACTTCGTACACCACCTTCTTGAGTTTATACTGTGTTCATGATGTCTAGTATCTCTCACATATTGTTGTTGTAGTAGCTTATAATCTAAGTCTTGGAGAATCTGCCTATGTACATATGTTAACTCAATAACTCCTCCCAAACATGCTGTATGTCTCCTCGATGTACACCGTGTTTTATAGATTTTCTTTTCATAGTGATTTAATCTGAAGTGTGTAAGCTACGTACGTGTGACGATATAAATTAATAAGCTGATTATGTTTATTCACAAGTCTAAGGGGAATGTTACTGATGTGTTTTACAGTCACTGGATGATAAAGCACAACTGGCGGTTGCTCACGAATACTGTAAGCATCTGCTCCTCTAATGAAAAAGTCGTGCAGGACGTGTGAAGGTCGTTGATTACTATACAAGTCTGTTATGATATTACAAGTGATGCTTACGTGATAGTCATCGAAATGTGTTATAGGTTGATCAGATTCATGACGTACGTTCGTTGTTAGTTCTCTTGATGAAAATCCTAGCAACGGCCCAATCTAATCAGGCTGTGATTTAAAGTCTGTCTTGAAAGAAGATTGAATAACACTTTTATGTGAAATGTTGCTTACTGAAAGAGAGAACTTGTAATTATTGTTACTAAATCTCTCATGACCAAACTGTTCAATCAACACACTTTCAATTTATTCATGAATATCGTCTACAGAAGGAGTGCCTGACTTTAGAGTTAGGACATACTCATCGTAGTGGAACTTGTTTCTACCATCTCGCACGTTATAGATTTTATTGTAGCTTTCAACTGATACTAGTCCAAGATTATGTAGCCGATGAGTGAGTTTGATCGGTGGATTAAAGTAGACAGTTGTTTCGGGTCCTTCTCCCCGTACAGTTAACATTCTTGCAACGTTCATCATGTGTACACTGATGCCTTTTGTCTGCAGTCTGGGTTTGATATAAGAACATTAGCTATAATCGCCCACACATGCGTGTGTTGAATTTTAGCACACGGCTTTTATTATAAACAATGTCTGCACTGCTTCCGAAGTGTCGTATGAGCACAAGTGGAGGAAGTAAGTCTCCATAACTATCGAAATACCATACTTTAGAGTTACGTTTTATGAAGGCAACGTAATGAGTTCCAGGTCCACGACTGTCGTCTAAGTTGATTACAGCATTCTCAAGTTTCCGTGGGCATGGTGGTAGCTGATCTCGCATATACACACCGCGAAAATCGTGAATTCCTAGTTTTTTGGCATACGTAGCAACTTCTTCGTGGGTTAGAGCTCGACGTGGAAGTGCATTTAGTAGACATTTTTTGGCGATATGTAGATACCAAGTCCTTTTTTGTACGGCGCTAGCTTCATATGCATACCTTTACCTCGCAATGCAATGGATTCCATTGTCCTATTATGACGCTCACCTTCTTTCAACTGCTGCTTCGCATCTTCTCCAGCCTTAACAGTTCTTGCTAGA
The DNA here is from genome assembly GCF_040414725.1 of Anabrus simplex. NCBI lineage: Eukaryota > Metazoa > Arthropoda > Insecta > Orthoptera > Tettigoniidae > Anabrus > Anabrus simplex. The sequence continues at coordinate 218,128,634 of NC_090267.1, read as the reverse complement.
GCACTGGAGTAGTATAATTGGATGGTTCTGCGGCACCTCCGCCGCCGCACGCCTCCGCCCGCCTCCTCCTCCGCCGCCGCCTCCTCCGCCGCCGCCGCCCGCGGGAAATTTGAATTTTGGCGGGAAATTTGAATTTTGGCGCGAGATTTGAATTTGTAAACAAAGCCACGTGCTTTTTGACAGCTGTCATCGACAACAACGCAACGCTAACCTCACTGCTGCCATCTTGACGGGCCTAAACCTCACTAGTGCCAACTTAACCTAACTAGCATGAGGTAAACAAAGCCACGTGTTTTTTGACAGCCACGTGCTTTTTGACAGACAACAACGCATCGCTAACCTCAGTACTGCCATCTTGACGGGCCTAAACCTCAGTAGTGCCAACTTAACCTCACTAGCGCGAGGTAAACAAAGCCACGTGCTTTTTGACAGCCACGTGCTTTTTGACAGATTTGTAAACAAAGCCACGTGCTTTTTGACAGCTGTCATCGACAACAACGCATCGCAAACCTCAGTACTACCATCTTGACAGGCCTAAATCTCAGTAGTGCCAACTTAACCTAACTAGCATGAGGTAAACAAAGCCACGTGTTTGTTGACAGCCACGTGCTTTTTGACAGATTTGTAAACAAAGCCACGTGCTTTTTGACAGACAACAACGCATCGCTAACCTCAGTACTGCCATCTTGACGGGCCTAAACCTCAGTAGTACCAACTTAACCTAACTAGCGCGAGATAAACAAAGCCACGTGCTTTTTGACAGCCACGTGCTTTTTTGACAGCTGTCATCCGCCATCTTTGAGCACCGTGCTGCCCTCTTTCGTCACCTGTCATCGGCAGTGCTGCCATCTTGACGGGCCTAAACCTTAGTGCTACCAACTTAACCTCACTAGCTCGAGATAAACAAATCCACGTGCTTTTTGACAGCCACGTGCTTTTTTGATAGCTGTCATCCGCCATCTTTAATCTATAGAGCACAGTGCTGCCCTCTTTAGCTACTTACCTTTGAAATGTGGTGGCGGATAATTTGAAAAATGCTTTTCGACAAGCAGCCATCTTTAATCCAGAGAGAACAGTGCTACCCTCTATGTGGTGGCGGCAAATTGAAAAATTCCACGTGCTCTTGTTTGAAAACAAACTCACGTGCTTTTTTGACAGCTGTCATCTGCCATCTTTGAGCACAGTGCTGCCCTCTTTAGTTTGAAATGTGGTAGCGGTAAATTCCACGTGCTCTTGTTTGGAAACAAAGCCATGTGCTTTTTTGACAGCTGTCATCCGCCATCTTTAATCAACAGAGCACCGTGCTGCTATCATGCGGGCAATTTCATCACCTATCACCCGCCATCTTTAATCTACAGAACACCGTGCTGCCCTCTTTATGGCTACTACCTTAAGCATGTAGTAGCGGGCAATTTGAAAAGTTCTGTTAGCTATCATCCACCATCTTTAATCAAGAGAGCACCGTGCTGCCATCTTTAGTTGAAATGTGGTGGCGGCAAATTCCACGTGCTCTTGTTTGGAAACAAAGCCATGTGCTTTTTTGACAGCTGTCATCCGCCATCTTTAATCAACAGAGCACCGTGCTGCTATCATGCGGGCAATTTCATCACCTATCACCCGCCATCTTTAATCTACAGAACACCGTGCTGCCCTCTTTATGGCTACTACCTTAAGCATGTAGTAGCGGGCAATTTGAAAAGTTCTGTTAGCTATCATCCACCATCTTTAATCAAGAGAGAACCGTGCTGCCATCTTTAGCTAGATACCTTTGAAATGTGGAGGCGGCAAATTGAAAAATTCCACGTGCTCTTGTTTGGAAACAAACTCACGTGCTTGTTTGACAGCTACCATCCGCCATCTTTAATCAACAGAGCATAGTGCTGCCCTCTTTAGTTTGAAATGTGGTGGCGGCAAATTCCACATGCTCTTGTTTGGTAAACATAGCCACGTGCTTTTTTGACAGTTATCATCCGCCATCTTTAATCCAGAGAGCACCGTGCTGCCCTCTTTATCGCAGTAGATGTAAATTCGTCACCTGTCATACGCAGTGCTGCTATCTTTAGCTAGATACCTTTCAAATGTGGTGGTGGATAATTTAAAAAGAAAAATTCTACAGCAGTCCTCTCTCGACGCTAATTGCATAAGATGGCGGCTATACATGACTCCTTAAGGGTGCTTACGCAAGATGGCTGCTATACACAGGTTCTTATGAGACGCCCTTGGGATGCTTGCGCAAGATGGTGGTTATACAAGGCTCCTTATGAGACGCCCTAGTGATGCTTGCGCAAGATGGCTGTTGCTCTTATGAGGCGGCTTAAGGGTCCTTGCACAAGATGACTAGAGACGCCCTAAGGATGCTTGCGCAAAATGGCGGACGCAAGATGGCGGCTATACACGACTCCTTATGAGACGCCTTAAGGGTGCTTGCGCAAGATGGCTGCGGCTCTTAGCTTAGAGGCTAACGTGTCATGCTAGTTCGATTCATTAAATTTGGGGCTTAAATGCAAAATGTTAAATATCTCGAAAACGGTGCATCGTAGAGCAAAACGGACAAAATTTTTCCGCCCAATACCTCGGTTCGCAGTACGAGGAACATGATAGCATAAGTCTAATGATGAGATAGACGGTTCGGTTCCTACTTAGGCCCTATGGCATTCACTCTGTTTTAGCTTGTATTGAAGCAAGTCTTCGTAACATGATCAGGTCTAGCTATGGTAGAGAGTATAACGTGCCGTGCAGGTTCGATTCATTAAATTTAGGGCTTAAATGCAAAATGTTAAATATCTCGAAAACGGATAAAATTTTTCTACCTGATACTTAGGTTTGCAGTATCAGGAGCATAAGAAAAACATAGTCTAATGATGAGATCGACGGTTCGATCCCTACTTAGGCCCTTTGGCATTGGCAGCTATCTAATTCTACAAGATGGCGGCTATACATAGCTTCTTATGAGACAGCTTAAGAGCGCTTGCACAAGATGGCTGCTGCTCTTATGAGACGCCCTAGGGGTGCTTGCGCAAGGTAGCAGTGACAAGACGGTGACTATACACAGCTGCTTATGATACGGCCTAGAGGTGCTCACACAAGATGGTGGCTGCTCTGATGAAGAAAGTTAGCTTTGCATCGTGCAGGTATCTTTACAGAGCACTAAACCTCATACCTTTGAAATGTGGTGGCAGGTAATTTGAAAAATTCGACGTGCTTTTTCATAAGCTGTTAAGGCCTCCTCTTATGTCAAGGCATAGCTCTATCGAACGAGTTTAAACCTGCATCGGGATAGCTAGAGTAAGCGCGTGCTGCAGTGATGACGTCATTATGCATGTTTAGACTTGCAAATCACAGAAGAAACGTAACAAGCCTGGAATCGAAAACTGCACTCTATGCTGTTAACTTTATCATGTGATCGAAACATTGATTGAAGTATTTAGAACACGCAATAAGTAGAACCAAACACTGTACTCGATACAACATGTGTTTAGAAAATGTCAGGGGATATCTTTGTTCTAAGAAGATTAGTTTACCGCACATTCCTTGGCTAAAGGGCTAATGGGCTAAAGGGCTAATGGGCTAAAGGGCTAATGGGCTAAAGGGCTAAAGGGCTAATGGGCTAAAGGGCTGAAGGGCTAAAGGTGCAACAACCTCATCGATCGCTATCAGCAAGAACGCTTGTACTTTGTTAAGTGTAGAAAATTAGTCTTTATTGGTAAATGGTTTTATGTTCTGAACAAGGAATGGAACCTAGGGGTTACGTCTTACGTAATAAAATCCCCGAGGTGCGATGAGTTACGTTTTTCGAACTAGTGTTTGGAACACTGAACTTTTCAAGATGGCAAGAGTGAGGTTAGCAATGTTCTGTTGTTGGATTTTAAATTCCGCGCTACAACATGCATAAGGTGGTAGCCCTTGAGGTTTACCGCCGTAAAGATGGCAAGAGTGAGGTTAGCAATGTTCCGTTGTTGGATTTTAAATTCCGCGCTATAACATGCATAAGGTGGCAGCCTTAAGGTTTACCGCCGTCAAGATGGCAGCAGTGAGGTTAGCGACGCTCTATTGTCCTTCAAAGTGAGGTTAGGGTTCGTCAAGAAGACAGCTGTCAAAAAAGCACGTGGCTATGTTTACCAAACAAGAGCACGTGGCTGTGACGTCACGGTCACGTAGTATGCTGCCTCAGCATGCAAAGTTCAATGTCTACACCTACGTAGTTAACACTCTGCTATGTTCAGAATATTTTTATACATCACTATTCTTTATGCTTTAAGTTCATTCACATAGGCTATGCTAAGATAGCAGCACAAACACATGCGAACTTTGTACATTCTAATGGAATAAGTTTAGTACTGTGTGCGTCATGGATACATGATGCGTGCACGCATTTAATCTTGACTATACGTAATGCTGCTGCTTTGTTTACAAGATTTTTATACATTGCTATTCTTTATGCTTTAAGTTCGTGCACGCACAAGCGATACTCGTACGTTCTAGCAGGAGAAGTTTAGTACGATATTCGATACATACATTATCGATAGGTGATGTGTACACGCTTTAGAACATAGTTCATCTTTATGCTTTAAGTTCATGCACATGGGTTAGGGATACACAAAAGCGATTGCTACATGCTCTAGCGGAAGAAGTCTAGTACGATAGTCGATGCATGTAAAATCGATAGCTTATGCTAAGATAGCAGCGCACTTACACGATTTTAGCACAATCTAGTAGGAAAAGTTTAGTATGATAGTCGTTTCGTGCAAAATCATTAGGTAATGTGAAAACGCTTTGAAACAAGGCTATTCTTTGTACTTTAAGTTCATGCGTACAGGTTATGCTAAGATAGCAGCACAATCTAGCGCAAGAAGTTTAGTACGAGACATGCAAAATCGATAGTTGATGTGTACACGCTTTAAAACATGGTTATTCTTCGTACTTTAAGTTCATGCGTATAGGTTAGGCTAAGATAGCAGCACAGTCTAGCGTAAGAAGTTTAGTACGAGAGTCGATGCATGCAAAATCGATAGGTGATGTGTACACACTTTGAAACATGGCTATTCTTTGTACTTTCAGTTCATGCATCTTAGTTATGCTAAGATAGCAGCACAATCTAGCGGAAGAAGTTTAGTACGATATTTGTTGCATGCAAATCGATAGGTGATGTGTACACACTTTGAAACATGGCTATTCTTTTTACTTTAAGGTCATGCGTATAGGTTATGCTAGGATAGCAGCACAATCTAGCGGGAGGAGATTAGTACGAGAGTCAATGCATGCAAAATCCATAGGTAATGTGTACATGCTTTGAAACATGGCTATTCTTTGTACTTTTAAGTTCATGTATATAAGTTATGCTAAGATGCCAGCACAATCTAGCGGAAGAAGTTTAGTACGAGAGTCAATGCATGCAAAATCGATAGGTAATGTGTACACGCTTTGAAACATGGCTATTCTTTGTACCTTAAGGCCATGCGTATAGGTTATGCTAAGATACCAGCACAATCTAGCGGAAGAAGTTTAGTACAATATTTGTTGCATGCAAAATCGATAGGTAATGTGTACATGCTTTGAGACATAGCTATTCTTTGTACTTTAAGTTCATGCGTCTTAGTTATGCTAAGATAGCAGCACAATCTACCTGCAGAAGTTTAGTACGAGAGTCGATACATGCAAATTCGATAGTTGATGTGTACACGCTTTGAAACATGACTAATCATTGTACTTTAAGTTCATTGGTATAGGTTATGCTAAGATAGCAGCACAATCTAGCGGAATAAATTTAGTACGAGATTTGATGCATGCAAAATCAATAAGTAATGTGTACACGCTTTGAAACATGGCTATTCTTTGTACTTTAAGTTCATGTGTATAAGTTATGCTAAGATAGCAGCACGACCTAGCGGAAGAAGTTTAGTACAATATTTGTTGCATGCAAAATCGATAGGTGATGTGTACACACTTTGAAAAATGGCTATTCTTTGTACTTTAAGGTCATGCGTATTGGTTATGCTAAGATAGCAGCACGATCTAGAGGAAGGAGTTTAGTACGAGAGTCAATGCATGCAAAATCGATAGGTAATGTGTACACGCTTTGAAACATGGCTATTCTTTGTACCTTAAGGTCATGCGTATAGGTTATGCTAATATACCAGCACAATCTAGCGGAAGAAGTTCAGTATGAGATTCGATGAATGTAAAATCAATAAGTAATGTGTACACGCTTTGAAACATGGCTATTCTTTGTACTTTAAGTTCATGTGCATAAGTTATGCTAAGATACCAGCACAATCTAGCGGAAGAAGTTCAGTACAATATTTGTTGCATGCAAAGTCGATAGGTAATGTGTACACGCTTTGAAACATGGCTATTCTTTGTACCTTAAGGTCATGCGTATAGGTTACGCTAAGATAGCAGCACAATCTAGCGGAAGAAGTTTAGTACGAGAGTCGATGCTTGCAAAATCGATAGGTAATGTGTACACGTTTTGAGACATAGCTATTCTTTGTTCTTTAAGTTCATGCGTCTTAGTTATGCTGAGATAGCAGCACAATGTACCTGCAGAAGTTTAGTACGAGAGTCGATACATGCAAATTCGATAGTTGATGTGTACACGCTTTGAAACATGACTATTCATTGTACTTTAAGTTCATGGGTATAGGTTATGCTAAGATAGCAGCACAATCTAGCGGAAGAAATTTAGTACGATATTTGACGCATGCAAAATCAATAAGTAATGTGTACCCGCTTTGAAACATGGCTATTCTTTGTACTTTAAGTTCATGTGTATAAGTTATGCTAAGATAGCAGCACAACCTAGCGGAAGAAGTTTAGTACGATATTTGTTGCATGCAAAGTCGATAGGTAATGTGTACACGCTTTGAAACATGGCTATTCTTTGTACCTTAAGGTCACGCGTATAGGATATGCTAAGATAGCAGCACAATCTAGCGGAAGAAGTTTAGTACGAGAGTCGATGCATGCAAATTCGATAGGTGATGTGTACACGCTTTGAAACATGGCTATTCATTGTACTTTAATTTTATGGGTATAGGTTATAATAAGATAGCAGCACGATCTAGCGGATGAAGTTTAGTACGATGGTCGATGCATGTAAAATCGATAGGTGATGTGTACACGCTTTGAAACATGGCAATTCATACTGCTGCTCTGTTCCCAAGACTTTTAAGAATAGCTAATCCTAATATTGCTCTTAACGACGTCGAGCTAAGGATTGATTACGTGACCGTGACGTCACAGCTACGTGCTCTTGTTTGGTAAACATAGCCACGTGCTTTTTTGACAGCTGTCTTCTTGACGAACCCTAACCTCACTTTGAAGGACAATAGAGCGTCGCTAACCTCACTGCTGCCATCTTGACGGCGGTAAACCTTAAGGCTGCCACCTTATGCATGTTATAGCGCGGAATTTAAAATCCAACAACGGAACATTGCTAACCTCACTCTTGCCATCTTTACGGCGGTAAACCTCAAGGGCTACCACCTTATGCATGTTGTAGCGCGGAATTTAAAATCCAACAACAGAACATTGCTAACCTCACTCTTGCCATCTTGAAAAGTTCAGTGTTCCAAACACTAGTTCGAAAAACGTAACTCATCGCACCTCGGGGATTTTATTAGGTAAGACGTAACCCCTAGGTTCCATTCCTTGTTCAGAACATAAAACCATTTACCAATAAAGACTAATTTTCTACACTTAACAAAGTACAAGCGTTCTTGCTGATAGCGATCGATGAGGTTGTTGCACCTTTAGCCCTTTAGCCCTTTAGCCCATTAGCCCTTTAGCCCTTTAGCCCATTAGCCCTTTAGCCCATTAGCCCTTTAGCCAAGGAATGTGCGGTAAACTAATCTTCTTAGAACAAAGATATCCCCTGACATTTTCTAAACACATGTTGTATCGAGTACAGTGTTTGGTTCTACTTATTGCGTGTTCTAAATACTTCAATCAATGTTTCGATCACATGATAAAGTTAACAGCATAGAGTGCAGTTTTCGATTCCAGGCTTGTTACGTTTCTTCTGTGATTTGCAAGTCTAAACATGCATAATGACGTCATCACTGCAGCACGCGCTTACTCTAGCTATCCCGATGCAGGTTTAAACTCGTTCGATAGAGCTATGCCTTGACATAAGAGGAGGCCTTAACAGCTTATGAAAAAGCACGCCGAATTTTTCAAATTACCTGCCACCACATTTCAAAGGTATGAGGTTTAGTGCTCTGTAAAGATACCTGCACGATGCAAAGCTAACTTTCTTCATCAGAGCAGCCACCATCTTGTGTGAGCACCTCTAGGCCGTATCATAAGCAGCTGTGTATAGTCACCGTCTTGTCACTGCTACCTTGCGCAAGCACCCCTAGGGCGTCTCATAAGAGCAGCAGCCATCTTGTGCAAGCGCTCTTAAGCTGTCTCATAAGAAGCTATGTATAGCCGCCATCTTGTAGAATTAGATAGCTGCCAATGCCAAAGGGCCTAAGTAGGGATCGAACCGTCGATCTCATCATTAGACTATGTTTTTCTTATGCTCCTGATACTGCAAACCTAAGTATCAGGTAGAAAAATTTTATCCGTTTTCGAGATATTTAACATTTTGCATTTAAGCCCTAAATTTAATGAATCGAACCTGCACGGCACGTTATACTCTCTACCATAGCTAGACCTGATCATGTTACGAAGACTTGCTTCAATACAAGCTAAAACAGAGTGAATGCCATAGGGCCTAAGTAGGAACCGAACCGTCTATCTCATCATTAGACTTATGCTATCATGTTCCTCGTACTGCGAACCGAGGTATTGGGCGGAAAAATTTTGTCCGTTTTGCTCTACGATGCACCGTTTTCGAGATATTTAACATTTTGCATTTAAGCCCCAAATTTAATGAATCGAACTAGCATGACACGTTAGCCTCTAAGCTAAGAGCCGCAGCCATCTTGCGCAAGCACCCTTAAGGCGTCTCATAAGGAGTCGTGTATAGCCGCCATCTTGCGTCCGCCATTTTGCGCAAGCATCCTTAGGGCGTCTCTAGTCATCTTGTGCAAGGACCCTTAAGCCGCCTCATGAGAGCAACCGCCATCTTGCGCAAGCATCACTAGGGCGTCTCATAAGGAGCCTTGTATAACCACCATCTTGCGCAAGCATCCCAAGGGCGTCTCATAAGAACCTGTGTATAGCAGCCATCTTGCGTAAGCACCCTTAAGGAGTCATGTATAGCCGCCATCTTATGCAATTAGCGTCGAGAGAGGACTGCTGTAGAATTTTTCTTTTTAAATTATCCACCACCACATTTGAAAGGTATCTAGCTAAAGATAGCAGCACTGCGTATGACAGGTGACGAATTTACATCTACTGCGATAAAGAGGGCAGCACGGTGCTCTCTGGATTAAAGATGGCGGATGATAACTGTCAAAAAAGCACGTGGCTATGTTTACCAAACAAGAGCATGTGGAATTTGCCGCCACCACATTTCAAACTAAAGAGGGCAGCACTATGCTCTGTTGATTAAAGATGGCGGATGGTAGCTGTCAAACAAGCACGTGAGTTTGTTTCCAAACAAGAGCACGTGGAATTTTTCAATTTGCCGCCTCCACATTTCAAAGGTATCTAGCTAAAGATGGCAGCACGGTTCTCTCTTGATTAAAGATGGTGGATGATAGCTAACAGAACTTTTCAAATTGCCCGCTACTACATGCTTAAGGTAGTAACCATAAAGAGGGCAGCACGGTGTTCTGTAGATTAAAGATGGCGGGTGATAGGTGATGAAATTGCCCGCATGATAGCAGCACGGTGCTCTGTTGATTAAAGATGGCGGATGACAGCTGTCAAAAAAGCACATGGCTTTGTTTCCAAACAAGAGCACGTGGAATTTGCCGCCACCACATTTCAACTAAAGATGGCAGCACGGTGCTCTCTTGATTAAAGATGGTGGATGATAGCTAACAGAACTTTTCAAATTGCCCGCTACTACATGCTTAAGGTAGTAGCCATAAAGAGGGCAGCACGGTGTTCTGTAGATTAAAGATGGCGGGTGATAGGTGATGAAATTACCCGCATGATAGCAGCACGGTGCTCTGTTGATTAAAGATGGCGGATGACAGCTGTCAAAAAAGCACATGGCTTTGTTTCCAAACAAGAGCACGTGGAATTTACCGCTACCACATTTCAAACTAAAGAGGGCAGCACTGTGCTCAAAGATGGCAGATGACAGCTGTCAAAAAAGCACGTGAGTTTGTTTTCAAACAAGAGCACGTGGAATTTTTCAATTTGCCGCCACCACATAGAGGGTAGCACTGTTCTCTCTGGATTAAAGATGGCTGCTTGTCGAAAAGCATTTTTCAAATTATCCGCCACCACATTTCAAAGGTAAGTAGCTAAAGAGGGCAGCACTGTGCTCTATAGATTAAAGATGGCGGATGACAGCTATCAAAAAAGCACGTGGCTGTCAAAAAGCACGTGGATTTGTTTATCTCGAGCTAGTGAGGTTAAGTTGGTAGCACTAAGGTTTAGGCCCGTCAAGATGGCAGCACTGCCGATGACAGGTGACGAAAGAGGGCAGCACGGTGCTCAAAGATGGCGGATGACAGCTGTCAAAAAAGCACGTGGCTGTCAAAAAGCACGTGGCTTTGTTTATCTCGCGCTAGTTAGGTTAAGTTGGTACTACTGAGGTTTAGGCCCGTCAAGATGGCAGTACTGAGGTTAGCGATGCGTTGTTGTCTGTCAAAAAGCACGTGGCTTTGTTTACAAATCTGTCAAAAAGCACGTGGCTGTCAACAAACACGTGGCTTTGTTTACCTCATGCTAGTTAGGTTAAGTTGGCACTACTGAGATTTAGGCCTGTCAAGATGGTAGTACTGAGGTTTGCGATGCGTTGTTGTCGATGACAGCTGTCAAAAAGCACGTGGCTTTGTTTACAAATCTGTCAAAAAGCACGTGGCTGTCAAAAAGCACGTGGCTTTGTTTACCTCGCGCTAGTGAGGTTAAGTTGGCACTACTGAGGTTTAGGCCCGTCAAGATGGCAGTACTGAGGTTAGCGATGCGTTGTTGTCTGTCAAAAAGCACGTGGCTGTCAAAAAACACGTGGCTTTGTTTACCTCATGCTAGTTAGGTTAAGTTGGCACTAGTGAGGTTTAGGCCCGTCAAGATGGCAGCAGTGAGGTTAGCGTTGCGTTGTTGTCGATGACAGCTGTCAAAAAGCACGTGGCTTTGTTTACAAATTCAAATCTCGCGCCAAAATTCAAATTTCCCGCCAAAATTCAAATTTCCCGCGGGCGGCGGCGGCGGAGGCGGCGGCGGCGGAGGCGGCGGCGGAGGAGGAGGCGGGCGGAGGCGTGCGGCGGCGGAGGTGCCGCAGAACCATCCAATTATACTACTCACTGGCGCCACCTAGCCGAGATCCTGAAGCCGCTTGTCCTGCAAACAGTGCTGGAAGGAATTCCCCTCGCTTAGGTACAGGAATAAGTCGAGCACTATTGCTAAACATTGCTTTACTCTTAGGAGAAACTTTCGCTCCAGCTACGCGTAGTGCTTTAGTAATAACTACTTGTGGATTCTATTCTCCTCGAATAGCTATTCGCACAGTTTTTACAACTTCTTTCCATCCAACAGTGTTAGTTTTCTTCTTCATAATATTAGGATACCGTTGTTTCACCATTCTGTACACGACTTCTCTTGCCAACAGCGATTTACGAACTGGTGGTTACTTGTTGTTACGTCATTCGTTATATATTCTCATGACGTGCCACTTCTTTATTTATTCAGCATGAAGATTATAAAGCAGCAAGACACATTACCTGTCAGTGACATAGTGTCACATGTCCTACCGAGTTCTGCTACAACCACGCAAAGCCGTCATGGAGCATTGTTTCCCTCTTCAGTTCACTGTATCAAACTGGGCCATCAGGATGCGGCAAGACAAATCTTTTACTTACAGTTATTACCTCTTTAAATGACATACGCTTCCAAAACATTTAGATTTTCGCAAAGACACTCTATCAGCCGCTGTATACTATTCTACAATTTATTATGCAAGATCTCGTAAAAACTAGTTTGAGGTATTTTTAATTTAATGCGCGTGAGCATGTATTGCCACCAAATGATGTGCTACTCGATACTCTTATGATCTTTGACGATGTCGCTACAGAACAGCAAGGTGTTATTCGTGCATACTATAGTGCGGGACGTCATAAATATGTAGATTGTTTTTATTTATGTCAAACCTATTCTCGTGTGCCTAAGCAGATGATACATGACAGCGCTAATATCACTGTGTTTTTTCCCACAAGATGAACTCAACATGCGACATGTGTATGACGATCATGTGAGCAGTGATATGACATTTAATGACTTTAAACGACTGTGTGCTACATGTTGGTCATCACAACGTTACGGCTTCTTAGTTATTGATGAAGAGAGTAATGTTCATTGCGGAAAGTATCGCATAGGTTTTGATCATTTTATAAGCGGCTGCAGACTGCACTTGATCTAAAACCTACATCATGTGTATATCAAGTAACGAGATTACACAACGTATTATCCGTGCACGAAACAATATTCAACGTTAATTTAAAGAGCTTAAACGTATTCAAGCAGATAGTGATTTCTTTTTGAAAACGCATCTCGGTACACCACTAAAAGATATTTTTAATTCTGCATCATTGTCTGAGTCTAATACAAGTTCTGGTACTATGAAAACTTCTAAAACAATGAGAAGCAAGATGAGAAGCCAGAAGGAGAAGAAGAAGAGAAGCAAGATGAGGAAGAGTAGAAGCAGGGTAAGGATGAGGAAGGAAAGGAAGAAGACTTTAACGTCTGTTTACTATCCAAGAGAATTAAGTTTGTAACTACAGATGTTGTTGCTGAAGCACGTACTACATCAAAATACGATTTACGTTTCTTGTCTGAGGTTCTAATCACACCGGAGTATCGTAATCAGTTAAAGACTTTTATTCAAAACACCTTCACTATTTGCACCTTACATAGAAAACTCCTTACAGGAAAAATCGACACAACCTACGGTATTCGCTATGAAGAGGACTGTTTTGGGATAGGTAATGCACATGTTAAAATTAATGCTAACAGTCTCATTGAAAAAGGTGTAACTTATAAACCTACTAAAGGTCTTTTAGAACATTTTGCTCGGATACCTGACAAAGATATAATTTCGCAAGAAGAGCAATATTTTTTGCTACTGATGCTACTCGACGTAATTACAAGAGGACAGAAGCTGTAGATGAAAAGAGTCGCAAGTACCAGCATTTTTTCTAAGCTTCTCTTTCGCATCAACTGTCTGCACGTGGTCTTATTGTTGTCTAAAAGCCTCTGTTACCCTATACAGGCGTAATGTACTGACTCGTACAACCTTTGCATCTTGCATCTTGCATCTTGCATCTTGCATCTTGAGAAAGATGCCGGTACAGGTCATGAATCAGGGATTCTAGAAATAGAAGAGCAATTAAGTCATGGTAGTATTATTGAGTAATGGCTCCTCAAAGCAAGACCTCGCCTGTAAAGCTAAACATTACACACGAATTACATAAACCAGCTCGTCGCACCTGCCGTCGCAGATGTATCTTTACAAGTTGAATGGATGAACTATGGCAAGCTGACGTAGTAGAAATAATTCCGTATGCCTCTAGCAATAAACAGTGTAAGTATCTACTTACTGTTATGGATGTTTACTCTAAGTTCGCTTTTGTACAACCAGTGCGTTTTAGGATAGCAGCTCATGTCAACGACGCTTTCCAACGTATTGTTCAGCAGTCAAAACGTTGGCTACGGCTTCTTCAAAATGATCAAGGAAAAGAGTTTTACAACAACGTTTTTTCTACTTATCTCAAGTCAATCTGCATTCACTACTATTCTAAATACAGCAATCTCCAAGCTAGCGTTGTGGAACTCTTCAATCGTATGCTCAAAACTGTGTTGTGGCGATAATTTACAGCTCAAGGCTTTTATAGCCGGATTGATCTCCTACCTAGACTTGAGTCTACCTACAACGGTACGCCTCTTCGCACTATCGGCACAAAGCCTCGTCTTGTTTCCAAGAATACACCACGCTTAGACGCTATTCATCGCATAATCAAAACAGCTGTTCCACATGGCCATCGCTTTCAAAAAGGTGATTTTGCTCACATCAGCAAACATAAGTCTGTTTTCGCTAAAGGATACATCCCTAATTTCAGCACAGAACATTTTCAAATCAGGAGAGTTAAGCTTACTAATCCAGTTACCTATTTGCTTCACGATCTTTCAGGACAGCCTATCAAAGGAGGATTCTACATCGAAGAGCTGCAGAAAACAAAACATCCTAATCACTATTCAATAGAATTTGTTATTCGTTGTCGTTGTAATAAACTGTATGTAAAGTAGCTTGGGTTTAATAACACCTTTCGTTTTTGTTCTAGAACCTCTAATTCTCCTGTCTACTATTGCATAAACTTGTTAGTCTACATTACTACTACTAGGTAAGATTGCATAAATTCGTTAGTCAACATCACTATTACTAGTTAAGTTGGGATTTGGAATGGTGTTGGACAAGGGACAAGTTAAAACAGTAATCAAGCAACAACTGCACTATGTTTTACAGATCTAATTTATTTCAGTGTATGTGTACAGTTTCTTCTTTCACCAAAGTAAATCTGTTTAGTCCTTACATATTTCTTTGCTGCTTTTGTCTTTTAAGACCTTCACCCAGCAACAGTTTCCCTTTCATTGCACTGGCGACGACAAGTGCTCCTATCTTCTCAGCAACTGTAACATCAGGTGACGTCACACGATGCAAAGCTATACGAAGCCGATTATCATCAGCTACATGTCTTAGTTCAGGTTTGTTTTGACGATAAGCAATGTCATGCTCTTTGCAGGCAGCATCTAACATATTAATACCAGGATCACAGCGTGCCAAGTGGACGTCAAGTACCGGTAGTTAGGAAGATAAAGCTCAAAAGGAAGAAGATCAATCACCTTATAGATATGTCCATGCCCAGCATGTTTCCTCACCTTTCTACCAGCATGTATCTTCATCCTTTTCTGCGACAGCTTGCTTACTCTTTTCGCAGTGTTTATAAGCGAAGCCAACTCGTTAGTTTTACGACCGTAATACAGTTTAATGAGTTGACGTATACGGCACTGTCTCACTGAAGGTCTCTTAGCTAAACTCCACGTTTGAAGCTCTGACAATACGGGACCTTGAGTCCACTCTCGAGGCACCTGATCCCAGATATTCTTTGCAGCATTCGCAGCTACATTGACGAAATATGCCTTTGGTAATGCATTCAACTCTTATTCAGTAAAAGTGATCAGTTTCTTTTCGCAAGCAAAAAAAACTTTACAATTGCCGTTTCATTTGCGTTACACTTAGTATCAGATAGAAAATGCATGATGTCTTTACTCTACTATCTTGCCGGTACCCCTTCCGGACACCATCTTGGAGGGCCTAATCTTACAGGGTCCTAGTTTTAAGGCTAGATGTCCTTCTAAACACCATCTTGCCGGATACCCCTACCCCGACAACTATCTTGGAGGGGCCTGACCTTAAAGGGTGGCCAGATGCCCCTTCCGCGTCACCATCTTGCCATATCCCTATTCCCGACGCCATCTTGGATAGGTCTAACATTACTTCGAGTTGCCCTTCCCGACGCCATCTTGTGAGATTCCCTCCTTCCAGTCGCCATCTTGCGCAAGGCTTTACGTCTCTATCCTACGAGTAACCTCCCCTCCTTATCGGACCTGAACAAGACTAAACATGTCGACAATCAATCCTGTTACAGAGGACCGGATAATATGTGCTGTGCCCTGTACCAAGAGCAACAATTTTTCGTGTTTAGAACATACGTAGTCTGTTGTTATCTTTCAGTAAAGACTGGAATAGTCAGCATACATTCCCTTGTGTTCTGAACGGAAAAACTTGGCGGGGGCGCGGTATCTTGTACATAAAACAAAACAATAGAAATTGACAGACGATGATTGCATGGAATCGAACCAACCTGAACAAGACTAAACATGTCGACAATCAATCCTGTTACAGAGGACTGGAAATGCATTGTGCTGTGCCTCCTTCTCCGGATACCCTTTATAACGCAGGGAAGATAAAATGAATAATTTAATGAACAATAATTTACATCTACTTTTACGGTTTTCGAATAAAACGAAAATAATATTTTTATTACTACAATTAAAGAGCTAACTGATATCGATCCCCGGTATAGTTTGCAAAGAATAACGGATGAGAAGATCAGACTAAATAATTTAATAAATTATCATTGCATGTTAACTATACATTAATAAGACCTATTACACGTTTATGGTAGAGTGTACTCTTGCCATTTTGCTCAAGGCTTTACGTCACCATCCGACGAAATCATAGCGTGACCTCCCTCTCCTTATCGAGCTAAACATGTCGTCAGAGCACAGGGAATCTGGACAGGTTCAATCCTGTTACAGTAGACCGGAAAAGCATTGTGCTGTGCCCTCTACTAAGAGCAAGATGGCAACAATTTCGTGTTTGGAACACGAGAAGTCTGTTGTGATCTTGCCTTACTCATGCATGACAAATATACATGTATTTTTGTAATAAACAGTTACATGTCTGCCTGCACATCGCTAGATCGGATATATGACTCAGCATACACATGCAAGTACACTACTTTCGCTTACAGTACCGATTCCACACTGTACTGAGAATTATATTAAAATAATGATCACATTTGCGCCGCGGTGTTATCGAAATAATGTTAAAACTATAAAATTAACAATATGACTATCTGTTATATTGTTATTCGATTCTGACACTGTTCAATTTCGATTACCTCTCTATCGGATATCCTGACCTGCCCAGGGAATTAAACCCCGAGACCTGACCCGTTGGCGACCTGCGCATTGTAATGCCCATTACCAAACGCCATAGCAGTTTACCCCTTGAATGGTCTTGGCCTACTATGTAGCCGCTGCACTGCCTCCGAAGGCCTGCAGCTTACGAGGTGCATGTGGTTAGCGTGGCAAATACTCTCTCCTATACCATTTGCACCGCTGTACAGTCCCCGAAGGTTCGCAGCAACTATAGGGCTGCTTAACCTCTGATAGTGAGATAGCGACTCTGGTCTAAAAAGCAAAGAATAACGTTCGTCATGCTGACCGCGGTTAAGTGCTGACCCCGGTCGAAAACTCTTGCTAACATGGGGTTTTATGGCGAAATCGTTAACGTGCTGGTTGAGACAACCTCAATACGGCATGCAAGTCACCTACAAGGGTGTTAAATAAAACAGATCACCACTAGGCACTCTCCGAGGGGAGGCTACTTGCTATTATTATTTAGAAATTTGCTTCTTAATTAATTATCATGATATGACTCTAGAGAAAATAGGAAACGACGGAAATATATCTTTAGAGCTGAAACAGTTGGGTTCAAACCCCCGGATGCAGGCTTTTAGCTGGGCAAAGATTGATAACAAGCAGATAAAATGATATTAGAGAGTGCTGCTGGAATAAAAGATGACAGAGAAAACCGAACTACCCGGAGAAAAAAACAACCTTTGTATCTCCGCTTTTGTCAGTTACATTCTCTAACCAGGATTAGAACCACGGAACCCGGCAGTAAGAGGCTAGCGCGCTGCCGCCTGAGCTACGGAGGCTGTTTTAATACAAAGGCGTCTAGCTCTATAGCTGAAATAGTTAGTGTCCTGGTCTTTAGTTCAGAGGGTCCCGGTTTCGATTCCCCTCGGCCGGGTCGGGAATTTTATCTTTTATTGGTCAATTCTAATGGCTAAGTGTGGGTGTGTGCGCTGTCTTTTATAATACACTAGCAAATGTACCCGTGCTTCGCTACGGTATTCCAAATTGTATACGAATATCGAAATAAATCGAAGTGAATAATAATTTTTAAATTGCATGTCTCTTGGCGTTATCCGAGAAAAAGCATAGTTAGGTCCGCAGAAGTTGTTTCCAATGTAAAGTGCGAGTTGTGGAGTTGTGATGATAACTACAGGTCCACTTGTCTACCACAATTAACTATGTTTTAGAAACGTTGAATAGGGTGAAATTTGTGTAAGGTTTTCACACAGTGAATTACTTTTAGATACTTATGCGACAGCTTTAGACATAGAATTTGGCTCACATATGGCTACTGGGTGGGCCAATAATCGTGTAGAATTTGATGATCCAATCTTTCCTATAAGCGAATCAAACCAGCAATTATAAGTGTACAAAGTGCAAAACTTAGGTAAATCCAGAAATAGAGAAAAATTTTATGTACAAGGGATAGAGATACCTACGAAAAACGGTCATAGGACCGAAGTTGTAGATCACTCCAAATTGAACGGAGATTGTGCCATCCGTTTTGTGATTCGTCTTACCGTTTAGCCACGAAATACATCGAAAGGAAGGACTGCATCGTCATTAAAATTGCCTCCATATTTCGATATGTTTCGGGGGTAAAAAATAAAATTTTTAAATCTCTCGTAAGTTTTCCGTTGGTTACATGCTAAAAGCTATAATTTTGCAAAATTTCAATTTTCTAACTTGTCTCAGGGATTGTGCTGCGATCTTGATATGGGTGAGTGGGTAAAAATCAGGACTTTAAGGAAACACTTTAAGCCCATAAAACCTGTAGGTTCTGGATAAATATCACCGACTGTGTTTTCATGCAAGTTTGAAACTCCCAGCATGTACCCCTCGGAGAATTATGAGAATTTGAAATTTTTCAAGGGATCCTGAAGTCATCAGCTTGTCCGGTACCAAGTTTTAGGATTCTAAGATGCCTAGAATGGTCTCATTAACTCTCTGTTTTCATTTTTATACCTTAATTTATATATATAGATCGCGCCAAACTGACTACAATATGGATTGTATTTTTAGGGGCGTCTTACTCCAACAGTATGCTTTCCAGGTAGTAAGTCATACTTGAAAGTCATACTGGAACATACACACGCCCATTATCTCGGTCATTTTTGACAATTTATTTTTCACCCTTTCTCACCCCCTATGCCAATGGGGGCTGAAGTTGGATTTAAAAATCCGGAATGTTACTATTCATCTCAGTGACCCGGAAAAGTATGGATTCGGCAGTATATTCGATTATTATTATATCCTACTCCCCCTCCCCCTCCCTAAATGGGGCTAAACTTTGAGCTTTTAAAATCGTGAGTGTTACTATTCATCTCAGTAACCCCGAAAACTATGGATTCGACACTATTTTCGATTATTTTTATATCTCAATCAATCCCCCTCGCCCCCCACCACAAAGGGGGATGAACTTGGACTTATAAAATACCCGGAGTCTCACTATTCATCTCAGCGACCCCGGCAACTATGGATTCAACACTATTTTCGATTATTTTTATATATCACTCTCACATTGCCCCCACCACGAAGGAGGCTGAACTTTAAGAATATCCGGAGTGTCACTATTCATCTCAGCGACCCCGAAAAGAATGGATTCGACACTACTTTCGATGATTTTTATATCTCAGCCCCCTCGCCCCCCCCGCCCCTAATGGTTCCTGGGGTGTCCTACCCCCACGTGGTTTGTCTCCTAATACTAAAAGTTCAAAGTGTACAATTCACCTCGGCGACCCCGAAAGCTGTGTATTCGACACTATTTTTGATTAATTTTATAATATCACTCTTCCATCGCCCCCCCCATCACGAAAAGGGCTGAACTTGGGCATTAATAAATTCTGGAGTGTCACTATTCATCTCAGCGAGCCCCAAAAGTATGGATTCGACACTACTTTCGATGATATTTTATCTCAATACCTCGCCCCACCACGCCCCTAAGCGTTCTTGGGGTGTCCTACCCCCACGTTGTTTGTCTCCTGATACTAAAAATCCGAAGTGTACAATTCACCTCGGGGACCCAAAACTATGTATTCGACACTATTTTCGATTAATTTTATATATCACTCCTCCCTGCCCCCCCCCCCCACCCCAAAGTAGGGTGAACTTGGACTTATGAAATATCCGGAGTCTCACTATTCATCTCAGCGACACTGACAACTATGGATTCGACACTATTTTCGATTATTTTTATATATCACTCTACCATCGCTCCCCCACCACGAAGGGGGCTGAACTTGGACTTTATAAAATATTCCAGAGTGTCACTATATATTATGTTTATTTTCGAAAAATAATCAATATGTAAATACAATTTCAGAAAATTATAATTTTCTATATTTATATAAAATCACAAATAATAAATATAATTGTACCGGGGGGTACACCTCAACTTCGCTTATTCAAAAGAAGCGCCTATATCTCTATATATCCAACAAAACGCGAAACTGCTTCTGCAGGAAGTTAGGACAGTAATCAGAAAATTTCACTACTGAATAATTGAGAAGTTTGTCATTTCTAAGTTTCCTAAACTGATTGGATTTATTTTGCTTTGTTTTGGTATAATTCAAGAAGTTTAAACTTTCCTCCATAGATGTCATTACAAAAACTCTGGTCATGCACTCTGGGGCAAGGTGGAAGAACTTGTAATTTAAAGAAGTTTTGTGTTTCTAGGTTTTCCTGTTGTGGGTTGGCAACACTTCTTTCTTATTCCGACAGGTTTGAATCTGGCGAACAGGCATTTTCTGTAATTATCACAGGCTTCTTGTCGCTTCTTGAATTGTCCAATAAAAATTGAGAGGGTGTGTCCGGATTAGCCCAGAATCCTCTCGAACCTTCCCTTCGGGTATATAAGCTGCGGCTTTTCTGGCTACCTGGTCTATTGATCGTCGTCTTTCCGAGTGTGTGTGTGTTAGGACACGAGGCGGGGCGCTTAGTTCTTCGCTAGGCAAACCAGCAGCCAAGGTAATGTCCACCAGACTTATTTTTCTGTAGCTACATCCGCAGACTTACACGAGGGGAAGGTCCGAATTTCTCACTATGTACCCAACCTTTTCTAAAATGTAAATTTTGTTCAGCTAATGTAAAATTTCATAAAGTCTTTAACTGTAAATCGGGGATAGAGAGTGCGTTACCCTCTCGAGTTCTCCTTCAGCTTACACTGAGGTGACTCCGATTTAGTAACTGTTTTTTCTTTCCTGTAATGTATTAAATTAACCTTCATTCGAGTCACCTCAGTAACTTTGGAAAGTTAATACCTTGGGACATATGAATATCAAATAAACTATATGTGGCTTGCCCGCAAATAGAAACAATTAACATTCCATGGTTTCCCATTTCTCTATGTGATGTATGGGCGCCAGCGTTACAGTTTTAAACAAAACTGTAAAGCAAAATTTATATTTACTAGCATAGAGACTTATACTTAAATCACAGGGGTAGGATTTTAAATAATTAACCATTAAATATCGTTTGAGAAAGAAAATTAACGCAATATAAAATACAAATGAATTTATTATACAAAAAAAAATGAGATGAATCGGAAAAGTTCCTTAAAGCGTGGAGGGATTTAGAATTTACGTTACTGAAATTACTAATTGCTTGCTTTATCTAATTGAAGCTCACCAATTGCAGTTTCCGTTGAAGTCATCTGGTTTCCGTGGTTACTCGTTCTCTTCTTCTCGATGTAGAATTGGCTCCATGGACATCCTTCCTTCTCTGATGTGGTACGGGCTATCTGGACTAGCACTCCCTAATTGCCTAGTCTTTAAATTAGACATTGGCCCTATACTTGTAAAAACTGATCAGCGTTGATCGTATGAGGAGAAAATTCAGAGATATGAATTTTTCCATGTTGGTAGAAATCTCAATCCAACTAAGCTGTACTATTTCTACGGTACAGACTTGTACCAAAATTCCATGGACTTGAACTAATCATAGTTCTTCGTCCAGAAGATGTACTGAATATAACACAAGCCGTAAGCTTGTTTCGTCTCACGTAGATCCGATAACATTACCGCAGCTGAGTAAAGTGTTGAAGCGATAACACACTGTACAAAATAACTATGTCTCGGAGAGACCACACACTGTCTTAAAATCAATAACGTCGTTCAAAGTAGATATTCACAGTAGAAGTAGCGATGTGAGTCTGTATCTCGAGACTCCGTATTAGATAATATCACCGGGCTCTCCCCACTTTTGTTAACAGCTTAATCTCAGATCTCTATATAACGAAGCATCTGATTCGCAGATCGCATTATCATCTCCCCTTCTCTTCTTTCTGGACGAGTCCACTAGGCGTGGCGATGATGTAGTCTGCTGGTATGCAAGCCTCGCGCCTGGGTCGCTGTTTACTGCCTTGGCTCATGAGTTTAACCCAATGACTCATGTAATTTTCCCCCGCTGTAAGAATAACCTTTTCCGTATACACAAGTATGAGATGAAATGACAACAACTATGTCTCAACATATTGACCATATTTACAGTACATAATGAATTCCTATCCTACCTAATATAATAATTTAAATAATAAATGATGTTATAATTATATAATATGATTGCAAAAGCCTTATTTACAAATGCTTGACGTTGCATAAGTATGTTATTACGAATAATTGCCGATGGCGGATAAACTTGATATCAAATGATATCGCGTAGAATTATAGTATATTAAATTAGTCTGGCTGGAGAAGCCTTGACGGTTACACCTGTATCTGGGCCGAGAGCCCCGTTAGGATTTTATTCTTCATTATCTAGGAGTGCAAGTGTTCGCCTACATTCATTTTGTGTTCGGGCCGGTAATCTAACCTGTTCTTTTTCCATGAAGGCCCAGTAGGTTGGGTAATAGATACCCCTGTATAAAAGAAATTTAAACTGTAAATTGTGCCTAGAGAGACCAGAGATTGTAAGAGCGTTGTAATGTTGCCTTAAGCGGGCTGTTAGAACGTGATTAATGTCGGAGAGCATGTAAGCTCTTTTCTAAGTTTTCCGTAATATTGTGAGGTGCCTTGGGAAGGCCGTAAATCTTTACTGTTGGAGCCTAGTGCTCGTGAACACTGTGTACTGGGAGATATCTCTCCTTATCTGCGGAAATTGTAAATTTGGAGCCTGAAACTCAAAACTTATAAATTTGGAGCCTGAAGCTCAAAAATTCTAGATTACCGATTGTTGGAGTTTACAATTCTTGTTTCAAGTTTGCTACATGTACCTGTCCTGTTGTTATGTTCACTCAGTGAAAATAATTGTTAAGTTTGAAATTCTGAAAGAAATATAACCTTTATTTAAAGTTTTAATTCAATTTCTAAAATCGAAGTTAGACCTGTTCAACGCCCACACCTTTTTTCACATCTTTCTGTTCCACGGATATCTCCGTAACAATAATAATTCTTTCCATTATTTAAGAAATCACTAATAATGACGACGACGACGATGATTATGATGCACAATAAAAAAATAAAAAATGCTATATTGTTTTACTTTTGCTATAATAGATTAACATCACATATCTATTCTTCCTATTCTTCTTCCTTTGTCCATCTAATTATGATTTTTATTATTATATAGTAAAACCTGTTATGAATGTGTAAGAAATCCAAAAGGGTAAAAAAGTACTACCTTCACCTTACCGCACCCTCCTCATTCATCTATTCATCTACCGTTCCCTCCTCTGTTTTATCTAACGAAAAGCGTAAAAGTGTAAGTAAAACTTATGCGACATATCTTATCAGGGGGTGAAAAGGACAGGAGGACATCTCTACACCATATTTTCCAGTTTGATAACATAACGTAAATATATCTGCCGCAAAACGGGTATTAGTTGATACTAATGATAAATTATTTTGTCTGATCCTCACATCCGTTATTTTTTGGAATCTAGACTGGGAGATCGTTATCAGACAGCTCTTCAATTGTATTATTAACAAAATTATGATTTCGTTTGTTCGAAAACCGTAAAGGTAGATGTACATTACTGTTCATTACATTAGCTGATGGGATAACGTTCAAGTCTTCGGTTTAGAAAACCTGTCAAGATGATAACTGTGAGGTTAGCGTCGTTCTCTTCTTCAAAATTCTGCGTCGCACATTTGTCAAAAGACGTGGCTAAGTCCTGTCAAGATGACAGCACTGAGGTTAAGATCGTACTCTCTTCCAAAATTCCGCGGCTCATACCTGTCAAAAGTACGTGGCTAAGTCCTTCAAGGTGACAGCTGTGAGGTTAGGGTCGTTCACTTTTTCAAAATGCCGCGCCACACACTTGTCCAAAAGCACATGGCTAAACCGTCAAGATGAGAGCAGTGTGGTTAGGGTCGCCTATTTATCCAAATTCCGTGCCAAGCAAGTGCACGTGGTTAGGACCTGTCAAGATGACAGCAGTGAAGTTAGCCACGTTCTCTTATTCAAATTACGCGCCAAAACACGAGCACGTGGTTCGGATCTGTCAAAATGACGGCAGTGAGGTTAGCCTCGCCTACTTATTCAAATTCCACGGCAAACAGGTGCACGTAGTTAGGACCTGTCGAGGTGACAGCAGTGAGGTTAGCCACGTTCTCTTATTCAAATTCCGCGCCTAGCAAGTGCACATGTTTTAAGACCTGTCAAGATGTCAGCAGTGAGTTTAGCCACGTTCTCTTATTCAAATTCAGCGCCAAACAAGTGATCGTGGTTTAGGACCTTTCAAGATAACAGCAGTAAGGTTAGCCACGTTCTCTTATTCAAATTCCGCACCAAAATACGAGCACGTATTCAAAATTGAGGTTAGCGACAGCTGTCAAGATGACAACTGTCAAAACACGAGCACGTGGTCATGTTTGTAAACATTAGCATGTGGTCGTGACGTCATGGCCATGTGACCGTGATGTCATAGGGTCAATGACCTCGTGGGAAAATGCTGACGCAGTAATCATTGTTTTAGAACGTACATTGCTCATACTACTGCCTGTGCATGTACCTCTGTTTGTATATTAGTGTGTTGAAGGATCATGTGAACACACAATAGCATACTTTTATGGAAATCACCAATTCCACAATTGTGCTAAATTCGATTCTAGGTTAATTAACAATACGATATTGAAAGGATGGAAAGGCATGAGGTGGCGGGAGGGGTCAGTTAAAATGTTTCGCTGATATCTTAAGAATAATTCGCTTTATTTAGGAATGTTTCAACAAAATTTATTTCACATTTAATTTTGACTATTTTTTCCATGGCAGCTTTTCTGATAGAGTCAGTCCAGATTGATATATTTGCTGAAAGGCTAGGAACTTCTCCTTTGATCAACAAACGGAAGATTCTTAAAGAAAATGCCGCTAGGGTTGTACTGCATCACAAAACGGCGCACCTGCAACCCTGCCAAAACATTGTGTTTGTCTACAGGACAAGAAAATAAAATAAAAAGGAAAACTGAGAATTGAAAATATTGACAATCCAAATGATTACTTTCATGCAGTGTTAATAGGGTTATGCTAAAAACTATACATATTCAGTTAAACATAGTAAGTGTGTTGACTGGCGCGATGAGGGCCGTCTAACTGTGAGCTTTTATTCGGGAGACAGTCAGTTCGAACTCCTCCATCGACAACCCCGAAGATGATTTTCTGTGATATCTAATTTTCACACCAGGAAAACTTTGGTGCTACACCATTTATTCAGAGAAGATTATTACCTAGATGTACTGCCTCTTATAACAAAAATCAACACCACCACCACCATGATAAAGGATATAGTTGCTTCTTTACCATCCTAGCCCTTTCGTATTCTACTCGAGTTAGTGGACCATTAAATCTCTCTCTCTCACACACACACCCACACACACACAAAGAAAAGCAAAATAGTGAGACTACTTTCATCCCTTTTACAACTCGTAAAATAAATGGATTCTAAGAAAGTTTGGTGGGAGTCGCACAGATATCAGACATTTCACACTTGGGATCTTCCAGAAAATTATAAATATTCTCGTCCACCTTAACACTTAAATGCACAGTGTAGCGCATATCCAGTGAAATTTCAGAAAGTGATGTGGCTGACTATGGAGGGACTTTAGTGAACTACTGCGTATTCCCCATGTGTTCCACGTTGTTAATACCTTTAATATTGGTTGCCCCGTGGTTGGTTGCACTGTGGATCTACAGTGGTATTTACTGATAAGTGTTACGGGGTTATATTAAGCTCCAAAGGTTTGAAATTTAGAATTCGTGTTGACCCATTAAGAGCCATGTTTTGAAGACTTAGAAGTCGACTGATAATTGGTTCAGTGAAATACCAAAAGAAACCGATGGAAGTTTCCTGGATGCAGTCGGTTCGCACTGATTTCTTGCACAAAACGTGAAGTTTTTCTTTGTTTCAACACAGACAAGAGCTGCTACACTCTGAGAAATACTAAAAGCAAGGAAGTGGGCTGAATCATAGGTTCATCTACAACTTTGTCAATGAATGGCATACACCATGTGAGCAAATCAGTTGTAGCAAGTGAGTGGAAGGCAAAGAGAAAGAACACTTGCTTATGCATGTTCGTACATTGCACTTATTAATATGTCGACTATTTATAACTATATAGGCCCCATGTAACATGCTAAAAACTAATTCTCCTCTCGTTGAGGAATTAAATCATTTTCGCTTGTTCTAAACCTTTCAGGGAATCCGATAGTAATGCTAAATGTCAATGTAAAAATCAAAATTTCATTCAATGGTTAAAATATATTCACAAATTCAGTTTGTGACATTCTCATTTCAGCTTACAACGGGTTTACTCATGTTCCACCCAAAAATGTATGGCTACTTAATGCTAACTCATAGGCTAGGTGGTCTGTGTGTTATGGTGGCCGCCTCAATGTCTGCTATCACCGGCTATGAAGCAAGGAGGTTCATGTTTGTAAGGTAAGGTAATTTATCACAGCCATAAATCAGAAGTTAACTAAGAAAAACACTGGTCAACAAAGAAAGAAAAGTTGTCCATTTCCCTAACTAAAATAGTTATATTTTATTAGCTCTTAGTTTTAAGTTATTTGTATGTAAATTTCTATGCACTGAACTCAACTTCATATACCGGTACTCTTATCCATTTATCTATTAACTGGACCGTCCCTGCTTATTTAAAGTTTCGTTTGTAGTCTACTTTTGAGACATCCCTCATCATATTACAAAATTGTCTGCAAGATTAGAGGAGTTCAATTACCCTAATAATTTCATTCCATCGCAGAAATGTCTTGATTGAAATGATCTCCATGTACATCACTAAAAGTGTCTCATTTGCTTTTAAAGAAATCAAGATAAGAGTGAAGAGAGTGAATCTTCAGCGACATATTACAACCTAACTCTTTGGATGTCCTTACCAACCACATAGATTTACAGCTTCTAAGTTACAGCGAATGTTTATTCTTATTTATTTTACAGTCGAAGTAATGGTAATATGCTGTTCTTATTAATATAGTCATTTCACGTTTCTGAGATGAAGAAGTCAATTTACCGCCTACATAACTTATCCTCACTCTTCACCCGTTTACGGAGTACCTAAAAGTCTTAGAACTCTGGTTTGAAACTAAATACCAAATTACTTTAAGATCATGTTGATTATGGGTATGCGTTATGCATCTTGAACATATCAAGGCAAATGCTAGTTATTTTCATTTATTACTAGCTTATGTACCCGTGCTTCGCTACGGGATTCTCAGAAAGACTGACTTGGTGGTTTTCCTAACTGAATTCAACATAGGCAATTACAAAAACGTCAGTAGGAATTTAGCGATGGAAAGCAATGTTATCATATAAAATACTCGATCAAATGAAAAACCGCACACTTTCTCACTTTCAATGAACAGTACTACGGTGCCGATCTAACAGTCCAAAGTTCCAGAGCTGGAACAACCAGGTCGCAGACTGCCATGAACACTCCTCTGTCATTATTCCGTTAAAAATGCACACTACTCATTCCAATCAGTGCCTCAGAGTAGGGATTGAATAGCTCGAATGCTATTATGCTATTTTTTTTAAATTGCTATTTGCTTTACGTCGCACCGACACAGATATGTCTTATGGCGACGATGGGTTACGAAAGGCCTAGGAAGTGGAAGGAAGCGGCCGTGGCCTTAATTAAGGTAGAGTCCCGGCATTTGCCTGGTGTGAAAATGGGAACCACGGAAAACCATTTTCAGGGCTGCCGACAGTGGGGCTCGAACCCACTATCTCCCGATTACTGGATACTGGTGAATGCTATGATGAACCAGTGTGTTACATTCCTGCAGTATCAGAAAATGTATGAACCAGAGGAATGGCATGCTAAAGAAGAAAGTTTCCCAACTCCCCAGCTATTTCCCGCCAATATCAGACTGTTATACTCGGTACGCAGTAGTAATCCCATCTATCGGAGTTGAGCGGCACCATAAGAAACGAAGAATATCACAACAAACAATGGTCAATGTAAAGTAATTGTTGATCAGTGTTAAGCGCTTTGGATATTGTAGGCCTTCTGAAATACCACTCTTATCATAGTCGGTACAGTAAAACTGAATGAAACATAAATGATCGGAAATTGTATTGTCTATAACTTTTGTTACGTAGTACCGTATTTTTTTATAGCACCAATAACATAGGTACCGGTATTTAAATTTAAATTTTAGGTGCCTTCCCCTAAACTACCATTTAATCTCGGTGAAAATAATATTATTTACTGCCTAGACTGTAGTTTCTTAACCCCGACTCTATATAGCGGTTCTCATTAAATTCTGTTAACCCATTTTCTCGTGGCTCGGCGTTGATATGGACTTAGCAACAAACATACAAATTCATTAATATCTGTGTTATCATAGCCGGTACGGTAAAAATGTATAAGCCATAAATGACTGGAAATTGAATTCTATATAACTTTAGTTATATAGTATTTATCGATAGGACCGCTAATAATATAAATATTCTATAATTAAATTTAAGGCCTTCCCCTAAACTACCATTTCACTCAGCGTGAATAAAATTATTTATAGCCTAGATTGTAGCGGCTCATCCCCCGACTTTACATACCGATTTTCATTAAATTCTCTTCAGCCGTTTTCTCGTGATGCGTGTACATACATACATACAGACAGACAGACAGACAGACAGACAGACAGACAGACAGACAGACAGACAGACAGACAGACAGACAGACAGACAGACAGACAGACAGACAGACAGACAGACAGACAGACAGACAGAAATTACGGAAAAGTAAAAAGTACATTTTCTTGTTACTATGGACATGACCGATACAGAAATACCATTCTTTTCAAATTCTGAGCAATGCACAGACAAAACTCTTATTTTATATATATAGATGTAACCCAGAAAATTGAGGCGTTTTAGAACTCCGAACGCAGAAAATTATATTATTGATAAACAACAACATATAGGAGTATTATTAAATCCGGGGGTTTTGCGGCCACCATCACCACCACCTGCCCCTGGAAGACGCCACCACCTCATAGAATGTGCTGTCGAAGAGTTCATGTTTAACCTCGTGTGACCGCACTTGAAATGTAGGGCGGTTGGCTAAGAGAGCGCTCTTAAACTCACATAATCTTAAGCTGGCTATGTGTCCAGGCTTAACCTTACACACCTCGGGTTCGCCCGCAGGCCTAAGGGCGTTAACCGTACAGACCCAAGTTCGAAGCCTAAGAGTACAAGCTTAACCTAAGAGACTCAAAGTTCAACACCAGGGCTAACGCATAAGAGTGGAAGCTTAACCTAACATACTTCAAGTACGATAACCGGGCTAACTGCATAAAACTGCTGGTCTAACGTTACGCTGACCAAACGTTAACCTAACCTAACGAAACCTCACAGGCTAACCGAATACGAGTGTAAACTTAACCCAACAGATTTCTAGTTCGATAATTGAGCTAAGTGCATAAAAGTGTAGGCTTAACCTTACGCTGACCACGCTTAACCTAAAGTAACTCACATCCTCACAAAAATTGCAGGCTTAAACTGACGCTCAACAGGAGTTAACCTAACAGTTTGCCCTTCCCTACACCTTAGCTAACTGTGCAAGCTTAACTTCACGCCAACCAGGCGTTAACCTAACAGGTTGCCCTTCCCTACCCACTGGCTGAAAGTGCAGGCACAGCTTTACGCTGACCAGGTGTAACCTAACTTAACCTCTCCGGAATTAGAGCTGAACTTGGAACAAGACGGGGGCTATAAGGCTTATTATGTATGCTTTATTCTTAGGGGCGTAATGTCGGAAAGTGACTTCGGGGGCTCAGAGCTAAACTAGTAACAAGACGACTGCTGCATCTGGTGTAAGGCTTAATACATGTAATATTTTACCCAAAACAAAGATCGAGTGTGGGACTCCCTTGAACAAATGTAACATTAATCAAAATATCTAACCTACATAGAGACTGAGTTTAGGAGTCACATGAACAAAAGAGGAACGGACATAGAAATTGGAACCAGCTTAGACTGAAGCTAACATAATCAGGAAATCGAATACTAGATTTTTCTTGGACCGATGACTAGTGTAACCTAACAGCTCAATCCGTTACAGAAAAACGAATGCTGAAAATGTGTTATGAAGCGAACATTGTCACGTCTCAGCAGAATTGTTTCTGCAAGCAGCAAGAGTTACTAACCTAGCAAATATTTGCGAATGTAGCATTTGTGCATTTAGCGAGATGCTCGTATATTTCATCGCCCAAGTCTGTGTGTGAAAAAATACGCATACTTTTTTGAACTTCGGCCGATTGTCCTTCCCTGCACCAGCTCGGACATAACTTTACACCCTAGCTAATTGTGCAGGCTTAATCGCACGCTGACAAGGCGATAACTTAACCGGATGCCCTTCTCTACACGAGCTTATCGGCTACGCGTTGTACTATAATACTAGGGAGATGGACTAAGACTTTATATATATATATATGTTTTATTCATAGGGGCGTAACGTTGGGAAGAACCGTCTGGGGGCTTGGAGCTGAGCTTGGAACAAGATGGTAGCTACACACAGATTCTATTGATAAGACTAGGGAGATGGCGTAAGGCTTAATATATGTGGTTTAATCACAGGGGGCGTAACGTTGGAAGGTACACTCAGGGGTCTTGGAGCTGAACTTGAAACAAAATGGCGGTGCGGGACTAGGGAAATTGTGTAAGACTGTTACTTTATTCGTAGAGGCGTGACGTCGGAATGCAACCTCAGGGACTTAGAGCTTAACTTGGAACAAGATGGCGCATGGGACTAGGGAGCTGGTGTTGGACGTAATACATATGCTTTATTCATAGTGCTTAATCTGGGGAGCATCTTTGAGGATTGAAGCTGTGGAGCTGCCGAATCCAATACGCAAGCGTTTGAGATTATGCGGATATTCTATCCCAGGCTTAACCTAACTAGACAAGGTGAGACATGGTCCAGGTGTTTTTCTTGGAGCTGAACTTGGAAAAGATGGCGGCTACACATTGTTTTCAAAAGGACTAGAGAGATGGTGATATACTTTATTTGTAGCTCGAAGCTGACCGACCGCTGAGCCAACCACGCTAGAATCTGAGCTGATGTGTAACGCGCTGGTGGGTTTGAGTTTTTGAACACTGCATTTTTGATAGTAACGTTTCGAGCTTATAGATCTGAACGCTAGAGTCTTTCAGTTGCCTAGTGTAATTTTTACATCATTTAGAGATTAAAAAACCGAGCTCGATAGCTGCAGTTGCTTAAGTGCGGCCAGTATCCAGTATTCGGGAGATAGTAGGTTCGAACCCCACTGTCGGCAGCCCTGAAGATGGTTTTCTGTAGTTTCCCATTGTCACACCAGATAAATTCTGGGGCTGTACCTTAATTAAGGCCACGGCCGCTTCCTTCCCACTCCTAGGCCTTCCCTGTCCCATCGTCGCCATAAAACCTATCTGTGTCGGTGCGACGTAAAGCAACTAGCAAAAAAAAAAAAAAAAAGATTAAAACTTTGTGTTCATAACCGAAAAAATTTCCTGCTACATCTGACACGGAATTGAACTCAGCACTATTTGCCATGCACTGCTGACTGTCAAAGTAACTAAAAGAATATGCGTTAAATTGATAACCAGCAACGTCTGAGCTGTGAAAAATTAAAACATTCCTTCCCCGACGTCTAAGGAAAAAAAGAATGCTGATAATGTATTCTGATGCGAACAATGTCATGCCTCTACAGAATTGTTTCTACAAGCAGCAAGTGTTAGTAACCTAGGAGAATTTGCGAATGCAGCTTTTTGTGCATTTAGCCAGGTGCTCGCATATGTCATCGTCCGCGTTACAGGCTGAAATTTGAGATTCTATCCCAGGCTTCACCTAACAAGACATGATGATGCATGGTCCACGGTAAGACTAGGGGGCTTTAATGTTGGGCTTGGTGGAAGCTGAACTTGAAAGAAGATGACGGCTACATATTGTACTGATTGAACTAGGGAGATGGTGTAAGGCTTAAAACGTGTGTTTTATTCATAGGGACATATCTTTTGAATGCTACTTCAAGGTCTTGAAGGTGAGTGGCTGCAGGGTAAAAGACGCTAGCGTGTGGAATGATGCGTATCGCACTGTTGATTTTTATAGTGTTCGGAATCTTGAATTTTTATTGTAACATTTCGAACTAATAGATTATAATTCTAGAGATTTATAGTAGTTTAAAATATTGTTGACATTACTTAAAGATTCAAACTTTGTTTTCAGAACCTAAAAAGATATGCGATAAATTGAAAGGTCCCCACCCCAACCGGTAATCGAACTCAGCACTCCTTCCCATGGGCTATCACAGTAACTAAATGATTGTGCGTTAAATTCAAAACAACCAACCTTCTCGCTACAAGGAATATAAAGGATCGTCCTACAAGAAAGGAAAGTTAAATTCACCGTCCTAACTAGGACTCGAACCTGGAGCTCACTTGGACCCAAAACTACAAAGCTTAAGTGCATAAGAAGTAATATATTTAAAAAATCCTCCAACCAACTTGAAATCAATGGTGACCTTTCCTTTCACTGAAGGATATGTATGAACTGTCAGCTCAAATTACCTTGACTGGAGTGGGGATGCAGTATAAGTTACAGTCGCAGTAGTATGTATGAGTTGATTAGGCTTGGAAGTATTTTGCTGAGACAGTAAATTCAACGTTCATTGTTTTTGCTATTAGCCTGGGGCCCTGCACAATTATCAGCATAATGTGCTGTTAGAAATATTTGATATATATGAAATATACGCGTTTTCGAATCTGTCTTTAGTTACCCCGACTCAAAAAAGAGATCGAGTTTGAGGCTGTCTTAAGCAAAAAAAGAAATCCTGTGGGACTAAATTCCGGCACTTCGGGGTCTCTAAACATTAGTCAGCAGGACGTAAAACGAATATTATTATTAATATTTGACCCAAATCGAGATCGAGTCTGAGGCTGCTATGAACAAAAAGAAGAAATGCGCTGCACGCCCTACCCAACTAGAGAATGAACTTAGAGCTTTCGTGGATTCAAGACTCAAAAGCTTAGCTGCTATTCGAAGATATTAAACTCAAGCTATAAGGCGTTGACTCCACGCTAAATTCGGCGACTTATGCTAACGCTCTTTCTAACCTTGCGTAGCATGGCGAAGTCAACGTTTCTAAGCATGATCGTTCATCAGCATATCACACATAACCTATTTGCATCTCGGAGTTGGAGTCTGTGCGCTTTTATGTTTATAGCGTGCGAGTTACATTCACAAATTTCAAATCCTATTGGCCGTGACCTTGTACACAAGTGACAGCAAGTGTGAGCCCCCACTCTGAAGATGGTTTTACATGATTTCTCATTTTCACATCAAGTCGACATATCTATGTCGCTTTAGTGTGAAAATTTCATTCTGCTCAAAATTCCGAGTTCGATTATCAGTCAGACTGGGGATTTTCAATTTCCAGAAGCTCAGAGTTGGGTTGTAAGTGATGTAAACATTACAACAGGCAATTAGAAGTCTCCGGGGTTCAAATCTACTAGCTCAATGCTGAATGCGGAAACAATGAACTTTGTATTCCCTGTCTTAGCCAATAACTTACTTCCAATTCTAGTCAACTTGCTCGCATCACCAATTTATTTATTGCTGAGATGCTCATACTAGTGAGGCTGGGGAATTTTTAAATTTCTCGCAGCTCAAACGTTTGGTGCTAAGTAATGTAAACATTACGGCAGGCAATTACAAGTCTCTAGGAGACTGGATCTCAGTTTTGGGTCAAAGATTACAAATTGTAATAAATTTAGGTCCCACTAACTACTTTTTAGCGACCCCGAAGTGTTCAAATTTAGTCCCACAGGAGATTTTCTTTTGCTGAAGGTAACTCCAAACTCGATTTCTGTTTTTGAGTCAAGTTCGAACTGTTAGGTTACACGAGTCTTCGGTTTACGTAAATCGATTCTTAGTCGGGTTGGGGATTTTAACATTTTTAAAATTTCTTTTAGCTCGTAGGTCGGGTGATTGAATTCCGTTTAAGCTTTACAGTCTTCAATTCAAGGGAACCCTGAGTTCGATTCCTCACAGAGCTAATATTTTCGCTAAGAAACCAATATCGCACATATCGTGCTCCACTCAGGCTTATCGCCTGTAAATAATTTCATTTCCTTTCAGTTCTGACTTAAATATCTTAGAATTGCACTTAAGCTCTTGAGTCATGAATTCACGAAAGCTGTAAGTTCGTTCCCTACCAGGGTAGGGGGTGCAGTAGTAATATTTCTATTTGTTCACTGCAGCCTCAGACTCGAACTCTCTTTGGGTAAAATATTAATAATTATATTCGCTTTACGTCTTACTGACTACATTTTAGAGATCTCCCAGTTCCGGCATTTAGTCCCGTAGGAGTTATTTTTTGTTTAAGACAGCCTCAAACTCAATCTCCTTTTTGGGTCGGGTAACTAACGACAGATTCGAACCCGTGTATATTTCATTTATATCAAGTTTATCTAGTTAACAGTCCATTATGCTGAAAATTGTGCAGGGCTCCAGGTTAATAGGAAAGACAATGAACGTTGAATTTACTGTCTCAGCAAAATACTTCCACCAAGAATAATCAACTCATACATACAACTGCGACTGTAATTTATACTGCATCCCCTCCCCAGTTAAATTTTACCTGACAGTTCATGATTAACCTTCAGTGAAAGGAAAGATCATCATCGATTTCATGTTGGGTTGAGGATTTTTAAATGTATTCCTTCTTATGCACTTTCATTTAGTTACTATGATAGTCCATGAGAAAAAGAGTGCTGAGTTCGATGTCCCTATGAATAAAGCACGTGTATTAGGCCTTACGCCATCTCCCTAGTCCTACCAGTACAATGCGTAGCTGCCATTTGGTTCAAGTTCAGCTGTCACCAAGCTCAGCATTAAAGGCCCTAGTGTTACCCTGGACCATGTCTCATCATATCTTGTTAGGTTAAGCCTGTGATCGAATCTTAAATTTGAGTCTGTAACGCGGGCGATGACATGTGCGAGCACCTGGCTAAATGCACAAAAAGCTACATTCGCAACTTTTTCCTAGGTTACTAACACTTGCTGCTTGTAGGAACAATTCTGCTGAGGAATGACATTGTTCGCATCATAATCATTTTCAGCATTCTTTTCTTCCGTAGAAGTCCGGGTAGGAATGTTTCAATTGATCGCAGCTGAGACGTTAGCTGTTTTGAATTTAACTCACAATCATTTAGTTACTGTGGCAGTCAGCAGTCCATGGAAAAGAGTGCTGAGTTCAATTCCGTGTTAGGTGCAGCACGAAATTTTTTTCGGTTCTGAACAGAAAATTTTAATCTCTAAGTGATGTAAACTTTACAGTAGGCAATTGAAAGTCTCTAGCGTTCAGATCTATAAGCTCGAAACGTTACTATCAAAAATGCAGTGTTCAAATACTCAAACCCACCAGCGCGTTACGCATCAGTTCTGATAATAGCGTATTTGGCTCAGCGATCGGTCAGGTTCGAGCTATAATTAAAGTATATTACCATCTCTATAGTCCTTTTGAAAACAATGTGTAGCCGCCATTTTTCCAAGTCCAGCTCCAAGAAAAACCCCTGGACCATGTCTCACCTTGTCTAGTTAGGTTAAGCCTGGGATAGAATATCCGCATAATCTCAAACGCTTGCGTATTGGACTCGGCAGCTCCTCAGGTTCAAGCCCCAAAGATGCTCCCATATTAAGCCACTATGAATGAAGCATATGTATTACGCCCAACACCAGCTCCCTAGTCCCATGTGCCATCTTGTTCCAAGTTAAGGTCTAAGTCCCTGAGGTTGCATTCCGACGTCACGCCCCTATGAATAAAGCATATATATTAAGTATTACACCATCTCCCTAGTCCCGCACTGCCATATTGTTCCAAGTTCATCTCCAAGACCCCTGAGTGTACCTTCCAACGTTACGCCCCCTATGATTAAACCACGTATATTAAGCCTTACGCCATCTCCCTAGTCTTATCAATAGAATCTGTGTGTAGCTGCCATCTTGTTCCAAGCTCAGCTCCAAGCCCCCTGACGGTTCTTACCAACGTTACACCCCTATGAATAAAACATATATATAAAGTCTTACTCGATCTCCCTAGTGTTATTAGTACAACGCGTAGCCGATAAGCTCGTGTAAAGAAGGGCATCCGGTTAAGTTATCGCCTTGTTAGCGTGCGATTAAGCCTGCACAATTAGCTAGGGTGTAAAGTTTTGTCCGAGCTGGTGTAGAGAAGGGCAATCGGCCGAAGTTCAAAAAAGTATGCATATTTTTTCACAAGCAGACGGGGGCGATGAAATAAACGAGCATCTCGCTAAATGCACAAAACGCTACATTCGCAAATATTTGCTAGGTTAGTAACTCTTGCTGCTTGCAGAAACAATTCTGCTGAGACGTGACAATGTTCGCTTCATAATACATTTTCAGCATTGCTTTTTCTGTAACGGATTGAGCTGTTAGGTTCCGCTAGTTATCGGTCCAAGAACAATGTAGTATTCGATTTCCTGGTTATGTTGAGCTTCAGTCTAAGCTAGTTCCAATTTCGATGTTATTCTTTTGTTCAAGAGTCTCCTAGACTCCATCTCTGTGTAGGTTACATATTTTGACTTATGTTACATTTGTTCAAGGGAGTTCCACACTCGATCTTTGTTTTGGGTAAAATATTACATGTAATATGCCTTACACCAGATGGAGCAGCCATCTTGTTACTAGTTCAGCTCTGAGTCCCCGAAGTCACTTTCCGACATTACGCCCCAATGAATAAAGCACACGTATTAATTTTTATAGCCGCCAACTTCTTCCAAGTTCAGCTCTAATCTCCCTTAAGTCACATTCCAATGTTACGCCACTATGAATAAAGCAAACGTATTAAGCTTTATTGCCGCCATACTGTTCCAAGTTCAGCTCCAATTCCGAAGAGGTTAAGTTAGGTTAACATCTGGTCAGTGTAAGGCTATGCCTGTACTTTAGCCAGGCTGTAGGGAAGGGCAACCGGTTAGGTGAACGCCTGGTCAGCGCGAGGTTAAACCTGCACAAGTAACTACGGTGTGGGGAAGTGTAAAAATTTGGTTAAAGCCGGGTCAGCATGAGGTTATGCCTGCACTTTTTGCCAGGGTGTGAGTTAGGTTAGGTTAAGCGTGGTCGGCGTAAGGTTAAGCCTGCACTTTTATGCAATTAACTCTGGTATCGAACTTGAAGTCTATTGGGTTAAATTTACACTCGTATTCGGTTAGCCTGCCAGGTTTCGTTAGATTGGGTTAACGTATGGTCAGCGTAACTTTAGACCTGCAGTTTTATGCAGTTAGCCCGGGTATCGAACTTGAAGTCTGTTAGGTTAAGCTTCCACTTTTATGCGGTCAGCTCGGGTGTTGAACTTTGAATCTCTTAGGTTAAGCATTTGCTCTTGGGCCTCGAACTAGGGTCTGTACGTTTAAAGGCCTTAGGCCTGCGATCGAACCCGAGGTGTGTAAGGTTAAGCCTGGACACGTAGCCAGCTTAAGGTTATGTGGGTTTGACAGCGCGCTCTTAGCCAACCGCTCTACTCCTCGAGTGAGGTCACACGAGGATAAACATGCACTCTTAGTCAGAAACTTCCATGAGGTGGAGGCCTCTCCCAGGGACAGAGGACTTCCTTATTTTATACTATTTATAGGTTTCCATGAGTACAATGTAATAGCTGATACTGATTCATTAATGAAGATACCTAACGAGGGTGCTTTATCATCAAACTGTAGTGAATACTACACCATCATTCAAACATTATGATGACAATTAACGTGGTAGTGGGCACATGGTGAGTTCTGTTAAGAAGGTAATCAAGCCTATTTTGAGATGAAGGATTAGTAATCTTAGGCACCATAAACTAATGGGGAAGGATAAGGACCGAAAAGGAATGAACTCATCGAAATGTGCGTAAATGTGAATAACCTAGCAACGAGGTAATTGGCTATCCAATGTATCAAGAAGAAATTCCAATTAGGCAAGTTACTTAAATGGACAGGAACTGTACAATCATACAAAGAGTTTCACGTTAGTAGACAACCACTTTTCCTTCGTAAATTATTTTCTGAAGCAGAATGCTTCAAAAGAGAGGCATGAGAATGCAGGGCGCAAGACGCAAATAGAATGAAAAGAAGTGAAAGGTAGTGACTTGGTCAAAACAAGGAATACGTAGACATCTGAACCCCAATAGAAACGTTTACAATCAGGGAGAAAGGAAAAGACAAGGACTTTAAGTATTTATTCGTGCAAATTTGTAGGAATCAAAACAACAACCATGTTAAAGTCTCTGCTTAAACAGTATATTTTTCTTCCTATTTTCATTTGGTTTGGAATTTTAGAACAGCCAATATAACAAGAAAATTTAGAGACCAACATACAAATATGAACAATGAATAACAATGTTGGTAAGATATTAAGCTAAAAGGAACCGACAGGCTTATTAAAAGGATAACTACTTCTAAAGAAATGGCAGTCTCAGGAAGAAGTTCCATAAAGGAACAGATTGTGAACATACACGCTTATATATGCTAAGAATAGAAGCATGAACCCAAACGAAAACGGTGTTCTACAAAACAATCATAACAGTAAAGCCCTACAAATCATAAAAAATCCTCACAAGAATGAATAAATAGAATGTTAATGAAATAAAGATCAATTAGTGTGTTTTCGCAAATTAGGCTACTTAAAACCGCAAAGCAAAAGGTACATTAATTACAATGAATTTTCCAAGCAAGTTTACTTACTCAAGCTCTACACAAGAGGAAGTATTATACAATAATTCTGAAAGCATGGTGTTAGTTATCAATCATTGGTATTTCTTCACTCTTAGAAAATGAAGGGGGCGGACTGAACGTTCATAACTTACTGGTCCAGGAAATGCCCGTTCTTTGGCACTAAATTCAAGAACACGAAATATTGACGCAGGGCGTATACAGTACATTAATTGAAGTCGATACAGAGAGAGAGAGAGAATTTTAATTCAGTAACTTGCATAACTTTAAAAATTCTGGTTTAATTTTTCCTTTGCAAGGAGCGCTGTTCTTATGTGATGACTTTTCCGAGAGTGAC
This sequence comes from Anabrus simplex, assembly GCF_040414725.1. NCBI lineage: Eukaryota > Metazoa > Arthropoda > Insecta > Orthoptera > Tettigoniidae > Anabrus > Anabrus simplex. The sequence continues at coordinate 218,089,311 of NC_090267.1, read as the reverse complement.
TCTGTGGAGTTAATGACGGTTGTTTCAAGTATGCGTCATATTTTGGGAAATATTGTTCGTAATAATGAATTGGAAATACCGAACAACTCCGTGTGCTCAAACAAGAGTAAAATATTGACCTATAAGTTCCAATAATTAATTTAGTCATCATCATGTAATCCACGTGAGTAGTATTAGTTCGAACGTGTTTTATATTGTGCAATACATTGTAACTTTTTTGATGATAATAATAAATAAAATCATGAATAAAAATATATAAATAAAATTACTCAAAAACTTAATACAATTAATAAGCATAATTAACCGAAATGTCCGTAGTATGGGCGCCAGAGTTCACCAGAATGGATCCCTCGAATTTAGATAAGAGCATGATAGACTTTATATCCCAGGGCGTGTACATAATGCTCGTACTGGTACATCTGCTGCAGGCCTTACCTAACCTCCTGAAAACGACTAATTAGGTAGGAACTGCACCTAGGTTTATCAATAACACTGATTCTAAAATAGCTAACTATATTCTGAACAAATTCCGTGCATGAGCACCTCATCAACATACAACATTATACATATAATACACACATAAAATATTGCTGGAAGACTCCATATTTACAACAACAACAATAATAATGAAACTCGTGGGAAAACGAAAGCGAGAACTAAGTTACCATTTGTAGATGGTCTGATGAACAATGTACATGTATGAAGATAAACACCCTTCACTGTCTCTATATCAATTCGATTTACCGTTTCTCATAATCGGCAGTTATCACATCACACAGATACTGTACCTTGTACTACTGTGTTCACATATTTTAACACTTGTTGTAAAGATATATACACACGTCTGTCGATCCTCAACATATAAATTTATGGAAAGTCTGAGATAGCTTTCACCAACATATAATACTAGGACGCCACAAGTGCTACAATACTTAATGCGCAAGCACTCTCCACAATCAGCCATTTTCCACAAACATAACAAGACTACGCTCCACGAACGTTTGAAGTCCAGTCCATTGCAGCCGTGTCACACCAGTACCGTGTATCAGCACTACTTCCTTCCCGTACAGTGCGTCAGTTGTAGTTGTAGTTATCTTCCTTCTCGTTCCTTTACCTTCACCTTTACAATCACCCTTACAACGTTCTATACAGTCTCCTTATAATCTCTTTTTCACAATGTCTTGGTTGCCGCCGCATGATCAACCTTTATAGACATCAACATCCCCCTCCTCTCAGATGATACGTTTGGATTGGTGCTTGCCAGCCAATCATGAGTAAACCTCTTGTCAAGACATGCCCTGAACTTCTCCTTTCTCCCAAGAGATAAACAAACACTTGGGAGTTTTACATGAATCACCAAACTTCCCTGGTACAACAACAAGCTCATCTCATCAGGCTGGGATATATACATGACAAATGGAATTTCCTGACACAAGTACATCAACAAAGACTGGGGTAGCCAGATGACTCATTCAAATTACCAGAGTTATTAAAGCAAGGTTTTCCCACTCATGCAAAACAAATTACTCATATCTACATATGTGGATATCTTCCAGCTTATAAATATAAATAGCAAAATATACAAGTGGAATACTGATAATAATAATAATAATAATAATAATAATAATAATAATAATAAATCGAATACTGACAATAATATCTCAAACTTCTACATATAATTCGGGGGTGTGATATATGTACTATCACAACATAAACTGAGTTTATATGTAACTTGTACGTATTTAATTCTGATAGCGTGTTTTCAGTTTTACGTATCTGAAACCCTATTAGTACATCCTTCTGTGTTAAAAAAATCTTACCATCAATATAGTAATTACACGCGCCGAGTGATAGACGAGGTAGTGGACATAGCACCACCCGTGTGACGTCACAATCCTTGGTAGCACACTTCTACAGTATACCAAGATGGCTGTGGACAAGTGCATCTGAATGGTAGCTCGGGATGGATTGAAAGTCTTGTGTTTCCACTCATAATCACTAGACAGCGCTAAAATGCCCATTCAGAAGTTGTAAGGTTCCGACCATAGGAGCTCGTCGCAGTATTCAAAATACCTCGCTGGCTGCGCCGCATTGCACAGTTTTGTAACAGAAAAAGTCCTTCTTTGTATTTATTCAGTCCTGAACTTGGGTTCACGTAATTTCAGGGATTCACTCAATTATTTTTCTTTTTCATTCCTTTAATTTGTTTCAGAGCCAAGGTGAGAACTTATTATTTCCTGAGAAACCGCACTCTCGTCGCTCTGGAATTTGGAATCGTAATTTTGATGCTGACAACAAACATTCTTCTTGGACATAAGAACTTCAGGGGAACTCCGAACGCTGTAATAGTTCCAGATAGTATTTACAAATAGATATCTGAAACTGTACACAAAATTATTACAATAAATATAAAATAAACTGATCACTAAATTTGAATTCAGTAATGTATATTTCTGGAAGTCTGACAGAGTCAGTTGTGGTTTTGCAAGGGTTCTGCGGAATCCTCCTCCTCCGGTGCCTGGACGAGGCCTGATCCTCATTGATTATGCTGACTGAGACTGCATGCTTAACCTCACAGACGCCACCTTGGACGGGCTTAACCTTGGAGACGGCCTGCGAGGCGGGGATTGCGCAAGAAGGCGGCTATACACGGTCTCTTATAGAGAAACCTGACCCAGGGGCTACTGTGCAAGAGGGCGGCTATATATAGGCTCTTATGGAGAAAGCTGACCCAGGAGAGACTTAGGACTTAAGATGACGACCTAGGGCGATTGCGCAAGATGACGGCAATACAAGGGCTCTAATGGAGAAACCTGGTCCAGGGGCTACTGTGCAAGAGGGCGGCTATACATAGGCTCTTATGGAGAAAGCTGACCCAGGAGAGACTTAGGACTTAAGATGACGACCTAGGGCGATTGCGCAAGATGACGGCAATACAAGGGCTCTAATGGAGAAACCTGGTCCAGGGGCTACTGTGCAAGAGGGCGGCTATACATAGGCTCTTATGGAGAAAGCTGACCCAGGAGAGACTTAGGACTTAAGATGACGACCTAGGGCGATTGCGCAAGATGACGGCAATACAAGGGCTCTAATGGAGAAACCTGGCTCAGAGGCTACTGCGCAAGATGGCGGTTATACAAAGGCTCTTATAGAGAAAGCTGACCCAGGAGAGACTCAGGACTTAGGATGACGGCCTAGGAGCGATTGCGCAAGATGGCGGTTATACACGGGCTCTTATGGAGAAAGTTGGCCCAGGGGATACTGCGCAAGATTGTGGCTATACATAGGCTCTTATAGAGAAACCTAACCCAGGAGATACTCAGGACTTAAGATGGCGGCCTTGGGCGATTGCGCAAGATGGCGGCTATACACGGATTCTTATGGAGAAACCTGGCCCAGGGGCTACTATGCAAGATGGTGATTATGCATAGGCTCTTATGGAGAAAGCTGTCCCAGGAGAGACTTAGGACTTACGGAGACGGCCTAAGGGCGATTGCGCAAGATCGTGGCTATACACGGGGTTTTGTGGAGAAAGCTGGCCCAGGGGCTGCTGCGTAAGATGGCGGCTATACATAGGCTTTTATGTTGAAAGCTGACCCAGGAGATACTTAGGACTTAAGATGGCAGCCTAGGGCGATTTCGCAAGATGGCAGTTATACACGGACTCTTACGGAGAAATCTGGCCCAGAGGCTACTGTGAAATATGGCGGTTATGCATAGGCTCTTATGGAGAAAGCTGACCCAGGAGAGACTTATTACTTAAGGAGACGGCCTAAGGGCGATTGCGCAAGATCGTGGCTATACACGGGCTCTTGTGGAGAAAGCTGGCCCAGGAGCTACTGCGTAAGATGGCGGCTACACATAGGCTCTTATGGAGAAAGCTGGCCTAGGGGAGCCATTGGACTTAAGCAGACGGCCTAGGGGAGATTGCGCAAGATGGTGGCCGCGTTCAACTTCCTAGTGCTAAGGCCACCGAGGCAAGATGGTTGCTATACATCGGTTATATGCGACTAACTTTAAGAAGATGGAGCAGGAGGTAATGGCGATACATTTTTCTTACAACCTAACTCTACAGAGCTGTCTCAGGGGCTCACATCTTGTAACTTATGACCTATTAGTTTGATCAGCCAGACATTCGAGAACGGAGGCAAGGGCTACTATGCAAAATAACTATACTGTATTCGTATAGACCCTAACAAGAGGGTCCCCTCAGGGCCTCAACCTTGTAACTTATGACCTATTACGTTTACCAGCCTAACTTGAGGGGAATGATGAAAGGACTACCATGCCAGATGGCTGCTGTTCTCTATCCGTATAGACCTCAACTAGAGGGTCGCAGCAGATACTTTTCACGGGTTCTGGAACCACCTCCACATCCAGCTCTCGAAAGAGGCCTCCACCTCATTGACCTCTGGCAAGGTCATTGCTATGCTGGCTAAGACTGCATGCTTAACCTCACATCCACCATCTTGGAGGGGATTAACCTTACCTTTTACGCATAAGAGAGCAATTCTAACTTCATGGAGGGGCCTAACCGCAGTTTTATGGCCAGATGCCCTTCCTGACGCCAAAGAGAGCGAGCTTTACCTCACAGACGCTATCTTGGAGGGGCTTAACTTTACTTTTACGCGCGAGACAGCAAGCCTAACCTCAGAGCCGCTATCTTGGAGGAGCCTAACCTCAGTTTTACGGCCAGATGCCCTTCCCGACGCTATCGTGAGTAGTAGGACAGTGGGTATTCTCGAGACGTTATTTCGAGTAGTAGGGCAGTAGAGATTAGCATAAGAGAGCACAACTAACAGCGTGGAGGAGCCTAACCGCAGTTTTACGGCCAGATGCCCTTCCCGATGCCAATTGCACAAGATGGCGGCTATTCACAGCTCCTTATGAGACGGCTAAAGGGTGCTTGCTCAAGATGACTGCTGCTCTTAGGAGGCGGCCATAGGTGATTGCGCATGATTCATTTATTTATTCGTTTCAGAAGCAATCACACCAAACCAAACCCCATGGCACTACAGCCCTTGAAGTGTCCTGGCCTACCAATACATCATATAAATTATTAATTGAGAATGAATGATAGGCCTAACTTGTTAAAAAATACTGGAGGTACATTCAAGTAACAATTATATCATATTGGATCCGAATTTGGCGAGATCTGGCCCAATTGGCGTGGCCTTCACCAAATCTTGCATGGTGAAAACGAGAGGGAAGGAGATGCAATTAAGCAGGTGCGCCATGGTTTATTCTTCTCCGCAGGCACAGAGGGTTGACTCTTCCGATAGACCCCGCTTCTTCATATTGTTCTTAGATTGACTATACTTAGGCTCTTATGGGGAATGATGATGGCCATGGATGTTTGCGCAAGATGACGGCTATCTAATTGCACAAGATAGCAGCTATGCATGGGCCTTTATGGCAAAAGATGACGGCGAAGGGCGCTTGCGCAAGAAGGCTGCTATATACAAGCTTATATGGAGAAAGCTAGCTTAGAGGCTACTGGGCAATTTGGCGACTGCCCTTATGAGATGTTTTAAGGACGCTGGCGCAATATGGCGGCTATACATAGGCTCTTATGAGACGGCCATAGGTGTTTGCACAATATGGCAACGATACATGGGCTCTTATGGAGAAAGATGATGAACATGGACGCTTGCGCAAGATGGCGGCTATACACAGTCTAATATGGAGAAAGCTAGCTTAGAGGCTACTTTGCAAGATGGCGGCTATACACAGGCTCTTATGAGGCTGACTCCTAGTCAGAGGTTACTGTACAAGGTGGCGGGTGCTCTTAGGAGACGGCTTAAGGGCGCTTGCGCAAGATGGCGGCTGCTCTTATGGAGAAAGCTAGCCCAGGGGACTGCTGTACAAGATGGCCACTATATATAGGCTCTTATGGCCTCTTCCTTCTCCGAAGGGACACAGCCGTCCTCCTGTTCCTCATCCGTATAGCAAAAGGGCTACTCTTCCTGGCAAAAGGGCTCCTTGGCAAAATGGCACCTCCTCCTAGCAACAGGGCAAATGGGCATAAAGAATACATCCTCCTCATCTGTAGGGGAAAAGTGCTACTATTCGTGGCAAAAGGGCACCTCCTCCTGGCGTAAGGGCAAATGAGATAAAAGAACACCTCCTCCTCATCTGTAGGGCAAAAGGGCTACTCTTAATGGCAAAAGGGCAAAAGGGCACGTTTATAACCGTCATCTTCCGCAATCGCCCTAGTCCATCATCTTAAGTCCTAAGTCTCTCCTGGATCAGCTTTCTCCATAAGAGCCTATGTATAGCCGCCATGTAGCGCAGTAGCCCCTTTCCCAGGTTTCTCCATAAGAACCCTTGTATAGCCGCCATCTTGGGCAATCACCCCTAGACCGTCTTCTTAAGCCCTATGTCTTCCGTAAGTCAGCTTTCTCCATAAGAGCCTATGTAGAGCCGCCATCTTGTTCCAAGTTCAACTCCAGGTCCTGAGAGGTTAACGCGTGGTCAGCGTAACGTTAGACCTGCAGTTAGCCCCGATATCAAAGGTGAGGTTAGGCTCCTCCAAGATGGCGTTTGTGAGGTTAGGCATACTCTCTTTAGCAAAATCCGCGTAGGAAGTGTATCTGGCAAAATGGCGTAAAACGTAAATATTGCGCGTAAAAAGTAAGTTTAAGCCCCTCCAAGATAGCGTCTGTGAAGTCAAGCATGCAGTCTTAGTCAGCATAGTCAATGAGGATCGGGCCTCGTCCAGGTGACGGAGGAGCATTCCGCAGAACCCCTGCAAAACCACTACCAGAGGCTACGTGTCGGATTCGAGAGCTCATAAATATTTGTTTGTTGAAAGATAGTAGGACGTCAAGTTAAATTCCAGGGGAGACACTTAGATAGAGTCTGACAAGCAGAAGAGATGATCGAGTCTGCGTTTACCCAGAATAACGTGGGTTCAGTTCCTCGTGAAACCAAAAGGTACAGAAATGGCATTTCCTCTTACTGGAAATATAAGTCGCCCAAGGGTTTAATCAGCCAACATCAGAAATGAGTACATCATTGTTTCCTGGGGCCATGGCGGTAGGCCATCGTTTATTTTTTGTTTATGGCAGATATAAATATAATAATTAGAAACATATTATGCATACATGTTAATAATATGCAAGTGTCAAACTTGGGTTATACTTAAACTAAAGTCCGGCCCCGTCATGGCTAACTAGTTTGCATGGTGGCCATTCGTCCAAAGGCTCCTGGGTTCGATTCTAGGCAAGGTCGGGGTTTTATACTTCATTGGTTGATTCCTTTGTTTTGGGGACTGGCTGCGTGCGTCATCTTCAGCATTAGATTATATCCTAGATAGGGCTCCCGTCTTCCCTGTTGCGCAGATCGGCCAAGGGCGTCAACTCGGAAGAGCTACCCGAGACCTCTCCGGTGTCAATAATATATGCCATTATTATTATTGTTATTATTACTATATGGATAATTTACATTTGTGGTAATGGTGTAAAGAACATTTAATATACACTGTAATAGGTCTTGCTAGACAGTAATATTAATCTGTGCACATGAGTGCTATAATATCGGGAACAATATAATCAATAAATCTTACAATATATCATATTATCTAAATTATGACAATGTTGTCATGTTTATCTTGATGTATGGATATATTTGACGTCATTTATATTAGGTTTCGATGTGGTCTCAAATATAAACAAAACGTTCGGGAGACTATGACGCAAAACACTGGATTAATCACTGAGTTTTGAAGGTACTTTTGATCGGTGGATATATGCACGGTACAAAATAAGATTGCTTTTCTACTTTGACATTATAACCACACTGTCACATCAGTGATCTTGTGACTCTTTATTTATAATATTTGCAATAGGCAGAGTAAGGAAAAAATAAACTATTTCCTATGTCCATATCCTTTGGCACTCCAGACAATATTAAAATAATAATTATAAATAAAATTCATTGTAATATTACAAAGTAAGTAAATAAATAACCTCTGTCTGTGCCTATTCCTATAGCACTATAAAAATAAATAAAATTAAGCGTGTCTGGTCACTGACACTTAACCTATTAACATTCAGAATCTTATAAATAAAGTTATAGGGGGTCTGCTGTCACTATGCAATTTATTTCACCATGTTTTAATATATTAATCCGTTTTAGGTCAACTCAAGATTGTATCAGTAGTTAAAGGTTTTGTGTGTCTCTGTTTTTTCGTTCCACAACCACGGGTAAACGGCTGAATAAGTCTCAACCATTCTTCATATAAAAATCGCTGAAAAGACTGGGGGTTTGAAGGAAGAGTAGAAGAGTCTTTTTTCAATTTTCAATTAAAAATCGCTGAAAAGACAAAGGGTTTGTAGGAAGACCAGAAGAGTCTTTGTTTTCAATTTTCTCTTACACTATTGATTATATCTCGACCAAACTTCATATTTACAGTCTACTCATCCAGAAGCAGGTTTTCCAATATGCATAACATTTAAAAATCCCTGAATAGAGTGGGGGTTGATAGTAAGAACAGAAGATTTTTTAAATGTCTCTTAACCGGGCGAGTTAGCCGTGCGCGTAGAGGCGCGCGGCTGTGAGCTTGCATCCGGGAGATAGTAGGTTCGAATCCCACTATCGGCAGCCCTGAAAATGGTTTTCCATGGTTTCCCATTTTTACACCAGGCAAATGCTGGGGCTGTACCTTAATTAAGGCCACGGCCGCTTCCTTCCAACTCCTAGGCCTTTCCTATCCCATCGTCGCCATAAGACCTTTCTGTGTCGGTGCGACGTAAAGCCCATAGCAAAAAAAAAAAAATGTCTCTTCCTCTATTCAATACATCTCGACCAAACTTCATATTTAGAGTCTACTCTTCCATGAGCAAGTTTCGGTATTCATATCATTTAAAAACCTCTGAAGGGACTGGGAGTTTAGAGGAAGAACAGAATAATTTCTTCCATTTTCTCTTATGCTATTGATTATAAGCAGAGTCTGTAGACTATACGGTATGTGAAAAGTCCTTTCATTTTAAATAATTTTTTCTATGTACATCATTTCGCTTACTTTTCAAATGACGGAACAAATACTATCTTCTACTGGCTTCCTGCTCTGCAACGAGTGATGGACACGTTTGCAGACCTACATGGATGCATCGGTTGCCATGGCTACGTCTCAGTCTGCTGGAAAACAGACAAGTAATGTCACTTTTATCATAAATTCTGTAAACTCGTGGTTTTTATTTTATTTGGGTAGAAGGCAAGAGGTGCGTCAAGCTGACATTCTGAGGAATATGTGCGGAGTACTGGTGGAGGTTACAATCGTCTTCGAATAGAAGTAAGCATAGCTGCTAATCATTTGAACAGTAGAGCGGAGTGAATCCCATCATTTTACACTGTAAGGTGGTTCCAGGCAATTGCCATAATTGTTACTGTAATTGTCCACAATTTCCAGTTTCTTCTTTAATTTCTTACCTCTGCATTACTTCTTTAGGTCTAAATAATAACATTTATTTATAAGAGTAGGAGTTTTTATTTCACCTAATCAATACATTAAGATTATCGCCTATGCTGAGTAATAACACAATAAGTCATCTACTTATTTGAATGTTTAACATGCCTTGCGCCTACTACCTCCTACCGTTTTTAAAAATCCGTAACTCATATGATAAGAATTTGGTGCAGGACGTCTCATTTTTTCAATATATTCACATAATATTTAAATACTCTTTCTACCCGGGTGTCTTCAGATTTTATCCTGTCTTCAGTTAAGTCAACTTTCTTAACTTTCCTGATTTATGCCTTTATTTCTCCGGATGTATGGGAGTTCTAATCACTAAACGTGGACTCTCCGTTCTTTAAGTGATATTATGAACTATTTCTTTAATACATTTTTCTTCGCAGTCTATGATTTCGTCGATTAAGTTACATAATGTATTGTTAACTGAAACTTATTTTGGATCAGTGAGTTGGTTGTGACAGTTTTGAGAATTGGTGCCTATTACCATGGCCGCTAAAAATTGAGCCGCCCTTGGAAAATATCTTCGTTCAAATCTCAAAAACAGCACTTCACGTCTAGCGCGTCTGAGAAGGCTTCTGAACGCAAGGCCAGTTTGAATGTAGTCAGATAAGGAAGACATTCAGAGAACGATGCCAAAGGAAGAGAAGGGCACGAAGGGCATGAAAATAAAAATTTTCCCTAGGCCTTGAATGCTGTAATTACCATCGTGGTCGGAAAAGAAAAAGGGTTGACCAAGGGACGTCTGATAGAATAGCAGAAAGGGAGAAGCCTGGTACAAGTGGAATCAATGCCAGGGCTCAGACGCCAACCCACCCTCCCAAGTTAAGAACCCCTTGTCCCTTTAAGTTGCCTCCTACAACAGCAAGTGGATACTGCGGATGTTATTCTACGCCCCACCCAAAAGACGGCATGCTTAGTCACTGTACTGAATACGTTGCCGCAGCGTTCTCGTGGTGAGTGTCTTGTAAAAATTAATCAATCAATCAATCAATCAATCAATCAATCAATCAATCAATCAATCAATCAATCAATCAATCAATCAATCAATCAATCAATCAATCAATCAATCAATCAATCAATCAATCAATCAATCAATCAATCAATCAATCAATCAATCAATCTGCATTTAGGACTGTGACCCAGGTGGCGGATATCCTATCAATTGCTTACCTGGCTTTTGTAATGTTTTCAAAGAAATGGAAATTTATCCAACATTGCTCTTTCCAGAAAAATTCTATTTCTTTCTTCCTCGTGCTATAAATTAATATTTGCCCACAATTTGTCCACTTGAATTCGAACTTTATCTTCATATTACAATTTTTCTATTCGGTAGATAGTGAGTTCGAACCCCACTGTAGGCAGTCCTGACTCTGTGTCTCCATGGTGTCCCATTTTCACACCTGACCTGCTGAAGGGCGCGCATGCAATTATTATTCACCAGTCATAAAACCGTAAAGTTATAAGCCTATAGGCTGCTTGGTTCCTCAGAGAACACCATCATAGATCATGTAGTTACGAGAAAATACAAAAAACTTGAATCTTTGAGTTATGAGATAGAAATTTGAACCCTTCGCTAATAGCTGATGACATTTCGGCATCTGTCTCGCAGATGTATTCCTATGATAATCCATTTGAATACCGAACTAAAACGAACCCTGCGTAATAACAGTCCTTAAAATGTTTCAATAGCAAAGCAAAGTGATCTCCATACAGGACATGATGGCCCTTGGAGCGGTGGAAAGTAAAGGCTTCACTATCCGTTTCCTCGGCACTTGTTGGGGTAGAGTTGCTAGCCCGGCCGCCTTTGTCTCTAGGAATTAATCTGGTACTCATGTTTGTGTAGGTTGAGCAAACCTCGGGGCCATGTGCACTTCCGGAAGTGGACATCTCGTTTCTTAATTTTATGACTTCCTAGCGGGGTTTTGAACCCACGTTCTTGTGGGCGAACTGAGCACGCCTTTACCGCCACGGCCAGGCAGCCCCTGTAAAATATTTTCAACATGTTAAATTTTTTTTTTTTTTGCTACTTGCTTTACGTCGCACCGACACAGATAGGTCTTATGGCGACGATGGGACAGGGAAGGGCTAGGAGTGGGAAGGAAGCGGCCGTGGCCTTAATTAAGGTACAGCCCCAGCATTTGCCTGGTGTGAAAATGGGAAACCACGGAAAACCATTTTCAGGGCTGCCGACAGTGGGGTTCGAACCTACGATCTCCTGAATACTGGATACTACATGTTAAAATTCTGCTTCAGGCGGATGCTATGGTGTTGCGTAGTTAGCTTGTTAAATCTCTATGCCATCCTATGTCAGCTACCCAGCTAGTTAGCTTAAAGGTTCTACGGCAAAGCATGTGTGCGTATCGACTACATTTCCCTGCAGCGCAGATTATCCTCATAATATTTAGAGAGTTATTGTTAACAGGCTAACAGAAGACGGTGATCAGTACATCAAGCTCGCTTGCATATCACGTTTTATCTTGAATATTAGAGAGAAACACAGAGACAGACAGAGAGAGGGAGAGAGAAATAAGAAATAAGAAATGAATTAGGTCATGCGGGTATTGTTGAGTAATAGCTCTTTAAAGTAATCACTTTACCTGTAATCTCTCTCTCTTACAGTACAGTAACCTAAACACCTACCTACATTCTTACTCCTACACCTGAGTTTTCTTCGTAGCATATAATAGACTATATGCCTTTGCTGGCGAGGTATAATATTTACAGTGTACTAAGTCTTCTAGTATGGCTAGAAAAATTTGTTACTTTCATTGACCTCTCTCTGGCTTATCCTTGGCTTGCACAATATGATCGTGGCTGAGGCATGACTGATCCTAGTAATGCCATTCCTTATGCAGCAAGTCCCTGCTATGAAGATTGTTGCTCATAGGGTCAGTTGATGCATGCATTCCAGTGGGCTTGGCAAAATGATATGTAATAGCATCTTCCGGCTCAGTGAGAAAAGCAGCGATAAACTACATAACCTTTCATTTCTCTCTTCAGTAATGCCTAGGCCATGGCAGCCAATTGTGGTACTAGTGAGTATACCACCAGGCTTCAGGCTGAGAACTGAACATACGTAGTAGACTATAATGTTGTAGACTCTTTACATAGCCTCCACTTCTTAGAGTGTTCACTCCGCCTCTAGCTGTAGAATCGATCTCAAGCCTGAATAAAGAGAAACGTCCTAAATAATAGACTAACTGAAATAGTAGTTTAGGGGGAAGTTTCAAAATGTTATTCTCGTATAACTTCGTTAGTAGCGGTTCTATCGAAACAAATACTTCATAACCAAAGTAATAGAAATAAAATGCTTAAACACTTTGGAAAACCTTGCTTTTCTGTGCAGGTTATAATAAGTTATACTTTTACCGAGTTGCGGGAAAATGGTTGAACATACTGTAATAAAACTTGCAATCTGAAGGTTAGGAATAAAGAGCATTCACGCAGCCAATAAATAATTTTGTTCATGCTGGTGAAACTAGTAGTTTAGGGGAAGTCTAAAATTTTATCTCCTATATCTGCGTTAGTAGAGGTTCTATGTAAAAATAGTACACAATTGAAATTGTAGAAAGTAACATTTCTAATAATTTTTGTCTTAACGTGTTTTTTCGTCCTGCTCACTAGCAACTGATCATTAGCCCCTGTTCATTAGTGACTGCTCACTGGACTCTTGTGCTCATTACTGACTACTCATTAGCCCTCCTGCTCATTAACGACTGTTCATTGGTAAATGCTCATGAGCTGTTTCGCATTAGCCCTTGTTCATTATCCCCTGCTCATAATCCCTTGCTCATTAGCCCCTGCCCATTACTAAATGTTCATTAGCGACTGCTCATTAGCCCCTGCTCATTTGGCCTATTAGCAACAGCTCATTTGCGACTGTTCATTACTGTAGCTTACTAGAAATCTTCGGAGTTAAAATTTATAAGCTCGAAAAGTCACAATAAAATTAAGTGTTCCGGTCAGTAAAGGATGTAGTAACCTGTCGCCTGAAACGCTAGCACAACTGACTCGGCGATCTAAAGTACGGTGCATTAATAGCGGTCCTGTATCCTCCTCTAGCTTTATATCCACTACTTCAGCCAAAGATTGAACTAGAGTCCCTTCTAGTAACACAATGAGCTTAAGCGTACAAGAATTAACCTTGAGAGTAGTGGGTTTTCAGGGGTTCTGGTACAACTGCCACCGCTGGCCCCCAGTTCACCCGCTCAGCAAGAGATGGTTGTGAGTAATAAGCAGATGTTGTGACATGTGAAGTGGATAAGTCAAAACAATATTTGCAAACTATATTAGAGGTGAATGCCTTGGCATTATCGGAGGCTATGTATTGACAAGTGCCAAAAGAAGCAAAAATAGTATTAAGGCAAGAAATTGTAGACTGAGCGGTAGCCAGATTAGTTGCAAATAGCCACAAAAACCTGGTGAAACCATCTACACACACGAGGAAGAATTTGTTCCGACGTAATCTATATACAATCGCTCCATAGGACGAGATGCTGGATGAGATGACAATAGCACTAGTTTAGTGGACAATGTGGGCTTACTTAGCAAACAAGATTTACAGGTGAATTCCCGGATTTAGCCGTCCATACTCTTCCAGATGAACACTTCTCTGATATTTCTCTAGTTTTGAAGATGTCTAAATGTCCTCCTAATGGGGTCGCGTGGTAATACTTGAAAATCATGGGCACAAGGACAGCTGGAACGACAACCTTTATTTCCTGATCATGTCTTGAGGGACAACATAGAACCCCACTCCTCAGAACATAAGGGACAACATGTTCCCCAGAAGAAAGGGTTTCCATAAAAGGAGCCAGCACGGGATGTTCTCGTTGACATTTGTCGATGTCAAGGAATAACATAGGGGCATCAGTCAAAATAGCACCAGCACAAGGAGGCATGGATATGGAAGGTGAAGAACTTCCCTCCTGCTCAATGGAATCAACATCGCCAGAAAACATGAAACCTTTAACTCATCTGCGATCACATTCTCTGATTCCCGAATTTGTCGTAAATCAAATTGGAATGCTGAGATGCGGATAGCCCAACGGGCGATGCGTCCTGTACGACGGGGCCTATCCAATACCCGACTTAGAGCCGGATGGTCCATTTCTAACTCAAATTTTACACGTTCCAGGTACAGGCGGAACTTCTCCAAGGCAAACAGGACTGCGAGTCCTTCTAATTCATAGACGGAGTACTTGGCTTCTTGAGCCGATAAGGTTCTAGACGCATAGGCAATAGGTCGCCTTCCGAGTTCGGTCTCACTAAGAAGGGCAGCTGCAACTGCAGATGAAGAGGCGTCGGTTTGAACTATGAATTAGATAAATTTTGCATAGCTAAGACTAGGGTGTTACAGAGACGTAACAATATTTTCGAACGCAACTTGCTGCGATGGCTCCTATTCGAACTTGACATCTTTCCTACGAAGTAGGTTTAGGGGCTCCGCCCTATTAGCAAAGTTGTGAATACATTTCCTGAAGAAATTCACCATGCCAAGGAAGCTAGCACTTCCTTTAACATCTTTAGCAGGTTTGAAGTCACGAATATCGTGAGTTCTAGAATGCTCTATTGAAACTCCATAGGGCAACACAATATGCCCTAAGAAAAACATAGCAGCCTTAGCAAAAGCTACTTTAGACAATTTAACTGTCAACCCAGGTTTACGATGGCGATTTAAAACTTCCTTAAAATGATCTAAGTGTTCTTACCACGATATCGACAAGATAATGGTAAAGATATTCGAACTTGATGTCGGAGTAGACCCTATCCAGTAGACTAGTAAGGACGGCCGCGAGCGAGGAGAGGCCGGAAGGCACGCGGTTGTATTTGTACAAGCTCCAATCACTAGCGAAAGACCTTCTCCAATCGAGTACTTAATCACAATAGGTATCCAAAATATCTCGGTGTTACCTTGGACCGGACTTTATCATTCAGACAACATCTTTTGAACTTGTCGAAGAAACTGAAAAGCCGAAACAATATTATTCAGAAGCTAACTGGTACTACTTGGGGATCTACTGCAAACATCCTACGCTCTTCAGCCTTAGCACTGGTTTTCTCTGCTGCTGACTACTGTGCTCCAGTGTGGATTAATAGTCCGTATACAAAGTATATTGACCCACAATTGAATACCAGCATGCGTCTTATATCTGGCACCATCAGATCAACTCCAGTTCACTGGCTCCCACTGTTGTCAGGAATAATGCCACCTGACTTACGAAGATCCAGAGCTCTTGTTCGAGAGTACAACAAGATCTGCAAGAATCCTCTGCTACCTGTTCTAAATGACATACCAGCTCTTAGTCTCAAAAGACTGAAATCACGACATCCACCCCTTTGTGATGCTGCTCTGAAGACGTCCACCAACTTCAATGCTTTGGAGGAGTGGAAAAGCCGCTGGAATAACTCTCCCGACGTGCTCCTGCATAACATCTTCAGAGGGGAAAATATTGTAAATGGATCCCAACTGCCACGTGCAACTTTGTCCAGACTGAACAGGATCAGGACAGGTCATGGAAGGTGCAGGGATTCTCTCTACAAGTGGAATTTTGTACCATCTCCAGAATGTGACTGTGGAGCCCCTCGCCAGACTATTCCCCACATTGTAAGCGAGTGTCAACTACGGGCATATCCAGGTAGTTTGGAAGACTTCCTATCTCCAACAGTGGAAGCACTACAGTGGATTGATAAGCTGGACATTCAGATATAAGAGATAACACTAATGCCTGAAGTGAATCAATGTTTTTTGTTATTGTGTATATATTGTGTATATAATGTATATAATTTCCTTGCCATACGCTAATAATAATAATAATAATAATAATAATAATAATAATAATAATAATAATAATAATAAACTAGCGAAAGCCGTCAGATGTTTGGATTCTTCCGCCAGAGGAATCAGATTATACGCTTGGTAAAGATCTAGGATAGTGAAGAACGTAGCCTTACGAAACCATGAAAAACATGAATGAAGATCAGGAAGGGGCACTGATTGTAATACGACCTTACGGTTTAAAGACCTGTAATCGATAACAGGCCTGAAACCACCTTGGGGTTTCGGTACAAGAAAAATGGACGATGAATACGCTGACTTTGAAAGTAGAATAATGCCATCGTCAACATTTGACCGATAATCCCCTTAGGGACCTTCATCTTAGGTAGAGATAGCCTATATGCCGGAAACCTCACCGGGATAGAATCCGTTACCTCAATCTTGTACTCAATTAGGTCAGTAACACCAAAAATTTACGAAAATACATCGAGAAATGACTGACATAACCTTGGAATACTCTCAGCCTGGTCGTCAGGTAGATGTCCTCAGGTAGGCGAAATAGATGAAGATGAAGCAGAATTGCATTTTAAAAGAGGAATATTTAAGTTACGTATCAAATTTGAATGTGCAAGACTTGTTCTGAAGATCGAACACAAGAGCAAAATGCGACATGAAATCAACCCCCAATATTACCGGCCAAGACAATTATTTAGCAATATACAACTTCACTTTCCAACTAAATTTAGAAATTCGAATTTTGCCTTGAATAAATCCTAAACTTTCTAAGGGTTAAGAATTGGCCGAGACACATTTGATAGAAGACAAAAAATAATAGGGAAATTTACAGGGTACCACCCATCGGAAACAGTAGAGCTGACACGTCCTGAATCTAATAGATCAGTGACTGGTTCATTATTTATCTCAATTTTGAGAAATGGCACGAAACCTGGGTTTCAGAAGCAGTTTTAAGGCGTCACCTTGGGCCTTCAAAAGATAAATTTGAGAGGGTTTTCTCCTCGATAGGTTCGGTGCCGAACTTAACCTGGGCTGAGCCTCGTGGAGCTGAACTTGATGACTAAGCCGGCTGCATTAGTCACTTCCTATCGCCTAAGTTATTGGAGGCAGCACCAGAAGTAGAACAGGAAGGTGTGCTGTTAGATAACATACAATTTTTTTTCCAGATGGGAGAATGACCCGCACTTAAAACATCCCTGGGATGGCCCTGCTCCATTTCTAGTTCCACTAGGTTTTACAAAGGGACACTTATTGCGAAAATGTTCTGCCGATCCATATACATAACACTTGACTGGAGGGAAGGTTCCGCGAGGTGGTGGCCGAGAACTGTTAGATGACGGAGGGGGCTCCCTAGCGACTCGTAAGGTGTCAGCGTACCTCACTGCCTCTGCTGACACTTCTATAGACTCAAGTTCAGAGAAGGTTTGAGGTCGAGAAGCGAAACATAAATACGACCTGTAGGATGGAGAAATCCCTTCGAAGATGGTTTGCACCATTTGACCTTCTGAGTAATGAAGGGCGAACACCCTCGTATAAAACTTTATGTCTTGGAGGAAGTCAGCTAATTCTCGTCCAACCTTTGGACTCGGAAACGGAACTTTTGTATTAAGGATGACATTGCTCTAGTTGGAATGAAATTGGCCAAGAGATGGGCATGGACGTTTTCTATACAACATCTATCAGCTATTGCCTTCAAAATGTTATCTGAGAGGACGACCACAGTGTATGGGTAAATAATTTCTTTAATTTGAGAAAATACGAAAGCATGATCCTGGAATTCTACTAAAAATCTTTGAGAGGAAATCACATCGTTAGTTGAATTTACCGAACATTTTGAGATGCCCTTAAGCAACATGGCTAAGATTGCTACCTACCTTAGCCTGATCGGCCGTCTGTTTGAGAGACAATAGGTCCCTAGCCCTATTGTAAAAATGGAACAGTCTATCTCGAGCACGCTTTAGCTGATTTCCAGAAGGTTCGCCCACTTCAAGAAACTTAGCTAGCTCAGTAGTATTGCACGTGATAGTGGACAGAGCCTCCTCAATGTCATTGTCCTCAAATGCTGGAATGCAGATGGGAACTTCTGAGGATTCTTTAAATTTCCCTGTGTCTACCACAACCGTGCCACCAGATTGGAGTTTCCTTAATTAATAGATCGTAAATTAATACTTACTGCGCAGATACCAATGTGCAAGGACTTCTCGAGCACCAGACATAGTGAAAAACTGTCAAAATTTAGAAACTTCTCAAAACGGAAAATTTTTTAGAGTTCGGTATCGAATTCTATGATTTGGCGTCAAAAGGGGCTTAATCCAGACCCATTCAACCAAACTATGCTACCATGTGTTACGGGAATACCGTAGTGGTCATAGCTGAAAGAAAGTGCCAGCATGAATGGGAGGGCAGAGAAAAATTAAATAGTAATTAAAAACTTAAAAATTCGAAATATATTTCTTTCCTAGGTTTTTTTTCATATTTTACACTTTGCAATAACAGATAGTCAGGCACAAAGTTTAGCTCATGAGCTCGATAAAAAAACTAGAACAATCAGGCAACATGATTCAACAACGTGAGCTTGAAGCTCCACAGTTACAACTTTAACAATAGCACCACTACTTCTTTCAATAACTCTTCAAGGAGACTAAGCTCCCAAAATTTACTACAGTAGGACGAGCGTCTTTGCTCCACACAATTACGCTGTAGGTGGCATTCTCAAAATTTTATAAGTTAGGACCTCTTAAAGGCACAATAATTTCTTATTAAAACCGAACTGTATTTACTGTCTTATCTGTTCAACAGTTTGACTTAATTTTAAAAGAAAATGAAAATAGAAATTAACTTTAACAGGTTTAACAATTACCAATTCTACACTGCCTTAGTTAAAAAGAAAAGGTTAAAGTTCCTAGCCGAAAATCAAAATGCTAGGAGGCGAACTCTTGTACTCCTTGAAATTCCCTTGAAAATACAGAAAACACAATGTGGCCTTTAGGTCCGAAGTTACAGAGGCACACCTATACTACGGAGGTGACTATATGGAGAGAAGGTTTTAAGTTACAAAAGGAAGTGATAAATTTTAAGGTTGACGAAAACATAGTCACCCCACACACCAAGTTGAAGAGGAATACAAGAGGGTTCGCACACTTTATTCCCTAATTTTGATTAAGGTCCAAGACCTGGTTTGAAGATTTACATTTATATTAATAAAATATTTTGAAACCTTCCTCTCGCACCCCTCAAGGATCTACTTACGTTGACACCAGCGGGCGGCGATTATCACGATGCCAACACCACCCCCTGGGCTTAAGCGCCTGGCCTTATCTGGACGCCGCCCAGAAGAAATACTTTTTCAATCGGACAAACCTACTTTATCTAGCCATGGCACAAGGATGGGATGTGGCCGTCCAGGTAGTCCAGGCCACAGGCGACCAGGTCGCGATACTCCCAGAGGGGTTCGATACCAACCCTCGTTGCGTCAACCAGCTGTCACCCTCGCAGCCACCACATATCGGCGAGAGCGAGGGTGCGGAACACGCGGGGCGCGACGCGCACCAGTAATGACACAATGATGTCTGCTGTCTCTGGACAACGATGGACCTCCCCTCGACGGCTCCTGCGAAATACTGTTCTAACGCCCATCTAGCGATCTCTGACTGGCCTGCCACCATTGCAAGAAAGTAAATAGTGAGTGCAATGCGAATGCTTAGTGGATCAGTTGGATGCTAGTGTATATAGTGATTGGATTGATGCAGCTCTATATAACGTAATATTTCAGTGTTATTTGATGGTCTAAACAATTCGTTTCTTTCAGTTGTTCAGTGTTTAGTCCTTGTTGGCTAGGTGTCGTATGTATCTTCGTTTGTTTAGAGTAATTTTGTGTAAATTTACCCTACGGGGTTCATTGTGCGTTATTTAATGGTCCAAGGAATTTTCCTTTTCATTGTCCAATGTTTGGTTCCTGTTAGATTTTGTATGTATCTTCATTTGTTTAAGGTAATTTTGTATTTCTTTTCCCTACGGGGTACATTATGTCTCATTATGTTATTTTCTTGAATTTTCATTGTACTCTTATTGAATAAATAGCACGGAAGGGGTACCTTTCCTTCGACTCTCGCAGCTAACTGTCGTGCTGTCTCCACTGATACGCGACCCCGCTATTGGGTATTTAAGCGGGACAGCTTGATGTCAGTTGGTCGAGGGAGGTACAGCAACTTCAGTCGGGAACAGGTGGTCCGAGGGGATAGGTCTTCACAATTCAATCATGTGCCGGTCACGACCAACACATCGACGTTGGAGGGGGCAACTGTTGTTGGATGCAGTACTGCACCATCCCGAGGAACGGTCATCTTCGTCAGGGAAAGGGGCCTGTTTAACCATCCCATGCCAGATCGACTTAGTTGCTACACTCAGAGATTACTGGCAGTCATTCGATCCTCACGATGAGGACCTTCAAGAGATTGTCGAAGCACCGCGTTTGCCACAGCAAATTTATTCTGATCAACTAGCGCAGCTCCGTCAACGCTCATTCGCATGATGCCCATGATGCAGGCTCCGCGTCAGGCACACCGTACGGTCCTGTCTCGCCAGAACATCAGAATGATTCGGACATCCACAGCGACGCCGGTAGCGTCTCCGGTCATGAGTACCAGCTTGACACCAGCTTCATCAGACCTCTACCACGACGCGTCCCTCCTGCGATCGTCTCCATCCTCCTCTTGTTACTCCGCGTCCCACACCGAACCGCTACACTTCAGTGGCGGTCTCGCTCGCTAATCCAGTGTCCTATCTGGATACCCCCTTGGGGATTATGCGTACCGCATTCTTTCCAAAGGGGTATACCTACCGAAACACCGGCCCCCACGGGTCTTTCGGGCTACTCACCCCTCGGTGCTTATGGATACTGTCATCGAGGATCTGCTGGAACATCGCATCATTGAGAGGGACACCGCTACTTCCGTCTCTCCCGTCTTCCTAGTTCCTAAGGAAGACGGGTCGGCTAGAGTGTTTTATGATCTCTCCCTTTGACAGACTACAGCAAAAAACTGCCCTTCACTCTTCAGGGACCGGTAAACACCCTCCAGCGCACATCACCCTCACAACTCGCTATCAAGACTCACCTGCCTAGTGCCTTCTACCAGTTTCCAATCGACCTTCATACGCGTCAAAACTACGGCATTAGCCACGGATCCCGTACCTACGTTTAGACCAGGCTACCCATGGGCCATGCACTCGCTGCATCAACAATGCAGCGATGGGCCACAGCAGTCGAGGAGGTCATCCAGAAAGAGTTTTCTGTGCGAATGATCGTCTACCTAGATAACTGGCTCATACACGCCTACGATATGACTGATTGTCTTGCTCAACATGTGTTCACCTATTTAGATGATATTTGTGGCATTGCCATCAATCCAAGCAAATCCATTCTCCGCCCGATGAGCATTTTAACGTACCTGGGCGTCACCATCGACATCACCATGCAGGAACTCTCATTGCACCACGCTACACAAAGACGCATTCTTCCTTTGATTCTGCTTATCACCATAGCCACCGAGGAGGAACACCAGCAGATCGACAGTAATCTCAGCTGGGCAGCATTTGTGATGGGAGGGCCCCATTTTATACCAAAGCATGCTCTTACGGGGGAACCATTCTGGATCCGGCGCCTCCTCATTCCTCAAATCGTCGCCATTCCTTGCCAGATGTCCCTCCAGGGTCAGCACCTAGAAGTCTTCACGGACGCCACTCCGCGTTCGATTGCCGCTGTTGTGCCTTCTCTACACCTGGGGTGGGCCTAGGATTTCCAAATTCCAGCCACAATCAACGCCGCCAATACAACCTCAGCAGTTATAGGCGCACACTGGGCGCTAACTGACACTCCAGCCAGCTTTACAGTGCTCCATATCCATGCGGACAGCAGTGTTGCTTTGTAGACATCACAAACGGGCCAAGGCCCGGTACTTCATATGCACTAATATTTATTGTCTCTGTATCTTAAATTAATAAAGGCAGCAATAGAGAGGGGTGTAACCCTCTCGTGGCGACCTATCGCCTCGGCAGCCAACGCGGCTGACGCCCCGTCCAGGGGGGTGCTTGACTCTATACACGCGCATCCTGATTTACTATAAAACCGGAGCGTTCCATCGGACGGGGCTTTAGTCGGGAACAGGTGGTTCGAGGGGATAGGTCGTCACAAGTAACAGTTGCTGTACCTCCGGCGACCAACTGACCCCGAGCTGCCTCCGTGCCCCGCTTAAGTACCAAATAGCGGGGTCGCGTATCAGTGGGGACAGCACGGGCGTTAGCTGCGAGAGGCTAAGGAAAGGTACCCCTTCCGTGCTATTTATTCAATAAGAATACAATGAAAATTCAAGAAAATAACATAATGGGACATAATGTACACCGTAGGGTAAAGAAACACAAAATTATCTTAAACAAATGAAGGTACATACAAAATCTAACGAACAGGAACCAAACATTGGACAATGAAAAGGAAAATTCCTTAGACCATTACATAACACACAATGAACCCCGTAGGGAAAAGGAACACAAACTTATTCTGTACAAACGAACAAAACCAAGCCAACAAGGACTAAACACTGAACAACTGAAATAAAAGAATTGTTTAGACCATCGAATAACACTGAAATATTACGTTATATAGTGCTGCATCAATCCAGTCACTATATACACTATACTGAGAGTCAACTCAAGACCTAAGCGGTCCCTTTGACGTTAGGCAGACTTGTGGTCAGTGAAGAGGTTTCCGCAGTGGTAAATAGTTCCTATGTTTATTGCTTGTTGCTACAGTCAGGAGCATCCCTCAGTTTGGTTAGATTATCTGGTGAACTGACTTGACTAATTCAAAATTTTGCGCTGTAAAAATATGAAAAATATTTCACAAGATTTTATGTTATTCGGGTTCGTTACCAACTCGTATATTTCATACTAGATGGCTGTGAATATTTATTGTTCTCGGTAGTGTATGTGACAAAATTAATAATTATTTAACATGAGTTTGACATCTTATTGCATTGTGTACTTTTAAGCTTTGTTCGAGTTCATTCCATTGATGTATAGTTCGCATAATTTTTGCGGCGTTGAAGATGGATCAAAGAAAACTGTTCGCAGTACTGGCTGCAATAGCATGCTCAATATTCATAATGGCTGCCAGCCGTGAGCAACACGTGGGTGATGCTGTGACGCTTGAGTCGGAAGTGAAATAATTTAAAGCTAATAAAAAAAAGGGAAGAGGGGTGGGGGGATTAAGTAGGAAGTCTAAACTAATTGTTACGAACGTTTACAGTAGTCTACGAGATGAGAATCCGCTGTGGACTGTGGAAGAAGTGGTAAAGAAAGAGGAAGAGCCTTAACATGGTATGGGTGTAGGATCCTTAGCGTACTCGATATAATAATAATAATAATAATAATAATAATAATAATAATAATAATAATAATAATAATAATAATAATAATAATAATAAAAATTTGTACTTTATTTTCGTAACTGCCCTCTATCTGCAGAAATGTTGTCGTGAGGGGATCATGAGTTCGTTTTTACCTTCCGAATGAAGAGACTACAATATCTGCAACATTCCTGGAAAGGATGCATTTTGCAATCCCACTCATAGATGGGTTTTCAGCTTGTTGAACTGTGAGAAATTGCCACTGACACTCGTTGTAACGAGAGAGGAATCGTATACTTATGGCGTCATACTTTTCTTTGTAAGTCCCCATGTGCCTCAAACAAATTGCATTATGAAATGAAAATAAACCTTGCTTCTCTTACCTCGGTATTCGCCAGTAATGTGTAGGTTTTACATGTTCAGTAATGGAGTAAATAGGCATGGTACGTAATCAAAGTACAACTATATGAAAGGAAATTTCTTTTGATGCTACACTATTTGAGAATGAAGTACTTGTCAGATAGACTCACGACGTTAATAATAAGCTGGATGTAGCGGAGAAGGCGAAGGGAGACGGGAAGGAGAAGCAGAGGACGTGTTCACATGCGGAAGGATGCTTTTCCTCCGCTCTTGAGTTGACTTTCAGTATAGAATCCAAGTGATCCACTAAGCATTCGCACTGCACTCACTATTCACTTTCTTGCAATGGTGGCAGGCCAGTCAGAGATCGCTGGATGGGAGTTAGAACAGTCTGTCGCAGGGGCCGTCGAGGGGAGGTCCGTCGTTGTTTTGAGACAGCAGACATCATTATGTCTTTGCTGGTGCGCGTCGCGCCCCGCGTTTTACACGCCCTCGCCATCACCGAGATATGGTGGCTGCGCGGCTGGCCGAAGGTTGACGTGACGGGGGTTGGTATTCGAACCCCTCTGGGAGTATCGTAACCTGGTCACCTGTGGCCCGGTCTACCTGGACGGCCACATCCCATCCTTGTGCTCTGGCTGGATGTAGTAGGTTTGCCCGGTTGAAAAAGTATTTCTTCCGGGCGGCATCCAGATAAGGCCAGGCGCTTAACCCCAGAGGGTAGTGTTGGCATCGTGATGATCGCGGCCCGCTGGTGTCAACGTAAGTAGATCCTAGAGGGCCAAGGCTATCTCATGAACCTTCTGGTCGGATGGTAGAGACAGGCCCTTGTCGTAAGTTGGCGTCTGAAGCTGT
Source organism: Anabrus simplex (assembly GCF_040414725.1). Classification (NCBI taxonomy): domain Eukaryota; kingdom Metazoa; phylum Arthropoda; class Insecta; order Orthoptera; family Tettigoniidae; genus Anabrus; species Anabrus simplex. The sequence continues at coordinate 218,064,425 of NC_090267.1, read as the reverse complement.
CGCCACTGGATCTGATCGTCGGGGGCCGGATCTGCTGTGCCTCCATCGTCGTTGACTGGGTCGTCGTCTAAAAATGATTCGACCTTTGCCTTGACACTCTGAAAGCGTTCTGCCAAGGCTAGGATTGTACAGGGGTGGCAGCTAATTGCACTAACCACTACACCACAGAGGCGGACGCATCGAGCATTTGCTGCGATAAAACATTATCAGGGCAGTTGTGTTCCTATTATATCCGGTCTTTATATGTCCGGCCAGCTAACTGATCGGCCCTTCTTTGGGCCACAAACACATTCATTCATACACAATTTGAATGAAAGCGATTATTGAACTTACATTGAGTGCGGTACGTATTAAACCAATATTTCAAAAATTTGCAACCTCCCACCTGACATGCAAGCCCGCTCCGCCACGCCTTTATCCAATACACTACGGTTCCATACGGCACACTGCGCAGCTTATAGCAAGTATTAGATTTACTGCGGTCACAATATCTACTTATTGTTTCGCCGGAGTTTCAGGTTCTAATGATTTAGAAGGCACACGCATGTCTCCCAGTGTTTAATACGAGCATAACATTATGGCGTCCTATTATGATAAGGGAGTAAATACCAAGATATCCCAGATTAATATTAAGATTAATATTAAAATATTAAAACTAATTAATATTAAACACTCTTAATAATGACTAATCTTCAGACACGCACATATTCATACTTCAACCATTCAGTCAGCTGTCCTCAGCAGGTAGTCTCGGCAGCTGACCTTAAATCTTTGTAAAGAGCTAGTTTCACTGGCCTGAGCTGGCAGGGAATTCCATAATCTGGCACCGTTCAATACAAACGATCTATTAATTTTATTTGTGCGATGAACTGGAACAGAAATAAAACATCTGGAACGTGTATTCAAGTTGTGAAATGATGATAAAAAGTGAATTAAGAAGAAATATACCGTGGCTGACTTTCAGCTAACCCTCTAAACACCACCGTTAAAATGTGTAGCTGCCGACGTTTATCAGGCTTCAGCCACGAGAGAGCCTGATTGTGTGGTGTGATATGAACATCGTATCCGATATTATAGATAAATCGCAGGCAGGAATTCAGTGCTCGTTGAAGTTTAAGTGTTTCTTCTCTCGTCATATCAACTAAACCGGGCGAGTTGGCCGTGCGCGTAGAGGCGCGCGGCTGTGAGCTTGCATCCGGGAGATAGTAGGTTCGAATCCCACTATCGGCAGCCCTGAAGATGGTTTTCCGTGGTTTCCCATTTTCACACCAGGCAAATGCTGGGGCTGTACCTTAATTAAGGCCACGGCCGCTTCCTTCCAACTCCTAGGCCTTTCCTATCCCATCGTCGCTATAAGACCTATCTGTGTCGGTGCGACGTAAAGCCCCTAGCATATCAACTAAAACAACGTCACAATAATCAAGAATACGGAAAACCAGTGTCTGTATTAGTTTGGTTTTAGCTCGAATGGAAATACATCCCTTTGCCGTTTATAAGGGTTAAGAACTGAAAAAAAAATTACGGATTTTTTTCGTGTGATCAGACAAATCGAGTATTTCATTCGTAATTATGCCCAGATTTTTAACCGTTTTACTGTAGGGAATAATGTTACCATTCAGTAGGATAGACGGGATTGCGACATTGTTTGAGCAGTTTAGTAATTTTCGTGATCCAATGATGCCTGAGATATTTTGGAGTTCAGTATAAGATAATTTCTTTGTGCATATATACTGAGTCGTCGGAGGTCAGTGTTAATATCTTGTATTGTTTCACCTAAGTCTGAAGTCTTGCGGTGTCGATAAATTTGAAGATCGTCAGCATAGATGTGGTGTGTGTTATTTCCTGTCACAGATGGTATGTCATTGATATAAATACAGAAAAGTAAGGGCCCTAGGATACTGCCCTGTGGGGCACCACTAAGTTTCATTTCCCATTTAGAGGCCTTTTCGTTTACTGTTACACGCTGTTGACGGTTACTCAAATAAGAACTAAAAAACTTAAGCGCAGCCAGGTCAGAATTTAGCAGTTCCATTTTCTTTATCATAGTCTGAATTTCTATAGTGTCAAATGCGTTATTACTGTTACACGCTGTTGACGGTTATTCAAATAAGAACTAAAAAACTTAAGCGCATCCAGGTCGAAATTTAGCAGTTCCATTTTGTTTATCATAGTCTGAATTTCTATAGTGTCAAATGCGCTACTAAAGTCAAGAAGGATAAGTATAGTGAACAGTCGTTTGTCCATAGCGTTTCTGATGTCTTCAGTAACCTGGAAAATCTTCATAAACACCAAGTGAAAGACAGTACCACAAATAAATTTCCATAGATATCGTAAAGCAGCAGAAAGAACCTTAAAAGGAATATAAACTACAAACCAACCGTGCAAGTGAATCCATAACACAGAATATCGTTGACTGTACATCAATAACATAACCTTTTAGCACACGGTCACTCGTAGTGTAGTAACGCAACATATGGTTGCCATGTTTGTAAACAAAATAACAAAAACGTAAATAACACTTAAAATATCGCTCTACAGTTCTCTGCAACGGATATCATTAAAATACCATTAAATATCCAATAGTAATCATATAAATAATCCAAGAATATTGAAAAGGAATATAAACCATATACAATAACAGGATCACCTATGTCTCCAGGCTTAATCAAGTCACCGCTGGTATTGTGTGTGCGTGTGTGTGAGTGTCTATATGTATGTGTGTGTGGATTACTTGTACCATTCATCCTATATTAAATTAGATCAGTAAAATGGACAATTAAGTTAGAAGTTAAATGGTATACGAAATTTTGAAAATTACCAAATGTATTGAAACATAATGCTCATCCGTATCACAGCCAGGTAAATTAGTAAATAATATCAATAACATAACAGCCGTAAAGATCAAATCAGTTAATTAGTTTTATTTTATGTCTTTATTTATTTATTTATTTGTTTATTTATTTATTTATTTATTGACGTGACAGTTGGGCACTACTACGACCCCATTCTTCTCTACTGTAGTTATAAAAAGCGGCTTGTAAATTGAATTGGCTATTTATTTATTTATTTATTTATTTATTTATTTATTTATTTATTTATTTAGCTTGTGGATTTTCTTGTTGGGATTGCCCGTCGATATGTTCGGCTCGCCTAGTGCAATTCTTTCTATTCAACGCCTGTGGGTGGACCTGCGCGTCTGGGTGTGAAATGATGATGAAGAAGCAGGGAGAGGGTGAAACCCGGTGTTGGCATATAAGCTACTCCTTTCGAATAGCACCAAGGGATCCGCTCAAGGCTTAACGTCTCCATTCGACGGGAAACTATCAACAGCGTCATATGCCTTCACTTCATATGAACACCGCGGAGAGGTTTAGAATCGTATCTAGACTTTTGACACGCAATCTGGTAATTAGGATTTGTTTACCACCGCCTCCCTCAAGCCGCAGCCCAAAATTCTGATGGTGAAAATTTTTCCACCATCCAGACTTGAACCGACTGACCATGGTGTAAGACCATTTATAGACTTAACGCCATGGACACCATATGAGCGTAAATTAACGATCAGACGTGTCTTCATTTCACCAGACGTCAGTCCTGCGCCGGCTGACTTGTCCCCATCCGTATATTATTTACTGCATATAATTAAAATATCGCTTATGAGTGTCTGTTCACGGGGATGGATTTTGTACTATTTTATATCTCTTGCTGTCTTCGTGGAAACTATTACGCAGTGTACATTATTGTTTTATTGTCAGATGGTGCGTAGCAACGTGCATGTTACTGCTGTTTATTCAGTCTAGAACACACTGATTCAGTCTCATACAGTACAATGATCGGCAAACTGGTACAGAGAACTGTTCATCATAGAGGGTAAGTGAAGCCTCTGTTGCATTTATAGACTGTGACACACATGAGACCTCCAAATATATTTCTAATGAACTTCCAAGTCCAAAAATCATTATTTAGTTCTGTAGTTTGTGAGGCACAGCAGGGTTAATAATTTTGTCATCTTCCCCCTTAAAACAACAATCACCACTAAAATGAGCACACAGAATGATACTAGGCGCCCTCCAGTCACGCTCGTATGAAGCGAGGCACTGTTACCTGTTCAAATAAAAGAGTATTTAACATTGAAGGGCTGCCTAGTTGAGGTGGTAAAGCCATAGTCAATCCACCCAGAAGGACGTGGGCTCAATTCCCTATCAGGAAGTATTTATAAACAGGATTTCCATTTCTGGAGAGGCAGAAAGGAACCACAGCGGAAGGTTATGGCTTCCAATGCCTGTAACAATGCCTGTAACTTCGGCTCTAAATGAGTTAGAGAGGCCGCCTTCCCCAACCCCCCTGAGAAATTAACCTAGTACTCATTTTTGGTGCAAGCTGAGTTCACCTCAGGGCTATGTGCCCCTCCAGACGTTGAAGAACGTCATGGATTTATACTGCAAAGATATGATGGGTGTGAGTTTGGTGATTTTCGGTCTTATAGTTCTAACAGGTCGTACACCTGGGCCACCAATTAATGAAAAAATTGGAAGAGGTCTTCGAAGAATGAAGGTATCGACAAATCATAATAATCTAAGGGCCATGCGTCCCATGCAGGGCATAAAAATGAAACCTCATACCGTGGGGGTCGGAAGAAAAAAAGAGTAGACAAAAGGAAATCTGATAGGAAATATGAAAGTGTGAGCCTGTTACCAGAAAGTGGAAGCAATAAAAGACTCAGACAGCAGAACAAACTCCCACTTTCCCATGCTGAGAGCCCCTGAGGTCCCCATTATATTCACCTCTTAAGACGGGCAGGTGATACCGTGGTTGTGTTCTACCACACCAAGCAGAGTACCTACGGCTAACAGTGACCACGGCTTTACAGCTCTGCATTCGGGAGGCGATGAGCTGGTCCCAGTGTCGGCTGTGCTGAGAATGGATTTCCATAGTTCTCCATTCACTTCACTAAGGCGAATGCTGAGACCGTTCCTCTTATAGGCCGCGGCTGCGCTCCTATGACCTTCTCCGTACCTCAAATCACCGCAACACATCAGCTGGCCTGAGAGAGGGCGTCTCCCTCTACGAGGCCCACCGCACCCCATCAGGGTACGGAATAAAAACGTTTCAGGAGTAGTAGCCTACGGCCTCTCTCATATGGTATGTCTGGCTCGGAGACAGCGGTTTCTTCTTAAAACGCGTCTCTTTGTTTATATATAACACTCTACACTACCAAGCACATTCTCTTCCAACCCCACCCTCTTTGGTAAAGAAGGAAAAGAACACCCACGGTATCCCCTGTCCCTGGTAAGATATGACTAAAAAGGTGACCAGGGACTTTGAACTTTAGAGCGTGTGTTGGCAACTACGGTTCCCCTAAATTAGTCCGGCATTGCTTCCACTTACTTGTGATAGACTCCTTGCTTTCATCTTTCCTACCTGACCTCCCATGACCAACAATTCTTGTTCTTTTCCCACCCCGACGGTAGACCTAGGGAATCTTTCATTTTCGTGTCGTTCTTGGCCCTTACCTTTCTTTTGTCAATCCCTTCATATTTTTGAGTTGCCAAATCTCTTCGAATTCTCCCTCTGATTACCGTTAATAGAGGATGGTGAGGATGGTTGACCCGTTATACTTCCCCTTAAGGAAATAATCGCCACTGCCATTCCCTCGGACTTTAGAAAGGTAGATATTTCATAATGATCAAGTAAACCCACTTCGACTGTTATTAGCAGACTGGCGCAGTCATGTCCTTTGTAAATATATTTGTGGATATATACTTTATACAATAATATGAACTTGAAAGTCGAGTGAAGTAAAATAATTATAAGGCACTATAAACGATTGTTAATTTTCAAGTCATTACTTTGAACGCGTTTTATAATACGAAGTTCTGCCATTGCCTCGTCTTCGATCAAGGGGATAGCCGTTTACACCATCCTTTGTTTCGGCCATGAAATCTGTTTAGTTCTCCCTTCTACACTTACCATATACCATACAAATTGAATTAGAATTGAGATTACCTCAAGGCCCATATGAGTCTTCACTGCACTGTTTAATAGTATCACCGAGATCAGGTATTTCCGCATGAATGAGTTTGTAAATATCTGAGATGTTCCTGAACTTAGAATTTTCTTCAGGGTATAGCAATAAAAGGACATGGGGCAAACCTCTCTTTTGAAATTCAACAGTATAACGTACAAAAAGTTTTTACTTCACCAGATATTTGTTTTGTGGTTTATTAAACGTAAGTTCCTTCAGTTTTGCGTGAAATACACGGACAGTCATATTGCACCTATTGTTCTCTGCCAAATGTTTTCTTTACACGGCATAAGCCCAAAAGTCCATATCATGTCTACAAGTACGGGCCGTGAAAGCATCAATGTTAACATTTAATGAATTTTGCCGGATGGGCCTAAACACCAAATGTGTCACCAGAGATCTTTTACTTGCCGACATCGTACGACATGGAGTGCCGAATGAACTTTCCTTCAGCCCTTCAAAAATCCGAATACTTCTACCGAGTTTGAACCCACTATCTTGGGATCCGGAGGCCGACACTCTAAACTGAAGAGAAGAAACAATGGAGAAAGCAAAGTCTTGTAAATGCTGTACACTCTGAGAAAAATAAATTATTGACCCATGAGACAAATGATAACAAATAAATGAAGTCTGTATCCGTTTAAGTGCTGTACAACAACATAGCAAGTATCAGAGTTAACGACGAACTGTCTAAAGGCTTCCATGTGTATTAAATAAATAGACAGAGATTTGCTGCAGGGTATATAACAGGAAACTCACCGAATGGATGACAAGTTGGAATTTCCGTTGTTGGGAAGGTAATGTTTATGTTGAAGACACTACTCAATTTGCCAACAGTAAGAAAAAAAATTGCAATTTTGCGGTCGGTGATCACTGGCAGCGGTAGCCCTACCTTCGTGATGTACAAAGCGTATTGTAGCTCCGATGACGTCACGGAAAGAGGCGAATGACACATTCGACCCGTGCAATGCAAGGACATGATAAGTCCGCACATTGTAATGATGAAATATTCTCAAATGTTGCATTAATGTAACGGGTGACATCATTGACATCTCCAATCGCATCATATCTCGCAAGTCAGGTCTATGTAATTGTAGAAGAAGTTGGTTTAAAGTGTGATCTACGTGGTCAAAACTTGAGGATTTTACTCGTCAATGCAACTAGCAAATCATTATTATGCATTAATAAAAATATGGTGACGAAGAAGGTACAATATAATAATAATAATAATAATAATAATAATAATAATAATAATAATAATAATAATAATAATAATAATAATAATAATAATAATAATAATAATAATAATTGAACCGTGAGTTAGGCCTTTCCGGCTATTTGAATCGTCCTCCAGCTCTACTGTAGTGTAGCCTGCTTCAAAATTTCATGAACTCTCTGATGAGCGAAATTTCAACTCTAAGGAGCAGGTCTCAGTACTGGTGATTCACTAGCGCAGCCTAGTATTCAAGGACTTTAACCAATATAAGGAAAGTTTTTGTTCAAATGTTTGATCATGTAATCGGTATTCTTTAGTTTGTGTATTGCCACCTCTGCTAGTAAATTGGTCCTCCTACCATACTGCTTCTCTCTGGAATCCTATAATCCAATCACGCCTTATCATTCTTTTTCCTTCTGGTATGTTCGGCTCGGCAGCTACTTAAGGGCAGGATTTTGTTGTATTCGTGGTCTTGTTTGGCGGCAGTGAAGCTTGTACCGTGCGACTGAAAGTAGGGTACATCTTGAGGAGTAATTATGCAAGTGGGGGATAGGATGGCGTGAGAAAAGCAGTTATAAGATAAGTAGTATACGAACTATGTTACTAATTTGCTGTACACTTGGGGAAAATTTCTACGACCCGTTCTGGAATGTAATTTTCAATTTTAAACCTTAAGTTTTAAATTTAATTTTAAATATTAATTGTAGGGTTTCCTCTGATAAACTTTAAATTAATGTAGGCTTCCGTTCTCCGTCTTTGGACTTTGAATTTTGTCCTGTTGGGATGTTGTAAATTATAAGGATGCACGAGTGATGTAGCATCGTTAAACTTCTTCTCAACTTAAATTTGGTGACTAAGTTTTTCTAACCGTTAAATTTACATTTTTACTTTCGGTTTTTAACATTTTCCCCATAACTTAGTCACCGAGTAGGACGGATTAGCCTCTGCATCTTCGGGCCTTTTGCCCAGTTAGGTAAAATGTGAATTTTCTCGTTAGTGCTTCGTTTTTGTCTCCATTCATTTTGATTTTCGGCCCTTTAATAAAATTTACCTTTCTTGTTTTTTCCTTTTCCACTTTTATGGCCGTGTATCATGAGCCTTCTTCTCCTGCCCACTATGGATCGGTAGATCCCATTTTCTTGGTTATTCCTCGGTCCGGTAAATAACGAGTGTACGACTATTTTCTAGCACCTGATTGTGGCTCTTTCAAATGTAAATGTAGTCTACTGGTCTATTTGAGGAAATTTGGTAAATTAATGTGAAATGGACCCGTGGGTTCGAGACTTTTGCTTTGGTAGATCCTATTTTCTTGGTTATTCCTCTGTCCTGTAAATAACGAGTGTACGACTATTTTCTAGCAAATAATTGTGGTTCTTTCAAATGTAAATGTAACCTGCTGGTCCATTTGAGGAAATTTGGTAAATTAATGTGAAATGGACGAGTTGGGTTCGAGACTCTTGCTTTGGTAGATCCTATTTTCTTGGTTATTCCTCTCTCCTGTAAATAACGAGTGTATGACTATTTTCTAGCAAATGATTGTGGCTCTTTCAAATGTAAATGTAATCTGCTGGTCCGTTTTAGGAAATTTGGCAAATTAATATGAAATGGACTCGTGGGTTCGAGACTCTTGCTTTGATATACTGCTTTCCTGGGTTTAAGACCCTTGTAAAGTTTTATAAATGTAACTACTGGGTTCGAGCCCATCTTTGTAAATTGTGTCAGAAGTTACGGCTTCTTTTTGAAATGGTATTTGACATACCTTGGCCAAACTGTACAAGTAATCTATTCCTTATAATTCGGCGTATAAAGACAAAATTTTGATGAATAAATCTGTGTGATGTGTGAGCTTTTATGCCCATGGAAGTAAATCTCTCTGGACTGTTGAGGTATTTCTGTTATCTTTGAATTTCAGAGCTCACCTTGTTAAAGAGCTGACGATCTTACCTTAGGGGTTCAAGTTTCTCAGTTTTAGTAATTTTTCGGAGCCTAGGGCTCTACTTGTTGGTTTCTGAGCTTTTGCTCTTTTCTGGTTGTTTGTAAAATTGTAATTTCGATGTAAAAAAGGCAGAAAATGAAATTTTCTCAAATTTTAACACATTTTCTTGAATTTTAACATTTGCCTTTTCCACCCATTCACCCCTCACGCTTCTTCCCCTCTCTTCTCCGCGGAAATAGTGGCAATAATAATAATAATAATAATAATAATAATAATAATAATAATAATAATAATAATAATAATAATAATAATAATAATAACAATAGTAATTTCTTCTTTCCTGGCATTTTCCCGAGTTATATGTGGTCAACACTAACGTGGATTAGACCCGTTTTATGGCTGGATGCCCCTGTTTACACCAACTCTATGCAGAGTGACATATTCACAGTATAATATATTTCTGAGGCGGTTAGCTGTGTAATGTGTTGTGTGTAGGTGAAGATGTGGATTAAGACAATCACAAACACCCGGACCCTTAATTTGACGCCATCTAGTCTTACTGGTCGTCAATTCTGACGTTCTATTTTACTCTACCAAATGGCAGAGTAAATCGGATCTCTCTTGGTGGCTGTGTTTCAATTAACTTTGTAGGTTGAATACCAAATGTATCCCCGGATATCTTTTACATGCCGGTATCATACGAGAGGGGATGCCGAATAAACTTCTTTCTGCCCTCCAAAAATTCGACAATCTCTATCGAGTTTGAACCCACGATCTTGGGATCCGGAGGCCGACAATATAGCTCCGATCTACATAAAGAGCTTACATAACGGAGAATGTAGTTTTTCTTGATGGACATGCCCTAATTCAACCCTCAAGATGTAAAAAATGGAAAGGGATAAAACATGAAAAATGGGCAACGTTTCGAAGCGAAAGGTAGCGTTCATCTCTCTTGACGTGGTTTCCTCTGTTTTGTGGCTGTCAGGCCATATTTTGAAGAAGTAATTGGTAACCTATGTTATTTTTTGTTTACACAACGTAATTTGCTTTACTTCGCACAGGTGCAGATAGGTTATATGGGGACGATGGAATAGGAAAATGCTAGGAGTGGGAAGGAAGGGGTACAACCCCAGCATTTCCCTGGTGTGAAAATGGGAAACCACGGAAAATCATATTCAGGGTTGCCGCCAGTGGGGCTCGAACCCACTATCTTCCGGGTGCAAGCTCACACGGCCAACTCGCCCTGTGACGTTTTGTTTATTGAAAGTGAAGGATTCTTTGGGACTGATGTTACAAATATGACGTTTTTCAAATAACTGTTTACACTTGTTAGTTGCCAACAGCCGTAGCCGTGTTGAAACACCGGATCCCTCGAGATCTCCGAAGTTAAGCAACATTGGGCGTGGTCAGGAGTTGGATGGGTTGCCACGCGCTGTTGGTGGGGGATAAGGGAATGGAGGAGCGGAAAGGAGCTGGCCACTCTACCGCACGTAAACTCCGGTTCAGGAACACCTCTGCGCAGGTTCGGACCTGCCTTCGTGCAGAACAACCCTTACCTTACCTTCTTAGTAGTTCTCATCTATATGCGCGTTATCGGTGGAGAACGGTAGTTTTCTTTTCTCCTCATTTTCTAAAAGTACCAGTTTGAAGTCAACAGTTGGGAAGCGGGCATTCTCTGGATATCTTGTCAAATCACGACAGATAACACTCGGGAATGTGAAGTAAGAGGATACTCCAAGAGAGAACGAAATAGGCATCAGCTCGTAGTATTTCTTTTGACACCCTTAGAACGAGCGGGTATTTCTTTTTATTTCCACTTATATCTGAGAGAAATCAAAGATTTTGTTAAGAAGAAAACTATGAAAAGAAAAGAAAATGCCACTAGTTAAACCTTAGTTCCCATGTCTCCCTCCAAATGCTCTCCTCTTGGTTAATATAGTCTTTATATTGAAGCAGACACAAAATTCGAAACTTTTGACATAATTATGACACTGTAACTCAGTGTATATTTATGATTGAAGTACACACAAGATACTTGTAATATAGGGTTTTTCCATATAAAACCTGACCGCCTGCGCACGACTGAGCCAAGACAGACCGGCTGACTGTCTCCTCCCACACCCACGGTCCATCTGACTGTCTGGCTTTCTTCCTGCACTATACTAGACTTAATTAAAGTTGGCGTCTGACAGGTAAGGTTGGAGGGAGGAGCACTACACGTGCCATTTCACGATGTTGTCACATTCCAGCATTCCTTTCTACATGCTCTTACCCCTCGCTTCCGGCTTACTTGTTCCCTCCTTCATTCTGACCGCTGTGATCTGTTGTAGACTACCTGGCCAGGTGGTGTCGTCCTATTTGCGATCACGCTTATACAAACAATCAGGTTCTTATCAGTGACAGTGACAGGTTTGGCAACTCCCAGCAAGACGAGCTGCCCTGAAGTTTTATCTCCATGGCAACCGCAGTCGCCCTACCCTCGTTTCCATGGCAACCACACAGCCACTCCCTTTATCCCGCCTCGGCAGGCAGTAAACGGACCTCCCTCTAAGAAATGTCACACGCCAACTCTTATTAATAGCAGTATACACGTCCACACTTCCAGAAATTCAATTGACGATATGTTGAATATGTTTGAGAACGCTGGTTCCGTGGTAAACCAGAAAAAAATGCGAAGACGTACATTGTTAACAGATAGAAATTGGCGAAGAAAGTTCGCCACAAGAAACACTACCGAAATGAACACGGCAAGCTGTGCTTTCAGTGACTTATGCACATACAGAAACAAAATAATTACAATAAAACCTTTCACATGTACACGTGTTCATAATTTAAAATCAGCTGATCCCTATCACGTGTGCGGTTTCTGTCAGGAATCGTTCGAAATGTTTTTGCAGAAGGACGACATTTCCAGCACTTGGTAAGAGTTTAGTTTAGTTTCCAACATTGTACATGCCGATTTACAGATTTAAGAAGCGAAGAGAGAGTGCAGGCCAGCTGTAGCCAGGTGAGTCGTGAATGTGGGGGGAAGTTAGCCGGCCGACCGGCCTTGGCTCAACCGCGTACGAGCGGTCAGGTTCTATTAAAAAAAAATCCTATATCTAGTAAATGCACTAAATATAATATACTAATATTTTAAAATATATTTTAGGCCTATAATACCTGTCGACACCGAAGGAGCTGTATGCCGTGGTTGGTCGGAGTATATAATTATAAGAGGAGCTATAGTGACGCTATTCGTTTTCGTTGCGATATTCGCCATGACGTTTGGTGCTCACTATTATTATGATTCGGTGTCACACACAGAAGACCCAGGAGGAGCAAAAAGTATGTCCCTGCATATTGTTACTGGAACTTGGGGTCTACTCTTAATTCCAATTATGGGTAAGTTTGTTTATACACTTGTCTAATTTTCAAGTCAAGAACTGGCCCTCAGGGCAGAATTCAAAAGAGCTGTTAGTAAATTGCCTTAAACAGTATAATATTATACTCTTCATAACATTTACTAGAGTTTGATCGTTAAATCTGGGCTAAGTGTTTTCGGAGGCGATATTTCATAAACTGTTCTTTCCGAATAGTTCCCTTTTCATTTACTCGCCTACGATGTTAGTTATTCTCAAGAACTGCAGCAGATTTTTACAATGACTATCCGAATATTATAGTGATCTGTAAATTGTAAATAAAGGTCTAGATAAATCTTTGAAAGCAATGTCCTTACCGTTTTTGCTCTATTTGCAATAGTTTTGGAATGATAGAACTTTTAAGAGGCAAAGTTAGGCACTTTCTCGGCTGCTGTATAGAGATAGCTCAAACGAGGCGCACTTAATAAAGGAAAATAAAGAGAAGTCGCAAAATACGTTTGACCTTTACAATTTCTGTTATTCTCAAATAATTACAGAGAGAACAAAATCAGCATGGAAATTAATTTTAGATAATAACAAGAACATCAAAATTTACACCAAATTTTACTGAAATATCTCCAGTCGTTTCTAAGTTACGGCGGAACAAACCCTCAGACAAATATCGCTCCCACTTACAATTTTATGTGCAGACATATCTGTAATAGAACTGCTGGCCCTTGCGCTCCTTATTTTGTTTGGAGATACGCAACCCCACGAATGTTTAGCCAGCCTAAAAACATTAATACGTGATCCTATATTGCCTCAGTACCACTAAACCAGTGTTCGAAATTATAAACGAAGTCATTAACAGCAATGTTTTTTTCAGTGACGTAAACTGGTATGAATGATTGAAACGATCACAGCTGAGAACAGCATTCGGCACGTAAAGGCTATATACTAAACAACAAATGCCGCCTTCCCATTCTCTCTTTTTTTTATGGCTCATCACATCCACCACCTTGACTAGATACATATTAAAATCACGAGACATAACCATCAACAAACTAACCTCAATGTAAGTAGGTATCAATAATGGAGGTTCCCTTACCAAAGTAAATGCTCAACCAAAATATTCAGAATGAAGTCGGATTTCAAGCTTAATGAGGAATTAAGTAAATAAACACACTCTACCACACTCACTCAATTTAATGTTATATAATTATTTCTTCCTTTATTTTGATATACGCGTTACCATAACCGTATTCTTCTGTGTTTCCCAGGTGTAAACAATACAGCTCTCTTCTTGACATTTGCTTTAACTTGTTGGACTGGCACACTGTAGTAATACACACAAGCAAATATATTACATGTATATATGCCATTTTTTTACTTTGCACCGACATATAGGTCTTATGGCAACGACGGAATAGGAAAGGCCTAGGAGTGGGAAGGAAGCGGACGTGGCCTTGATTAAGGTGCATCCCAAGCATTTTCCTAGTGTGAAAATGGGAAACCACAGAATACCATCTTCAGGTCTGCCGACCGTGGGTTTCGAACCCAATATCTCCCGGATGCAAACTTACAGCCACGTCCCTAACCGCACGGCCAACTCGTCCGGTATGAAAAAATGAAAATCCATCCGGTATGCCGTAAATATCAAAAGGCTAAGTCTGCAAATCGTACCTCATGACAAGATAAGGTTAGGTTATGTTAGGTTGCTATGAGCTTTACGTCGCACCGACACAGATAGGTCTTATGGCGACGATGGCATAGGAAATGCCTAGGAAGTGGAAGGAAGCGACCGTGGCCTTAATTAAGGTACAGCCCCAGCATTTGCCTGGTGTGAAAATGGGAAACCACGGAAAACCATCTTCAGGGCTGCCGATAGTGGGATTCGAACCTACTATCTCCCGGATGCAAGCTCACAGCCGCGCGCCACTATGCGCACGGCCAACTCGCCCGGTAAGGTAATGTTAGGTTAGGTTAAGTAAGCTTAGGTTGATAACGAAATTTCCTTCCATTGCAACTGAATTGATCTTTATAGAGGAGGTAACGTTGCTTTCCCTTTCGGAGGAGTTCTTTCAAATTTTTCTTGCTTCTAATACATTCGAACTGAATTCCATACATACGAATTGGACGAAATAAGACCGTATTAATAAAATGCTGCGTTTGTCATTTAACACTATCTAATTTATTAAATGCATTATTCGAAGAAGCCACAATTCTACTTACGTGGTGTTACTCAAACAGATTTACAATCCTATGGAAAGAGAAAATATGCTTTATTTATTCTACCAAATGTAACAGTAGAGATTTTCACGGTACGGCAGCGACAGTACTTCTTCTTCTTCTTCTTCTTCTTCTTGAAAGGTGTGGTTGGACTCATGTGTTATCGTCCAGTCACGAACAGCGACAGTACGTATAATCTAGCAAGTCACGAAACACTCATGACTACATAGTGCCAACATGCAGGATTAACAGCTATAATTTTGTCAAATTTCGATTTTCTAGGTCGTTTGGCAGATTATGTGGGCCATATTGATGTACGGGAAGAGGGTAAAAGTTAGGACTTTCAGGAAACTGTTATGCCCATGAAAATGAGAGGTCATCGCTTTGGAAAAATATACCCCACTGGGAGAAGGAAATGACACTTGTTTTCTAGCTGAGCCTCAAATTTCAAAACCGGTAATGGTTTTGATGCTTCCTCAGTTCAATGGTATGTGAAGAGATGTCGCTCGTGGGCATCTGGAAATCTATAAAGCTCGTGTCCGTAGACCTACCTGTACAGTACATAAATGAGCTCTTGCGGCATAAAATATCTGGCTCCTCAGTGTCTTCGGAAATAATGGAATGTAAAGCAACATTATTAAAAACAGCCTCAGACGCCCTAGTCGTGGATTGTTTGTTTTAAGGCTTTGAACGAAGATTTTCCAAGGGCAGCTCGGTTTTTAATTTGTTATAGTAGAAGTCACAAACTCTCAAAAGTGTCACAACCTACCTACTGACACAAAATGTAAGTTTCAGTTAACGGTACGTTATGCAACTTTAATCGGCTGCGAAGGAAAATATGCACGATAGAAATAGTGCATAGTATTACTGAAAGGAAAGCGAGTCCAGGCTTCCGGATTACCACTCTCATGCACACGGAGAAATTAAGGAAGAAACTAAGACTGTTAACAAAGTTGATATTAACTGAAGACAGGATAATGACTGAGGACAGCAGGATAGGAGAAATGTGTCAATACCATGTAGATGTATTGAAAAGAAACGACCCTCGCTAAATTCTGAAGACATAACTTACGGATTTAAGAAAGCGGTAACAGAGAATTTAGGAGCAGGGATTCTTAGGTATTCAGAGAAGAAGGTGACTTATGGTGTTATACTTAAGCCTAAAGAGTCAAGAAATTAAAGCAGGAAACGAAAGTAGAAGATAAATATAGTAAAAATTATGGCAAATGCCAGGAAATATCTTACGGTGTGAAATAATGGACTACACTCCACGATACTGTTGAAATAGTAAGAGCCACGCTTAGTACTATTTGAAGACGATTTGTAACCTCCAACGGTATTCTTCAAATATCACGCGGAATGGCAGCTTGATGTCTCTATCGCCTTCTACCCAACGAACAACCACGAGTTTACAGGAATTATGACGAACTAGCAAATGTACCCGTGCTTCGCTACGGTATTCTACATTGTATACGGATATCGACGTAAATACTGTGCGTGCAGCAAATGAGATTGTTTTAAAATTGCATGTCTCTTAGCCTTATCCGAGAAATAGCATGGGGAGGTCCACATACGTTGTTTCCAATGTAAAGTGAGGGTTGCGGAGTTGTGATGATAACGCCAGGCTCACTTGCCTACTGCCATTCACAATCGAGTTGGCAAGTTT
This sequence comes from Anabrus simplex, assembly GCF_040414725.1. Classification (NCBI taxonomy): domain Eukaryota; kingdom Metazoa; phylum Arthropoda; class Insecta; order Orthoptera; family Tettigoniidae; genus Anabrus; species Anabrus simplex. The sequence continues at coordinate 218,048,012 of NC_090267.1, read as the reverse complement.
ACATTATAATTGCAGGCCCCAATGCCTACTGCGCGGTCACAATCGATTTGGGGAGTTTTAGTTACAATGGCAGACCCATTTCCTACTTTCAGACAGGTTACAGTTGAGGAGTTTTTATTATAATACCAGGCAACTTCCCTACCACCAGTCAAAATTGAGTTGTGCAGTTATCATTATAATGACAGTCCCTTTTTACTGCTGCTAGCCAGCTTACTGCCAGTCACACAGAATTAGTGAGTTTCCATGAAAATAGCAGGCCACAATGCCTAATGCTAGTCAAATTTTAGATTGGAACATTTGTTTATAATGGCGGGCACCCTGGCCTAGAGCCAAACACAATAGAGTAGGGGACTTTCGAACAAAACTGCATGATCCCTTGCCTTCTGCAAGACAAATCGAAAAGTGAATTATTCATTAAAATGGTAGGCCCTCCTTACTAATGCCAGTTACACAGGAGTTGGAGAAGGACCCCATTCCTACTGCCAGCAGTCAAAGTCGGTGTAGGGAGTACTGATTACAATAGCAGACACATCCTTTCTCGATCTCTACAAATCGACATCAATGAATATATATACAGATGGACATACGAAAGTATATGAATGTTTACAATATTGCAGACCTTCATTTACAGATTAACTGCTGCTAAACGGTACGTCATATCGACGAAGGATTGTACCGTAAGGCGCAGTATTTAGCGATCTAAATGGCTGGTCCTATGATATTTTCTCGCATCTAATCTATTCATGGGTCAGATTGAATCAAAAACGTTGAATAGGTTGAAATTTGTGTAAGAATATCTTACATTTCCATTACTTTTCGGATAATTATGTGACATAGCATTTGGCTCACATATGGGTACTGGGTGGGCCAATGTTCGTGTAGAGTTTGATCATACTATCTTTCCTGTAAGTGATTGAAATTATGCACATGAGAAGAAAAGGTTTAGAAATTAATTTCCATTAAGGCAGGTAGATTTCCATAAAGTTTGGTTGTGTGTATTTAGAGGGAGTGCAAAATCACGGTTTCGGTTTCGTATAAACCCCCAATTAGTTCAGGGATTTAGAAACAATATTTGCCCTAAAACCTCCCCAAAGGACAGGTGGATTCTAAATATGAAGTTTGGTGGAAATATATCCAGTAGTTTTCAAGTTAGAGAAAGACAAACAGACCAACAAACAAAGAAACAAACAAACAAACTAACTAACTAACTAACAGACACCAAGGAAACCTACCCCTGGACAGATGGATGCTATATATAAAATTTGGTTCAAATATCTTGTTAGTTTTCAAGTTGTAAGAAGTACGCTTTACACGCACCCGCTGGGATTTGTACCGAAAAACGGTCCGTTAATGATATATCCCTTACTAAATCCTGTTATCGAAATGATGCACATGAGAAAAAAAGGTTTAGAAATTCATTTTCATTAAGGCAGGTTGATTTCCATTAAGTTCGGTTGTGTATACTTTGAGGGAGTGCAAAATCACGGTTTCGGTTTCGTAAAAATCCCCACTCAGTTCAGGGATTTAGAAACGATATTTGAGCTAAAACCTACCCAAGGAGAGGTGGATTCTAAATATGAAGTTTGGTGGAAACATATCCAGTAGTTTTCAAGTTATAGGACAGACAAACAGACAAACAGACAAACAGACAAACAGACACCAAAGATAAAAATGATGCAGATGGTCATTATTACACCTGAAACGGATAACTGTACGGAAATTTCGCCAAAATCAATGTACAGACACACGGTCGTTACGCTTTTATTTTTTGCGCTAAAACCTACCCAAGGACAGGTGGATTCTAAATATGAAGTTTGGTGGAAATATATCCAGTAGTTTTCAAGTTATAGAAGGAGAGACAAACAGACAAACAGACAAACAAACAGACAAACGGACACCAAAGCTAAAAATGATGCAGATGGTCATAATTACAGGTGAAACGGATAACTGTACGGAAATTTCGCCAAAATAATCAATGTACAGACACACGGTCGTTACGATTTAATTTATATAGATGACGGATAAGCATGAGCACGTTGAAAAGTGCAGACTTCCACTTCGAGATTCATATCTCCTAAACGGTTTATGATATTAAGAAACGGTTTGCGCCATCAGACGTCTCATTTATCGCTCTACATGTTTGTTTCTAAACCATTTCCTCGTATCTCCCATATTAAGGGGGTAAATTGAGATCAAATTTTGAATAGGGTGAAATTTGGGTGCATTTTTAACATTTTACATTACGTTTTGCCTACTTATGTATAAGCTAGAATCATGAACTTTGGTACACACATGTCCCTTAATCGTGCCAATGTGCGCACACAACGTGATGATCCTATCATTCTTATAAGTGTGTCAAACAATGAAATATACTTGTAAAAATCACCAAATTTACGAACAATCCAGAAATACGGCCAAATTTAACGTATAAGGGAGAGAGATACGACAAAATGTCACAGGACCAAAGTTGTAGATCACTCCGAATTGAAGGGACATTGTGCCATCCGTTTTGTGAGACGACTTACCGTTTAGCCAAAAAAATAGCTCAAAAGGAATGTCTGCACAGTCATTAAAATTGCCTATATATTTCGATATCTTAGGGGGGTAAAAAGTGAAAAATTTGAACATCTTGGAATTTTCCCGTCGGTTAGGGACCAAAAGCTATAATTTCACCAAATTTCAATTGTCTACTTCGTCTGGCAGGTTGTGCCGCCATTTTGATTTGAGGGGATAGGGGATAAAAATGAGGAAATTCTCGAAAATTTTTAAGCCCTCGAAACCTATAGGTTATCGTTTTGGATATACTATACGACTGTGTTCTTATGCTGAGCCCAAAATTTGAGCCCTCCCAGCGTGCCCCCTTCAGGCAATTTTGAGAATTTCCGATTTTTCTAGGGATCCTGGGGTCATCAGTTTCCTCCGTACCAAGTTTCAAATTTCTGAGATTTCTGGAAGTGCCTCATTAATTCACGTCTTTTTTCATTTTTAAATATTTATATATACATCTCTCCAGCCCGACTTGCTTTTATATATATAGATGACAGATAAGCATGAGCACGTTGAAAAGTGCAGACTTCCACTTCGAGATTCATATCTCCTAAACGGTTTATGATATTAAGAAACTGTTTGCGCCATCAGACGCCTCATTTATCCCTCTACATATTTGTTTCTAAACCATTTCCTCGTATCTCCCATATTAAGCGGGTAAATTGAGATCACATTTTGAATAGGGTGAAATTTGGGTGCATTTTTAACATTTTACATTACTTTCTGCCTACTTATGTATAAGCTAGAATCATGAAATTTGGTACACACATGTCCCTTAATCGTGCCAACGTGCGCACACAACGTGATGATCCTATCATTCTTATAAGTGTGTCAAACAATGAAATATACTTGTAAAAATCACCAAATTTACGAACAATCCAGAAATACGGCCAAATTTAACGTATAAGGGAGAGAGATACGACAAAATGTCACAGGACCAAAGTTGTAGATCACTCCGAATTGAAGAGACATTGTGCCATCCGTTTTGTGAGACGACTTACCGTTTAGCCAAAAAATAGCTCAAAAGGAATGTCTGCACAGTCATTAAAATTGCCTATATATTTCGATATCTTAGGGGGGTAAAAAGTGAAAAATTTGAACATCTTGGAATTTTCCCGTCGGTTAGGGACCAAAAGCTATAATTTCACCAAATTTCAATTGTCTACTTCGTCTGGCAGGTTGTGCCGCCATTTTGATTTGGGGGGATAGGGGATAAAAATGAGGAAATTCTCGAAAATTTTTAAGCCAACGAAACCTATAGGTTATCGTTTTGGATATACTATACGACTGTGTTCTTATGCTGAGCCCAAAATTTGAGCCCCCCAGCGTGCCCCCTTCAGGGAGTTTTGAAAATTTCAGATTTTTCTAGGGATCCTGGGGTCATCAGTTTCCTCCGTACCAAGTTTCAAATTTCTGAGATTTCTGGAAGTGCCTCATTAATTCACGTCTTTTTTCATTTTTAAATATTTATATATACATCGCTCCAGCCCGACTTGCTTTTATATATATAGATGACAGATAAGCATGAGCACGTTGAAAAGTGCAGACTTCCACTTCGAGATTCATATCTCCTAAACAGTTTATGATATTAAGAAACGGTTTGCGCCATCAGACGCCTCATTTATCGCTCTACATGTTTGTTTCTAAACCATTTCCTCGTATCTCCCATATTAAGGGGGTAAATTGAGATCAAATTTTGAATAGGGTGAAATTTGGGTGCATTTTTAACATTTTACATTACTTTTTGCCTACTTATGTATAAGCTAGAATCATGAAATTTGGTACACACATGTCCCTTAATCGTGCCAATGTGCGCACACAACGTGATGATCCTATCATTCTTGTAAGTGTGTCAAACAATGAAATATACTTGTAAAAATCACCAAATTTACGAACAATCCAGAAATACGGCCAAATTTAACGTATAAGGGAGAGAGATACGACAAAATGTCACAGGACCAAAGTTGTAGATCACTCCGAATTGAAGGGACATTGTGCCATCCGTTTTGTGATACGACTTACCGATTAGCCAAAAAATAGCTCAAAAGGAATGTCTGCACAGTCATTAAAATTGCCTATATATTTCGATATCTTAGGGGGGTAAAAAGTGAAAAATTTGAACATCTTGGAATTTTCCCGTCGGTTAGGGACCAAAAGCTATAATTTCACCAAATTTCAATTGTCTACTTCGTCTGGCAGGTTGTGCCGCCATTTTGATTTGGGGGGATAGGGGATAAAAATGAGGAAATTCTCGAAAATTTTTAAGCCCACGAAACCTATAGGTTATCGTTTTGGATATACTATACGACTGTGTTCTTATGCTGAGCCCAAAATTTGAGCCCCCCAGCGTGCCCCCTTCAGGGAGTTTTGAAAATTTCAGATTTTTCTAGGGATCCTGGGGTCATCAGTTTCCTCCGTACCAAGTTTCAAATTTCTGAGATTTCTGAAAGTGCCTCATTATTTCACGTCTTTTTTCATTTTTAAATATTTATATATACATCGCTCCAGCCCGACTTGCTTTTACATATATAGATGACAGATAAGCATGAGCACGTTGAAAAGTGCAGACTTCCACTTCGAGATTCATATCTCCTAAACAGTTTATGATATTAAGAAACGGTTTGCGCCATCAGACGCCTCATTTATCGCTCTACATGTTTGTTTCTAAACCATTTCCTCGTATCTCCCATATTAAGGGGGTAAATTGAGATCAAATTTTGAATAGGGTGAAATTTGGGTGCATTTTTAACATTTTACATTACTTTTTGCCTACTTATGTATAAGCTAGAATCATGAAATTTGGTACACACATGTCCCTTAATCGTGCCAACGTGCGCACACAACGTGATGATCCTATCATTCTTATAAGTGTGTCAAACAATGAAATATACTTGTAAAAATCACCAAATTTACGAACAATCCAGAAATACGGCCAAATTTAACGTATAAGGGAGAGAGATACGACAAAATGTCACAGGACCAAAGTTGTAGATCACTCCGAATTGAAGCGACATTGTGCCATCCGTTTTGTGAGACGACTTACCGTTTAGCCAAAAAATAGCTCAAAAGGAATGTCTGCACAGTCATTAAAATTGCCTATATATTTCGATATCTTAGGGGGGTAAAAAGTGAAAAATTTGAACATCTTGGAATTTTCCCGTCGGTTAGGGACCAAAAGCTATAATTTCACCAAATTTCAATTGTCTACTTCGTCTGGCAGGTTGTGCCGCCATTTTGATTTGGGGGGATAGGGGACAAAAATGAGGAAATTCTCGAAAATTTTTAAGCCCACGAAACCTATAGGTTATCGTTTTGGATATACTATACGACTGTGTTCTTATGCTGAGCCCAACATTTGAGCCCCCCAGCGTGCCCCCTTCAGGGAATTTTGAGAATTTCCGATTTTTCTAGGGATCCTGGGGTCATCAGTTTCCTCCGTACCAAGTTTCAAATTTCTGAGATTTCTGGAAGTGCCTCATTAATTCACGTCTTTTTTCATTTTTAAATATTTATATATACATCGCTCCAGCCCGACTTGCTTTTATATATATAGATGACAGATAAGCATGAGCACGTTGAAAAGTGCAGACTTCCACTTCGAGATTCATATCTCCTAAACGGTTTATGATATTAAGAAACGGTTTGCACCATCAGACGCCTCATTTATCGCTCTACATATTTGTTTCTAAACAATTTCCTCGTATCTCCCATATTAAGGGGGTAAATTGAAATCAAATTTTGAATAGGGTGAAATTTGGGTGCATTTTTAACATTTTACATTACTTTTTGCCTACTTATGTATAAGCTAGAATCATGAAATTTGGTACACACATGTCCCTTAATCGTGCCAATGTGCGCACACAACGTGATGATCCTATCATTCTTATAAGTGTGTCAAACAATGAAATATACTTGTAAAAATCACCAAATTTACGAACAATCCAGAAATACGGCCAAATTTAACGTATAAGGGAGAGAGATACGACAAAATGTCACAGGACCAAAGTTGTAGATCACTCCGAATTGAAGGGACATTGTGCCATCCGTTTTGTGAGACGACTTACCGTTTAGCCAAAAAAATAGCTCAAAAGGAATGTCTGCACAGTCATTAAAATTGCCTATATATTTCGATATCTTAGGGGGGTAAAAAGTGAAAAATTTGAACATCTTGGAATTTTCCCGTCGGTTAGGGACCAAAAGCTATAATTTCACCAAATTTCAATTGTCTACTTCGTCTGGCAGGTTGTGCCGCCATTTTGATTTGGGGGGATAGGGGATAAAAATGAGGAAATTCTCGAAAATTTTTAAGCCCGCGAAACCTATAGGTTATCGTTTTGGATATACTATACGACTGTGTTCTTATGCTGAGCCCAAAATTTGAGCCCCCCCAGCGTGCCCCCTTCAGGGAGTTTTGAAAATTTCAGATTTTTCTAGGGATCCTGGGGTCATCAGTTTCCTCCGTACCAAGTTTCAAATTTCTGAGATTTCTGGAAGTGCCTCATTAATTCACGTCTTTTTTCATTTTTAAATATTTATATATACATCGCTCCAGCCCGACTTGCTTTTATATATATAGATGACAGATAAGCATGAGCACGTTGAAAAGTGCAGACTTCCACTTCGAGATTCATATCTCCTAAACAGTTTATGATATTAAGAAACGGTTTGCGCCATCAGACGCCTCATTTATCGCTCTACATGTTTGTTTCTAAACCATTTCCTCGTATCTCCCATATTAAGGGGGTAAATTGAGATCAAATTTTGAATAGGGTGAAATTTGGGTGCATTTTTAACATTTTACATTACTTTTTGCCTACTTATGTATAAGCTAGAATCATGAAATTTGGTACACACATGTCCCTTAATCGTGCCAACGTGCGCACACAACGTGATGATCCTATCATTCTTATAAGTGTGTCAAACAATGAAATATACTTGTAAAAATCACCAAATTTACGAACAATCCAGAAATACGGCCAAATTTAACGTATAAGGGAGAGAGATACGACAAAATGTCACAGGACCAAAGTTGTAGATCACTCCGAATTGAAGGGACATTGTGCCATCCGTTTTGTGAGACGACTTACCGTTTAGCCAAAAAAATAGCTCAAAAGGAATGTCTGCACAGTCATTAAAATTGCCTATATATTTCGATATCTTAGGGGGGTAAAAAGTGAAAAATTTGAACATCTTGGAATTTTCCCGTCGGTTAGGGACCAAAAGCTATAATTTCACCAAATTTCAATTGTCTACTTCGTCTGGCAGGTTGTGCCGCCATTTTGATTTGAGGGGATAGGGGATAAAAATGAGGAAATTCTCGAAAATTTTTAAGCCCTCGAAACCTATAGGTTATCGTTTTGGATATACTATACGACTGTGTTCTTATGCTGAGCCCAAAATTTGAGCCCTCCCAGCGTGCCCCCTTCAGGCAATTTTGAGAATTTCCGATTTTTCTAGGGATCCTGGGGTCATCAGTTTCCTCCGTACCAAGTTTCAAATTTCTGAGATTTCTGGAAGTGCCTCATTAATTCACGTCTTTTTTCATTTTTAAATATTTATATATACATCTCTCCAGCCCGACTTGCTTTTATATATATAGATGACAGATAAGCATGAGCACGTTGAAAAGTGCAGACTTCCACTTCGAGATTCATATCTCCTAAACGGTTTATGATATTAAGAAACTGTTTGCGCCATCAGACGCCTCATTTATCCCTCTACATATTTGTTTCTAAACCATTTCCTCGTATCTCCCATATTAAGCGGGTAAATTGAGATCACATTTTGAATAGGGTGAAATTTGGGTGCATTTTTAACATTTTACATTACTTTCTGCCTACTTATGTATAAGCTAGAATCATGAAATTTGGTACACACATGTCCCTTAATCGTGCCAACGTGCGCACACAACGTGATGATCCTATCATTCTTATAAGTGTGTCAAACAATGAAATATACTTGTAAAAATCACCAAATTTACGAACAATCCAGAAATACGGCCAAATTTAACGTATAAGGGAGAGAGATACGACAAAATGTCACAGGACCAAAGTTGTAGATCACTCCGAATTGAAGAGACATTGTGCCATCCGTTTTGTGAGACGACTTACCGTTTAGCCAAAAAATAGCTCAAAAGGAATGTCTGCACAGTCATTAAAATTGCCTATATATTTCGATATCTTAGGGGGGTAAAAAGTGAAAAATTTGAACATCTTGGAATTTTCCCGTCGGTTAGGGACCAAAAGCTATAATTTCACCAAATTTCAATTGTCTACTTCGTCTGGCAGGTTGTGCCGCCATTTTGATTTGGGGGGATAGGGGATAAAAATGAGGAAATTCTCGAAAATTTTTAAGCCAACGAAACCTATAGGTTATCGTTTTGGATATACTATACGACTGTGTTCTTATGCTGAGCCCAAAATTTGAGCCCCCCAGCGTGCCCCCTTCAGGGAGTTTTGAAAATTTCAGATTTTTCTAGGGATCCTGGGGTCATCAGTTTCCTCCGTACCAAGTTTCAAATTTCTGAGATTTCTGGAAGTGCCTCATTAATTCACGTCTTTTTTCATTTTTAAATATTTATATATACATCGCTCCAGCCCGACTTGCTTTTATATATATAGATGACAGATAAGCATGAGCACGTTGAAAAGTGCAGACTTCCACTTCGAGATTCATATCTCCTAAACAGTTTATGATATTAAGAAACGGTTTGCGCCATCAGACGCCTCATTTATCGCTCTACATGTTTGTTTCTAAACCATTTCCTCGTATCTCCCATATTAAGGGGGTAAATTGAGATCAAATTTTGAATAGGGTGAAATTTGGGTGCATTTTTAACATTTTACATTACTTTTTGCCTACTTATGTATAAGCTAGAATCATGAAATTTGGTACACACATGTCCCTTAATCGTGCCAATGTGCGCACACAACGTGATGATCCTATCATTCTTGTAAGTGTGTCAAACAATGAAATATACTTGTAAAAATCACCAAATTTACGAACAATCCAGAAATACGGCCAAATTTAACGTATAAGGGAGAGAGATACGACAAAATGTCACAGGACCAAAGTTGTAGATCACTCCGAATTGAAGGGACATTGTGCCATCCGTTTTGTGATACGACTTACCGATTAGCCAAAAAATAGCTCAAAAGGAATGTCTGCACAGTCATTAAAATTGCCTATATATTTCGATATCTTAGGGGGGTAAAAAGTGAAAAATTTGAACATCTTGGAATTTTCCCGTCGGTTAGGGACCAAAAGCTATAATTTCACCAAATTTCAATTGTCTACTTCGTCTGGCAGGTTGTGCCGCCATTTTGATTTGGGGGGATAGGGGATAAAAATGAGGAAATTCTCGAAAATTTTTAAGCCCACGAAACCTATAGGTTATCGTTTTGGATATACTATACGACTGTGTTCTTATGCTGAGCCCAAAATTTGAGCCCCCCAGCGTGCCCCCTTCAGGGAGTTTTGAAAATTTCAGATTTTTCTAGGGATCCTGGGGTCATCAGTTTCCTCCGTACCAAGTTTCAAATTTCTGAGATTTCTGAAAGTGCCTCATTATTTCACGTCTTTTTTCATTTTTAAATATTTATATATACATCGCTCCAGCCCGACTTGCTTTTACATATATAGATGACAGATAAGCATGAGCACGTTGAAAAGTGCAGACTTCCACTTCGAGATTCATATCTCCTAAACAGTTTATGATATTAAGAAACGGTTTGCGCCATCAGACGCCTCATTTATCGCTCTACATGTTTGTTTCTAAACCATTTCCTCGTATCTCCCATATTAAGGGGGTAAATTGAGATCAAATTTTGAATAGGGTGAAATTTGGGTGCATTTTTAACATTTTACATTACTTTTTGCCTACTTATGTATAAGCTAGAATCATGAAATTTGGTACACACATGTCCCTTAATCGTGCCAACGTGCGCACACAACGTGATGATCCTATCATTCTTATAAGTGTGTCAAACAATGAAATATACTTGTAAAAATCACCAAATTTACGAACAATCCAGAAATACGGCCAAATTTAACGTATAAGGGAGAGAGATACGACAAAATGTCACAGGACCAAAGTTGTAGATCACTCCGAATTGAAGCGACATTGTGCCATCCGTTTTGTGAGACGACTTACCGTTTAGCCAAAAAATAGCTCAAAAGGAATGTCTGCACAGTCATTAAAATTGCCTATATATTTCGATATCTTAGGGGGGTAAAAAGTGAAAAATTTGAACATCTTGGAATTTTCCCGTCGGTTAGGGACCAAAAGCTATAATTTCACCAAATTTCAATTGTCTACTTCGTCTGGCAGGTTGTGCCGCCATTTTGATTTGGGGGGATAGGGGACAAAAATGAGGAAATTCTCGAAAATTTTTAAGCCCACGAAACCTATAGGTTATCGTTTTGGATATACTATACGACTGTGTTCTTATGCTGAGCCCAACATTTGAGCCCCCCAGCGTGCCCCCTTCAGGGAATTTTGAGAATTTCCGATTTTTCTAGGGATCCTGGGGTCATCAGTTTCCTCCGTACCAAGTTTCAAATTTCTGAGATTTCTGGAAGTGCCTCATTAATTCACGTCTTTTTTCATTTTTAAATATTTATATATACATCGCTCCAGCCCGACTTGCTTTTATATATATAGATGACAGATAAGCATGAGCACGTTGAAAAGTGCAGACTTCCACTTCGAGATTCATATCTCCTAAACGGTTTATGATATTAAGAAACGGTTTGCACCATCAGACGCCTCATTTATCGCTCTACATATTTGTTTCTAAACAATTTCCTCGTATCTCCCATATTAAGGGGGTAAATTGAAATCAAATTTTGAATAGGGTGAAATTTGGGTGCATTTTTAACATTTTACATTACTTTTTGCCTACTTATGTATAAGCTAGAATCATGAAATTTGGTACACACATGTCCCTTAATCGTGCCAATGTGCGCACACAACGTGATGATCCTATCATTCTTATAAGTGTGTCAAACAATGAAATATACTTGTAAAAATCACCAAATTTACGAACAATCCAGAAATACGGCCAAATTTAACGTATAAGGGAGAGAGATACGACAAAATGTCACAGGACCAAAGTTGTAGATCACTCCGAATTGAAGGGACATTGTGCCATCCGTTTTGTGAGACGACTTACCGTTTAGCCAAAAAAATAGCTCAAAAGGAATGTCTGCACAGTCATTAAAATTGCCTATATATTTCGATATCTTAGGGGGGTAAAAAGTGAAAAATTTGAACATCTTGGAATTTTCCCGTCGGTTAGGGACCAAAAGCTATAATTTCACCAAATTTCAATTGTCTACTTCGTCTGGCAGGTTGTGCCGCCATTTTGATTTGGGGGGATAGGGGATAAAAATGAGGAAATTCTCGAAAATTTTTAAGCCCGCGAAACCTATAGGTTATCGTTTTGGATATACTATACGACTGTGTTCTTATGCTGAGCCCAAAATTTGAGCCCCCCCAGCGTGCCCCCTTCAGGGAGTTTTGAAAATTTCAGATTTTTCTAGGGATCCTGGGGTCATCAGTTTCCTCCGTACCAAGTTTCAAATTTCTGAGATTTCTGGAAGTGCCTCATTAATTCACGTCTTTTTTCATTTTTAAATATTTATATATACATCGCTCCAGCCCGACTTGCTTTTATATATATAGATGACAGATAAGCATGAGCACGTTGAAAAGTGCAGACTTCCACTTCGAGATTCATATCTCCTAAACAGTTTATGATATTAAGAAACGGTTTGCGCCATCAGACGCCTCATTTATCGCTCTACATGTTTGTTTCTAAACCATTTCCTCGTATCTCCCATATTAAGGGGGTAAATTGAGATCAAATTTTGAATAGGGTGAAATTTGGGTGCATTTTTAACATTTTACATTACTTTTTGCCTACTTATGTATAAGCTAGAATCATGAAATTTGGTACACACATGTCCCTTAATCGTGCCAACGTGCGCACACAACGTGATGATCCTATCATTCTTATAAGTGTGTCAAACAATGAAATATACTTGTAAAAATCACCAAATTTACGAACAATCCAGAAATACGGCCAAATTTAACGTATAAGGGAGAGAGATACGACAAAATGTCACAGGACCAAAGTTGTAGATCACTCCGAATTGAAGGGACATTGTGCCATCCGTTTTGTGAGACGACTTACCGTTTAGCCAAAAAATAGCTCAAAAGGAATGTCTGCACAGTCATTAAAATTGCCTATATATTTCGATATCTTAGGGGGGTAAAAAGTGAAAAATTTGAACATCTTGGAATTTTCCCGTCGGTTAGGGACCAAAAGCTATAATTTCACCAAATTTCAATTGTCTACTTCGTCTGGCAGGTTGTGCCGCCATTTTGATTTGGGGGGATAGGGGATAAAAATGAGGAAATTCTCGAAAATTTTTAAGCCCACGAAACCTATAGGTTATCGTTTTGGATATACTATACGACTGTGTTCTTATGCTGAGCCCAAAATTTGAGCCCCCCCAGCGTGCCCCCTTCAGGGAATTTTGAGAATTTCCGATTTTTCTAGGGATCCTGGGGTCATCAGTTTCCTCCGTACCAAGTTTCAAATTTCTGAGATTTCTGGAAGTGCCTCATTAATTCACGTCCATTTTTAAATATTTATATATACATCTCTCCAGCCCGACTTGCTTTTATATATATAGATAGATGACAGATAAGCATGAGCACGTTGAAAAGTGCAGACTTCCACTTCGAGATTCATATCTCCTAAACGGTTTATGATATTAAGAAACTGTTTGCGCCATCAGACGCCTCATTTATCCCTCTACATATTTGTTTCTAAACCATTTCCTCCTATCTCCCATATTAAGCGGGTAAATTGAGATCACATTTTGAATATGGTGAAATTTGGGTGCATTTTTAACATTTTACATTACTTTTTGCCTACTTATGTATAAGCTAGAATCATGAAATTTGGTACACACATGTCCCTTAATCGTGCCAACGTGCGCACACAACGTGATGATCCTATCATTCTTATAAGTGTGTCAAACAATGAAATATACTTGTAAAAATCACCAAATTTACGAACAATCCAGAAATACGGCCAAATTTAACGTATAAGGGAGAGAGATACGACAAAATGTCACAGGACCAAAGTTGTAGATCACTCCGAATTGAAGAGACATTGTGCCATCCGTTTTGTGAGACGACTTACCGTTTAGCCAAAAAATAGCTCAAAAGGAATGTCTGCACAGTCATTAAAATTGCCTATATATTTCGATATCTTAGGGGGGTAAAAAGTGAAAAATTTGAACATCTTGGAATTTTCCCGTCGGTTAGGGACCAAAAGCTATAATTTCACCAAATTTCAATTGTCTACTTCGTCTGGCAGGTTGTGCCGCCATTTTGATTTGGGGGGATAGGGGATAAAAATGAGGAAATTCTCGAAAATTTTTAAGCCCAAGAAACCTATAGGTTATCGTTTTGGATATACTATACGACTGTGTTCTTATGCTGAGCCCAAAATTTGAGCCCCCCCAGCGTGCCCCCTTCAGGGAATTTTGAGAATTTCCGATTTTTCTAGGAATCCTGGGGTCATCAGTTTCCTCCGTACCAAGTTTCAAATTTCTGAGATTTCTGGAAGTGCCTCATTAATTCACGTCTTTTTTCATTTGTAAATATTTATATATACATCTCTCCAGCCCGACTTGCTTTTATATATATAGATGACAGATAAGCATGAGCACGTTGAAAAGTGCAGACTTCCACTTCGAGATTCATATCTCCTAAACGGTTTATGATATCAAGAAACTGTTTGCGCCATCAGACGCCTCATTTATCCCTCTACATATTTGTTTCTAAACCATTACCTCGTATCGCCCATATTAAGGGGGTAAATTGATATCACATTTTGAATAGGGTGAAATTTGGGTGCATTTTTAACATTTTACATTACTTTTTGCCTACTTATGTATAAGCTAGAATCATGAAATTTGGTACACACATGTCCCTTAATCGTGCCAACGTGCGCACACAACGTGATGATCCTATCATTCTTATAAGTGTGTCAAACAATGAAATATACTTGTAAAAATCACCAAATTTACGAACAATCCAGAAATACGGCCAAATTTAACGTATAAGGGAGAGAGATACGACAAAATGTCACAGGACCAAAGTTGTAGATCACTCCGAATTGAAGGGACATTGTGCCATCCGTTTTGTGAGACGACTTACCGTTTAGCCAAAAAATAGCTCAAAAGGAATGTCTGCACAGTCATTAAAATTGCCTATATATTTCGATATCTTAGGGGGGTAAAAAGTGAAAAATTTGAACATCTTGGAATTTTACCGTCGGTTAGGGACCAAAAGCTATAATTTCACCAAATTTCAATTGTCTACTTCGTCTGGCAGGTTGTGCCGCCATTTTGATTTGGGGGGATAGGGGATAAAAATGAGGAAATTCTCGAAAATTTTTAAGCCCACGAAACCTATAGGTTATCGTTTTGGATATACTATACGACTGTGTTCTTATGCTGAGCCCAAAATTTGAGCCCCCCCAGCGTGCCCCCTTCAGGGAATTTTGAGAATTTCCGATTTTTCTAGGAATCCTGGGGTCATCAGTTTCCTCCGTACCAAGTTTCAAATTTCTGAGATTTCTGGAAGTGCCTCATTAATTCACGTCTTTTTTCATTTTTAAATATTTATATATACATCTCTCCAGCCCGACTTGCTTTTATATATATAGATGACAGATAAGCATGAGCACGTTGAAAAGTGCAGACTTCCACTTCGAGATTCATATCTCCTAAACGGTTTATGATATTAAGAAACTGTTTGCGCCATCAGACGCCTCATTTATCCCTCTACATATTTGTTTCTAAACCATTTCCTCGTATCTCCCATATTAAGGGGGTAAATTGAGATCAAATTTTGAATAGGGTGAAATTTGGGTGCATTTTTAACATTTTACATTACTTTTTGCCTACTTATGTATAAGCTAGAATCATGAAATTTGGTACACACATGTCCCTTAATCGTGCCAACGTGCGCACACAACGTGATGATCCTATCATTCTTATAAGTGTGTCAAACAATGAAATATACTTGTAAAAATCACCAAATTTACGAACAATCCAGAAATACGGCCAAATTTAACGTATAAGGGAGAGAGATACGACAAAATGTCACAGGACCAAAGTTGTAGATCACTCCGAATTGAAGGGACATTGTGCCATCCGTTTTGTGAGACGACTTACCGTTTAGCCAAAAAATAGCTCAAAAGGAATGTCTGCACAGTCATTAAAATTGCCTATATATTTCGATATCTTAGGGGGGTAAAAAGTGAAAAATTTGAACATCTTGGAATTTTCCCGTCGGTTAGGGACCAAAAGCTATAATTTCACCAAATTTCAATTGTCTACTTCGTCTGGCAGGTTGTGCCGCCATTTTGATTTGAGGGGATAGGGGATAAAAATGAGGAAATTCTCGAAAATTTTTAAGCCCTCGAAACCTATAGGTTATCGTTTTGGATATACTATACGACTGTGTTCTTATGCTGAGCCCAAAATTTGAGCCCCCCAGCGTGCCCCCTTCAGGGAATTTTGAGAATTTCCGATTTTTCTAGGGATCCTGGGGTCATCAGTTTCCTCCGTACCAAGTTTCAAATTTCTGAGATTTCTGGAAGTGCCTCATTAATTCACGTCTTTTTTCATTTTTAAATATTTATATATACATCGCTCCAGCCCGACTTGCTTTTATATATATAGATGACAGATAAGCATGAGCACGTTGAAAAGTGCAGACTTCCACTTCGAGATTCATATCTCCTAAACGGTTTATGATATTAAGAAACGGTTTGCACCATCAGACGCCTCATTTATCGCTCAACATATTTGTTTCTAAACAATTTCCTCGTATCTCCCATATTAATGGGGTAAATTGAGATCAAATTTTGAATAGGGTGAAATTTGGGTGCATTTTTAACATTTTACATTACTTTTTGCCTACTTATGTATAAGCTAGAATCATGAAATTTGGTACACACATGTCCCTTAATCGTGCCAATGTGCGCACACAACGTGATGATCCTATCATTCTTATAAGTGTGTCAAACAATGAAATATACTTGTAAAAATCACCAAATTTACGAACAATCCAGAAATACGGCCAAATTTAACGTATAAGGGCGAGAGATACGACAAAATGTCACAGGACCAAAGTTGTAGATCACTCCGAATTGAAGGGACATTGTGCCATCCGTTTTGTGAGACGACTTACCGTTTAGCCAAAAAATAGCTCAAAGGAATGTCTGCACAGTCATTAAAATTGCCTATATATTTCGATATCTTAGGGGGGTAAAAAGTGAAAAATTTGAACATCTTGGAATTTTCCCGTCGGTTAGGGACCAAAAGCTATAATTTCACCAAATTTCAATTGTCTACTTCGTCTGGCAGGTTGTGCCGCCATTTTGATTTGAGGGGATAGGGGATAAAAATGAGGAAATTCTCGAAAATTTTTAAGCCCTCGAAACCTATAGGTTATCGTTTTGGATATACTATACGACTGTGTTCTTATGCTGAGCCCAACATTTGAGCCCCCCAGCGTGCCCCCTTCAGGGAATTTTGAGAATTTCCGATTTTTCTAGGGATCCTGGGGTCATCAGTTTCCTCCGTACCAAGTTTCAAATTTCTGAGATTTCTGGAAGTGCCTCATTAATTCACGTCTTTTTTCATTTTTAAATATTTATATATACATCGCTCCAGCCCGACTTGCTTTTATATATATAGATGACAGATAAGCATGAGCCCGTTGAAAAGTGCAGACTTCCACTTCGAGATTCATATCTCCTAAACGGTTTATGATATTAAGAAACGGTTTGCACCATCAGACGCCTCATTTATCGCTCAACATATTTGTTTCTAAACAATTTCCTCGTATCTCCCATATTAAGGGGGTAAATTGAGATCAAATTTTGAATAGGGTGAAATTTGGGTGCATTTTTAACATTTTACAATACTTTTTGCCTACTTATGTATAAGCTAGAATCATGAAATTTGGTACACACATGTCCCTTAATCGTGCCAATGTGCGCACACAACGTGATGATCCTATCATTCTTATGAGTGTGTCAAACAATGAAATATACTTGTAAAAATCACCAAATTTACGAACAATCCAGAAATACGGCCAAATTTAACGTATAAGGGAGAGAGATATGACAAAATGTCACAGGACCAAAGTTGTAGATCACTCCGAATTGAAGGGACATTGTGCCATCCGTTTTGTGATACGACTTACCGTTTAGCCAAAAAATAGCTCAATAGGAATGTCTGCACAGTCATTAAAATTGCCTATATATTTCGATATCTTAGGGGGGTAAAAAGTGAAAAATTTGAACATCTTGGAATTTTCCCGTCGGTTAGGGACCAAAAGCTATAATTTCACCAAATTTCAATTGTCTACTTCGTCTGGCAGGTTGTGCCGCCATTTTGATTTGGGGGGATAGGGGACAAAAATGAGGAAATTCTCGAAAACTTTTAAGCCCACGAAACCTATAGGTTATCGTTTTGGATATACTATACGACTGTGTTCTTATGCTGAGCCCAACATTTGGGCCCCCCAGCGTGCCCCCTTCAGGGTTTTTTGAGAATTTCCGATTTTTCTAGGGATCCTGGGGTCATCAGTTTCCTCCGTACCAAGTTTCAAATTTCTGAGATTTCTGGAAGTGCCTCATTAATTCACGTCTTTTTTCATTTTTAAATATTTATATATACATCGCTCCAGCCCGACTTGCTTTTATATATATAGATGACAGATAAGCATGAGCACGTTGAAAAGTGCAGACTTCCATTTCGAGATTCATATCTCCTAAATGGTTTATGATATTAAGAAACGGTTTGCACCATCAGACGCCTCATTTATCGCTCTACATATTTGTTTCTAAACAATTTCCTCGTATCTCCCATATTAAGGGGGTAAATTGAGATCAAATTTTGAATAGGGTGAAATTTGGGTGCATTTTTAACATTTTACATTACTTTTTGCCTACTTATGTATAAGCTAGAATCATGAAATTTGGTACACACATGTCCCTTAATCGTGCCAATGTGCGCACACAACGTGATGATCCTATCATTCTTATAAGTGTGTCAAACAATGAAATATACTTGTAAAAATCACCAAATTTACGAACAATCCAGAAATACGGCCAAATTTAACGTATAAGGGAGAGAGATACGACAAAATGTCACAGGACCAAAGTTGTAGATCACTCCGAATTGAAGGGACATTGTGCCATCCGTTTTGTGAGACGACTTACCGTTTAGCCAAAAAAATAGCTCAAAAGGAATGTCTGCACAGTCATTAAAATTGCCTATATATTTCGATATCTTAGGGGGGTAAAAAGTGAAAAATTTGAACATCTTGGAATTTTCCCGTCGGTTAGGGACCAAAAGCTATAATTTCACCAAATTTCAATTGTCTACTTCGTCTGGCAGGTTGTGCCGCCATTTTGATTTGGGGGGATAGGGGATAAAAATGAGGAAATTCTCGAAAATTTTTAAGCCCGCGAAACCTATAGGTTATCGTTTTGGATATACTATACGACTGTGTTCTTATGCTGAGCCCAAAATTTGAGCCCCCCCAGCGTGCCCCCTTCAGGGAGTTTTGAAAATTTCAGATTTTTCTAGGGATCCTGGGGTCATCAGTTTCCTCCGTACCAAGTTTCAAATTTCTGAGATTTCTGGAAGTGCCTCATTAATTCACGTCTTTTTTCATTTTTAAATATTTATATATACATCGCTCCAGCCCGACTTGCTTTTATATATATAGATGACAGATAAGCATGAGCACGTTGAAAAGTGCAGACTTCCACTTCGAGATTTATATCTCCTAAACAGTTTATGATATTAAGAAACGGTTTGCGCCATCAGACGCCTCATTTATCGCTCTACATGTTTGTTTCTAAACCATTTCCTCGTATCTCCCATATTAAGGGGGTAAATTGAGATCAAATTTTGAATAGGGTGAAATTTGGGTGCATTTTTAACATTTTACATTACTTTTTGCCTACTTATGTATAAGCTAGAATCATGAAATTTGGTACACACATGTCCCTTAATCGTGCCAACGTGCGCACACAACGTGATGATCCTATCATTCTTATAAGTGTGTCAAACAATGAAATATACTTGTAAAAATCACCAAATTTACGAACAATCCAGAAATACGGCCAAATTTAACGTATAAGGGAGAGAGATACGACAAAATGTCACAGGACCAAAGTTGTAGATCACTCCGAATTGAAGGGACATTGTGCCATCCGTTTTGTGAGACGACTTACCGTTTAGCCAAAAAATAGCTCAAAAGGAATGTCTGCACAGTCATTAAAATTGCCTATATATTTCGATATCTTAGGGGGGTAAAAAGTGAAAAATTTGAACATCTTGGAATTTTCCCGTCGGTTAGGGACCAAAAGCTATAATTTCACCAAATTTCAATTGTCTACTTCGTCTGGCAGGTTGTGCCGCCATTTTGATTTGGGGGGATAGGGGATAAAAATGAGGAAATTCTCGAAAATTTTTAAGCCCACGAAACCTATAGGTTATCGTTTTGGATATACTATACGACTGTGTTCTTATGCTGAGCCCAAAATTTGAGCCCCCCCAGCGTGCCCCCTTCAGGGAATTTTGAGAATTTCCGATTTTTCTAGGGATCCTGGGGTCATCAGTTTCCTCCGTACCAAGTTTCAAATTTCTGAGATTTCTGGAAGTGCCTCATTAATTCACGTCCATTTTTAAATATTTATATATACATCTCTCCAGCCCGACTTGCTTTTATATATATAGATAGATGACAGATAAGCATGAGCACGTTGAAAAGTGCAGACTTCCACTTCGAGATTCATATCTCCTAAACAGTTTATGATATTAAGAAACGGTTTGCGCCATCAGACGCCTCATTTATCGCTCTACATGTTTGTTTCTAAACCATTTCCTCGTATCTCCCATATTAAGGGGGTAAATTGAGATCAAATTTTGAATAGGGTGAAATTTGGGTGCATTTTTAACATTTTACATTACTTTTTGCCTACTTATGTATAAGCTAGAATCATGAAATTTGGTACACACATCTCCCTTAATCGTGCCAATGTGCGCACACAACATGATGATCCTATCATTCTTATAAGTGTGTCAAACAATGAAATATACTTGTAAAAATCACCAAATTTACGAACAATCCAGAAATACGGCCAAATTTAACGTATAAGGGAGAGAGATATGACAAAATGTCACAGGACCAAAGTTGTAGATCACTCCGAATTGAAGGGACATTGTGCCATCCGTTTTGTGATACGACTTACCGTTTAGCCAAAAAATAGCTCAAAAGGAATGTCTGCACAGTCATTAAAATTGCCTATATATTTCGATATCTTAGGGGGGTAAAAAGTGAAAAATTTGAACATCTTGGAATTTTCCCGTCGGTTAGGGACCAAAAGCTATAATTTCACCAAATTTCAATTGTCTACTTCGTCTGGCAGGTTGTGCCGCCATTTTGATTTGGGGGGATAGGGGACAAAAATGAGGAAATTCTCGAAAATTTTTAAGCCCACGAAACCTATAGGTTATCGTTTTGGATATACTATACGACTGTGTTCTTATGCTGAGCCCAACATTTGAGCCCCCCAGCGTGCCCCCTTCAGGGAATTTTGAGAATTTCCGATTTTTCTAGGGATCCTGGGGTCATCAGTTTCCTCCGTACCAAGTTTCAAATTTCTGAGATTTCTGGAAGTGCCTCATTAATTCACGTCTTTTTTCATTTTTAAATATTTATATATACATCGCTCCAGCCCGACTTGCTTTTATATATATAGATGACAGATAAGCATGAGCACGTTGAAAAGTGCAGACTTCCACTTCGAGATTCATATCTCCTAAACGGTTTATGATATTAAGAAACTGTTTGCGCCATCAGACGCCTCATTTATCCCTCTACATATTTGTTTCTAAACCATTTCCTCCTATCTCCCATATTAAGCGGGTAAATTGAGATCACATTTTGAATAGGGTGAAATTTGGGTGCATTTTTAACATTTTACATTACTTTTTGCCTACTTATGTATAAGCTAGAATCATGAAATTTGGTACACACATGTCCCTTAATCGTGCCAACGTGCGCACACAACGTGATGATCCTATCATTCTTATAAGTGTGTCAAACAATGAAATATACTTGTAAAAATCACCAAATTTACGAACAATCCAGAAATACGGCCAAATTTAACGTATAAGGGAGAGAGATACGACAAAATGTCACAGGACCAAAGTTGTAGATCACTCCGAATTGAAGAGACATTGTGCCATCCGTTTTGTGAGACGACTTACCGTTTAGCCAAAAAATAGCTCAAAAGGAATGTCTGCACAGTCATTAAAATTGCCTATATATTTCGATATCTTAGGGGGGTAAAAAGTGAAAAATTTGAACATCTTGGAATTTTCCCGTCGGTTAGGGACCAAAAGCTATAATTTCACCAAATTTCAATTGTCTACTTCGTCTGGCAGGTTGTGCCGCCATTTTGATTTGGGGGGATAGGGGATAAAAATGAGGAAATTCTCGAAAATTTTTAAGCCCACGAAACCTATAGGTTATCGTTTTGGATATACTATACGACTGTGTTCTTATGCTGAGCCCAAAATTTGAGCCCCCCCAGCGTGCCCCCTTCAGGGAATTTTGAGAATTTCCGATTTTTCTAGGAATCCTGGGGTCATCAGTTTCCTCCGTACCAAGTTTCAAATTTCTGAGATTTCTGGAAGTGCCTCATTAATTCACGTCTTTTTTCATTTGTAAATATTTATATATACATCTCTCCAGCCCGACTTGCTTTTATATATATAGATGACAGATAAGCATGAGCACGTTGAAAAGTGCAGACTTCCACTTCGAGATTCATATCTCCTAAACGGTTTATGATATTAAGAAACTGTTTGCGCCATCAGACGCCTCATTTATCAATCTACATATTTGTTTCTAAACCATTACCTCGTATCGCCCATATTAAGGGGGTAAATTGATATCACATTTTGAATAGGGTGAAATTTGGGTGCATTTTTAACATTTTACATTACTTTTTGCCTACTTATGTATAAGCTAGAATCATGAAATTTGGTACACACATGTCCCTTAATCGTGCCAACGTGCGCACACAACGTGATGATCCTATCATTCTTATAAGTGTGTCAAACAATGAAATATACTTGTAAAAATCACCAAATTTACGAACAATCCAGAAATACGGCCAAATTTAACGTATAAGGGAGAGAGATACGACAAAATGTCACAGGACCAAAGTTGTAGATCACTCCGAATTGAAGGGACATTGTGCCATCCGTTTTGTGAGACGACTTACCGTTTAGCCAAAAAATAGCTCAAAAGGAATGTCTGCACAGTCATTAAAATTGCCTATATATTTCGATATCTTAGGGGGGTAAAAAGTGAAAAATTTGAACATCTTGGAATTTTACCGTCGGTTAGGGACCAAAAGCTATAATTTCACCAAATTTCAATTGTCTACTTCGTCTGGCAGGTTGTGCCGCCATTTTGATTTGGGGGGATAGGGGATAAAAATGAGGAAATTCTCGAAAATTTTTAAGCCCACGAAACCTATAGGTTATCGTTTTGGATATACTATACGACTGTGTTCTTATGCTGAGCCCAAAATTTGAGCCCCCCCAGCGTGCCCCCTTCAGGGAATTTTGAGAATTTCCGATTTTTCTAGGAATCCTGGGGTCATCAGTTTCCTCCGTACCAAGTTTCAAATTTCTGAGATTTCTGGAAGTGCCTCATTAATTCACGTCTTTTTTCATTTTTAAATATTTATATATACATCGCTCCAGCCCGACTTGCTTTTATATATATAGATGACAGATAAGCATGAGCACGTTGAAAAGTGCAGACTTCCACTTCGAGATTCATATCTCCTAAACGGTTTATGATATTAAGAAACTGTTTGCGCCATCAGACGCCTCATTTATCCCTCTACATATTTGTTTCTAAACCATTACCTCGTATCGCCCATATTAAGGGGGTAAATTGATATCACATTTTGAATAGGGTGAAATTTGGGTGCATTTTTAACATTTTACATTACTTTTTGCCTACTTATGTATAAGCTAGAATCATGAAATTTGGTACACACATGTCCCTTAATCGTGCCAATGTGCGCACACAACGTGATGATCCTATCATTCTTATAAGTGTGTCAAACAATGAAATATACTTGCAAAAATCACCAAATTTACGAACAATCCAAAAATACGGCCAAATTTAACGTATAAGGGAGAGAGATACGACAAAATGTCACAGGACCAAAGTTGTAGATCACTCCGAATTGAAGGGACATTGTGCCATCCGTTTTGTGATACGACTTACCGTTTAGCCAAAAAATAGCTCAAAACGAATGTCTGCACAGTCATTAAAATTGCCTCCATATTTCGATATCTTTGGGGGTAAAAAGTGAAAAATTTGAACATCTTGGAATTTTCCCGTCGGTTAGGGACCAAAAGCTATAATTTCACCAAATTTCAATAGTCTACCTCGTCTCGCAGGTTGTGCCGCCATCTTGATTTGGGGGGATGGGGGATAAAAATGAGGAAATTCCCGAAAATTTTTAAGCCCACGAAACCTATAGGTTATCGTTTTGGATATACTATACGACTGTGTTCTTATGCTGAGCCCAAAATTTGAGCCCCCCAGCGTGCCCCCTTCAGGGAGTTTTGAAAATTTCAGATTTTTCTAGGGATCCTGGGGTCATCAGTTTCCTCCGTACCAAGTTTCAAATTTCTGAGATTTCTGAAAGTGCCTCATTATTTCACGTCTTTTTTTCATTTTTAAATATTTATATATACATCGCTCCAGCCCGACTTGCTTTTACATATATATATGACAGATAAGCATGAGCACGTTGAAAAGTGCAGACTTCCACTTCGAGATTCATATCTCCTAAACAGTTTATGATATTAAGAAACGGTTTGCGCCATCAGACGCCTCATTTATCGCTCTACATGTTTGTTTCTAAACCATTTCCTCGTATCTCCCATATTAAGGGGGTAAATTGAGATCAAATTTTGAATAGGGTGAAATTTGGGTGCATTTTTAACATTTTACATTACTTTTTGCCTACTTATGTATAAGCTAGAATCATGAAATTTGGTACACACATCTCCCTTAATCGTGCCAATGTGCGCACACAACATGATGATCCTATCATTCTTATAAGTGTGTCAAACAATGAAATATACTTGTAAAAATCACCAAATTTACGAACAATCCAGAAATACGGCCAAATTTAACGTATAAGGGAGAGAGATATGACAAAATGTCACAGGACCAAAGTTGTAGATCACTCCGAATTGAAGGGACATTGTGCCATCCGTTTTGTGATACGACTTACCGTTTAGCCAAAAAATAGCTCAAAAGGAATGTCTGCACAGTCATTAAAATTGCCTATATATTTCGATATCTTAGGGGGGTAAAAAGTGAAAAATTTGAACATCTTGGAATTTTCCCGTCGGTTAGGGACCAAAAGCTATAATTTCACCAAATTTCAATTGTCTACTTCGTCTGGCAGGTTGTGCCGCCATTTTGATTTGGGGGGATAGGGGACAAAAATGAGGAAATTCTCGAAAATTTTTAAGCCCACGAAACCTATAGGTTATCGTTTTGGATATACTATACGACTGTGTTCTTATGCTGAGCCCAACATTTGAGCCCCCCAGAGTGCCCCCTTCAGGGAATTTTGAGAATTTCCGATTTTTCTAGGGATCCTGGGGTCATCAGTTTCCTCCGTACCAAGTTTCAAATTTCTGAGATTTCTGGAAGTGCCTCATTAATTCACGTCTTTTTTCATTTTTAAATATTTATATATACATCGCTCCAGCCCGACTTGCTTTTATATATATAGATGACAGATAAGCATGAGCACGTTGAAAAGTGCAGACTTCCACTTCGAGATTCATATCTCCTAAACAGTTTATGATATTAAGAAACGGTTTGCGCCATCAGACGCCTCATTTATCGCTCTACATGTTTGTTTCTAAACCATTTCCTCGTATCTCCCATATTAAGGGGGTAAATTGAGATCAAATTTTGAATAGGGTGAAATTTGGGTGCATTTTTAACATTTTACATTACTTTTTGCCTACTTATGTATAAGCTAGAATCATGAAATTTGGTACACACATGTCCCTTAATCGTGCCAACGTGCGCACACAACGTGATGATCCTATCATTCTTATAAGTGTGTCAAACAATGAAATATACTTGTAAAAATCACCAAATTTACGAACAATCCAGAAATACGGCCAAATTTAACGTATAAGGGAGAGAGATACGACAAAATGTCACAGGACCAAAGTTGTAGATCACTCCGAATTGAAGGGACATTGTGCCATCCGTTTTGTGAGACGACTTACCGTTTAGCCAAAAAATAGCTCAAAAGGAATGTCTGCACAGTCATTAAAATTGCCTATATATTTCGATATCTTAGGGGGGTAAAAAGTGAAAAATTTGAACATCTTGGAATTTTCCCGTCGGTTAGGGACCAAAAGCTATAATTTCACCAAATTTCAATTGTCTACTTCGTCTGGCAGGTTGTGCCGCCATTTTGATTTGGGGGGATAGGGGATAAAAATGAGGAAATTCTCGAAAATTTTTAAGCCCACGAAACCTATAGGTTATCGTTTTGGATATACTATACGACTGTGTTCTTATGCTGAGCCCAAAATTTGAGCCCCCCCAGCGTGCCCCCTTCAGGGAATTTTGAGAATTTCCGATTTTTCTAGGGATCCTGGGGTCATCAGTTTCCTCCGTACCAAGTTTCAAATTTCTGAGATTTCTGGAAGTGCCTCATTAATTCACGTCCATTTTTAAATATTTATATATACATCTCTCCAGCCCGACTTGCTTTTATATATATAGATAGATGACAGATAAGCATGAGCACGTTGAAAAGTGCAGACTTCCACTTCGAGATTCATATCTCCTAAACGGTTTATGATATTAAGAAACTGTTTGCGCCATCAGACGCCTCATTTATCCCTCTACATATTTGTTTCTAAACCATTTCCTCCTATCTCCCATATTAAGCGGGTAAATTGAGATCACATTTTGAATATGGTGAAATTTGGGTGCATTTTTAACATTTTACATTACTTTTTGCCTACTTATGTATAAGCTAGAATCATGAAATTTGGTACACACATGTCCCTTAATCGTGCCAACGTGCGCACACAACGTGATGATCCTATCATTCTTATAAGTGTGTCAAACAATGAAATATACTTGTAAAAATCACCAAATTTACGAACAATCCAGAAATACGGCCAAATTTAACGTATAAGGGAGAGAGATACGACAAAATGTCACAGGACCAAAGTTGTAGATCACTCCGAATTGAAGAGACATTGTGCCATCCGTTTTGTGAGACGACTTACCGTTTAGCCAAAAAATAGCTCAAAAGGAATGTCTGCACAGTCATTAAAATTGCCTATATATTTCGATATCTTAGGGGGGTAAAAAGTGAAAAATTTGAACATCTTGGAATTTTCCCGTCGGTTAGGGACCAAAAGCTATAATTTCACCAAATTTCAATTGTCTACTTCGTCTGGCAGGTTGTGCCGCCATTTTGATTTGGGGGGATAGGGGATAAAAATGAGGAAATTCTCGAAAATTTTTAAGCCCAAGAAACCTATAGGTTATCGTTTTGGATATACTATACGACTGTGTTCTTATGCTGAGCCCAAAATTTGAGCCCCCCCAGCGTGCCCCCTTCAGGGAATTTTGAGAATTTCCGATTTTTCTAGGAATCCTGGGGTCATCAGTTTCCTCCGTACCAAGTTTCAAATTTCTGAGATTTCTGGAAGTGCCTCATTAATTCACGTCTTTTTTCATTTGTAAATATTTATATATACATCTCTCCAGCCCGACTTGCTTTTATATATATAGATGACAGATAAGCATGAGCACGTTGAAAAGTGCAGACTTCCACTTCGAGATTCATATCTCCTAAACGGTTTATGATATCAAGAAACTGTTTGCGCCATCAGACGCCTCATTTATCCCTCTACATATTTGTTTCTAAACCATTACCTCGTATCGCCCATATTAAGGGGGTAAATTGATATCACATTTTGAATAGGGTGAAATTTGGGTGCATTTTTAACATTTTACATTACTTTTTGCCTACTTATGTATAAGCTAGAATCATGAAATTTGGTACACACATGTCCCTTAATCGTGCCAACGTGCGCACACAACGTGATGATCCTATCATTCTTATAAGTGTGTCAAACAATGAAATATACTTGTAAAAATCACCAAATTTACGAACAATCCAGAAATACGGCCAAATTTAACGTATAAGGGAGAGAGATACGACAAAATGTCACAGGACCAAAGTTGTAGATCACTCCGAATTGAAGGGACATTGTGCCATCCGTTTTGTGAGACGACTTACCGTTTAGCCAAAAAATAGCTCAAAAGGAATGTCTGCACAGTCATTAAAATTGCCTATATATTTCGATATCTTAGGGGGGTAAAAAGTGAAAAATTTGAACATCTTGGAATTTTACCGTCGGTTAGGGACCAAAAGCTATAATTTCACCAAATTTCAATTGTCTACTTCGTCTGGCAGGTTGTGCCGCCATTTTGATTTGGGGGGATAGGGGATAAAAATGAGGAAATTCTCGAAAATTTTTAAGCCCACGAAACCTATAGGTTATCGTTTTGGATATACTATACGACTGTGTTCTTATGCTGAGCCCAAAATTTGAGCCCCCCCAGCGTGCCCCCTTCAGGGAATTTTGAGAATTTCCGATTTTTCTAGGAATCCTGGGGTCATCAGTTTCCTCCGTACCAAGTTTCAAATTTCTGAGATTTCTGGAAGTGCCTCATTAATTCACGTCTTTTTTCATTTTTAAATATTTATATATACATCTCTCCAGCCCGACTTGCTTTTATATATATAGATGACAGATAAGCATGAGCACGTTGAAAAGTGCAGACTTCCACTTCGAGATTCATATCTCCTAAACGGTTTATGATATTAAGAAACTGTTTGCGCCATCAGACGCCTCATTTATCCCTCTACATATTTGTTTCTAAACCATTTCCTCGTATCTCCCATATTAAGGGGGTAAATTGAGATCAAATTTTGAATAGGGTGAAATTTGGGTGCATTTTTAACATTTTACATTACTTTTTGCCTACTTATGTATAAGCTAGAATCATGAAATTTGGTACACACATGTCCCTTAATCGTGCCAACGTGCGCACACAACGTGATGATCCTATCATTCTTATAAGTGTGTCAAACAATGAAATATACTTGTAAAAATCACCAAATTTACGAACAATCCAGAAATACGGCCAAATTTAACGTATAAGGGAGAGAGATACGACAAAATGTCACAGGACCAAAGTTGTAGATCACTCCGAATTGAAGGGACATTGTGCCATCCGTTTTGTGAGACGACTTACCGTTTAGCCAAAAAATAGCTCAAAAGGAATGTCTGCACAGTCATTAAAATTGCCTATATATTTCGATATCTTAGGGGGGTAAAAAGTGAAAAATTTGAACATCTTGGAATTTTCCCGTCGGTTAGGGACCAAAAGCTATAATTTCACCAAATTTCAATTGTCTACTTCGTCTGGCAGGTTGTGCCGCCATTTTGATTTGAGGGGATAGGGGATAAAAATGAGGAAATTCTCGAAAATTTTTAAGCCCTCGAAACCTATAGGTTATCGTTTTGGATATACTATACGACTGTGTTCTTATGCTGAGCCCAAAATTTGAGCCCCCCAGCGTGCCCCCTTCAGGGAATTTTGAGAATTTCCGATTTTTCTAGGGATCCTGGGGTCATCAGTTTCCTCCGTACCAAGTTTCAAATTTCTGAGATTTCTGGAAGTGCCTCATTAATTCACGTCTTTTTTCATTTTTAAATATTTATATATACATCGCTCCAGCCCGACTTGCTTTTATATATATAGATGACAGATAAGCATGAGCACGTTGAAAAGTGCAGACTTCCACTTCGAGATTCATATCTCCTAAACGGTTTATGATATTAAGAAACGGTTTGCACCATCAGACGCCTCATTTATCGCTCAACATATTTGTTTCTAAACAATTTCCTCGTATCTCCCATATTAATGGGGTAAATTGAGATCAAATTTTGAATAGGGTGAAATTTGGGTGCATTTTTAACATTTTACATTACTTTTTGCCTACTTATGTATAAGCTAGAATCATGAAATTTGGTACACACATGTCCCTTAATCGTGCCAATGTGCGCACACAACGTGATGATCCTATCATTCTTATAAGTGTGTCAAACAATGAAATATACTTGTAAAAATCACCAAATTTACGAACAATCCAGAAATACGGCCAAATTTAACGTATAAGGGCGAGAGATACGACAAAATGTCACAGGACCAAAGTTGTAGATCACTCCGAATTGAAGGGACATTGTGCCATCCGTTTTGTGAGACGACTTACCGTTTAGCCAAAAAATAGCTCAAAGGAATGTCTGCACAGTCATTAAAATTGCCTATATATTTCGATATCTTAGGGGGGTAAAAAGTGAAAAATTTGAACATCTTGGAATTTTCCCGTCGGTTAGGGACCAAAAGCTATAATTTCACCAAATTTCAATTGTCTACTTCGTCTGGCAGGTTGTGCCGCCATTTTGATTTGAGGGGATAGGGGATAAAAATGAGGAAATTCTCGAAAATTTTTAAGCCCTCGAAACCTATAGGTTATCGTTTTGGATATACTATACGACTGTGTTCTTATGCTGAGCCCAACATTTGAGCCCCCCAGCGTGCCCCCTTCAGGGAATTTTGAGAATTTCCGATTTTTCTAGGGATCCTGGGGTCATCAGTTTCCTCCGTACCAAGTTTCAAATTTCTGAGATTTCTGGAAGTGCCTCATTAATTCACGTCTTTTTTCATTTTTAAATATTTATATATACATCGCTCCAGCCCGACTTGCTTTTATATATATAGATGACAGATAAGCATGAGCCCGTTGAAAAGTGCAGACTTCCACTTCGAGATTCATATCTCCTAAACGGTTTATGATATTAAGAAACGGTTTGCACCATCAGACGCCTCATTTATCGCTCAACATATTTGTTTCTAAACAATTTCCTCGTATCTCCCATATTAAGGGGGTAAATTGAGATCAAATTTTGAATAGGGTGAAATTTGGGTGCATTTTTAACATTTTACAATACTTTTTGCCTACTTATGTATAAGCTAGAATCATGAAATTTGGTACACACATGTCCCTTAATCGTGCCAATGTGCGCACACAACGTGATGATCCTATCATTCTTATGAGTGTGTCAAACAATGAAATATACTTGTAAAAATCACCAAATTTACGAACAATCCAGAAATACGGCCAAATTTAACGTATAAGGGAGAGAGATATGACAAAATGTCACAGGACCAAAGTTGTAGATCACTCCGAATTGAAGGGACATTGTGCCATCCGTTTTGTGATACGACTTACCGTTTAGCCAAAAAATAGCTCAATAGGAATGTCTGCACAGTCATTAAAATTGCCTATATATTTCGATATCTTAGGGGGGTAAAAAGTGAAAAATTTGAACATCTTGGAATTTTCCCGTCGGTTAGGGACCAAAAGCTATAATTTCACCAAATTTCAATTGTCTACTTCGTCTGGCAGGTTGTGCCGCCATTTTGATTTGGGGGGATAGGGGACAAAAATGAGGAAATTCTCGAAAACTTTTAAGCCCACGAAACCTATAGGTTATCGTTTTGGATATACTATACGACTGTGTTCTTATGCTGAGCCCAACATTTGGGCCCCCCAGCGTGCCCCCTTCAGGGTTTTTTGAGAATTTCCGATTTTTCTAGGGATCCTGGGGTCATCAGTTTCCTCCGTACCAAGTTTCAAATTTCTGAGATTTCTGGAAGTGCCTCATTAATTCACGTCTTTTTTCATTTTTAAATATTTATATATACATCGCTCCAGCCCGACTTGCTTTTATATATATAGATGACAGATAAGCATGAGCACGTTGAAAAGTGCAGACTTCCATTTCGAGATTCATATCTCCTAAATGGTTTATGATATTAAGAAACGGTTTGCACCATCAGACGCCTCATTTATCGCTCTACATATTTGTTTCTAAACAATTTCCTCGTATCTCCCATATTAAGGGGGTAAATTGAGATCAAATTTTGAATAGGGTGAAATTTGGGTGCATTTTTAACATTTTACATTACTTTTTGCCTACTTATGTATAAGCTAGAATCATGAAATTTGGTACACACATGTCCCTTAATCGTGCCAATGTGCGCACACAACGTGATGATCCTATCATTCTTATAAGTGTGTCAAACAATGAAATATACTTGTAAAAATCACCAAATTTACGAACAATCCAGAAATACGGCCAAATTTAACGTATAAGGGAGAGAGATACGACAAAATGTCACAGGACCAAAGTTGTAGATCACTCCGAATTGAAGGGACATTGTGCCATCCGTTTTGTGAGACGACTTACCGTTTAGCCAAAAAAATAGCTCAAAAGGAATGTCTGCACAGTCATTAAAATTGCCTATATATTTCGATATCTTAGGGGGGTAAAAAGTGAAAAATTTGAACATCTTGGAATTTTCCCGTCGGTTAGGGACCAAAAGCTATAATTTCACCAAATTTCAATTGTCTACTTCGTCTGGCAGGTTGTGCCGCCATTTTGATTTGGGGGGATAGGGGATAAAAATGAGGAAATTCTCGAAAATTTTTAAGCCCGCGAAACCTATAGGTTATCGTTTTGGATATACTATACGACTGTGTTCTTATGCTGAGCCCAAAATTTGAGCCCCCCCAGCGTGCCCCCTTCAGGGAGTTTTGAAAATTTCAGATTTTTCTAGGGATCCTGGGGTCATCAGTTTCCTCCGTACCAAGTTTCAAATTTCTGAGATTTCTGGAAGTGCCTCATTAATTCACGTCTTTTTTCATTTTTAAATATTTATATATACATCGCTCCAGCCCGACTTGCTTTTATATATATAGATGACAGATAAGCATGAGCACGTTGAAAAGTGCAGACTTCCACTTCGAGATTTATATCTCCTAAACAGTTTATGATATTAAGAAACGGTTTGCGCCATCAGACGCCTCATTTATCGCTCTACATGTTTGTTTCTAAACCATTTCCTCGTATCTCCCATATTAAGGGGGTAAATTGAGATCAAATTTTGAATAGGGTGAAATTTGGGTGCATTTTTAACATTTTACATTACTTTTTGCCTACTTATGTATAAGCTAGAATCATGAAATTTGGTACACACATGTCCCTTAATCGTGCCAACGTGCGCACACAACGTGATGATCCTATCATTCTTATAAGTGTGTCAAACAATGAAATATACTTGTAAAAATCACCAAATTTACGAACAATCCAGAAATACGGCCAAATTTAACGTATAAGGGAGAGAGATACGACAAAATGTCACAGGACCAAAGTTGTAGATCACTCCGAATTGAAGGGACATTGTGCCATCCGTTTTGTGAGACGACTTACCGTTTAGCCAAAAAATAGCTCAAAAGGAATGTCTGCACAGTCATTAAAATTGCCTATATATTTCGATATCTTAGGGGGGTAAAAAGTGAAAAATTTGAACATCTTGGAATTTTCCCGTCGGTTAGGGACCAAAAGCTATAATTTCACCAAATTTCAATTGTCTACTTCGTCTGGCAGGTTGTGCCGCCATTTTGATTTGGGGGGATAGGGGATAAAAATGAGGAAATTCTCGAAAATTTTTAAGCCCACGAAACCTATAGGTTATCGTTTTGGATATACTATACGACTGTGTTCTTATGCTGAGCCCAAAATTTGAGCCCCCCCAGCGTGCCCCCTTCAGGGAATTTTGAGAATTTCCGATTTTTCTAGGGATCCTGGGGTCATCAGTTTCCTCCGTACCAAGTTTCAAATTTCTGAGATTTCTGGAAGTGCCTCATTAATTCACGTCCATTTTTAAATATTTATATATACATCTCTCCAGCCCGACTTGCTTTTATATATATAGATAGATGACAGATAAGCATGAGCACGTTGAAAAGTGCAGACTTCCACTTCGAGATTCATATCTCCTAAACAGTTTATGATATTAAGAAACGGTTTGCGCCATCAGACGCCTCATTTATCGCTCTACATGTTTGTTTCTAAACCATTTCCTCGTATCTCCCATATTAAGGGGGTAAATTGAGATCAAATTTTGAATAGGGTGAAATTTGGGTGCATTTTTAACATTTTACATTACTTTTTGCCTACTTATGTATAAGCTAGAATCATGAAATTTGGTACACACATCTCCCTTAATCGTGCCAATGTGCGCACACAACATGATGATCCTATCATTCTTATAAGTGTGTCAAACAATGAAATATACTTGTAAAAATCACCAAATTTACGAACAATCCAGAAATACGGCCAAATTTAACGTATAAGGGAGAGAGATATGACAAAATGTCACAGGACCAAAGTTGTAGATCACTCCGAATTGAAGGGACATTGTGCCATCCGTTTTGTGATACGACTTACCGTTTAGCCAAAAAATAGCTCAAAAGGAATGTCTGCACAGTCATTAAAATTGCCTATATATTTCGATATCTTAGGGGGGTAAAAAGTGAAAAATTTGAACATCTTGGAATTTTCCCGTCGGTTAGGGACCAAAAGCTATAATTTCACCAAATTTCAATTGTCTACTTCGTCTGGCAGGTTGTGCCGCCATTTTGATTTGGGGGGATAGGGGACAAAAATGAGGAAATTCTCGAAAATTTTTAAGCCCACGAAACCTATAGGTTATCGTTTTGGATATACTATACGACTGTGTTCTTATGCTGAGCCCAACATTTGAGCCCCCCAGCGTGCCCCCTTCAGGGAATTTTGAGAATTTCCGATTTTTCTAGGGATCCTGGGGTCATCAGTTTCCTCCGTACCAAGTTTCAAATTTCTGAGATTTCTGGAAGTGCCTCATTAATTCACGTCTTTTTTCATTTTTAAATATTTATATATACATCGCTCCAGCCCGACTTGCTTTTATATATATAGATGACAGATAAGCATGAGCACGTTGAAAAGTGCAGACTTCCACTTCGAGATTCATATCTCCTAAACGGTTTATGATATTAAGAAACTGTTTGCGCCATCAGACGCCTCATTTATCCCTCTACATATTTGTTTCTAAACCATTTCCTCCTATCTCCCATATTAAGCGGGTAAATTGAGATCACATTTTGAATAGGGTGAAATTTGGGTGCATTTTTAACATTTTACATTACTTTTTGCCTACTTATGTATAAGCTAGAATCATGAAATTTGGTACACACATGTCCCTTAATCGTGCCAACGTGCGCACACAACGTGATGATCCTATCATTCTTATAAGTGTGTCAAACAATGAAATATACTTGTAAAAATCACCAAATTTACGAACAATCCAGAAATACGGCCAAATTTAACGTATAAGGGAGAGAGATACGACAAAATGTCACAGGACCAAAGTTGTAGATCACTCCGAATTGAAGAGACATTGTGCCATCCGTTTTGTGAGACGACTTACCGTTTAGCCAAAAAATAGCTCAAAAGGAATGTCTGCACAGTCATTAAAATTGCCTATATATTTCGATATCTTAGGGGGGTAAAAAGTGAAAAATTTGAACATCTTGGAATTTTCCCGTCGGTTAGGGACCAAAAGCTATAATTTCACCAAATTTCAATTGTCTACTTCGTCTGGCAGGTTGTGCCGCCATTTTGATTTGGGGGGATAGGGGATAAAAATGAGGAAATTCTCGAAAATTTTTAAGCCCACGAAACCTATAGGTTATCGTTTTGGATATACTATACGACTGTGTTCTTATGCTGAGCCCAAAATTTGAGCCCCCCCAGCGTGCCCCCTTCAGGGAATTTTGAGAATTTCCGATTTTTCTAGGAATCCTGGGGTCATCAGTTTCCTCCGTACCAAGTTTCAAATTTCTGAGATTTCTGGAAGTGCCTCATTAATTCACGTCTTTTTTCATTTGTAAATATTTATATATACATCTCTCCAGCCCGACTTGCTTTTATATATATAGATGACAGATAAGCATGAGCACGTTGAAAAGTGCAGACTTCCACTTCGAGATTCATATCTCCTAAACGGTTTATGATATTAAGAAACTGTTTGCGCCATCAGACGCCTCATTTATCAATCTACATATTTGTTTCTAAACCATTACCTCGTATCGCCCATATTAAGGGGGTAAATTGATATCACATTTTGAATAGGGTGAAATTTGGGTGCATTTTTAACATTTTACATTACTTTTTGCCTACTTATGTATAAGCTAGAATCATGAAATTTGGTACACACATGTCCCTTAATCGTGCCAACGTGCGCACACAACGTGATGATCCTATCATTCTTATAAGTGTGTCAAACAATGAAATATACTTGTAAAAATCACCAAATTTACGAACAATCCAGAAATACGGCCAAATTTAACGTATAAGGGAGAGAGATACGACAAAATGTCACAGGACCAAAGTTGTAGATCACTCCGAATTGAAGGGACATTGTGCCATCCGTTTTGTGAGACGACTTACCGTTTAGCCAAAAAATAGCTCAAAAGGAATGTCTGCACAGTCATTAAAATTGCCTATATATTTCGATATCTTAGGGGGGTAAAAAGTGAAAAATTTGAACATCTTGGAATTTTACCGTCGGTTAGGGACCAAAAGCTATAATTTCACCAAATTTCAATTGTCTACTTCGTCTGGCAGGTTGTGCCGCCATTTTGATTTGGGGGGATAGGGGATAAAAATGAGGAAATTCTCGAAAATTTTTAAGCCCACGAAACCTATAGGTTATCGTTTTGGATATACTATACGACTGTGTTCTTATGCTGAGCCCAAAATTTGAGCCCCCCCAGCGTGCCCCCTTCAGGGAATTTTGAGAATTTCCGATTTTTCTAGGAATCCTGGGGTCATCAGTTTCCTCCGTACCAAGTTTCAAATTTCTGAGATTTCTGGAAGTGCCTCATTAATTCACGTCTTTTTTCATTTTTAAATATTTATATATACATCGCTCCAGCCCGACTTGCTTTTATATATATAGATGACAGATAAGCATGAGCACGTTGAAAAGTGCAGACTTCCACTTCGAGATTCATATCTCCTAAACGGTTTATGATATTAAGAAACTGTTTGCGCCATCAGACGCCTCATTTATCCCTCTACATATTTGTTTCTAAACCATTACCTCGTATCGCCCATATTAAGGGGGTAAATTGATATCACATTTTGAATAGGGTGAAATTTGGGTGCATTTTTAACATTTTACATTACTTTTTGCCTACTTATGTATAAGCTAGAATCATGAAATTTGGTACACACATGTCCCTTAATCGTGCCAATGTGCGCACACAACGTGATGATCCTATCATTCTTATAAGTGTGTCAAACAATGAAATATACTTGCAAAAATCACCAAATTTACGAACAATCCAAAAATACGGCCAAATTTAACGTATAAGGGAGAGAGATACGACAAAATGTCACAGGACCAAAGTTGTAGATCACTCCGAATTGAAGGGACATTGTGCCATCCGTTTTGTGATACGACTTACCGTTTAGCCAAAAAATAGCTCAAAACGAATGTCTGCACAGTCATTAAAATTGCCTCCATATTTCGATATCTTTGGGGGTAAAAAGTGAAAAATTTGAACATCTTGGAATTTTCCCGTCGGTTAGGGACCAAAAGCTATAATTTCACCAAATTTCAATAGTCTACCTCGTCTCGCAGGTTGTGCCGCCATCTTGATTTGGGGGGATGGGGGATAAAAATGAGGAAATTCCCGAAAATTTTTAAGCCCACGAAACCTATAGGTTATCGTTTTGGATATACTATACGACTGTGTTCTTATGCTGAGCCCAAAATTTGAGCCCCCCAGCGTGCCCCCTTCAGGGAGTTTTGAAAATTTCAGATTTTTCTAGGGATCCTGGGGTCATCAGTTTCCTCCGTACCAAGTTTCAAATTTCTGAGATTTCTGAAAGTGCCTCATTATTTCACGTCTTTTTTTCATTTTTAAATATTTATATATACATCGCTCCAGCCCGACTTGCTTTTACATATATATATGACAGATAAGCATGAGCACGTTGAAAAGTGCAGACTTCCACTTCGAGATTCATATCTCCTAAACAGTTTATGATATTAAGAAACGGTTTGCGCCATCAGACGCCTCATTTATCGCTCTACATGTTTGTTTCTAAACCATTTCCTCGTATCTCCCATATTAAGGGGGTAAATTGAGATCAAATTTTGAATAGGGTGAAATTTGGGTGCATTTTTAACATTTTACATTACTTTTTGCCTACTTATGTATAAGCTAGAATCATGAAATTTGGTACACACATCTCCCTTAATCGTGCCAATGTGCGCACACAACATGATGATCCTATCATTCTTATAAGTGTGTCAAACAATGAAATATACTTGTAAAAATCACCAAATTTACGAACAATCCAGAAATACGGCCAAATTTAACGTATAAGGGAGAGAGATATGACAAAATGTCACAGGACCAAAGTTGTAGATCACTCCGAATTGAAGGGACATTGTGCCATCCGTTTTGTGATACGACTTACCGTTTAGCCAAAAAATAGCTCAAAAGGAATGTCTGCACAGTCATTAAAATTGCCTATATATTTCGATATCTTAGGGGGGTAAAAAGTGAAAAATTTGAACATCTTGGAATTTTCCCGTCGGTTAGGGACCAAAAGCTATAATTTCACCAAATTTCAATTGTCTACTTCGTCTGGCAGGTTGTGCCGCCATTTTGATTTGGGGGGATAGGGGACAAAAATGAGGAAATTCTCGAAAATTTTTAAGCCCACGAAACCTATAGGTTATCGTTTTGGATATACTATACGACTGTGTTCTTATGCTGAGCCCAACATTTGAGCCCCCCAGAGTGCCCCCTTCAGGGAATTTTGAGAATTTCCGATTTTTCTAGGGATCCTGGGGTCATCAGTTTCCTCCGTACCAAGTTTCAAATTTCTGAGATTTCTGGAAGTGCCTCATTAATTCACGTCTTTTTTCATTTTTAAATATTTATATATACATCGCTCCAGCCCGACTTGCTTTTATATATATAGATGACAGATAAGCATGAGCACGTTGAAAAGTGCAGACTTCCACTTCGAGATTCATATCTCCTAAACAGTTTATGATATTAAGAAACGGTTTGCGCCATCAGACGCCTCATTTATCGCTCTACATGTTTGTTTCTAAACCATTTCCTCGTATCTCCCATATTAAGGGGGTAAATTGAGATCAAATTTTGAATAGGGTGAAATTTGGGTGCATTTTTAACATTTTACATTACTTTTTGCCTACTTATGTATAAGCTAGAATCATGAAATTTGGTACACACATGTCCCTTAATCGTGCCAACGTGCGCACACAACGTGATGATCCTATCATTCTTATAAGTGTGTCAAACAATGAAATATACTTGTAAAAATCACCAAATTTACGAACAATCCAGAAATACGGCCAAATTTAACGTATAAGGGAGAGAGATACGACAAAATGTCACAGGACCAAAGTTGTAGATCACTCCGAATTGAAGGGACATTGTGCCATCCGTTTTGTGAGACGACTTACCGTTTAGCCAAAAAATAGCTCAAAAGGAATGTCTGCACAGTCATTAAAATTGCCTATATATTTCGATATCTTAGGGGGGTAAAAAGTGAAAAATTTGAACATCTTGGAATTTTCCCGTCGGTTAGGGACCAAAAGCTATAATTTCACCAAATTTCAATTGTCTACTTCGTCTGGCAGGTTGTGCCGCCATTTTGATTTGGGGGGATAGGGGATAAAAATGAGGAAATTCTCGAAAATTTTTAAGCCCACGAAACCTATAGGTTATCGTTTTGGATATACTATACGACTGTGTTCTTATGCTGAGCCCAAAATTTGAGCCCCCCCAGCGTGCCCCCTTCAGGGAATTTTGAGAATTTCCGATTTTTCTAGGGATCCTGGGGTCATCAGTTTCCTCCGTACCAAGTTTCAAATTTCTGAGATTTCTGGAAGTGCCTCATTAATTCACGTCCATTTTTAAATATTTATATATACATCTCTCCAGCCCGACTTGCTTTTATATATATAGATAGATGACAGATAAGCATGAGCACGTTGAAAAGTGCAGACTTCCACTTCGAGATTCATATCTCCTAAACGGTTTATGATATTAAGAAACTGTTTGCGCCATCAGACGCCTCATTTATCCCTCTACATATTTGTTTCTAAACCATTTCCTCCTATCTCCCATATTAAGCGGCTAAATTGAGATCACATTTTGAATAGGGTGAAATTTGGGTGCATTTTTAACATTTTACATTACTTTTTGCCTACTTATGTATAAGCTAGAATCATGAAATTTGGTACACACATGTCCCTTAATCGTGCCAACGTGCGCACACAACGTGATGATCCTATCATTCTTATAAGTGTGTCAAACAATGAAATATACTTGTAAAAATCACCAAATTTACGAACAATCCAGAAATACGGCCAAATTTAACGTATAAGGGAGAGAGATACGACAAAATGTCACAGGACCAAAGTTGTAGATCACTCCGAATTGAAGGGACATTGTGCCATCCGTTTTGTGAGACGACTTACCGTTTAGCCAAAAAATAGCTCAAAAGGAATGTCTGCACAGTCATTAAAATTGCCTATATATTTCGATATCTTAGGGGGGTAAAAAGTGAAAAATTTGAACATCTTGGAATTTTCCCGTCGGTTAGGGACCAAAAGCTATAATTTCACCAAATTTCAATTGTCTACTTCGTCTGGCAGGTTGTGCCGCCATTTTGATTTGGGGGGATAGGGGATAAAAATGAGGAAATTCTCGAAAATTTTTAAGCCCAAGAAACCTATAGGTTATCGTTTTGGATATACTATACGAATGTGTTCTTATGCTGAGCCCAAAATTTGAGCCCCCCCAGCGTGCCCCCTTCAGGGAATTTTGAGAATTTCCGATTTTTCTAGGAATCCTGGGGTCATCAGTTTCCTCCGTACCAAGTTTCAAATTTCTGAGATTTCTGGAAGTGCCTCATTAATTCACGTCTTTTTTCATTTGTAAATATTTATATATACATCTCTCCAGCCCGACTTGCTTTTATATATATAGATGACAGATAAGCATGAGCACGTTGAAAAGTGCAGACTTCCACTTCGAGATTCATATCTCCTAAACGGTTTATGATATTAAGAAACTGTTTGCGCCATCAGACGCCTCATTTATCCCTCTACATATTTGTTTCTAAACCATTACCTCGTATCGCCCATATTAAGGGGGTAAATTGATATCACATTTTGAATAGGGTGAAATTTGGGTGCATTTTTAACATTTTACATTACTTTTTGCCTACTTATGTATAAGCTAGAATCATGAAATTTGGTACACACATGTCCCTTAATCGTGCCAACGTGCGCACACAACGTGATGATCCTATCATTCTTATAAGTGTGTCAAACAATGAAATATACTTGTAAAAATCACCAAATTTACGAACAATCCAGAAATACGGCCAAATTTAACGTATAAGGGAGAGAGATACGACAAAATGTCACAGGACCAAAGTTGTAGATCACTCCGAATTGAAGGGACATTGTGCCATCCGTTTTGTGAGACGACTTACCGTTTAGCCAAAAAATAGCTCAAAAGGAATGTCTGCACAGTCATTAAAATTGCCTATATATTTCGATATCTTAGGGGGGTAAAAAGTGAAAAATTTGAACATCTTGGAATTTTACCGTCGGTTAGGGACCAAAAGCTATAATTTCACCAAATTTCAATTGTCTACTTCGTCTGGCAGGTTGTGCCGCCATTTTGATTTGGGGGGATAGGGGATAAAAATGAGGAAATTCTCGAAAATTTTTAAGCCCACGAAACCTATAGGTTATCGTTTTGGATATACTATACGACTGTGTTCTTATGCTGAGCCCAAAATTTGAGCCCCCCCAGCGTGCCCCCTTCAGGGAATTTTGAGAATTTCCGATTTTTCTAGGAATCCTGGGGTCATCAGTTTCCTCCGTACCAAGTTTCAAATTTCTGAGATTTCTGGAAGTGCCTCATTAATTCACGTCTTTTTTCATTTTTAAATATTTATATATACATCTCTCCAGCCCGACTTGCTTTTATATATATAGATGACAGATAAGCATGAGCACGTTGAAAAGTGCAGACTTCCACTTCGAGATTCATATCTCCTAAACGGTTTATGATATTAAGAAACTGTTTGCGCCATCAGACGCCTCATTTATCCCTCTACATATTTGTTTCTAAACCATTTCCTCGTATCTCCCATATTAAGGGGGTAAATTGAGATCACATTTTGAATAGGGTGAAATTTGGGTGCATTTTTAACATTTTACATTACTTTTTGCCTACTTATGTATAAGCTAGAATCATGAAATTTGGTACACACATGTCCCTTAATCGTGCCAACGTGCGCACACAACGTGATGATCCTATCATTCTTATAAGTGTGTCAAACAATGAAATATACTAGTAAAAATCACCAAATTTACGAACAATCCAGAAATACGGCCAAATTTAACGTATAAGGGAGAGAGATACGACAAAATGTCACAGGACCAAAGTTGTAGATCACTCCGAATTGAAGGGACATTGTGCCATCCGTTTTGTGAGACGACTTACCGTTTAGCCAAAAAATAGCTCAAAAGGAATGTCTGCACAGTCATTAAAATTGCCTATATATTTCGATATCTTAGGGGGGTAAAAAGTGAAAAATTTGAACATC
Organism: Anabrus simplex; assembly: GCF_040414725.1. Taxonomy (NCBI): domain Eukaryota; kingdom Metazoa; phylum Arthropoda; class Insecta; order Orthoptera; family Tettigoniidae; genus Anabrus; species Anabrus simplex. The sequence continues at coordinate 218,005,550 of NC_090267.1, read as the reverse complement.
TTGGAATTTTCCCGTCGGTTAGGGACCAAAAGCTATAATTTCACCAAATTTCAATTGTCTACTTCGTCTGGCAGGTTGTGCCGCCATTTTGATTTGAGGGGATAGGGGATAAAAATGAGGAAATTCTCGAAAATTTTTAAGCCCTCGAAACCTATAGGTTATCGTTTTGGATATACTATACGACTGTGTTCTTATGCTGAGCCCAAAATTTGAGCCCCCCAGCGTGCCCCCTTCAGGGAATTTTGAGAATTTCCGATTTTTCTAGGGATCCTGGGGTCATCAGTTTCCTCCGTACCAAGTTTCAAATTTCTGAGATTTCTGGAAGTGCCTCATTAATTCACGTCTTTTTTCATTTTTAAATATTTATATATACATCGCTCCAGCCCGACTTGCTTTTATATATATAGATGACAGATAAGCATGAGCACGTTGAAAAGTGCAGACTTCCACTTCGAGATTCATATCTCCTAAACGGTTTATGATATTAAGAAACGGTTTGCACCATCAGACGCCTCATTTATCGCTCAACATATTTGTTTCTAAACAATTTCCTCGTATCTCCCATATTAATGGGGTAAATTGAGATCAAATTTTGAATAGGGTGAAATTTGGGTGCATTTTTAACATTTTACATTACTTTTTGCCTACTTATGTATAAGCTAGAATCATGAAATTTGGTACACACATGTCCCTTAATCGTGCCAATGTGCGCACACAACGTGATGATCCTATCATTCTTATAAGTGTGTCAAACAATGAAATATACTTGTAAAAATCACCAAATTTACGAACAATCCAGAAATACGGCCAAATTTAACGTATAAGGGAGAGAGATACGACAAAATGTCACAGGACCAAAGTTGTAGATCACTCCGAATTGAAGCGACATTGTGCCATCCGTTTTGTGAGACGACTTACCGTTTAGCCAAAAAATAGCTCAAAGGAATGTCTGCACAGTCATTAAAATTGCCTATATATTTCGATATCTTAGGGGGGTAAAAAGTGAAAAATTTGAACATCTTGGAATTTTCCCGTCGGTTAGGGACCAAAAGCTATAATTTCACCAAATTTCAATTGTCTACTTCGTCTGGCAGGTTGTGCCGCCATTTTGATTTGAGGGGATAGGGGATAAAAATGAGGAAATTCTCGAAAATTTTTAAGCCCTCGAAACCTATAGGTTATCGTTTTGGATATACTATACGACTGTGTTCTTATGCTGAGCCCAAAATTTGAGCCCCCCAGCGTGCCCCCTTCAGGGAATTTTGAGAATTTCCGATTTTTCTAGGGATCCTGGGGTCATCAGTTTCCTCCGTACCAAGTTTCAAATTTCTGAGATTTCTGGAAGTGCCTCATTAATTCACGTCTTTTTTCATTTTTAAATATTTATATATACATCGCTCCAGCCCGACTTGCTTTTATATATATAGATGACAGATAAGCATGAGCACGTTGAAAAGTGCAGACTTCCACTTCGAGATTCATATCTCCTAAACGGTTTATGATATTAAGAAACGGTTTGCACCATCAGACGCCTCATTTATCGCTCAACATATTTGTTTCTAAACAATTTCCTCGTATCTCCCATATTAAGGGGGTAAATTGAGATCAAATTTTGAATAGGGTGAAATTTGGGTGCATTTTTAACATTTTACAATACTTTTTGCCTACTTATGTATAAGCTAGAATCATGAAATTTGGTACACACATGTCCCTTAATCGTGCCAATGTGCGCACACAACGTGATGATCCTATCATTCTTATAAGTGTGTCAAACAATGAAATATACTTGTAAAAATCACCAAATTTACGAACAATCCAGAAATACGGCCAAATTTAACGTATAAGGGAGAGAGATATGACAAAATGTCACAGGACCAAAGTTGTAGATCACTCTGAATTGAAGGGACATTGTGCCATCCGTTTTGTGATACGACTTACCGTTTAGCCAAAAAATAGCTCAAAAGGAATGTCTGCACAGTCATTAAAATTGCCTATATATTTCGATATCTTAGGGGGGTAAAAAGTGAAAAATTTGAACATCTTGGAATTTTCCCGTCGGTTAGGGACCAAAAGCTATAATTTCACCAAATTTCAATTGTCTACTTCGTCTGGCAGGTTGTGCCGCCATTTTGATTTGGGGGGATAGGGGACAAAAATGAGGAAATTCTCGAAAATTTTTAAGCCCACGAAACCTATAGGTTATCGTTTTGGATATACTATACGACTGTGTTCTTATGCTGAGCCCAACATTTGAGCCCCCCAGCGTGCCCCCTTCAGGGAATTTTGAGAATTTCCGATTTTTCTAGGGATCCTGGGGTCATCAGTTTCCTCCGTACCAAGTTTCAAATTTCTGAGATTTCTGGAAGTGCCTCATTAATTCACGTCTTTTTTCATTTTTAAATATTTATATATACATCGCTCCAGCCCGACTTGCTTTTATGTATATAGATGACAGATAAGCATGAGCACGTTGAAAAGTGCAGACTTCCACTTCGAGATTCATATCTCCTAAACGGTTTATGATATTAAGAAACGGTTTGCACCATCAGACGCCTCATTTATCGCTCTACATATTTGTTTCTAAACAATTTCCTCGTATCTCCCATATTAAGGGGGTAAATTGAGATCAAATTTTGAATAGGGTGAAATTTGGGTGCATTTTTAACATTTTACATTACTTTTTGCCTACTTATGTATAAGCTAGAACCATGAAATTTGGTACACACATGTCCCTTAATCGTGCCAATGTGCGCACACAACGTGATGATCCTATCATTCTTATAAGTGTGTCAAACAATGAAATATACTTGTAAAAATCACCAAATTTACGAACAATCCAGAAATACGGCCAAATTTAACGTATAAGGGAGAGAGATACGACAAAATGTCACAGGACCAAAGTTGTAGATCACTCCGAATTGAAGGGACATTGTGCCATCCGTTTTGTGAGACGACTTACCGTTTAGCCAAAAAAATAGCTCAAAAGGAATGTCTGCACAGTCATTAAAATTGCCTATATATTTCGATATCTTAGGGGGGTAAAAAGTGAAAAATTTGAACATCTTGGAATTTTCCCGTCGGTTAGGGACCAAAAGCTATAATTTCACCAAATTTCAATTGTCTACTTCGTCTGGCAGGTTGTGCCGCCATTTTGATTTGGGGGGATAGGGGATAAAAATGAGGAAATTCTCGAAAATTTTTAAGCCCGCGAAACCTATAGGTTATCGTTTTGGATATACTATACGACTGTGTTCTTATGCTGAGCCCAAAATTTGAGCCCCCCCAGCGTGCCCCCTTCAGGGAGTTTTGAAAATTTCAGATTTTTCTAGGGATCCTGGGGTCATCAGTTTCCTCCGTACCAAGTTTCAAATTTCTGAGATTTCTGGAAGTGCCTCATTAATTCACGTCTTTTTTCATTTTTAAATATTTATATATACATCGCTCCAGCCCGACTTGCTTTTATATATATAGATGACAGATAAGCATGAGCACGTTGAAAAGTGCAGACTTCCACTTCGAGATTCATATCTCCTAAACGGTTTATGATATTAAGAAACGGTTTGCGCCATCAGACGCCTCATTTATCGCTCTACATGTTTGTTTCTAAACCATTTCCTCGTATCTCCCATATTAAGGGGGTAAATTGAGATCAAATTTTGAATAGGGTGAAATTTGGGTGCATTTTTAACATTTTACATTACTTTTTGCCTACTTATGTATAAGCTAGAATCATGAAATTTGGTACACACATGTCCCTTAATCGTGCCAACGTGCGCACACAACGTGATGATCCTATCATTCTTATAAGTGTGTCAAACAATGAAATATACTTGTAAAAATCACCAAATTTACGAACAATCCAGAAATACGGCCAAATTTAACGTATAAGGGAGAGAGATACGACAAAATGTCACAGGACCAAAGTTGTAGATCACTCCGAATTGAAGGGACATTGTGCCATCCGTTTTGTGAGACGACTTACCGTTTAGCCAAAAAATAGCTCAAAAGGAATGTCTGCACAGTCATTAAAATTGCCTATATATTTCGATATCTTAGGGGGGTAAAAAGTGAAAAATTTGAACATCTTGGAATTTTCCCGTCGGTTAGGGACCAAAAGCTATAATTTCACCAAATTTCAATTGTCTACTTCGTCTGGCAGGTTGTGCCGCCATTTTGATTTGGGGGGATAGGGGATAAAAATGAGGAAATTCTCGAAAATTTTTAAGCCCACGAAACCTATAGGTTATCGTTTTGGATATACTATACGACTGTGTTCTTATGCTGAGCCCAAAATTTGAGCCCCCCCAGCGTGCCCCCTTCAGGGAATTTTGAGAATTTCCGATTTTTCTAGGAATCCTGGGGTCATCAGTTTCCTCCGTACCAAGTTTCAAATTTCTGAGATTTCTGGAAGTGCCTCATTAATTCACGTCTTTTTTCATTTGTAAATATTTATATATACATCTCTCCAGCCCGACTTGCTTTTATATATATAGATGACAGATAAGCATGAGCACGTTGAAAAGTGCAGACTTCCACTTCGAGATTCATATCTCCTAAACGGTTTATGATATTAAGAAACTGTTTGCGCCATCAGACGCCTCATTTATCCCTCTACATATTTGTTTCTAAACCATTACCTCGTATCGCCCATATTAAGGGGGTAAATTGATATCACATTTTGAATAGGGTGAAATTTGGGTGCATTTTTAACATTTTACATTACTTTTTGCCTACTTATGTATAAGCTAGAATCATGAAATTTGGTACACACATGTCCCTTAATCGTGCCAACGTGCGCACACAACGTGATGATCCTATCATTCTTATAAGTGTGTCAAACAATGAAATATACTTGTAAAAATCACCAAATTTACGAACAATCCAGAAATACGGCCAAATTTAACGTATAAGGGAGAGAGATACGACAAAATGTCACAGGACCAAAGTTGTAGATCACTCCGAATTGAAGGGACATTGTGCCATCCGTTTTGTGAGACGACTTACCGTTTAGCCAAAAAATAGCTCAAAAGGAATGTCTGCACAGTCATTAAAATTGCCTATATATTTCGATATCTTAGGGGGGTAAAAAGTGAAAAATTTGAACATCTTGGAATTTTACCGTCGGTTAGGGACCAAAAGCTATAATTTCACCAAATTTCAATTGTCTACTTCGTCTGGCAGGTTGTGCCGCCATTTTGATTTGGGGGGATAGGGGATAAAAATGAGGAAATTCTCGAAAATTTTTAAGCCCACGAAACCTATAGGTTATCGTTTTGGATATACTATACGACTGTGTTCTTATGCTGAGCCCAAAATTTGAGCCCCCCCAGCGTGCCCCCTTCAGGGAATTTTGAGAATTTCCGATTTTTCTAGGAATCCTGGGGTCATCAGTTTCCTCCGTACCAAGTTTCAAATTTCTGAGATTTCTGGAAGTGCCTCATTAATTCACGTCTTTTTTCATTTTTAAATATTTATATATACATCGCTCCAGCCCGACTTGCTTTTATATATATAGATGACAGATAAGCATGAGCACGTTGAAAAGTGCAGACTTCCACTTCGAGATTCATATCTCCTAAACGGTTTATGATATTAAGAAACTGTTTGCGCCATCAGACGCCTCATTTATCCCTCTACATATTTGTTTCTAAACCATTACCTCGTATCGCCCATATTAAGGGGGTAAATTGATATCACATTTTGAATAGGGTGAAATTTGGGTGCATTTTTAACATTTTACATTACTTTTTGCCTACTTATGTATAAGCTAGAATCATGAAATTTGGTACACACATGTCCCTTAATCGTGCCAATGTGCGCTCACAACGTGATGATCCTATCATTCTTATAAGTGTGTCAAACAATGAAATATACTTGTAAAAATCACCAAATTTACGAACAATCCAGAAATACGGCCAAATTTAACGTATAAGGGAGAGAGATACGACAAAATGTCACAGGACCAAAGTTGTAGATCACTCCGAATTGAAGGGACATTGTGCCATCCGTTTTGTGATACGACTTACCGTTTAGCCAAAAAATAGCTCAAAAGGAATGTCTGCACAGTCATTAAAATTGCCTCCATATTTCGATATCTTTGGGGGTAAAAAGTGAAAAATTTGAACATCTTGGAATTTTCCCGTCGGTTAGGGACCAAAAGCTATAATTTCACCAAATTTCAATAGTCTACCTCGTCTCGCAGGTTGTGCCGCCATCTTGATTTGGGGGGATGGGGGATAAAAATGAGGAAATTCCCGAAAATTTTTAAGCCCACGAAACCTATAGGTTATCGTTTTGGATATACTATACGACTGTGTTCTTATGCTGAGCCCAAAATTTGAGCCCCCCCAGCGTGCCCCCTTCAGGGAATTTTTTGAATTTCCGATTTTTCTAGGGATCCTGGGGTCATCAGTTTCCCTCGTACCAAGTTTCAAATTTCTGAGATTTCTGGAAGTGCCTCATTAATTCACGCCTTTTTTCATTTTTAAATATTTATATATATACATCGCTTCAGCCCGACTTGCTTTTATATATATAGATGACAGATAAGCATGAGCACGTTGAAAAGTGCAGACTTCCACTTCGAGATTCATATCTCCTAAACGGTTTATGATATAAAGGAACTGTTTGCGCCATCAGACGCCTCATTTATCCCTCTACATATTTGTTTCTAAACCATTTCCTCGTATCTCCCATATTAAGGGGGTAAATTGAGATCACATTTTGAATAGGGTGAAATTTGGGTGCATTTTTAACATTTTACATTACTTTTTGCCTACTTATGTATAAGCTAGAATCATGAAATTTGGTACACACATGTCCCTTAATCGTGCCAACGTGCGCACACAACGTGATGATCCTATCATTCTTATAAGTGTGTCAAACAATGAAATATACTTGTAAAAATCACCAAATTTACGAACAATCCAGAAATACGGCCAAATTTAACGTATAAGGGAGAGAGATACGACAAAATGTCACAGGACCAAGGTTGTAGATCACTCCGAATTGAAGGGACATTGTGCCATCCGTTTTGTGAGACGACTTACCGTTTAGCCAAAAAATAGCTCAAAAGGAATGTCTGCACAGTCATTAAAATTGCCTATATATTTCGATATCTTAGGGGGGTAAAAAGTGAAAAATTTGAACATCTTGGAATTTTCCCGTCGGTTAGGGACCAAAAGCTATAATTTCACCAAATTTCAATTGTCTACTTCGTCTGGCAGGTTGTGCCGCCATTTTGATTTGAGGGGATAGGGGATAAAAATGAGGAAATTCTCGAAAATTTTTAAGCCCTCGAAACCTATAGGTTATCGTTTTGGATATACTATACGACTGTGTTCTTATGCTGAGCCCAAAATTTGAGCCCCCCAGCGTGCCCCCTTCAGGGAATTTTGAGAATTTCCGATTTTTCTAGGGATCCTGGGGTCATCAGTTTCCTCCGTACCAAGTTTCAAATTTCTGAGATTTCTGGAAGTGCCTCATTAATTCACGTCTTTTTTCATTTTTAAATATTTATATATACATCGCTCCAGCCCGACTTGCTTTTATATATATAGATGATAGATAAGCATGAGCACGTTGAAAAGTGCAGACTTCCACTTCGAGATTCATATCTCCTAAACGGTTTATGATATTAAGAAACGGTTTGCACCATCAGACGCCTCATTTATCGCTCAACATATTTGTTTCTAAACTATTTCCTCGTATCTCCCATATTAATGGGGTAAATTGAGATCAAATTTTGAATAGGGTGAAATTTGGGTGCATTTTTAACATTTTACATTACTTTTTGCCTACTTATGTATAAGCTAGAATCATGAAATTTGGTACACACATGTCCCTTAATCGTGCCAATGTGCGCACACAACGTGATGATCCTATCATTCTTATAAGTGTGTCAAACAATGAAATATACTTGTAAAAATCACCAATTTACGAACAATCCAGAAATACGGCCAAATTTAACGTATAAGGGAGAGAGATACGACAAAATGTCACAGGACCAAAGTTGTAGATCACTCCGAATTGAAGGGACATTGTGCCATCCGTTTTGTGATACGACTTACCGTTTAGCCAAAAAATAGCTCAAAAGGAATGTCTGCACAGTCATTAAAATTGCCTATATATTTCGATATCTTAGGGGGGTAAAAAGTGAAAAATTTGAACATCTTGGAATTTTCCCGTCGGTTAGGGACCAAAAGCTATAATTTCACCAAATTTCAATTGTCTACTTCGTCTGGCAGGTTGTGCCGCCATTTTGATTTGGGGGGATAGGGGATAAAAATGAGGAAATTCTCGAAAATTTTTAAGCCCACGAAACCTATAGGTTATCGTTTTGGATATACTATACGACTGTGTTCTTATGCTGAGCCCAAAATTTGAGCCCCCCCAGCGTGCCCCCTTCAGGGAATTTTGAGAATTTCCGATTTTTCTAGGGATCCTGGGGTCATCAGTTTCCTCCGTACCAAGTTTCAAATTTCTGAGATTTCTGGAAGTGCCTCATTAATTCACGTCCATTTTTAAATATTTATATATACATCTCTCCAGCCCGACTTGCTTTTATATATATAGATAGATGACAGATAAGCATGAGCACGTTGAAAAGTGCAGACTTCCACTTCGAGATTCATATCTCCTAAACGGTTTATGATATTAAGAAACTGTTTGCGCCATCAGACGCCTCATTTATCCCTCTACATATTTGTTTCTAAACCATTTCCTCCTATCTCCCATATTAAGCGGCTAAATTGAGATCACATTTTGAATAGGGTGAAATTTGGGTGCATTTTTAACATTTTACATTACTTTTTGCCTACTTATGTATAAGCTAGAATCATGAAATTTGGTACACACATGTCCCTTAATCGTGCCAACGTGCGCACACAACGTGATGATCCTATCATTCTTATAAGTGTGTCAAACAATGAAATATACTTGTAAAAATCACCAAATTTACGAACAATCCAGAAATACGGCCAAATTTAACGTATAAGGGAGAGAGATACGACAAAATGTCACAGGACCAAAGTTGTAGATCACTCCGAATTGAAGGGACATTGTGCCATCCGTTTTGTGAGACGACTTACCGTTTAGCCAAAAAATAGCTCAAAAGGAATGTCTGCACAGTCATTAAAATTGCCTATATATTTCGATATCTTAGGGGGGTAAAAAGTGAAAAATTTGAACATCTTGGAATTTTCCCGTCGGTTAGGGACCAAAAGCTATAATTTCACCAAATTTCAATTGTCTACTTCGTCTGGCAGGTTGTGCCGCCATTTTGATTTGGGGGGATAGGGGATAAAAATGAGGAAATTCTCGAAAATTTTTAAGCCCAAGAAACCTATAGGTTATCGTTTTGGATATACTATACGAATGTGTTCTTATGCTGAGCCCAAAATTTGAGCCCCCCCAGCGTGCCCCCTTCAGGGAATTTTGAGAATTTCCGATTTTTCTAGGAATCCTGGGGTCATCAGTTTCCTCCGTACCAAGTTTCAAATTTCTGAGATTTCTGGAAGTGCCTCATTAATTCACGTCTTTTTTCATTTGTAAATATTTATATATACATCTCTCCAGCCCGACTTGCTTTTATATATATAGATGACAGATAAGCATGAGCACGTTGAAAAGTGCAGACTTCCACTTCGAGATTCATATCTCCTAAACGGTTTATGATATTAAGAAACTGTTTGCGCCATCAGACGCCTCATTTATCCCTCTACATATTTGTTTCTAAACCATTACCTCGTATCGCCCATATTAAGGGGGTAAATTGATATCACATTTTGAATAGGGTGAAATTTGGGTGCATTTTTAACATTTTACATTACTTTTTGCCTACTTATGTATAAGCTAGAATCATGAAATTTGGTACACACATGTCCCTTAATCGTGCCAACGTGCGCACACAACGTGATGATCCTATCATTCTTATAAGTGTGTCAAACAATGAAATATACTTGTAAAAATCACCAAATTTACGAACAATCCAGAAATACGGCCAAATTTAACGTATAAGGGAGAGAGATACGACAAAATGTCACAGGACCAAAGTTGTAGATCACTCCGAATTGAAGGGACATTGTGCCATCCGTTTTGTGAGACGACTTACCGTTTAGCCAAAAAATAGCTCAAAAGGAATGTCTGCACAGTCATTAAAATTGCCTATATATTTCGATATCTTAGGGGGGTAAAAAGTGAAAAATTTGAACATCTTGGAATTTTACCGTCGGTTAGGGACCAAAAGCTATAATTTCACCAAATTTCAATTGTCTACTTCGTCTGGCAGGTTGTGCCGCCATTTTGATTTGGGGGGATAGGGGATAAAAATGAGGAAATTCTCGAAAATTTTTAAGCCCACGAAACCTATAGGTTATCGTTTTGGATATACTATACGACTGTGTTCTTATGCTGAGCCCAAAATTTGAGCCCCCCCAGCGTGCCCCCTTCAGGGAATTTTGAGAATTTCCGATTTTTCTAGGAATCCTGGGGTCATCAGTTTCCTCCGTACCAAGTTTCAAATTTCTGAGATTTCTGGAAGTGCCTCATTAATTCACGTCTTTTTTCATTTTTAAATATTTATATATACATCTCTCCAGCCCGACTTGCTTTTATATATATAGATGACAGATAAGCATGAGCACGTTGAAAAGTGCAGACTTCCACTTCGAGATTCATATCTCCTAAACGGTTTATGATATTAAGAAACTGTTTGCGCCATCAGACGCCTCATTTATCCCTCTACATATTTGTTTCTAAACCATTTCCTCGTATCTCCCATATTAAGGGGGTAAATTGAGATCACATTTTGAATAGGGTGAAATTTGGGTGCATTTTTAACATTTTACATTACTTTTTGCCTACTTATGTATAAGCTAGAATCATGAAATTTGGTACACACATGTCCCTTAATCGTGCCAACGTGCGCACACAACGTGATGATCCTATCATTCTTATAAGTGTGTCAAACAATGAAATATACTAGTAAAAATCACCAAATTTACGAACAATCCAGAAATACGGCCAAATTTAACGTATAAGGGAGAGAGATACGACAAAATGTCACAGGACCAAAGTTGTAGATCACTCCGAATTGAAGGGACATTGTGCCATCCGTTTTGTGAGACGACTTACCGTTTAGCCAAAAAATAGCTCAAAAGGAATGTCTGCACAGTCATTAAAATTGCCTATATATTTCGATATCTTAGGGGGGTAAAAAGTGAAAAATTTGAACATCTTGGAATTTTCCCGTCGGTTAGGGACCAAAAGCTATAATTTCACCAAATTTCAATTGTCTACTTCGTCTGGCAGGTTGTGCCGCCATTTTGATTTGAGGGGATAGGGGATAAAAATGAGGAAATTCTCGAAAATTTTTAAGCCCTCGAAACCTATAGGTTATCGTTTTGGATATACTATACGACTGTGTTCTTATGCTGAGCCCAAAATTTGAGCCCCCCAGCGTGCCCCCTTCAGGGAATTTTGAGAATTTCCGATTTTTCTAGGGATCCTGGGGTCATCAGTTTCCTCCGTACCAAGTTTCAAATTTCTGAGATTTCTGGAAGTGCCTCATTAATTCACGTCTTTTTTCATTTTTAAATATTTATATATACATCGCTCCAGCCCGACTTGCTTTTATATATATAGATGACAGATAAGCATGAGCACGTTGAAAAGTGCAGACTTCCACTTCGAGATTCATATCTCCTAAACGGTTTATGATATTAAGAAACGGTTTGCACCATCAGACGCCTCATTTATCGCTCAACATATTTGTTTCTAAACAATTTCCTCGTATCTCCCATATTAATGGGGTAAATTGAGATCAAATTTTGAATAGGGTGAAATTTGGGTGCATTTTTAACATTTTACATTACTTTTTGCCTACTTATGTATAAGCTAGAATCATGAAATTTGGTACACACATGTCCCTTAATCGTGCCAATGTGCGCACACAACGTGATGATCCTATCATTCTTATAAGTGTGTCAAACAATGAAATATACTTGTAAAAATCACCAAATTTACGAACAATCCAGAAATACGGCCAAATTTAACGTATAAGGGAGAGAGATACGACAAAATGTCACAGGACCAAAGTTGTAGATCACTCCGAATTGAAGCGACATTGTGCCATCCGTTTTGTGAGACGACTTACCGTTTAGCCAAAAAATAGCTCAAAGGAATGTCTGCACAGTCATTAAAATTGCCTATATATTTCGATATCTTAGGGGGGTAAAAAGTGAAAAATTTGAACATCTTGGAATTTTCCCGTCGGTTAGGGACCAAAAGCTATAATTTCACCAAATTTCAATTGTCTACTTCGTCTGGCAGGTTGTGCCGCCATTTTGATTTGAGGGGATAGGGGATAAAAATGAGGAAATTCTCGAAAATTTTTAAGCCCTCGAAACCTATAGGTTATCGTTTTGGATATACTATACGACTGTGTTCTTATGCTGAGCCCAAAATTTGAGCCCCCCAGCGTGCCCCCTTCAGGGAATTTTGAGAATTTCCGATTTTTCTAGGGATCCTGGGGTCATCAGTTTCCTCCGTACCAAGTTTCAAATTTCTGAGATTTCTGGAAGTGCCTCATTAATTCACGTCTTTTTTCATTTTTAAATATTTATATATACATCGCTCCAGCCCGACTTGCTTTTATATATATAGATGACAGATAAGCATGAGCACGTTGAAAAGTGCAGACTTCCACTTCGAGATTCATATCTCCTAAACGGTTTATGATATTAAGAAACGGTTTGCACCATCAGACGCCTCATTTATCGCTCAACATATTTGTTTCTAAACAATTTCCTCGTATCTCCCATATTAAGGGGGTAAATTGAGATCAAATTTTGAATAGGGTGAAATTTGGGTGCATTTTTAACATTTTACAATACTTTTTGCCTACTTATGTATAAGCTAGAATCATGAAATTTGGTACACACATGTCCCTTAATCGTGCCAATGTGCGCACACAACGTGATGATCCTATCATTCTTATAAGTGTGTCAAACAATGAAATATACTTGTAAAAATCACCAAATTTACGAACAATCCAGAAATACGGCCAAATTTAACGTATAAGGGAGAGAGATATGACAAAATGTCACAGGACCAAAGTTGTAGATCACTCTGAATTGAAGGGACATTGTGCCATCCGTTTTGTGATACGACTTACCGTTTAGCCAAAAAATAGCTCAAAAGGAATGTCTGCACAGTCATTAAAATTGCCTATATATTTCGATATCTTAGGGGGGTAAAAAGTGAAAAATTTGAACATCTTGGAATTTTCCCGTCGGTTAGGGACCAAAAGCTATAATTTCACCAAATTTCAATTGTCTACTTCGTCTGGCAGGTTGTGCCGCCATTTTGATTTGGGGGGATAGGGGACAAAAATGAGGAAATTCTCGAAAATTTTTAAGCCCACGAAACCTATAGGTTATCGTTTTGGATATACTATACGACTGTGTTCTTATGCTGAGCCCAACATTTGAGCCCCCCAGCGTGCCCCCTTCAGGGAATTTTGAGAATTTCCGATTTTTCTAGGGATCCTGGGGTCATCAGTTTCCTCCGTACCAAGTTTCAAATTTCTGAGATTTCTGGAAGTGCCTCATTAATTCACGTCTTTTTTCATTTTTAAATATTTATATATACATCGCTCCAGCCCGACTTGCTTTTATGTATATAGATGACAGATAAGCATGAGCACGTTGAAAAGTGCAGACTTCCACTTCGAGATTCATATCTCCTAAACGGTTTATGATATTAAGAAACGGTTTGCACCATCAGACGCCTCATTTATCGCTCTACATATTTGTTTCTAAACAATTTCCTCGTATCTCCCATATTAAGGGGGTAAATTGAGATCAAATTTTGAATAGGGTGAAATTTGGGTGCATTTTTAACATTTTACATTACTTTTTGCCTACTTATGTATAAGCTAGAACCATGAAATTTGGTACACACATGTCCCTTAATCGTGCCAATGTGCGCACACAACGTGATGATCCTATCATTCTTATAAGTGTGTCAAACAATGAAATATACTTGTAAAAATCACCAAATTTACGAACAATCCAGAAATACGGCCAAATTTAACGTATAAGGGAGAGAGATACGACAAAATGTCACAGGACCAAAGTTGTAGATCACTCCGAATTGAAGGGACATTGTGCCATCCGTTTTGTGAGACGACTTACCGTTTAGCCAAAAAAATAGCTCAAAAGGAATGTCTGCACAGTCATTAAAATTGCCTATATATTTCGATATCTTAGGGGGGTAAAAAGTGAAAAATTTGAACATCTTGGAATTTTCCCGTCGGTTAGGGACCAAAAGCTATAATTTCACCAAATTTCAATTGTCTACTTCGTCTGGCAGGTTGTGCCGCCATTTTGATTTGGGGGGATAGGGGATAAAAATGAGGAAATTCTCGAAAATTTTTAAGCCCGCGAAACCTATAGGTTATCGTTTTGGATATACTATACGACTGTGTTCTTATGCTGAGCCCAAAATTTGAGCCCCCCCAGCGTGCCCCCTTCAGGGAGTTTTGAAAATTTCAGATTTTTCTAGGGATCCTGGGGTCATCAGTTTCCTCCGTACCAAGTTTCAAATTTCTGAGATTTCTGGAAGTGCCTCATTAATTCACGTCTTTTTTCATTTTTAAATATTTATATATACATCGCTCCAGCCCGACTTGCTTTTATATATATAGATGACAGATAAGCATGAGCACGTTGAAAAGTGCAGACTTCCACTTCGAGATTCATATCTCCTAAACGGTTTATGATATTAAGAAACTGTTTGCGCCATCAGACGCCTCATTTATCCCTCTACATATTTGTTTCTAAACCATTACCTCGTATCGCCCATATTAAGGGGGTAAATTGATATCACATTTTGAATAGGGTGAAATTTGGGTGCATTTTTAACATTTTACATTACTTTTTGCCTACTTATGTATAAGCTAGAATCATGAAATTTGGTACACACATGTCCCTTAATCGTGCCAACGTGCGCACACAACGTGATGATCCTATCATTCTTATAAGTGTGTCAAACAATGAAATATACTTGTAAAAATCACCAAATTTACGAACAATCCAGAAATACGGCCAAATTTAACGTATAAGGGAGAGAGATACGACAAAATGTCACAGGACCAAAGTTGTAGATCACTCCGAATTGAAGGGACATTGTGCCATCCGTTTTGTGAGACGACTTACCGTTTAGCCAAAAAATAGCTCAAAAGGAATGTCTGCACAGTCATTAAAATTGCCTATATATTTCGATATCTTAGGGGGGTAAAAAGTGAAAAATTTGAACATCTTGGAATTTTACCGTCGGTTAGGGACCAAAAGCTATAATTTCACCAAATTTCAATTGTCTACTTCGTCTGGCAGGTTGTGCCGCCATTTTGATTTGGGGGGATAGGGGATAAAAATGAGGAAATTCTCGAAAATTTTTAAGCCCACGAAACCTATAGGTTATCGTTTTGGATATACTATACGACTGTGTTCTTATGCTGAGCCCAAAATTTGAGCCCCCCCAGCGTGCCCCCTTCAGGGAATTTTGAGAATTTCCGATTTTTCTAGGAATCCTGGGGTCATCAGTTTCCTCCGTACCAAGTTTCAAATTTCTGAGATTTCTGGAAGTGCCTCATTAATTCACGTCTTTTTTCATTTTTAAATATTTATATATACATCGCTCCAGCCCGACTTGCTTTTATATATATAGATGACAGATAAGCATGAGCACGTTGAAAAGTGCAGACTTCCACTTCGAGATTCATATCTCCTAAACGGTTTATGATATTAAGAAACTGTTTGCGCCATCAGACGCCTCATTTATCCCTCTACATATTTGTTTCTAAACCATTACCTCGTATCGCCCATATTAAGGGGGTAAATTGATATCACATTTTGAATAGGGTGAAATTTGGGTGCATTTTTAACATTTTACATTACTTTTTGCCTACTTATGTATAAGCTAGAATCATGAAATTTGGTACACACATGTCCCTTAATCGTGCCAATGTGCGCTCACAACGTGATGATCCTATCATTCTTATAAGTGTGTCAAACAATGAAATATACTTGTAAAAATCACCAAATTTACGAACAATCCAGAAATACGGCCAAATTTAACGTATAAGGGAGAGAGATACGACAAAATGTCACAGGACCAAAGTTGTAGATCACTCCGAATTGAAGGGACATTGTGCCATCCGTTTTGTGATACGACTTACCGTTTAGCCAAAAAATAGCTCAAAAGGAATGTCTGCACAGTCATTAAAATTGCCTCCATATTTCGATATCTTTGGGGGTAAAAAGTGAAAAATTTGAACATCTTGGAATTTTCCCGTCGGTTAGGGACCAAAAGCTATAATTTCACCAAATTTCAATAGTCTACCTCGTCTCGCAGGTTGTGCCGCCATCTTGATTTGGGGGGATGGGGGATAAAAATGAGGAAATTCCCGAAAATTTTTAAGCCCACGAAACCTATAGGTTATCGTTTTGGATATACTATACGACTGTGTTCTTATGCTGAGCCCAAAATTTGAGCCCCCCCAGCGTGCCCCCTTCAGGGAATTTTTTGAATTTCCGATTTTTCTAGGGATCCTGGGGTCATCAGTTTCCCTCGTACCAAGTTTCAAATTTCTGAGATTTCTGGAAGTGCCTCATTAATTCACGCCTTTTTTCATTTTTAAATATTTATATATATACATCGCTTCAGCCCGACTTGCTTTTATATATATAGATGACAGATAAGCATGAGCACGTTGAAAAGTGCAGACTTCCACTTCGAGATTCATATCTCCTAAACGGTTTATGATATAAAGGAACTGTTTGCGCCATCAGACGCCTCATTTATCCCTCTACATATTTGTTTCTAAACCATTTCCTCGTATCTCCCATATTAAGGGGGTAAATTGAGATCACATTTTGAATAGGGTGAAATTTGGGTGCATTTTTAACATTTTACATTACTTTTTGCCTACTTATGTATAAGCTAGAATCATGAAATTTGGTACACACATGTCCCTTAATCGTGCCAACGTGCGCACACAACGTGATGATCCTATCATTCTTATAAGTGTGTCAAACAATGAAATATACTTGTAAAAATCACCAAATTTACGAACAATCCAGAAATACGGCCAAATTTAACGTATAAGGGAGAGAGATACGACAAAATGTCACAGGACCAAAGTTGTAGATCACTCCGAATTGAAGGGACATTGTGCCATCCGTTTTGTGAGACGACTTACCGTTTAGCCAAAAAATAGCTCAAAAGGAATGTCTGCACAGTCATTAAAATTGCCTATATATTTCGATATCTTAGGGGGGTAAAAAGTGAAAAATTTGAACATCTTGGAATTTTCCCGTCGGTTAGGGACCAAAAGCTATAATTTCACCAAATTTCAATTGTCTACTTCGTCTGGCAGGTTGTGCCGCCATTTTGATTTGAGGGGATAGGGGATAAAAATGAGGAAATTCTCGAAAATTTTTAAGCCCTCGAAACCTATAGGTTATCGTTTTGGATATACTATACGACTGTGTTCTTATGCTGAGCCCAAAATTTGAGCCCCCCAGCGTGCCCCCTTCAGGGAATTTTGAGAATTTCCGATTTTTCTAGGGATCCTGGGGTCATCAGTTTCCTCCGTACCAAGTTTCAAATTTCTGAGATTTCTGGAAGTGCCTCATTAATTCACGTCTTTTTTCATTTTTAAATATTTATATATACATCGCTCCAGCCCGACTTGCTTTTATATATATAGATGATAGATAAGCATGAGCACGTTGAAAAGTGCAGACTTCCACTTCGAGATTCATATCTCCTAAACGGTTTATGATATTAAGAAACGGTTTGCACCATCAGACGCCTCATTTATCGCTCAACATATTTGTTTCTAAACTATTTCCTCGTATCTCCCATATTAATGGGGTAAATTGAGATCAAATTTTGAATAGGGTGAAATTTGGGTGCATTTTTAACATTTTACATTACTTTTTGCCTACTTATGTATAAGCTAGAATCATGAAATTTGGTACACACATGTCCCTTAATCGTGCCAATGTGCGCACACAACGTGATGATCCTATCATTCTTATAAGTGTGTCAAACAATGAAATATACTTGTAAAAATCACCAATTTACGAACAATCCAGAAATACGGCCAAATTTAACGTATAAGGGAGAGAGATACGACAAAATGTCACAGGACCAAAGTTGTAGATCACTCCGAATTGAAGGGACATTGTGCCATCCGTTTTGTGATACGACTTACCGTTTAGCCAAAAAATAGCTCAAAAGGAATGTCTGCACAGTCATTAAAATTGCCTATATATTTCGATATCTTAGGGGGGTAAAAAGTGAAAAATTTGAACATCTTGGAATTTTCCCGTCGGTTAGGGACCAAAAGCTATAATTTCACCAAATTTCAATTGTCTACTTCGTCTGGCAGGTTGTGCCGCCATTTTGATTTGGGGGGATAGGGGATAAAAATGAGGAAATTCTCGAAAATTTTTAAGCCCACGAAACCTATAGGTTATCGTTTTGGATATACTATACGACTGTGTTCTTATGCTGAGCCCAAAATTTGAGCCCCCCCAGCGTGCCCCCTTCAGGGAATTTTGAGAATTTCCGATTTTTCTAGGAATCCTGGGGTCATCAGTTTCCTCCGTACCAAGTTTCAAATTTCTGAGATTTCTGGAAGTGCCTCATTAATTCACGTCTTTTTTCATTTGTAAATATTTATATATACATCTCTCCAGCCCGACTTGCTTTTATATATATAGATGACAGATAAGCATGAGCACGTTGAAAAGTGCAGACTTCCACTTCGAGATTCATATCTCCTAAACGGTTTATGATATTAAGAAACTGTTTGCGCCATCAGACGCCTCATTTATCCCTCTACATATTTGTTTCTAAACCATTACCTCGTATCGCCCATATTAAGGGGGTAAATTGATATCACATTTTGAATAGGGTGAAATTTGGGTGCATTTTTAACATTTTACATTACTTTTTGCCTACTTATGTATAAGCTAGAATCATGAAATTTGGTACACACATGTCCCTTAATCGTGCCAACGTGCGCACACAACGTGATGATCCTATCATTCTTATAAGTGTGTCAAACAATGAAATATACTTGTAAAAATCACCAAATTTACGAACAATCCAGAAATACGGCCAAATTTAACGTATAAGGGAGAGAGATACGACAAAATGTCACAGGACCAAAGTTGTAGATCACTCCGAATTGAAGGGACATTGTGCCATCCGTTTTGTGAGACGACTTACCGTTTAGCCAAAAAATAGCTCAAAAGGAATGTCTGCACAGTCATTAAAATTGCCTATATATTTCGATATCTTAGGGGGGTAAAAAGTGAAAAATTTGAACATCTTGGAATTTTACCGTCGGTTAGGGACCAAAAGCTATAATTTCACCAAATTTCAATTGTCTACTTCGTCTGGCAGGTTGTGCCGCCATTTTGATTTGGGGGGATAGGGGATAAAAATGAGGAAATTCTCGAAAATTTTTAAGCCCACGAAACCTATAGGTTATCGTTTTGGATATACTATACGACTGTGTTCTTATGCTGAGCCCAAAATTTGAGCCCCCCCAGCGTGCCCCCTTCAGGGAATTTTGAGAATTTCCGATTTTTCTAGGAATCCTGGGGTCATCAGTTTCCTCCGTACCAAGTTTCAAATTTCTGAGATTTCTGGAAGTGCCTCATTAATTCACGTCTTTTTTCATTTTTAAATATTTATATATACATCGCTCCAGCCCGACTTGCTTTTATATATATAGATGACAGATAAGCATGAGCACGTTGAAAAGTGCAGACTTCCACTTCGAGATTCATATCTCCTAAACGGTTTATGATATTAAGAAACTGTTTGCGCCATCAGACGCCTCATTTATCCCTCTACATATTTGTTTCTAAACCATTACCTCGTATCGCCCATATTAAGGGGGTAAATTGATATCACATTTTGAATAGGGTGAAATTTGGGTGCATTTTTAACATTTTACATTACTTTTTGCCTACTTATGTATAAGCTAGAATCATGAAATTTGGTACACACATGTCCCTTAATCGTGCCAATGTGCGCTCACAACGTGATGATCCTATCATTCTTATAAGTGTGTCAAACAATGAAATATACTTGTAAAAATCACCAAATTTACGAACAATCCAGAAATACGGCCAAATTTAACGTATAAGGGAGAGAGATACGACAAAATGTCACAGGACCAAAGTTGTAGATCACTCCGAATTGAAGGGACATTGTGCCATCCGTTTTGTGATACGACTTACCGTTTAGCCAAAAAATAGCTCAAAAGGAATGTCTGCACAGTCATTAAAATTGCCTCCATATTTCGATATCTTTGGGGGTAAAAAGTGAAAAATTTGAACATCTTGGAATTTTCCCGTCGGTTAGGGACCAAAAGCTATAATTTCACCAAATTTCAATAGTCTACCTCGTCTCGCAGGTTGTGCCGCCATCTTGATTTGGGGGGATGGGGGATAAAAATGAGGAAATTCCCGAAAATTTTTAAGCCCACGAAACCTATAGGTTATCGTTTTGGATATACTATACGACTGTGTTCTTATGCTGAGCCCAAAATTTGAGCCCCCCCAGCGTGCCCCCTTCAGGGAATTTTTTGAATTTCCGATTTTTCTAGGGATCCTGGGGTCATCAGTTTCCCTCGTACCAAGTTTCAAATTTCTGAGATTTCTGGAAGTGCCTCATTAATTCACGCCTTTTTTCATTTTTAAATATTTATATATATACATCGCTTCAGCCCGACTTGCTTTTATATATATAGATGACAGATAAGCATGAGCACGTTGAAAAGTGCAGACTTCCACTTCGAGATTCATATCTCCTAAACGGTTTATGATATAAAGGAACTGTTTGCGCCATCAGACGCCTCATTTATCCCTCTACATATTTGTTTCTAAACCATTTCCTCGTATCTCCCATATTAAGGGGGTAAATTGAGATCACATTTTGAATAGGGTGAAATTTGGGTGCATTTTTAACATTTTACATTACTTTTTGCCTACTTATGTATAAGCTAGAATCATGAAATTTGGTACACACATGTCCCTTAATCGTGCCAACGTGCGCACACAACGTGATGATCCTATCATTCTTATAAGTGTGTCAAACAATGAAATATACTTGTAAAAATCACCAAATTTACGAACAATCCAGAAATACGGCCAAATTTAACGTATAAGGGAGAGAGATACGACAAAATGTCACAGGACCAAAGTTGTAGATCACTCCGAATTGAAGGGACATTGTGCCATCCGTTTTGTGAGACGACTTACCGTTTAGCCAAAAAATAGCTCAAAAGGAATGTCTGCACAGTCATTAAAATTGCCTATATATTTCGATATCTTAGGGGGGTAAAAAGTGAAAAATTTGAACATCTTGGAATTTTCCCGTCGGTTAGGGACCAAAAGCTATAATTTCACCAAATTTCAATTGTCTACTTCGTCTGGCAGGTTGTGCCGCCATTTTGATTTGAGGGGATAGGGGATAAAAATGAGGAAATTCTCGAAAATTTTTAAGCCCTCGAAACCTATAGGTTATCGTTTTGGATATACTATACGACTGTGTTCTTATGCTGAGCCCAAAATTTGAGCCCCCCAGCGTGCCCCCTTCAGGGAATTTTGAGAATTTCCGATTTTTCTAGGGATCCTGGGGTCATCAGTTTCCTCCGTACCAAGTTTCAAATTTCTGAGATTTCTGGAAGTGCCTCATTAATTCACGTCTTTTTTCATTTTTAAATATTTATATATACATCGCTCCAGCCCGACTTGCTTTTATATATATAGATGATAGATAAGCATGAGCACGTTGAAAAGTGCAGACTTCCACTTCGAGATTCATATCTCCTAAACGGTTTATGATATTAAGAAACGGTTTGCACCATCAGACGCCTCATTTATCGCTCAACATATTTGTTTCTAAACTATTTCCTCGTATCTCCCATATTAATGGGGTAAATTGAGATCAAATTTTGAATAGGGTGAAATTTGGGTGCATTTTTAACATTTTACATTACTTTTTGCCTACTTATGTATAAGCTAGAATCATGAAATTTGGTACACACATGTCCCTTAATCGTGCCAATGTGCGCACACAACGTGATGATCCTATCATTCTTATAAGTGTGTCAAACAATGAAATATACTTGTAAAAATCACCAATTTACGAACAATCCAGAAATACGGCCAAATTTAACGTATAAGGGAGAGAGATACGACAAAATGTCACAGGACCAAAGTTGTAGATCACTCCGAATTGAAGGGACATTGTGCCATCCGTTTTGTGATACGACTTACCGTTTAGCCAAAAAATAGCTCAAAAGGAATGTCTGCACAGTCATTAAAATTGCCTATATATTTCGATATCTTAGGGGGGTAAAAAGTGAAAAATTTGAACATCTTGGAATTTTCCCGTCGGTTAGGGACCAAAAGCTATAATTTCACCAAATTTCAATTGTCTACTTCGTCTGGCAGGTTGTGCCGCCATTTTGATTTGGGGGGATAGGGGATAAAAATGAGGAAATTCTCGAAAATTTTTAAGCCCACGAAACCTATAGGTTATCGTTTTGGATATACTATACGACTGTGTTCTTATGCTGAGCCCAAAATTTGAGCCCCCCAGCGTGCCCCCTTCAGGGAGTTTTGAAAATTTCAGTTTTTTCTAGGGATCCTGGGGTCATCAGTTTCCTCCGTACCAAGTTTCAAATTTCTGAGATTTCTGGAAGTGCCTCATTAATTCACGTCTTGTTTCATTTTTAAATATTTATATATACATCGCTCCAGCCCGACTTGCTTTTATATATATAGATGACAGATAAGCATGAGCACGTTGAAAAGTGCAGACTTCCACTTCGAGATTCATATCTCCTAAACAGTTTATGATATTAAGAAACGGTTTGCGCCATCAGACGCCTCATTTATCGCTCTACATGTTTGTTTCTAAACCATTTCCTCGTATCTCCCATATTAAGGGGGTAAATTGAGATCAAATTTTGAATAGGGTGAAATTTGGGTGCATTTTTAACATTTTACATTACTTTTTGCCTACTTATGTATAAGCTAGAATCATGAAATTTGGTACACACATGTCCCTTAGTCGTGCCAATGTGCGCACACAACGTGATGATCCTATCATTCTTATAAGTGTGTCAAACAATGAAATATACTTGTAAAAATCACCAAATTTACGAACAATCCAGAAATACGGCCAAATTTAACGTATAAGGGAGAGAGATACGACAAAATGTCACAGGACCAAAGTTGTAGATCACTCCGAATTGAAGGGACATTGTGCCATCCGTTTTGTGATACGACTTACCGTTTAGCCAAAAAATAGCTCAAAAGGAATGTCTGCACATTCATTAAAATTGCCTATATATTTCGATATCTTAGGGGGGTAAAAAGTGAAAAATTTGAACATCTTGGAATTTTCCCGTCGGTTAGGGACCAAAAGCTATAATTTCACCAAATTTCAATTGTCTACTTCGTCTGGCAGGTTGTGCCGCCATTTTGATTTGGGGGGATAGGGGATAAAAATGAGGAAATTCTCGAAAATTTTTAAGCCCACGAAACCTATAGGTTATCGTTTTGGATATACTATACGACTGTGTTCTTATGCTGAGCCCAAAATTTGAGCCCCCCCCAGCGTGCCCCCTTCAGGGAATTTTGAGAATTTCCGATTTTTCTAGGGATCCTGGGGTCATCAGTTTCCTCCGTACCAAGTTTCAAATTTCTGAGATTTCTGGAAGTGCCTCATTAATTCACGTCTTTTTTCATTTTTAAATATTTATATATACATCGCTCCAGCCCGACTTGCTTTTATATATATAGATAGATGACAGATAAGCATGAGCACGTTGAAAAGTGCAGACTTCCACTTCGAGATTCATATCTCCTAAACGGTTTATGATATTAAGAAACTGTTTGCGCCATCAGACGCCTCATTTATCCCTCTACATATTTGTTTCTAAACCA
Source organism: Anabrus simplex (assembly GCF_040414725.1). NCBI lineage: Eukaryota > Metazoa > Arthropoda > Insecta > Orthoptera > Tettigoniidae > Anabrus > Anabrus simplex. Next base: position 217,981,503 of record NC_090267.1, on the reverse strand, counting down.
TTTCCTCCTATCTCCCATATTAAGGGGGTAAATTGAGATCAAATTTTGAATAGGGTGAAATTTGGGTGCATTTTTAACATTTTACATTACTTTTTGCCCACTTATGTATATGCTAGAATCATGAAATTTTTTACACACATGTCCCTTAATCGTGCCAACGTGCGCACACAACGTGATGATCCTATCATTCTTATAAGTGTGCCAAACAATGATATATACTTGAAAAAATCACCAAATTTACGAACAATCCAGAAATACGGCCAAATTTAACGTATAAGGGAGAGAGATACGACAAAATGTCACAGGAGCAAAGTTGTAGATCACTCCGAATTGAAGGGACATTGTGCCATCCGTTTTGTGATACGACTTACCGTTTAGCCAAAAAATAGCTCAAAAGGAATGTCTGCACAGTCATTAAAATTGCCTCCATATTTCGATATCTTTGGGGGGTAAAAAGTGAAAAATTTGAACATCTTGGAATTTTGCCGTCGGTTAGGGACCAAAAGCTATAATTTCACCAAATTTCAATTGTCTACTTCGTCTGGCAGGTTGTGCCGCCATTTTGATTTGGGGGGATAGGGGATAAAAATGAGGAAATTCTCGAAAATTTTTAAGCCCACGAAACCTTTAGGTTATCGTTTTGGATATACTATACGACTGTGTTCTTATGCTGAGCCCAAAATTTGAGCCCTCCCAGCGTCCCCCCTTCAGGGAATTTTGAGAATTTCCGATTTTTCTAGGGATCCTGGGGGCATCAGTTTCCTCCGTACCAAGTTTCAAATTTCTGAGATTTCTGGAAGTGCCTCATTAATTCACGTCTTTTTTCATTTTTAAATATTTATATATACATCGCTCCAGCCCGACTTGCTTTTATATATATAGATGACAGATAAGCAAGAGCACGTTGAAAAGTGCAGACTTCCACTTCGAGATTCATATCTAGTAAACGGTTTATGATATTAAGAAACGGTTTGCGCCATCAGACGCCTCATTTATCGCTCTACATGTTTGTTTCTAAACCATTTCCTCGTATCGCCCATATTAAGGGGGTAAATTGAGATTAAATTTTGAATAGGGTGAAATTTGGGTGCATTTTTATCATTATATATTACTTTTTGCCTACTTATGTATAAGCTAGAATCATGAAATTTGGTACACATATGTCCCTTAATCGTGCCAATGTGCGCACACAACGTGATGATCCTATCATTCTTATAAGTGTGCCAAACAATGATATATACTTGAAAAAATCACCAAATTTACGAACAATCCAGAAATACGGCCAAATTTAACGTATAAGGGAGAGAGATACGACAAAATGTCACAGGACCAAAGTTGTAGATCACTCCGAATTGAAGGGACATTGTGCCATCCGTTTTGTGAGACGACTTACCGTTTAGCCAAAAAATAGCTCAAAAGGAATGTCTGCACAGTCATTAAAATTGCCTATATATTTCGATATCTTAGGGGGGTAAAAAGTGAAAAATTTGAACATCTTGGAATTTTCCCGTCGGTTAGGGACCAAAAGCTATAATTTCACCAAATTTCAATTGTCTACTTCGTCTGGCAGGTTGTGCCGCCATTTTGATTTGAGGGGATAGGGGATAAAAATGAGGAAATTCTCGAAAATTTTTAAGCCCTCGAAACCTATAGGTTATCGTTTTGGATATACTATACGACTGTGTTCTTATGCTGAGCCCAAAATTTGAGCCCCCCAGCGTGCCCCCTTCAGGGAATTTTGAGAATTTCCGATTTTTCTAGGGATCCTGGGGTCATCAGTTTCCTCCGTACCAAGTTTCAAATTTCTGAGATTTCTGGAAGTGCCTCATTAATTCACGTCTTGTTTCATTTTTAAATATTTATATATACATCGCTCCAGCCCGACTTGCTTTTATATATATAGATGACAGATAAGCATGAGCACGTTGAAAAGTGCAGACTTCCACTTCGAGATTCATATCTCCTAAACAGTTTATGATATTAAGAAACGGTTTGCGCCATCAGACGCCTCATTTATCGCTCTACATGTTTGTTTCTAAACCATTTCCTCGTATCTCCCATATTAAGGGGGTAAATTGAGATCAAATTTTGAATAGGGTGAAATTTGGGTGCATTTTTAACATTTTACATTACTTTTTGCCTACTTATGTATAAGCTAGAATCATGAAATTTGGTACACACATGTCCCTTAGTCGTGCCAATGTGCGCACACAACGTGATGATCCTATCATTCTTATAAGTGTGTCAAACAATGAAATATACTTGTAAAAATCACCAAATTTACGAACAATCCAGAAATACGGCCAAATTTAACGTATAAGGGAGAGAGATACGACAAAATGTCACAGGACCAAAGTTGTAGATCACTCCGAATTGAAGGGACATTGTGCCATCCGTTTTGTGATACGACTTACCGTTTAGCCAAAAAATAGCTCAAAAGGAATGTCTGCACATTCATTAAAATTGCCTATATATTTCGATATCTTAGGGGGGTAAAAAGTGAAAAATTTGAACATCTTGGAATTTTCCCGTCGGTTAGGGACCAAAAGCTATAATTTCACCAAATTTCAATTGTCTACTTCGTCTGGCAGGTTGTGCCGCCATTTTGATTTGGGGGGATAGGGGATAAAAATGAGGAAATTCTCGAAAATTTTTAAGCCCACGAAACCTATAGGTTATCGTTTTGGATATACTATACGACTGTGTTCTTATGCTGAGCCCAAAATTTGAGCCCCCCCCAGCGTGCCCCCTTCAGGGAATTTTGAGAATTTCCGATTTTTCTAGGGATCCTGGGGTCATCAGTTTCCTCCGTACCAAGTTTCAAATTTCTGAGATTTCTGGAAGTGCCTCATTAATTCACGTCTTTTTTCATTTTTAAATATTTATATATACATCGCTCCAGCCCGACTTGCTTTTATATATATAGATAGATGACAGATAAGCATGAGCACGTTGAAAAGTGCAGACTTCCACTTCGAGATTCATATCTCCTAAACGGTTTATGATATTAAGAAACTGTTTGCGCCATCAGACGCCTCATTTATCCCTCTACATATTTGTTTCTAAACCATTTCCTCCTATCTCCCATATTAAGGGGGTAAATTGAGATCAAATTTTGAATAGGGTGAAATTTGGGTGCATTTTTAACATTTTACATTACTTTTTGCCCACTTATGTATATGCTAGAATCATGAAATTTTTTACACACATGTCCCTTAATCGTGCCAACGTGCGCACACAACGTGATGATCCTATCATTCTTATAAGTGTGCCAAACAATGATATATACTTGAAAAAATCACCAAATTTACGAACAATCCAGAAATACGGCCAAATTTAACGTATAAGGGAGAGAGATACGACAAAATGTCACAGGAGCAAAGTTGTAGATCACTCCGAATTGAAGGGACATTGTGCCATCCGTTTTGTGATACGACTTACCGTTTAGCCAAAAAATAGCTCAAAAGGAATGTCTGCACAGTCATTAAAATTGCCTCCATATTTCGATATCTTTGGGGGGTAAAAAGTGAAAAATTTGAACATCTTGGAATTTTGCCGTCGGTTAGGGACCAAAAGCTATAATTTCACCAAATTTCAATTGTCTACTTCGTCTGGCAGGTTGTGCCGCCATTTTGATTTGGGGGGATAGGGGATAAAAATGAGGAAATTCTCGAAAATTTTTAAGCCCACGAAACCTTTAGGTTATCGTTTTGGATATACTATACGACTGTGTTCTTATGCTGAGCCCAAAATTTGAGCCCTCCCAGCGTCCCCCCTTCAGGGAATTTTGAGAATTTCCGATTTTTCTAGGGATCCTGGGGGCATCAGTTTCCTCCGTACCAAGTTTCAAATTTCTGAGATTTCTGGAAGTGCCTCATTAATTCACGTCTTTTTTCATTTTTAAATATTTATATATACATCGCTCCAGCCCGACTTGCTTTTATATATATAGATGACAGATAAGCAAGAGCACGTTGAAAAGTGCAGACTTCCACTTCGAGATTCATATCTCCTAAACGGTTTATGATATTAAGAAACGGTTTGCGCCATCAGACGCCTCATTTATCGCTCTACATGTTTGTTTCTAAACCATTTCCTCGTATCGCCCATATTAAGGGGGTAAATTGAGATTAAATTTTGAATAGGGTGAAATTTGGGTGCATTTTTATCATTATATATTACTTTTTGCCTACTTATGTATAAGCTAGAATCATGAAATTTGGTACACATATGTCCCTTAATCGTGCCAATGTGCGCACACAACGTGATGATCCTATCATTCTTATAAGTGTGCCAAACAATGATATATACTTGAAAAAATCACCAAATTTACGAACAATCCAGAAATACGGCCAAATTTAACGTATAAGGGAGAGAGATACGACAAAATGTCACAGGACCAAAGTTGTAGATCACTCCGAATTGAAGGGACATTGTGCCATCCGTTTTGTGAGACGACTTACCGTTTAGCCAAAAAATAGCTCAAAAGGAATGTCTGCACAGTCATTAAAATTGCCTATATATTTCGATATCTTAGGGGGGTAAAAAGTGAAAAATTTGAACATCTTGGAATTTTCCCGTCGGTTAGGGACCAAAAGCTATAATTTCACCAAATTTCAATTGTCTACTTCGTCTGGCAGGTTGTGCCGCCATTTTGATTTGAGGGGATAGGGGATAAAAATGAGGAAATTCTCGAAAATTTTTAAGCCCTCGAAACCTATAGGTTATCGTTTTGGATATACTATACGACTGTGTTCTTATGCTGAGCCCAAAATTTGAGCCCCCCAGCGTGCCCCCTTCAGGGAATTTTGAGAATTTCCGATTTTTCTAGGGATCCTGGGGTCATCAGTTTCCTCCGTACCAAGTTTCAAATTTCTGAGATTTCTGGAAGTGCCTCATTAATTCACGTCTTTTTTCATTTTTAAATATTTATATATACATCGCTCCAGCCCGACTTGCTTTTATATATATAGATGATAGATAAGCATGAGCACGTTGAAAAGTGCAGACTTCCACTTCGAGATTCATATCTCCTAAACGGTTTATGATATTAAGAAACGGTTTGCACCATCAGACGCCTCATTTATCGCTCAACATATTTGTTTCTAAACTATTTCCTCGTATCTCCCATATTAATGGGGTAAATTGAGATCAAATTTTGAATAGGGTGAAATTTGGGTGCATTTTTAACATTTTACATTACTTTTTGCCTACTTATGTATAAGCTAGAATCATGAAATTTGGTACACACATGTCCCTTAATCGTGCCAATGTGCGCACACAACGTGATGATCCTATCATTCTTATAAGTGTGTCAAACAATGAAATATACTTGTAAAAATCACCAATTTACGAACAATCCAGAAATACGGCCAAATTTAACGTATAAGGGAGAGAGATACGACAAAATGTCACAGGACCAAAGTTGTAGATCACTCCGAATTGAAGGGACATTGTGCCATCCGTTTTGTGATACGACTTACCGTTTAGCCAAAAAATAGCTCAAAAGGAATGTCTGCACAGTCATTAAAATTGCCTATATATTTCGATATCTTAGGGGGGTAAAAAGTGAAAAATTTGAACATCTTGGAATTTTCCCGTCGGTTAGGGACCAAAAGCTATAATTTCACCAAATTTCAATTGTCTACTTCGTCTGGCAGGTTGTGCCGCCATTTTGATTTGGGGGGATAGGGGATAAAAATGAGGAAATTCTCGAAAATTTTTAAGCCCACGAAACCTATAGGTTATCGTTTTGGATATACTATACGACTGTGTTCTTATGCTGAGCCCAAAATTTGAGCCCCCCAGCGTGCCCCCTTCAGGGAGTTTTGAAAATTTCAGTTTTTTCTAGGGATCCTGGGGTCATCAGTTTCCTCCGTACCAAGTTTCAAATTTCTGAGATTTCTGGAAGTGCCTCATTAATTCACGTCTTGTTTCATTTTTAAATATTTATATATACATCGCTCCAGCCCGACTTGCTTTTATATATATAGATGACAGATAAGCATGAGCACGTTGAAAAGTGCAGACTTCCACTTCGAGATTCATATCTCCTAAACAGTTTATGATATTAAGAAACGGTTTGCGCCATCAGACGCCTCATTTATCGCTCTACATGTTTGTTTCTAAACCATTTCCTCGTATCTCCCATATTAAGGGGGTAAATTGAGATCAAATTTTGAATAGGGTGAAATTTGGGTGCATTTTTAACATTTTACATTACTTTTTGCCTACTTATGTATAAGCTAGAATCATGAAATTTGGTACACACATGTCCCTTAGTCGTGCCAATGTGCGCACACAACGTGATGATCCTATCATTCTTATAAGTGTGTCAAACAATGAAATATACTTGTAAAAATCACCAAATTTACGAACAATCCAGAAATACGGCCAAATTTAACGTATAAGGGAGAGAGATACGACAAAATGTCACAGGACCAAAGTTGTAGATCACTCCGAATTGAAGGGACATTGTGCCATCCGTTTTGTGATACGACTTACCGTTTAGCCAAAAAATAGCTCAAAAGGAATGTCTGCACATTCATTAAAATTGCCTATATATTTCGATATCTTAGGGGGGTAAAAAGTGAAAAATTTGAACATCTTGGAATTTTCCCGTCGGTTAGGGACCAAAAGCTATAATTTCACCAAATTTCAATTGTCTACTTCGTCTGGCAGGTTGTGCCGCCATTTTGATTTGGGGGGATAGGGGATAAAAATGAGGAAATTCTCGAAAATTTTTAAGCCCACGAAACCTATAGGTTATCGTTTTGGATATACTATACGACTGTGTTCTTATGCTGAGCCCAAAATTTGAGCCCCCCCCCAGCGTGCCCCCTTCAGGGAATTTTGAGAATTTCCGATTTTTCTAGGGATCCTGGGGTCATCAGTTTCCTCCGTACCAAGTTTCAAATTTCTGAGATTTCTGGAAGTGCCTCATTAATTCACGTCTTTTTTCATTTTTAAATATTTATATATACATCGCTCCAGCCCGACTTGCTTTTATATATATAGATAGATGACAGATAAGCATGAGCACGTTGAAAAGTGCAGACTTCCACTTCGAGATTCATATCTCCTAAACGGTTTATGATATTAAGAAACTGTTTGCGCCATCAGACGCCTCATTTATCCCTCTACATATTTGTTTCTAAACCATTTCCTCCTATCTCCCATATTAAGGGGGTAAATTGAGATCAAATTTTGAATAGGGTGAAATTTGGGTGCATTTTTAACATTTTACATTACTTTTTGCCCACTTATGTATATGCTAGAATCATGAAATTTTTTACACACATGTCCCTTAATCGTGCCAACGTGCGCACACAACGTGATGATCCTATCATTCTTATAAGTGTGCCAAACAATGATATATACTTGAAAAAATCACCAAATTTACGAACAATCCAGAAATACGGCCAAATTTAACGTATAAGGGAGAGAGATACGACAAAATGTCACAGGAGCAAAGTTGTAGATCACTCCGAATTGAAGGGACATTGTGCCATCCGTTTTGTGATACGACTTACCGTTTAGCCAAAAAATAGCTCAAAAGGAATGTCTGCACAGTCATTAAAATTGCCTCCATATTTCGATATCTTTGGGGGGTAAAAAGTGAAAAATTTGAACATCTTGGAATTTTGCCGTCGGTTAGGGACCAAAAGCTATAATTTCACCAAATTTCAATTGTCTACTTCGTCTGGCAGGTTGTGCCGCCATTTTGATTTGGGGGGATAGGGGATAAAAATGAGGAAATTCTCGAAAATTTTTAAGCCCACGAAACCTTTAGGTTATCGTTTTGGATATACTATACGACTGTGTTCTTATGCTGAGCCCAAAATTTGAGCCCTCCCAGCGTCCCCCCTTCAGGGAATTTTGAGAATTTCCGATTTTTCTAGGGATCCTGGGGGCATCAGTTTCCTCCGTACCAAGTTTCAAATTTCTGAGATTTCTGGAAGTGCCTCATTAATTCACGTCTTTTTTCATTTTTAAATATTTATATATACATCGCTCCAGCCCGACTTGCTTTTATATATATAGATGACAGATAAGCAAGAGCACGTTGAAAAGTGCAGACTTCCACTTCGAGATTCATATCTCCTAAACGGTTTATGATATTAAGAAACGGTTTGCGCCATCAGACGCCTCATTTATCGCTCTACATGTTTGTTTCTAAACCATTTCCTCGTATCGCCCATATTAAGGGGGTAAATTGAGATTAAATTTTGAATAGGGTGAAATTTGGGTGCATTTTTATCATTATATATTACTTTTTGCCTACTTATGTATAAGCTAGAATCATGAAATTTGGTACACATATGTCCCTTAATCGTGCCAATGTGCGCACACAACGTGATGATCCTATCATTCTTATAAGTGTGCCAAACAATGATATATACTTGAAAAAATCACCAAATTTACGAACAATCCAGAAATACGGCCAAATTTAACGTATAAGGGAGAGAGATACGACAAAATGTCACAGGACCAAAGTTGTAGATCACTCCGAATTGAAGGGACATTGTGCCATCCGTTTTGTGAGACGACTTACCGTTTAGCCAAAAAATAGCTCAAAAGGAATGTCTGCACAGTCATTAAAATTGCCTATATATTTCGATATCTTAGGGGGGTAAAAAGTGAAAAATTTGAACATCTTGGAATTTTCCCGTCGGTTAGGGACCAAAAGCTATAATTTCACCAAATTTCAATTGTCTACTTCGTCTGGCAGGTTGTGCCGCCATTTTGATTTGGGGGGATAGGGGATAAAAATGAGGAAATTCTCGAAAATTTTTAAGCCCACGAAACCTATAGGTTATCGTTTTGGATATACTATACGACTGTGTTCTTATGCTGAGCCCAAAATTTGAGCCCCCCAGCGTGCCCCCTTCAGGGAGTTTTGAAAATTTCAGTTTTTTCTAGGGATCCTGGGGTCATCAGTTTCCTCCGTACCAAGTTTCAAATTTCTGAGATTTCTGGAAGTGCCTCATTAATTCACGTCTTGTTTCATTTTTAAATATTTATATATACATCGCTCCAGCCCGACTTGCTTTTATATATATAGATGACAGATAAGCATGAGCACGTTGAAAAGTGCAGACTTCCACTTCGAGATTCATATCTCCTAAACAGTTTATGATATTAAGAAACGGTTTGCGCCATCAGACGCCTCATTTATCGCTCTACATGTTTGTTTCTAAACCATTTCCTCGTATCTCCCATATTAAGGGGGTAAATTGAGATCAAATTTTGAATAGGGTGAAATTTGGGTGCATTTTTAACATTTTACATTACTTTTTGCCTACTTATGTATAAGCTAGAATCATGAAATTTGGTACACACATGTCCCTTAGTCGTGCCAATGTGCGCACACAACGTGATGATCCTATCATTCTTATAAGTGTGTCAAACAATGAAATATACTTGTAAAAATCACCAAATTTACGAACAATCCAGAAATACGGCCAAATTTAACGTATAAGGGAGAGAGATACGACAAAATGTCACAGGACCAAAGTTGTAGATCACTCCGAATTGAAGGGACATTGTGCCATCCGTTTTGTGATACGACTTAGCGTTTAGCCAAAAAATAGCTCAAAAGGAATGTCTGCACAGTCATTAAAATTGCCTATATATTTCGATATCTTAGGGGGGTAAAAAGTGAAAAATTTGAACATCTTGGAATTTTCCCGTCGGTTAGGGACCAAAAGCTATAATTTCACCAAATTTCAATTGTCTACTTCGTCTGGCAGGTTGTGCCGCCATTTTGATTTGGGGGGATAGGGGATAAAAATGAGGAAATTCTCGAAAATTTTTAAGCCCACGAAACCTATAGGTTATCGTTTTGGATATACTATACGACTGTGTTCTTATGCTGAGCCCAAAATTTGAGCCCCCCCCAGCGTGCCCCCTTCAGGGAATTTTGAGAATTTCCGATTTTTCTAGGGATCCTGGGGTCATCAGTTTCCTCCGTACCAAGTTTCAAATTTCTGAGATTTCTGGAAGTGCCTCATTAATTCACGTCTTTTTTCATTTTTAAATATTTATATATACATCGCTCCAGCCCGACTTGCTTTTATATATATAGATAGATGACAGATAAGCATGAGCACGTTGAAAAGTGCAGACTTCCACTTCGAGATTCATATCTCCTAAACGGTTTATGATATTAAGAAACTGTTTGCGCCATCAGACGCCTCATTTATCCCTCTACATATTTGTTTCTAAACCATTTCCTCCTATCTCCCATATTAAGGGGGTAAATTGAGATCAAATTTTGAATAGGGTGAAATTTGGGTGCATTTTTAACATTTTACATTACTTTTTGCCCACTTATGTATATGCTAGAATCATGAAATTTTTTACACACATGTCCCTTAATCGTGCCAACGTGCGCACACAACGTGATGATCCTATCATTCTTATAAGTGTGCCAAACAATGATATATACTTGAAAAAATCACCAAATTTACGAACAATCCAGAAATACGGCCAAATTTAACGTATAAGGGAGAGAGATACGACAAAATGTCACAGGAGCAAAGTTGTAGATCACTCCGAATTGAAGGGACATTGTGCCATCCGTTTTGTGATACGACTTACCGTTTAGCCAAAAAATAGCTCAAAAGGAATGTCTGCACAGTCATTAAAATTGCCTCCATATTTCGATATCTTTGGGGGGTAAAAAGTGAAAAATTTGAACATCTTGGAATTTTGCCGTCGGTTAGGGACCAAAAGCTATAATTTCACCAAATTTCAATTGTCTACTTCGTCTGGCAGGTTGTGCCGCCATTTTGATTTGGGGGGATAGGGGATAAAAATGAGGAAATTCTCGAAAATTTTTAAGCCCACGAAACCTTTAGGTTATCGTTTTGGATATACTATACGACTGTGTTCTTATGCTGAGCCCAAAATTTGAGCCCTCCCAGCGTCCCCCCTTCAGGGAATTTTGAGAATTTCCGATTTTTCTAGGGATCCTGGGGGCATCAGTTTCCTCCGTACCAAGTTTCAAATTTCTGAGATTTCTGGAAGTGCCTCATTAATTCACGTCTTTTTTCATTTTTAAATATTTATATATACATCGCTCCAGCCCGACTTGCTTTTATATATATAGATGACAGATAAGCAAGAGCACGTTGAAAAGTGCAGACTTCCACTTCGAGATTCATATCTCCTAAACGGTTTATGATATTAAGAAACGGTTTGCGCCATCAGACGCCTCATTTATCGCTCTACATGTTTGTTTCTAAACCATTTCCTCGTATCGCCCATATTAAGGGGGTAAATTGAGATTAAATTTTGAATAGGGTGAAATTTGGGTGCATTTTTATCATTATATATTACTTTTTGCCTACTTATGTATAAGCTAGAATCATGAAATTTGGTACACATATGTCCCTTAATCGTGCCAATGTGCGCACACAACGTGATGATCCTATCATTCTTATAAGTGTGCCAAACAATGATATATACTTGAAAAAATCACCAAATTTACGAACAATCCAGAAATACGGCCAAATTTAACGTATAAGGGAGAGAGATACGACAAAATGTCACAGGAGCAAAGTTGTAGATCACTCCGAATTGAAGGGACATTGTGCCATCCGTTTTGTGATACGACTTACCGTTTAGCCAAAAAATAGCTCAAAAGGAATGTCTGCACAGTCATTAAAATTGCCTCCATATTTCGATATCTTTGGGGGGTAAAAAGTGAAAAATTTGAACATCTTGGAATTTTCCCGTCGGTTAGGGACCAAAAGCTATAATTTCACTAAATTTCAATTGTCTACTTCGTCTGGCAGGTTGTGCCGCCATTTTGATTTGGGGGGATAGGGGATAAAAATGAGGAAATTCTCGAAAATTTTTAAGGCCACGAAACCTTTAGGTTATCGTTTTGGATATACTATACGACTGTGTTCTTATGCTGAGCCCAAAATTTGAGCCCTCCCAGCGTCCCCCCTTCAGGGAATTTTGAGAATTTCCGATTTTTCTAGGGATCCTGGGGGCATCAGTTTCCTCCGTACCAAGTTTCAAATTTCTGAGATTTCTGGAAGTGCCTCATTAATTCACGTCTTTTTTCATTTTTAAATATTTATATATACATCGCTCCAGCCCGACTTGCTTTTATATATATAGATGACAGATAAGCAAGAGCACGTTGAAAAGTGCAGACTTCCACTTCGAGATTCATATCTCCTAAACGGTTTATGATATTAAGAAACGGTTTGCGCCATCAGACGCCTCATTTATCGCTCTGCATGTTTGTTTCTAAACCATTTCCTCGTATCGCCCATATTAAGGGGGTAAATTGAGATTAAATTTTGAATAGGGTGAAATTTGGGTGCATTTTTATCATTATATATTACTTTTTGCCTACTTATGTATAAGCTAGAATCATGAAATTTGGTACACACATCTCCCTTAATTGTGCCAATGTGCGCACACAACGTGATGATCCTATCATTCTTATAAGTGTGCCAAACAATGAAATATACTTGAAAAAATCACCAAATTTACGAACAATCCAGAAATACGGCCAAATTTAACGTATAAGGGAGAGAGATACGACAAAATGTCACAGGAGCAAAGTTGTAGATCACTCCGAATTGAAGGGACATTGTGCCATCCGTTTTGTGATTCGACTTACCGTTTAGCCAAAAAATAGCTCAAAAGGAATGTCTGCACAGTCATTAAAATTGCCTCCATATTTCGATATCTTTGGGGGGTAAAAAGTGAAAAATTTGAACATCTTGGAATTTTGCCGTCGGTTAGGGACCAAAAGCTATAATTTCACCAAATTTCAATTGTCTACTTCGTCTGGCAGGTTGTGCCGCCATTTTGATTTGGGGGGATAGGGGATAAAAATGAGGAAATTCTCGAAAATTTTTAAGCCCACGAAACCTTTAGGTTATCGTTTTGGATATACTATACGACTGTGTTCTTATGCTGAGCCCAAAATTTGAGCCCCCCCAGCGTCCCCCCTTCAGGGAATTTTGAGAATTTCCGATTTTTCTAGGGATCCTGGGGGCATCAGTTTCCTCCGTACCAAGTTTCAAATTTCTGAGATTTCTGGAAGTGCCTCATTAATTCACGTCTTTTTTCATTTTTAAATATTTATATATACATCGCTCCAGCCCGACTTGCTTTTATATATATAGATAGAAAAGGCATTGCATTAGTTCCCTGTTAGGAAGCAGCCAGAGATGTTGCCATGGTAACCGGTAGGTTCGTTGCCTGTCCGCGAGGCTGTCCGTCACTCGACACAGAACATCAAACCTGTAGAAAATAGTAATTTTCTCCGCCATTTGAAGAGTAAGAAGAATAATGTAGATGACAACAGATATTTAAAATGTAGGGACGTTTCACGTATAGTTTACATATTGTACAGGAAATCAATAGTGTATGAAAAAAATATCAACTTGTTTGATCTCCATATAAGCTCCAGTCTCTTCCGTGATTTTTAAATCATATGGATATCAAAACCTACTCTTGAGTTATATACTCTAAACAAGAAGTTTGGTCGAATTCTAACTAGCTGTTTCGCCGTGATGTTGGAACAAACAAAGAGACAAACAGACAATAAAGCTAAAAATCACTGATACAGTCATGAGTTGACCTAAAACGGATAAATATCTGAAAAATGGACAAAATAAACGAAGTTACAGAATGCGGAACCCTTATAACTTTATTTATATAGATGTGTGGTTCTGTAATTATAACGTTGTACCATATTTATTTTCCCTCCCTTCTCACTCCTACTATTATATTACTACTGCCCCACTAGTGCTTAAATGAAAGCGTGGACCTGGTGAAGGTGTGGTATACATACTTATATACGGTGCAGTGGTAATTGAGATCTTTCTCCATTATTACAATCTCTTCCCAATCAGGTTTCGACCTCAGATTGGAAACCAACATTATAGCAATTGTAAAAAACCAGGGAAATCCATCAAAATGTTCTCAATCGTAGTTGTCGTCTTCCTAAATTGAAAGTTTAAATTTTTTGTTTGTGCAACCAATTCTACTCAGAAACCAAATTTCAGCCAAACTTTGTCCTCCGTGGATTGAGCCTTATCGCATAATCAATTTTTCTAGTCCATTAAGTGCTCTTTTACAGGAAGTTTCAAGCCATTATGAAATTAAACGAGCACAATTGTCCCGATTTAAAATCGTTTTGTCTTCTCATGAGCAAAATAGTTATATATTATACTTATTTACTGTGTTCTCTTAGACTTTTTTCACCCTCCATCCATTATCGGTGTGACGTGATCTCTCCCACAGAGAAGTGTTCTCTTCGTAACGGGAATTAAGAAGAAACTTCTTAGACAACACTATTTATAATACTTCTATTACATTGTAAATTTTCTGTATTTTTGTTAATTTCATATTAATTTTACATTTATTTATTTTCCTTTTTCATTTGAGAGCTCCATTTACCTTTATCCTATACGTCCCTCCTATTGTCATTCTTTATTTCCTATTTAATTATTAATATATAATTACACGTATCTCCCAAACATTTTCTTTGCCAGTCTATTTCATTTTTCAGTACACCATCGCATTATCCTCTAACCAGCCACATGGACAGGCTACTGGTCGTCTCTTCCGGAAAAGCACCTCTCGCCTGATATTGACTGCCGATATCCTCATCGTCTTCCTAGGCCTTTCCCGTCCCATCGTCGCCGTAAGACCTATCTGTGTCGGTGCGACGTAAAGCAAAATAGCAACCAAAAAAAAAAAAAAGGAAATATTTCTATTCCCGCCGCATGATTCTAGCTACTACGTCATCTATTGATGTCACATTCATCTACTATGTTCCATACCGCGTATTCTTCTTTGCCGTGTTCTTAGTACTTCCATCACACTCCCTTGGACTTGGAAGCCAGTCCACGACCATCATCGGTGCTGGCTGGAGAGAAGCACTCACCGTTCATTTTCTGAGTTTGTGTAGGAACTTTCACTTGAGCTTTCAACCATCTTCCTATCCCATGGTGAGTTGAAAAGAACTTAGAGTGGTAGACAGAATCGTAGCTGATGAAAGTTAACACCGACAAGATCAAGGTGATGGCCATTTCCAGAACAAGTAACACGCATATTCTTATGACCATTTATGGGGAACCAGTTGAACAAGTGCGGAATTTTGAGAACCTTGGCAGCTGTATTATTGAGGACTTAGATCCGGATTTAGTGATCCGTGTATGAATAGAAATGGCTCGCAATAGCTTTCTGAAAATGAGAAATTTGCAATGTGACAGAATCCTTAGCTTGAAGACATGGTAACGTCGTCAGATGCTATGTATATTCAGTGCTTCGTACGGCGTTGAAACATGGACTCTGAAATGTAACAATATTAAAAAATAAATGCCTTCGAGATGTGGGTGTTCATAAGAATTTTGCGGATCTCGTGGACTGACAACGTCTCCAATGCTGCCGCACTCAAACGCATGAGGAGGGAACGGATGTTGATGAGTACAAAAAAGAAGAGAATGTAAAACCTACTTAAATTGATCATGCAGGGTAAAATTGACGGACTTTGGGGTCGAAGTCGAAATAAACACTCTCGGCTGAGGAACTTAGTGGATTGGACAGGACTAGCTTCTAGCAGACTGATGAGGACAGCCAAACATCATCTTTTCTGTGATTGTGGCCAGTAATGGAGAAGGCACTACAAGAAGAAGAACTTCGGTTACAGTTACAGATGAATGCACGTCTTGAAAATCCTTTCACAAATTAATAGGTCGTCATAAAGGACACCAAGAAATTGACTGCCCTCTCAGCGAGCTCAGGGTAGTCAAGTAATGTATTAATCCAAAAGTCAGAAAACGGATATATAGAAAATACTTTTTCAGTCCAGTGTTACATAACATTTCTATGACCTGCTCTTTTCCTCGATTTTTAACACCGCTGGCGAAGTTTCTCGATCAGAAAGTATTTCTCAACACTGGATTAGAAATATTTTCATAGAAGAAATGAGGTTGTGACAGGGGTTTCTTGTGTCTGCTAGCACATCAGGATCAAGCCGAAAACCATTCTCTTGTACGAAACCTTGAAAACGTGGGAAGAAAACGTGCCAATAGCTGTCAGACTTACGAACAATTTACCATTAGTGGGTATTAGAGGCCACGCTACAATTTATTCCAAAGACAAACCTTTCTAGTTCCATTTAATATTTTCTGCTTAAAATTCATTTCGATGCGCATCTCTCGGCGAACTTAGAATAGTCATGTCGTGTTCTAATCCAAAAGCAAGGAAAATGATGTATGGGAGTACCACCGGTTGAAAAACGCTGATCTAGATTTTATTCGGGTCTCAATGAGATCAGAATATTGGATATGTGAACGGATATGTGATTCGGCTTTGGAAGTGGGTATCCATTTTAGGCGCGCGTTTCGTCTTTTCTCCTCCTACCTAGGCGTCATTAGCAGTGGCGTATGCTGGGATCAAATCAAGACATTGGTTACCACTAGACTTAGGTTACCCCTTTTTGATAGCTGGTTTAGTGAACGTCAAGCCTGAAGCGTTTTGAGCTGCAGCCAATAGCCAACTGAGTAGCCTGCTGTGTTCTCAAGACTGTTTCACAAACTACTGCCCCGGCCTCTGCTACGACCAATACTCAATTCCTGATTAGTGGAGATGGTAACCTAATTAAACTCCGGCTTTGTGGCTAAATGGATAGAATGCTTGCCTTTGTTCCGATGGGACCGGTTCAATTCTCGGAATCACACCCTCGTACTCTTAATTCCCCTAGCTTTGGGACTGGGTTTTTATCACGTCTTCGCCATTTATTTCATCCTCATTAGGTCACTAGCAAGCCTATACGATGCCATGCACCATTATTATTATTGTTATTATTACAAAGGGCACTAGGAAAGTTATGCAATGTGAGTGAACGGTGTAGACTTTTTCAAAATAATTTCCACCACATTCAATACACTTCTCCATACGTCTAAACCAGTCACTGAACCAACTCTGCCACTTTTCTTCGGTCACATTTTCACACTCTTGATCCCATGCTGCCAGAAGCTTCTTGTCGGATGCAAAACGCCACCCTTTCAGCTTCATCTTCATTTCTGGAAATAGTGCGAAGTCACATGGGGCAAGATCAGGACTGTATGGAGGGTGATCAAGCACAGTCAACCCTGATCTGGCAAGAAAATCCATTGTTACATTAGCACGATGTGCTGGAGCATTGTCATGATGCAAGAGTCAAGTATTGAGACGTGACATTGGACGGAGCTGCTTGAGAGCCTGGATGACACGAGGCAGACAAGTCTCACAGTACCACTCTGCAGTAACTGTCCTTTGTGTTTCTAGCACAACCCGAGTCAGGATGCCTCGTTTAATGAAGAATACTGCAATCATCGTTTTCTTCACTGACCTTGACTTTCGCAGTACCCTCATCTTCAAACAGCTACACCTTGTTCTGGGATTTTGTTGGGACATCGTAATAATAAAGCCAAGTTTCATCACCTGTAACGATGCTATTGACGTTACGCGAAGTCCCATTTTCAAACTGTTTTAGCATTTCTCGGCACCATTTCACTCGATGTGCCCTTGTTCCTCTGAAAGTGAATGGGGCAGCCAAAGGGAACAACCCTTTCTAACATGGAGATGGTCGTGTAGAATTGAATGAATAGTTGGTGCAGGGATGTGGAGGGTCTCTTCTACCTGTCGATATGTCAACCGCCTCTCTTACTGCAACATTTTCCTCACAGCTTCAATGTTTACCTCAGTCACTGATTCAGACGGTTGCCCCAAACGAGGATCGTCTTCAACCTCAAAATTTCCCGTCTGAAACTCTTTGTACCAGCGGAAAATTGTTGTCCGATATGGACAGTTTTTCCCCAGCACAGGAGTCATTTCCTCCAGGCACTGGTCAGCGGTTAATCCACGAGCAAAATTGTAGCGGATAATTGCGCGATATTCATCTTTAGACCACAATGACATCTTAACTTGCTTTCAATCCCACTTCCTGGTAACAACTGGTGTGAAACCATTTTTGCGTATTACAAAACTTTCCTAGTGCTCTTTGTATTATTATTATTATTATTATTATTATTATTATTATTATTATTATTATTATTATTATTATTATTATTATTATTATTATTATCGTTATTTTCTGGCTCCTTGGATAAATGGTTAGCGTGCTGGCTTTTGGTTACAGGGATCCCGGGTTCGATTCCTGATAGGGCCGGGAATTTTAACCATAATTTGTTAATTTCGCTGGCACAGGGGCAGGGTGTGTGTCGTCTTCATCATCATTTCACCCTCACCACGACGCGCAGGTCGCCTACGGAAGTCAAATCAAAAGACCTGCAACTGGCGAGCCGAACTTGTCCTCGGACATTCCCGGCACTAAAAGCCATACGCCATTTCATTATTATTATTATTATTATTATTATTATTATTAAACTGATATTTTAAATTTTACAGCATTACCAGCGATCGTACCCATCGTTTATTAGCTTACTCGGTAGGTGGTGTCTGACCCACAATCACGGGTTCGATTCGAAGCAACCAAAGAGAACACTAAACCTGAAAGATTGCATTTCATTTTAGCAGATCTACCTATAAAAAGAAAAGTACCGGGTGAGCTGGACGTGCGGTTAGGGGCATGCAGCTGTGGGTTTGCATCCGGGAGATAGTGGGTTCGAACCCCACTGTCGAGAGCCCTGAATATGGTTGTCCGTGGTTTCCCATTTTACACCAGGCAAATACTGAGGTTTTTACTTTAATTAAGGCTACGTCCACTTCCTTCCCACTCCTACGTCTTTCTATTCCATCGTCTCCATAAGACCTATCTGTGTCAGTGCGACAACTATATGTCTCCTGTTACAGGAGCCCTGCAGTGTCTTCCTCCAAGGATGTAGAAGCAAACGGGAGTAAAATACCAGCACTCTCTTATCTGTATAATTAAGTCAGAAGTATGAGGTGAGGAAGTATATACGATAAGGAGCAGGTGTGTAAATTCGGAAACTTCTGGAGAACTTTGAGTTATCTCTCCTTCTGACGGAGCGAAGCCTAGCACACCTATTGGGCATTCAGCAGCACGACGCGCGAGGGGAGTCGCGAGGGACGCAGCGTCTAGGCTGCACGTTAATTTTCCGATGCCTTGCACTCAGAAATACGAGTGATTTGCGTTCAAGCAAATGGAACAATGTGCTAGATGCTTACGTTATAATGTGCTTTAGATTTCCATCGTTCTCATCAGAGGTCTAGGCTTCACCGATAGCCTTTGTAGCCCTCGGTATATACCACTGGGTATTAGGCTTTCGAGGCCTAGTGTGTCATTCATTTTCACAGCCATCGTGGCCCTTTCCTTGGCCGATGCTCAATGCGTAGAAACTCCTCCATTTTCGCCTCTGATAGTCTAAGTGTTATGAGAGGATGGGTGCACAGTTGTACTTCACCTTAAAACAATAATCAGCACTACCATCACCACAACCGTTTCTTCGTAGCGCTTGAGTGATATTACACTCGTGAACATTATATTATTAAACAAGGGACCGGTTATTGGAATACGCTCTTGATCTATTATTTAAAATATATGTCCCATCTCTCGCAGCTTACTCCTCAGCTAGATGGCCTGTAGATCCCGGATAGTGACGCGATCAGGCGAGAGGAATTCCTGAACAGTGTTGCTGGCTTTTCGTCACACTAACTACATTTTTACAGTTTTCTTTTAAGCTAAACTGTCGGAGATTTTTCCCAGAGGAGTTGTTTTACATGCTAGTAACTGTGTCGAAACGAGACTGGTGTATTTCAGCACCCTCAAATGCCACCAAGCTGGGCCCGGATTAGTGACAACGAAAACTGTAGAAATATATATATATATAATCCGTACGTTCTTCGTCGAAAGATGTTTCATTCCAGGCTTATGTCAATGTCTTACACCTGTCATAATATGACATGTTACGCAAACACGTTATGTGGACCGCTTAGTCTGATCACTGCCGACTGAATCCCTCACTGTGCTCCTTATACCGGCCTTGACATTCGCTGTCGTTGTTCGCTTGTGAAGCCCAGCATAAAGCTGTAATTGGAAAATTTCACCGTAATGCAGCTGGAGCGCTGGCCTCCTACTCACTGACAGGAAACTGTATACCGCAAATTGCCGCATTTCCAGTTTTATTTATATAGTTTGGCTGTCGTAAATGTTGGAAATGTGTTCGCAATGAGGTGCTTGTTGGCTTTATATTGAGAGCTGATAGTTATGCGCTAGTGAGTTTATTTTTTATTGTGTAGTGTGGAGATTATATTTTTTAAATTGTGTTTACAAATCTTGGAATTTGACATTATTGTACACCTTTTTGTGCTTCGAGCTGAAATTTTCTGCAACCACGAACAAAGTGATTTCTCGCTGTAACTTCGTCCTAAACAAGAATTTCAATTCATGCGCTAATTCTTTTTTTTTAATGGTGTGGTGATTTGCTTTTATTTAACTGTGTTTCTAAATATTCGAATATGTATTGCTGTGTGCCTTTATTTTGTATTCCGAACAGAAAAGAAAAAGAGCAAAAGGACACTATCATTTCACGAATTCTCTGTAGACCAGGACAAAACTATGGAGTGGCTAAAAGCAGTTAGCACTTTCATCTTAGTTTCCCGTTTCTATTTCGGGTATTTATCTTCCTTCCTTCTTTCTTTCTTTCTTTCTTTCTTTCTTTCTTTCTTACTTTGTTTACCCCTCCAGGGTTGGCTTTTCCCTCGGATTCAGTGAGATATCCAACCTCTACCACCTCAAGGGTGGTATCCTGGAGCGTGAGACTGAGGGTCGGGGATACAACTGGGAAGGATGACCAGTACCTTGCCCAGGAGGCCGCAAATGCTATACTGAACAAGGGTCTTGTATTGGGGATGGGATGATTGGCAGGCATAGACTAGGAAGAGGGAAGGAAGCGGCCATGTCCGTAAGTTAGTTTATCATCCCGGTATTTGCTTGGAGGAAAAGTGGGAAACTATGGAAAACCACTTCGAGGATATCTGAGGATCCCCCCCCCCCCTCTACTCAGTTGACCCAAGGTTGAGTGGACCCCGTTACAGCCCTCGTACCAATTTTGAAACTTCGTGGTAGGGTCGGGAATCGAACCCGGGCCTGCGGCAGTGGCAGCTAATCACGCTAATCGGATATTTTTAGCCATGAATTTTCTTTCATAGAATAATCCTTTAGGCGGTGTCTTATTTGCCATATGACAGCAACACAACACACATTTATCCAAGATAATCTGAACTTTAACACTTAAACACTGACAAGTAAGAACCACTATTGTTATGACGGTAAGGCTAACGTATGAAGTGTTGTTACCTGAGCAATGGACAGTTTACAATGTATTTACTCAAACTACTTTTCTCTCACTGAATTTTTATTTAAAATTTGTCTTCTTCTTTTTTCGCTATTTGTTTTACGTCGCACCGACACAAATAGGCCTTAACGCCGGTGGAATAGGAAAGGGCTAGGAGTGAGAAGGAACCGGCCGTAGCTTTAATTAAGGTACAGCCTGGTGTGAAAATGGGAAACCACGGAAAACCATCTTCAGGGCTGCCGACAGTGGAGTTCGAACCCACTATTTCCCGAATGCAAGCTCATAGCTGCGCGCCCCTAACCGCACGGCCAACTAGCCAGGTATTTAAAATTCTAGTGCAAGGTATGTTTATGAAATGTAATCTGAAACTACACATATAGAGAGAAATTAAAATTTTAACATGTTTGGGTCAAAATATTTATGTTATCCATACAACGAATATAGAAATTGGTTTTTATGTCTTGTCCAGTCGCCTCCCTGAGAGCAGCACTTGAAGAATTTTAAAACTGTAAATGAACAATGACTCTTAATCTCAAGATTAACATCAGAAGACATGTAGTAAGTTCGGCTATGTATCTAAATGCCATGATAATAAAAGCGATTACTATCATTCCTCACAGTTAAGGAATGCCAGTTGGACTACGCCATCTCCGCAGTTCCATTTCACGGCGTTATTTTGGCACATATCAATGAAAGTAGCCTTTAGGATTAATCATTTTAACAGTATTAGTCCATGTAACATACTCCTTTATTTCCTAAATTAAGATAAATCGGCAATCAGAGTCAATATCAGAACGTCAGCTGGACTATTCCATCTCTCCGTAGTTTCATTTCACGACATTATTTTGGCAAATATCAACGAAAGTAACCTTTAGGATTAATCATTTTAACAGTATTAACCTATGTAACATTCGCTATAATTCTAAATTACGATAAATCGGCAAACAATATCAATATATTTTCCATAAAGAAGTATGCATTTCTACCGCAAATAGGTAGGTCGCCAGCGCCACGTGTTGAGCTGTGGAACTACTCCGATTACAGTGCGTGGACTCGATTGTCAAGGCCGGTGAGGAGCTAGCTAGAGCGACGCATCAAGTCGGCCGTGGTCTGATTGTGATGGTTCGGTCAGCTTCCGCTTCGAACGCTAGCGTTATGACACGTCCTAGGGGCTATCTGGTGGTGAATGAACGTACCATTTCCACTTCTACTTCTATTATAACGTTCCAAATTCAGAAGTGTCATTGTTTAAGAAGCCTTTCTCGTGGACAGTCGATAATTCTTCTGAGGACGCACAGCATAGTTTTCTGCGAAACGTTAAGAATTTCACCTTATTTTCTTGACACGGCACAAGCCCAAAAGCCTATACAATATCATGTATGTAGGAATATGGTTAATGTGATGTAAAACCAATGCCATTATTGTTGATATCAATACCTGGGATAAACTTGAAAAAATAATGTTTCAAACCGTGTTTAAAATTTCATTATAAAACTTCAATCTGAAAAAAAATATTTTACTAATATTTCTTCGTTTTTTCTGTCTTGTCTGTAGCAGTAATTATTTTTCTTTATTTTAGCTAGCATGGTGTACAGATTTTGCTGTTTACTACCAGTCACCATCGTGACCGGCATCCACCTCCTGCTCCTGTTGCCTATGATCGTGTTAGCCATGATATCCTTTATTGCAATAAGAAACATGTATAGTGAAAGAAATGTTCCTATTACTGTCTTGAAATATAGGACTGGACATTTCTATCTAGCATTACTATGGGCCTTCATTGTCGTGTTACAGGTAAAGTATATTACTTTGAAAATAACTTAGCTTCTTACAAATATTGCAATATGTAATTTGTCGCACATTTTGGAAAGTTCCTTCTGAAAGCTGGGCTGAGTGGCTTATGCGGTAGATGCTGGTTCAGTCCGATGGTGTACGAAAGTACTCAAATACGCCTGCAAAGAACTTCGGTGGTGCAAATTTCCAGCAGTCAATGTGTTCGAAAACCGCAAAAGTAATTAGTGGCACTTAAAGCCAATAACATTGTTATGAAACATAAAACCGTGGTGTCCGACTCGTTGGCTGAATTGTCAGCGTACTGGCCTTCGGTTTAGAGAGTTCCGGGTTCGATTCCTGGCTGGATCGGAAATTTTAATCACTTCTGATCAATTCTTCAAGCTCGGGGACTGGATGTATATGTCCGTCCCATCGTTCTTCTCATCATATTCAGACAGCATACCACACTACCAACCACCACAAAAACACACAATAGTGATTACATCCCTTCATATATATAGTTGGCGTCAGGAAGGGTATCCAGCCGTAAAACAGGGCCAAATCCACATGTGTGACGCAGTTCGCACCCGTGACCCCACAGGTGTTGGAAAAGCGGTAGGAAAAGAAGAAGAAGAAGAGATTAACGCTGGTGTGCAACACCACTAATATTTCCGGACGTATTTCGAAATTTGTGAGAGAAAATCCAGTTAGGATAGCTGTCCTAATACAAAGGAAACCACAAATGTTCTGCTTACCGATAAATTCGTAAGGAAAATAAGAAAATACACTTAATTTTCATTGAAAATTTTTAAAATGTTTCAAGATATATAAATTTTCTGGCAGCCATTCCCCGATGGATTCTATTTATTCAAATAACTTTTAAGTTATACAGATGACTTTGTACTATTTGGAGCGAATCTCTCAAAATCGCAGTTGACATTTCTTGTGGAACATTAGTTGGGAGTCGAAACCGTTTGAAAATATTCACAGAAACATTTGTGATTGTTCCGTGCGCACCAAAAAACATGCCAATAACTTCCCAGTTATTAATTTTATATTTGTGTCCCCAGTCACGATAGCAAGGCTCATAGCGGCGTTTATTTTCTGTATCAAGGTCTATAGACTTTTACTCGCTCAAATCTGACTGTTGGATCGAAAATGACTCCTTTGTTAGATGACTACAATGTGTGCTCGTTTAATAGAAACTTCAGTTGACGTACAGGTTACTTTTACATAAGCTTCGAACTGGCTTGTATTTCGAAAATAGTCAGTTATCCTTCTTCTTAGTCTATGATGCCTTTTGTTTCATAAGGGCTCCCCTTTGCGGCAGAAATCAAGAACGTCAGGTATACTATTATTATTATTATTATTATTATTATTATTATTATTATTATTATTATTATTATTATTATTATTATTTTCAAAGTCTTACGGCGACGATGGGACAGGAAATGGCTGGGAATGGGAAGGAAGCGGCCGTGGCCTTTTTTAAGGTACAGCCTTGTGCATTTGCCTTGTGTGAAAATGGAAAACCACGGAAAATCATCTTCAGGGCTGTCGACAGTGGGGTTCGAACCCACTATATCCCGAATACTGGATTATTATTATTCGTCAATTAAAACACACGAAAGCTAAAATGTCGAAAGTTATGTTTTATAGACATTTGTAAATAATAATAATATTATTTGTTTTACGTCCCACTAATTACTTTTACAGTTTTCGGAGACGCCGAGGTGTCCGAATTTAGTACCACAGGAGTTCTTTTACGTGCCAGTAAATCTACGGACACGAGGGTGACGTATTTGAGCACCTTCAAGTACCACTGGACTGAGCCAGGATCGAACCTGCCATGTTGTGGTCAGAAGGCCAGCGCCTCAACTGCCTTAGCCACTCAGCCCAACTACAGACATTTTATGATGTTCGATGCAGCTAATTTTGTCTTTGCATTGACTGATACTTAGTTTTTATCTCGGACTAGCATTGGTACCCGTTCTTCAAACGGAAATTTGCAATGGAATATATCGTCGCTGCACCAGCAAAACATAGTATCCCACAATGCTCTTCCTATTTACAGTGCTGGATGAAGGTGTTTAGGGGCCCTGGGCTTTTTAAAAATGTGGGGCCCCTTCTTCGTAACATCACGTAAGACTAGCATACTGAAGTCGTTGTAGAACTACTTGCACTTAAATTAATGAATAGGGAAGTATTGAAATAGACTACAATTTTTCTCTATATTTCATGTTAATATTTCATAATGCCTAAACATATTTTACATTTGTCTCATCATCACTATCAAATCGACATACAAAACAGAACTTAAGTTTTTTGGCACCACTAGGATATTTTCTATCCATTTTACAAAAACATTACAGTTGTAACTTACGAATGGTTCAATAATGAGAGGTGAACTGGAAGTTATCTTCCTGATGCAAAGATATAGTATAGCATGCGCATTCCACCGTGCTTCCCCTGTCCCCTCCCGGTCACTTCCTAGACCTCTTCACCACCTTCCCCCTCTGCCCGTACTTGCAACCTGCCAGATTTAACACGTTGGCTGCCAGAGCGGTACATTGTACCGCTGAGTGAGTGTCTGATGAGGCCACGGCGGTACTAAGTACCGTTGACATGTGTTGCTATATGACTTTCCCTGCCGGGCCGGCGGACCGCTATGGCCTTGAAGCAAATCCTGGCCTGCTTGGTTTCCAAAATATGGTCTTCATTTTTTACTAGTCCAATCTCCTTTTGTTGGCAATATGTGAGTATTTGTCCAATCAGTTTAGCCATGCGCTGAGGTGTGCCGGGTTAACTAACTCGCAAGCTCAAGATTTTGGAGATTGTGCGTTTGAATCCTACTGTCGGGAAACCTGGTTATGGTTTTCTGTGATTTCCCATTTTCACCCCAAGCTTATGCTTACCTACTCAATAGGTCACACTGATTCCTTCCAAATTGTTACACCCATACCTGAGCTGATTTCTATGCTTATCACAATAAAAATAGCGTAAACGTGAGAGTATTTGCATTTTCTAAATTGACAACATTCATTGACAACATAGCAACATTTTACATTACCACTGAGCATTTGGCAAGGAGTAAATAGGAAATAAATATATTTCAAATTTAATTTGGTGAAGAGTTTCTTGTGTTGCAAAACGTAATAGATCAGTTTGACATGGACACTACTTACCAGAATTCTCATACTGAAGAGCTAGTGTCATTACCTTCCGAGTTCGAGAAGAAAACGGTCTCATTTCTATAAGTAACCTCTCCATTCACTGGTAAAATAACTTAGAAATATCTGCCAAGTATTTCACACACACCCTACTGTAAAACAATGAGTGCCTTGCGATTGTAGTCGTAAGCGCTAGTAAACAAATCGTGGCACGCTCTGTTATCTACAATGTGTACTATCAAGCAATGCATGCTTCTAGTACCGCTAGACTGTACCGCTCTGGTCGTTTAGACAAAACCATGCAGTGAACTTTTCTGTGGAGCCACGGCCGTACCTCGGGATGCTGGGAATTTTTATTGTATTTCGTACGTACATTGAACACTTAAGTGAAATATCACTTCGAATTTGCTTTACTGCTTATTTACTACATCCGTAGAAGAAAAAATGCTTTGGACACCGGGACATTTCTTGCTATGTGTCCAGACAGTCAACGTGTTAAATTTTCGTCAACAATAACCTTTACAATAATTACAATACGTAAGTAGCGAGGATTCGTAGACTTGATTCTAGCAGTGATGAAATACTAACGCGGACAACTGATAAGAAGGAAGGAAGAGTGCGTGTTCGATATTTTGCGAGCGTAAATATTCACATACATGCACGGAGGTGGAGCAGCAGGCCTTTTTATACAATTTTAGGTTCGGCCAAGGGCCGGGGCCCCTTGACACGCGGGGCCCGGGCCTGCAGCCCCTTTAGCCCCCCTCTTATCCGGCCCTGCCTATCTATTATTCGCCTCCCAGCCACATATAGATATGCAGTCCATTCAACAAGATCTGCCACTACTAATCCAGAGCGAGGGTACTCTTAACTCCCTTGTGATAGGGATTTCAAAGTGGACCGATTGTACACTCCTAAGGAATATCAGCAGCCTTTCGAAGTGTCTGCAGTTTCTTCGGATGACGTGTTCGACATTGCTTTTTGTGGTCAACGTACTACAAGAAACCTTGCGTGTCTTAGGAGCTGCAGCAACCGAGACAGGAGAGGGATGATTCACGTCCAGTAAGGTGTATGTCTATGACTCAGAGAACCCAGATGCAGTTCGAGCCTCCGAAAGCATCGGTGGATTCCTCATACTGTCATATCGCTGTAGAAAGCAGTCTAAATACTAGAGAATTAGGACTTCGGCAAAGCTTACGCAAATGAAGTGCGACCAATGAAAACAGATCAACGACATGCACAAAGTGTTTTAGTACATTCGATACACCCATCACACCTTCTACGATAGCATTGCTTCCTATAAGACCACCAACAATGAGGACATTGAAGGGAATTAATGACGCTGAGTGATGTTGGCCCTGTTCTTTGTGATTGTAAGCGTTTGAATTTGGACATCTGACTCGAGACGTACGGTCGAAGAAAACTGACATCTGGGAACATTTCTACTCCACCGATGCCACGATAAATCGCGAGTGGGTTCAAGGTGGATATGATCTACGGCACCAACTGACAAGGTTCTCCGTTCGTGGGTTCCATTATACATTATGTGACATACAACAATATCATAAACCAAGTCCCCATTGCGTCTGCTCGAGATGTGGCACTCATTATACTAGGTACCATGGAAATATGTCCTCAAGGATTTTCAGTTATAATTTGGCAGTATCGTGTCGAGTTCATCGGGCGAAAAAAACAATTAAAAAGGCGTGAAACGATACCGGAGTAGCGTAGAGGAGAGATCCGTTCTTTATGCTTGCCAAGGACCCATCAAGCTGGCCATAGCAGTATTCTTACTTATATAGAAGAATGAAAACGGAGGCACTGTAAATCTCAGACTTGTGAACAATTTATTTGTTTCTATTCGCCGGCGTTGGTCAGCCGGTTCAGCTGTCATGAAGACTATTTTCTGTTGCCTGCAATAGATCCTGCATAATGTGTGCCCACAAGGCCGCCACACTCGTTGAAAATTAAAAACCGCGCAATTTGAAATTGTCGTGACATGCGCACATAACCTTATTTTACCGGGCGAGTTGTCCGTGCGGTTAGGGGCACGCAGCTGTGAACTTGCATCCGGGAGATAGTGGGTTCGAATCCCACTGTCGGCAGCCCTGAAGATGGTTTTGCGTGGTTTCCCATGTTCACACCGTTCAAATGCTGGGGTTGTACCGTAACTAGGGCCACGGCTGCTTCCTTCCCACTCCTAGCCCTTTCCTATCCCATCGTCGCCATAAGAAAACCTTATTTTTGTCACAATTTAGCAAGACTCTAGAGGGGATGATAGAGGCTCGTTAACCTGGGAGCTTACGCCCCCCAGACTCTCTTTGCTTCCCCCTGCCCCCCCCCCCCCAAGCACAACGGTTACTAACTGGACCTCACCAATCCAGACCAACGGTCTTTTCGCTGGCCTGGTCTTGTAAAGACAGTCTTGGTAACCTTTCAAAACACGCTGTGGCATCGTCCTACCCAGGATACATGGGATCTGTAACCTGTGTTTCGCGAAGGCTTAGCGGAAATGTAATAGAATTCACGATTTTTTAAAGGGAGTTTTAAACATTGCATTTCAGTTGAGTTACAGTTCAAAATACCGATTTAATTTTCATCCATTCTGTGACAAGAGACCACCGGAGTTGTAATTCCTTGTTCAGTAATTTAATGATTATTTATATTTTAGCAATGTAAATTATTGAAAGTTTACGACTAATACAGCATTGCCACAAATCAACTTGCCACAATACATAAATTAATAGGCCTATATGAGCTACAATGAAATGCAATCATAGTTTTCAGTCACAAAAATGATGAAATGAAATGGCGTATGGCTTTTAGTGCCGAGAGTGTCCGAGGACATGTTCGGCTCGCCAGGTGCAGGTCTTTTGATTTGACTCCTGTAGATGACCTGCGCGTTTTGATGAGGATGAAAGAATGAAGACGACACGTACACCCAGCCCCAGTGCCAGCGAAATTAACCACTGATGGTTAAAATTCCCGACCCTGCCGCGAATCGAAACCGGGACCCCTGTGACCAAAGGCCAGCACGCTAACTATTTAGCCATGAAGCCGGACGCAAACACACTTCTTCTTATTCTTCTTCCACTTCACAATAAATCACAACACGTTCTGAACGTAAAGCGTATGCGCACAACAGTTCTCATCGAGAGGAAGGGACAGGGCATTTGGGTTGTGCAACATAGTTCGACGTTGACTGGTTCTCGCATATGTATAAGGAGGTTGGAGGAGTTGAAGGCTTTGAGGTCAAATTGTTCCTTCCTTTTCCTGATGGAAATTTTCCTAGAACTATTTCTGGTCTTCTGAGAATGGCCATTTTTGTTCGTGGGGTAAACAGATAATGAGAAAAGAGAAAATAATTCTGTCGAGCACACTGGCTACAATATAATGCACTGGAAGAAAATCGGCTTTTTAAAAATACAGTCAAAAGGTATCAAATAGGCAATTATACTCCAAATAGGTACAAACCCCTGAAATAGGTATTTATAAGCACAATAAAACTAACGAAATATAGCTAAAAATCTCTAAAACGGATTTATATCTCAAAAGCCTACGTTTCCGAACACAGGAATAAAATAGGCAAATAGGCAAATTCCCGTCTCTAGTTGCAGGCGACCCAGAAAGACTATCAGACGAGATAAACGTCACATCTTCAGACGGGAGCGAACGAAACTGATAATGTCACTGTGCAGCATACAATAAAATGTAGCGGCATCGCTAGAGGCTTCAATGCTATTTCGGGGCACCACGAAAAGCTGGGTTTGAATTCGAGACGTCCCTTACGCTGCCAGCTATTGACATCCCAACATTACTGTTATTAAACTATTTCAAGGTCTCCCTTGTCAATACTATTCAAATTCTATTACATTTACTAATACATCACATACATAAATATAAGTACATGTTCCGAGAGTTAATTTTCTCTTCTTCATTTTACGGATTAAAATCTCATGCATGTAAAGTCCTTATTTAAAACTGGTTAAAACCAGTAAAAAACCCGTCAGTAAAAGACCTTATGAATATTGATTTTAATAGAGATGAAACTGAGATTCTAGAAATAGGCCCTAAGTACAATTGGTCTCTCAACAGGGAATTAGTGAAATTGATAGCAGAGACTGAAGTCCCAATTGCAGAGGTTCCAATAGATGAACAGGAGATAATCAGGTTCGATGCAGAAATAAAATTTGCAAAATAACGGAACCAATAATTGCCACATATGTTAATGTAAATAATAATTTGTAACTGATCAATAAGAAAATAAAATACAATAACGTTATTACCACGAAAGCAGATAACGGCAATACCATAGTTTTGATTAATAAAAAAGATTACGTTAATAAAACGAATGATTTTTTAGCAAGGGTAAGTTTAGTCAGGTAAAAAAGGACCCCACTAAAAAGTTACAAAAGAAATTGAAACAAATTTTGGCAAATACCAACATTTCGATGTAGTCAAAAGAAGCGAATTATTCGGTAAATATGAACCCAAGGATTGCCCACGTTGAGAGAAATGCCTGAAGTACACAAGAAAGGAATACTGATTAGACCCGTAGTAAAATTTAGGAGCAGACCCACGTAAAAATACAGCAAAATTCATGCATGAGTTATTAAATAAATATTTTAGTCTTTTGCAATACTATAGTTTTTTCTCTTAGAACCAAAAACAAGGACAATACTATTCATATTTTCTATGTCAAGCATATGTATTCGATCATTCCGATTAGTGAAACAATTAACATAGTCAAGGAAAATTTAGCAACACTCAGTCCTTTATGCAAAGTGAAAATTAACGAATTCATTAATTTATTAACGTTCAAACTTGAGAATAAAATTTTTACATTTAGCAATAATACCTATAAGCAAGTAAGAGGGTTGGCTTTGGGATCACCGGCATCCGGTATCCTGGCAGATATTTATTTGAATTATCTAGAATCTACCAAAATAGTAAATAATGAAAATGATTAAATCTTTGGTTGAAATACGGGGATGAGGCGTTCGTTATTATCAATGAGTTGAATTCGCGACGTCCCTTACGCTGCCAGCCCTTGACATCCCAGCATTACTGTTATTAATTATTGTAGGGCATCCCTTATCAATACTATTCAAATTTTATTATATTTATTATATAACTAGCTGTAGTACCCGGCGTTGCCCAGATAGTTTTTGAATGTTTATCTTTAGTATTTGTATTACCAGTTAGTTAAGTGTGAAGTGAATGCTTATTGAATTCTTTTTGAGATGTTGATTTTACGACCTAGATTTATTTATTTATTTAGATTTATTTAGATGTATCTGATTTCAAGTTTTAGATTATTTAATTTTCGAGTAATACCTTGTCCTTGTGGAAGTTCGAATTGACTGGGAAGTATTTAATTCTTTCCAAAAAGAAAAAAAAGTAATAATTATATGTATTTACCCGTCACACTATACATAATGATGTACACGATTTCGGCTGTCATTGAGACTGTCACAATCAGCCTACTGACCCTAAAAGCAGTGTATTCAACACTAATCTCGGTCATTGTATACTGTATTATTTTAAGCCCTTCTCCATTCCTGTCTCAATGGAGACTGAACGTGGACTTAAACGGTACGAAGAGCGTCACAGTTCGTATCAGAGACAAGTAAACAATGGATTTCGACATTAATATAGGTTATTTTCCATCACTTTTGCACGTCAACCCCTCTCATTCCCCACCACCAGCGGAGGCTGTTTTTTTCATCTTCATAGTATTTTTTCTAAGATGGTAAATCATATGTGTACCAAGTTTCGTTGAGAGAAATTCTGGAACATACAGTACATCCATAATATCCGTTATATTTAAATTCATTTTCACTCCCTCTCAACCTCCATACTGATTGCTGCTGAAGAATGACTTAACCATCCAGAGTGTCACAGATCAACTCTGTGACGTCGTAAAGAATGTATTCGACATTAATATCAGTAAAATTCGTTCATTTTTATACATCACCATCCCCCCTAGGATTGCTAGGGGTGTTTCAGCCCAACAGTAATTTTTTCAGATAGTAAATCATGCGTGTACCAATTTTATATGAGGGCTATGCTGGATGAAAAACATATGCATCCATATTTTCGGTCATTTTGAACATTTTCCTTTCCACTCCTTATAATATAAATGCCGGTAGGGGTTGAACAACGACAACCGGAGTGTCATTATTCACCTCAGCGACCACAAAAATTATGGACTGTACATGAATATTTGTCGTTATCTATTATTTTTTTATATTTCACCCGTCTTTCTGCGTTTTTTATAATTCACCCTCGCCCCCAGGGGCGCTAGGTATATCTGACTCCCACAGTAATATCTTCTATATAGTAAGTCATGTGTATACCAAGTTTGGTTGAGAGGCATGCTAGAACACACACATGCATCTTAAAACTCTGTTCCTTGAGACATTTTCTTTTCTTTACCAGTTCTAACCCGCCTGCCGATCAGGATTGAACTTAACCTTAAACGGCATGCAGAGTGTAACAGTTCATCTCAGCGATCCTGAAAACTATGGATTAGACACAGATATCGGTCGTTTTCGGTTAATGTTTACATTTCACCTCTACTTTAGAGACTAGGGGTCTCTTATACCCAAGGTATTTTTTCCAGAGAGTAGGTCCAATTTTGGTTGAGAGTTATACTGGAAACACATATACGTCCATCGTCTCGGTCATTTTGGAAATTTTGTTATTCACTTCTTGCCGCTATGCGAAACGAGGCAGGTCGGACTTCTAAAGAATACGGAGCGTTACTATTCATCTCAGTGAAATCGAAATGAGTGGATTCGACACTATTTTCGATTATTCCTACATCTCACCCCCTCGTGGGTGTGCTTAGCGTTGTCATACCTCCACGCACTTTGTCTCCTGATAATAAGTCATAAGTGACTTTGTTTGAAATCGCTCCCGTAGTCCCGAAAAGTATTGATTTAACACTAATATTGCTATATTACGTTCCCTTGTCTAAGCCTGCTAGGGGTGTCTTGGATATTTTCTTTTCTTCACTTCCTGTCACCCACCTGCCAATTGGGGATCAACATGGACTTAAACGACAACCGGAGTGTCACTATTCATTTCAGCGACCCCGAAAACAATTTTGATGTGACCCTATTTTCGATTATTTTTATATCTCACCCTTTCCAACAACTACCCCTAGGGGTGCTAATTTGTCATAACCCCACGCAATTTATCTCCTGATAGTAATTCATAAATACACCAGGTTTTGTTTTAATCGCTCCAGTAGTCCGGAAAAGTATTATCGTT
Source organism: Anabrus simplex (assembly GCF_040414725.1). NCBI lineage: Eukaryota > Metazoa > Arthropoda > Insecta > Orthoptera > Tettigoniidae > Anabrus > Anabrus simplex. The sequence goes on along the minus strand of NC_090267.1, from coordinate 217,947,980 downwards.
CACTTTTAGTTACGTATATAAATCACCCGTCCTCTAGAGGTCCCAGGGGTGTCTTATCGTAAACAGTTTCTCCAGATAGTAAGTCATAGTTGTATCAATTTTGGTTGAAAGCTACGCTGTAACATACATAGGCCATTATTTAGGTAATTTTTCTCTTTTACGCCTTCTGCCCCTATGCCAAAGAGGGATGAAATATGATTTATAAAAAATCCGGAATGTCATTATTAATTTCAGGGACCCCGAAATTATGGATTCGAAACTATTTTCGTTTATTTTTACTTAACGCATCCCCCGCGCCCACGAAAACTACCGATTCGACACTACTTTAGATTAATTTGTATATCGCTATCCCCTCTTCCCCACCTCGAAGGGGATGAACTTGGACATTAAAAAATCCGGAGTGTCACTACTCACCTCTGTGACACCAACATCTATAGATTCTACACTATTTTCGATCATGTTTATATCTCACTCCCCCATAATCCCCACCATATAGAGGGATGAACATGGACTCATAAAAAATCCGGAGTGCCACAATTCATCTCAGCGACCCCGAAAACTATTGATTCGATACTATTTTCCATTGATATTTATTTCTCAAATCCCATCAACTCCCACAATAAGGGGTCCTGAATTTGGAATTTAAAAACATCCGAAGTCTCACTAATCATCTGAGCGACCACGAAAACTGTGGATTCGACACTATTTTCAGTTATTTTTTGTATAGCTCTCTTCCCTCGTACCCCCTCCCCAAGGGGCTGAACTTGGTTTATAAAAATCTGGAGTGTCACTGTTCATATCTGCGACCCCGAAAAGTATTGATTTGACAATACTTTCGATGATTTTTATATCTCACCCACTCTCCACCCCCACCCGTATGGATGCCTGGGGTTTCTTACCCCACGTGATTTGTCTCATGATACTAAAAATCCGGAGTGTCGCTATTCATCTCAGCGACACCGAAAAGTATGGATTCAACACTACTTTGGATGATTTAATATCTCACCCCCCCCTCGCCCCACCGCCCCTAAAGTGTACCAGGGATGTCTTAACCCCGCGTGCTTTGTCTCATTACACCAAAAATCCGGAGTGCCGCTATTCATCTCAGCGACCCCGAAAACTGTGGATTCCACACTATTCTCGACTACTTTTATATACCACTCCTCCCTCGCCCCTACACCAAAGGGGGCTGAACTTATAAAAATCCGGAGTCTCGCTATTTATCTCAGCCACCCCGAAATGTATGGATTCGACACAATTTTCGAATATATTATATCATTCCCCCATCATTCCCCCACCCCGAAGGGGGCTAATACGGGACATTAAAAATTTCCGGAGTGTCACTATTCATCTCAGCGACCGCGAAAAGTATGGATTCAACACTACTTTCGATGATTTTTATATCTCACACCTTCGCCTCCTACCCTTAAGGGTAGCTGGGGTTGTCTAATCCCCACGTGGTTTGTCTCATTATACAAGAAATTCGGAGTGCCGCTATTCATCTAAGAGACCCCGACCGGGCGAGTTGGCCGTGCGTGTAGAGGCGCGCGGCTGTGAGCTTGCATCCGGGAGATAGTAGGTTCGAATCCCACTGTCGGCAGCCCTGAAAATGGTTTTCCGTGGTTTCCCATTTTCACACCAGGCAAATGCTGGGGCTGTACCTTAATTAAGGCCACGGCCGCTTCCTTCCAACTCCTAGGCCTTTCCTATCCCATCGTCGCCATAAGACCTAGCTGTGTCGGTGCGACGTAAAGCCCCTAGCAAAAAAAAAGAGACCCCGAAAAATGTGGATTCGACATTATTTTCGACTATTTTCATGTATCACTCCCCCATCGCCCCAACCCCAAAGGCGCTGAATTTGGACTTATTAAAAATCCGGAGTCTCACTATTCATCTCAGCGGCCCCGAAAACTATGGATTCGACACTATTTTCGAATATTTTTTATATCACTCCCCCATCAACCCTCCCCGAAGAGGGCTAAACTTGGACGTTAAAAAATTCAGGAGTGTTACTATTCATCTCAACGACCCTTAAAAGTGTGGATTTGACACTATTTTTGATGATATTGATATCTCACCCCTCGCCCCCCACCCCTAACGGTTCCTGGGGGTGCCTTAAACCCACGCGGTTTTTCTCATGAAACTAAAAATCTGGATTGCCAATATTCACCTTGGCGACCCCGAAAACTATGTATTTGACATTATTTTCGATTCAGTTTATAAATCACTCCCCCCCGCCCCCACCCCAAAGAGGGCTGAATGTGGACTTTAAAAATATTTAGATTGTCACTATTCAGCTCAACAACCACGAAAAGTATGGATTTGACACTATTTTCGAATATTTTATAAGTCACCCCCTCGCCCCCCCGCCCCAATGGGTACATGGGGTGTCATACCCCCACGCGGTTTGTCAGAAGAAATCCGGAGTGTCACTACTCATCTCAGCGACCCCGAAAAGTATGGATTCGACACTATTTTCTGTGCACCGGCCGAGTTGGCCGTGCGCGTAGAGGCGCGCGGCTGTGAGCTTGCATCCGGGAGATAGTAGGTTCGAATCCCACTATCGGCAGCCCTGAAAATGGTTTTCCGTGGTTTCCCATTTTCACACCAGGCAAATGCTGGGGCTGTACCTTAATTAAGGCCACGGCCGCTTCCTTCCACCTCCTAGGCCTTTCCTATCCCGTCGTCGCCATAAGATCTATCTGTGTCGGTGCGACGTAAAGCCCCTAGCAAAAAAACTATTTTCTGTCATTTGGATATATCACTCCCTCCTCGCCCCCACACTCTAGAGGGGGCTGAAATTGGACTTTAAAAAGTCCGGAGTGTCACTATTAGCGACCCCGAAAAGTATGGATTCGACACTGTTTTCAATAATTTTCTTGTATCACTCCCCCCTCGCCCCAACCCCAAAGGGGGCTGAACTTGGACTTTAAAAATAGCCAATGTCACTATTAATCTTGGAGACCCCGAAAAGTATGGATTCGACACTATTTTCGATAATTTTCTTATATCACTCCCCCTCGCCTCCACCCCAAAGGGGGCTAAACTTGGACTTTAAAAACTTCCAGAGTGTCACTATTCATCTCAGCAACCATGAAAAGTATGGATTCGACACTTTTTTCGAATATTTGATATATCACCCCCTGCCCCCCCCCTGCCTCTGTGGGTACGTGGGGTGTCTTACCCCCACGCGGTTCGTGAAAAGATATCCGGAGTGTCAATATTCATTTCATCGACCCCGAAAAGGATGGATTCGACACAATTTTCGGTTATTTTGATATGTCACAACCCCCTCGCCCCCCCATCCCAAAGGGGGCAGAATTTGGACTTTAAAATGTTTCGGAATATCACCATTCAACTCGGCGACCATAAAAAGTATGGATTCGACACTACTTTCGAATATTTCATATGTCACCTCTCTTGCGCCCCCCCCCCGCCTCTGTGGGTAAATGGGGTGTCTTATCCCCCACGCGGTTAATCAAAAGAATCCGGAGTGTCACTATTCATCTCAGTGACGCCGAAAAGGATGGATTCGACTCTATTTCCTATTACTTTGATATATCATTCCCCCCTCTCCCCCGACCCAAAAGGGGGCTGAATTTGGGCTTGGAAAAATTTCGGAGTATCACTATTCATCTCAACGAATCCGAAAACAATGGATTCGACACTATTTTCGTATATTTTTATATGTGACTCCCTCGCTCCCCCACCCTTAGGGGTACTTCGGGTGTCTTAACCCCACGCGGTTTGTCTCCTGATACTAAGTCGTAAGTATACCAAGTTTGGTTGAAATCGCTGTAGTGGTTTAGGGGGAGATGTAATACATACACACATACATACAATGACATTTATATATATACTAGCTGTAGTACCCGGCGTTGTCTGGGTAACCTTTGAATGTTTACCTTTAGTATTTAGATTACCAGTTAGTTAAGTGTGAAGTGGATGCTTAATGATTTATTTTTGAGATATTGATTTTACGACCTACTATGTAGTTTTAGTTATTTAGATGTATCTGATTTCAAGTTTTAGATGATTTAATTTTCGTGTAAAACCTTGTCCTTGTGGAAGGTAGAATTGAGTGGGAAGTATTTGATTCTTTCCAAAAAAAAAAAAAGTAATTATATGTATTTACCAGTCGCACCGTACATAATGATGATCACGATTTCGGCAGTCATTGGGACTATCACAATCAGTCTAGTGACCCCAAAAGCTGTGTATTCAACACTAATCTCGGTCATTTTATACTATATACTTTTAAGTCCTTCTCAGCTCCTGTCTCAATGAATACTGAACGTGGACTTAAACGGTATCAAGTTTGTATAAGAGCCATATAAACAATGGCTTTCGACATTAATATCGGTTATTTCCATCATTTTTGCACGTCAGCCCCTCTCATTCCACACCCCCAGCGGAGGCTGTGATTCTTCATCTCCATAGTATTTTTTCTAAGATGGTGAATCATATGTGTACCAAGTTTCGTTGAGAGCAATTCTGGAACATACCCACATACAGCACATCCATAATATCCGTTATATTTACATTAATTTTTACCCCCTCTTATGTGATTGAGGCTGAAGTATGATTTAAGCATCCAGAGTGTCACAGATCAACTCTGTGACCGTGTAAAGAACGTATTCGACATTAATATCAGTAAAAAATCGTTATATTTATATTTCACCATTTCCCGTAGGTGTGCTAGAGGTGTACCCCAACAGTATTTTTTTCAGATAGCAAGTCATACGTGTATCAATTTTATATGAGGGCTATGGTGGATGAAAAATACATCCGTACTTTTGGTCATTTTGAACATTTTCCTTTCCACCCCTTCTAATATCCATGCCGATAGGGGCTGAACAACGACAACCGGAGTGTGATTATTCATCTCAGCGACCTCGAAAAGTATGGCTGTACCTTAATTAAGGCCACGGCCGCTTCCTTCCAATTCCTAGGCCTTTCCTATCCCATCGTCGCCGTAAGACATATCTGTGCCGGTAATACGTAAAGCAAATTAGCAAAAAAAAAATGTATGGATTCGACTCAATTTTCGATTATTTTTATATAACATTCCCCCATCGTTCCCCCACCCCGAAGGAGGCTAAAATTGGACATTAAAAATTTCCGGCGTGTCACTATTGATCTCAACGACAGCGAAAAGTATGGATTCAACACTACCTTTGATGATTTTCATATCTCACCCCCTCACCCCCTACCCCTAAGGGTAGGTGGGGTGTCTAACTTCCACGTGGTTTGTCTCATGATACTAAAAATTCGGATTGCCCCTATTCATCTCAGTGACCCCGAAACATGTGGTTTCGACATTATTTTCGACAATTTTTATGTATCACTACCCCCTCGCCCCCACCCCAGGGGAGCTGAATTTGGACTTATAAAAAATCCGGAGTCTATTTATCTCAACAACCACGAAAAGTATGGATTCGACACTATTTTCGGTCATTTGGATATACCAGTCCTCCCGTAACCCGCCCCAGAGGGGGCTGAACATGGATTTTAAAAAAATCCGGTGTGCCAATATTCACCGTGGAGACCCCGAAAACTATGTATTCAACAGTATTTTCGATTAATTTTATATAACACTCCCCCCGCCTCCACCCCAAAGGGGGGTGAACATGGACTTTAAAAATATTCAGATTGTCACTATTCATCTCAGCGACCACGAAAAGTATGGATTCGACACTATATTCGATTATTTCATATATCACCCCCTCGCCCCCGCTCCCCAATGGGTACATGGGGCGTTCTACCCCTAAGTGGTTTGTCAAAACAAATCCGGAGTGTAACCATTCACGTCAGCGACCCCGAAAAGGGTGGATTCGACGCTATTTTCGGTCATTTTGATATATCACTCCACCCTCGCCACCACCCCAAAGGAGGCTGAACATGTACTTAAAAAATCCTCAGTGACACTATTAATCTTGGAGACCCCGAAAAGTATGCATTCGACAATATTTTCGATAATTTTCTTATATCACTCCCCCACTAGCCCCCACCCCAAAGGGTGCTGAACTTATACTTTAAAACCTTCCAGACTGTCACTATTCATCTCATCGACCACGAAAAGTATTGATTCGACACTTTTTCAAATATTTTACTTGTCACCCCTCACCCCGCCCCCCCCCGGCCTCAATGAGTACAATGGGTACGTGGTGGTGTCGTACCCACAAGCGGTTCGTCAATAGAAATCCGGAGTGTCAATATTCATCTCAGCGACCTCGTAAAGGATGGATTCGACCCCATTTTCATTTATTTTGATTTATCACTCCCGCCTCGCCCCCACCCAAAAGGGGGAAGAACACGCACTTTAAAAAATTCCGGTATGTCACTATTAATCTCAGTGGCCGTAAAAAGTATGGATTCGACACTATTTTCGAATATTTTATATGTCACACCCCTTGCGCTCCCCGCAGCTATGGGTACATGGGGTGACTTAACCCCACGCGGTTTGTCAAAAGAAATCCGGAGTGTCACTATTCATTTCAGGGACCCCGAAAAGGATGGATTCGACACTATTTCCTATTACTTTGATGTATCACTCCATCCTCGTCCCCACCCAAAAGGGGGCTGATATGGACTTTGAAAAATTCCGGAGTATCACTATTCATCTCAGCGAATCCGAAAACGGTGGATTCAACATTATTTTCGTATAATTTTATATGATCTGTGTCGGTGCGAAGTAAAGCCCCTAGCAAAAAAAAATATATGTGCCCCCCCCCGCCCCTATGGGTACATGGGGTGTCTTACCCCCACGCGGTTTGTCAAAAGAAATCCGAAGTGTCACTATTCATCTCAGCGACCCCGAAAAGGATGGATTCGACACTATTTCCTATTACTTTGATATATCACTCCCCCCTCGCCCCCACCCAAAAGGCGGCTGAATTTGGACATGGATAAATTCCGGAGTATCACTATTGATCTCAACGAATCCGAAAACGATGGATTCGACACTATTTTCTTATATTTTGATATGTGAGCCCCTTCTCATCCCGCCCCTAAGGGTACATGGGGTATTTTACCCCACGCGGTTTGGTCTTAAAAATATTCCGGAGTGTCACTATTCTTCTCAGCGAATCCGAAAACGATGGATTCGACATTATTTTCGTATATTTGTATATGTGACCCCCTCGCCCTCCGCCCCTGTGGGTACACTGTGTGTCTTACCCCCACGCGGTTTGTCAAAAGAAATCCGGAGTGTCACTATTCATCTCAGCGACCCCGAAAAGGATGGATTCGACACTATTTCCTATTACTTTGATATATCACTCCCCCTCGCCCCCACCCAAAAGGCGGCTGAATTTGGACTTGGATAAATTCCGGATTATCACTATTGATCTCAACGAATCCGAAAACGATGGATTCGACACTATTTTCATATATTTTGATATGTGACCTCCCTCGCCCCCCGCCCCTAAGGGTACATGGGGTGTCTTACTCCACGCAGTTTGGACTTAAAAATATTCCGGAGTGTCAGTATTCATCTCAGCGACCACGAAAGGTATGGATTCGACACTATTGTCGAATATTTTACGTCACCCCACTCGCCCCCCACGCCCCTATGGGTACGTGGGGTGTCCTACTCCACGCGGTTTGTCAAAAGAAATCCGGATTGTTACTATTCATCTCAGCGACCCCGAAAAGGATGGATTCGACACTATTTTCGATTATTTCGATATCTCACTCCCCTTTGCCCCCCACCCCAAAGGGGGCTGAATTTGGCCTTTAAAAAATTCCGGAGTGTCAATATTCATCTCAGCGACCCCGAAAAGTATGGATTGGACACTATTTTCGAATATTTTTAAATGTCACCCCTCGTCCTCCCCCGACCCTAAGGGTACTTCGGGTGTCTTACCCCAACGCGGGTTGTCAAAAGAATCCGGAGATCCACTATTCATCTCAGCGACCCCGAAAAGGATGGATTCGACATTATTTTCTATTATTTTGATATATCACTACCCCCTCGCTCTCCAAGCCAAAGGGGGCTGAATTTGGACATGGAAAAATTCCGGAGTATCACTATCCATCTCAGCGAATCCGAAAACGATATATTCGACACTATTTTGGTATATTTTTATATATGACCCCCCTCGTCCCCCCTCCTTTAAAGGTACTTCGGGTGTCGTACCCCAACGCTGTTTGTCAAAAACATCCGGAGTGTCACTATTCATCTCAGCGACCCCGAAAAAGTTGGATTCGACACTATTTTCGATTATTTTGATATATCACTCCCCCTCGCCCCCCAACCCAAAGGGGGCTGAATTTGGACTTTGAAAAAATCCGCAGTGTCACTATTCATCCCAGCGACCCCGAAAAGTATGGATTCGACACCATTTTCGAATATTTTTAAATGTGAACCCCTCGCCCCCCGCCCCTAAGGGTACTTGGGGTGTCTTACACCCACGCGGTTTGTCTCCTGATACTAAGTCGTATGTGTACCAAGTTTGGTGTAAATCGCTCCAGTGGTTTAGGAGAAGATGTAATACACACAAACAGTGACATATATAGATAGATATATAGATTAGCAACAATTGTAACCATCCAGGACAACACAAGAAGGCGGTATTCTATACTATGGTTAATTGAGCCATGAACATACCATTAGGGAAAAATAAATTAAATATAAATATCATATACGGTATTGCCAGAAGGAATGGTTACCCGAAAAAGTTACGTAAATAGGATCAACAGTAAGCTCGTGAATAAACCTAAAACCTTCCTCATAAACAAGAAAGAACGGATAGTTTGTCTGACCAGTTAAATAGTATAGATGAATACGACATGTTTACAATTGAATCGGAGAAGAACAAACGTTTGAACTATTTGGTGGTAACAATAACTAGAAATTATGAAAATCTGGTATACAATGTGTACAGGAAACCCACATAAACAAATGTCATAATTAGCAACAATTGTAACCATTTGGGACAACACAAGAAGGCGGTAGTTTATAGTATGGTTAATATAGCCATTAACATACCATTAGAGAAAAATGAATTCAATAAAAAGATGAATATCATATACGGTATTGCCAGAAGGAATGGTTACCCCAAAAATCTACGTAAATGGGATTAACAGTAAGCTCGTGAATAAACCTAAAACATTCCCCATAAACAAGAAAGAAATGAAGACCATTTTGACATTTACTTATATCAACAGGCAATCATATAGTCTGGCCAAACTGTTCACAAAATATAATGTTAATGTGTCTTTCAGGACTAGTGATAATAATCCTGTTCAATTCTAACAGCGTGAACACAAGCAGTACTTAAAGTAAATCGGGAGTGTACAGGTTGACGTGCCAAGAGTGCGAAAAGAAGCATGTGAGACTGTCAAGTAGAAGTGTAGCAGTACGCTACAAAGAGCATGTCAATGCCAGAAAATATGCTAGTTACTCTGCCATCATAACGATCATCAGTTCACGAATGTCGAGCGTGATATGGTTCTGCTACTCCCTTTAAATAAAGGTAAACAAATGAATATTCTCGAGAAATTAGAAATTTCTAAGTTACAGGAACCTGATAAGGAAAATAGTCTAAACTAACACATGGCAGCGGATAATCACTTATTCAAACTAGCAATCAAGTATTCTAGAACAGGGCCATCTAGTCATTGCGCTCCGTGAGCGCGCCTGCGTTCGGGGAGCACTGGGCAGCCAGACTATAGTCCATCTTCATAGTAAGCGTCATTTTGGCCGACCGGAGGTGTGGCCTGGCCTCGAGTGCAAGGAACTATGGGAACGTTCACTCTGGTAGTGGGGGGAAGAACTTGATACTTTCCTCCAGTTGACACGATCGAGTTAAGGCAGGGAGCTGATTGAAGTAGTGTGGAAAGCTCGTCATGTGTTACTCTCCCCGCTCCAGGCGCAAAAATGTTCTCGGGTCGGGTTGGTCATAATGCAATGGCACATCGGTGTACATACACCACACTAACTCGAATGTGTAAGAATTACTTAATATGATAAACTAGTGAAAATAAAGTAATACTGTACATTTTACAAATCGAGTCTTACATTTCGATTGTGTGCGTTAAACTTTGTCAACTACATAGGCCTTTGAGCATTTCGTATATACGGTAGTAAATGTTGGTCACATCAAGAAATCAAAGGGTAATACCTAAAAGAATTCGTATCGGATGATGCTTTCGATACAATGTCAAATACATCACAGTTTATAGCACTCTGTAGCCCTTAATTTATTCTTGTGCCATTTATTATTACACATTGTTACAAATATGTCACCAGTTATATAAAAATGAAAGGTTTGAACCATTTAGTAGAAGAAGCTTACAACTGATATTACTGCGAATAAAGGAAGTTCGCTTGACATTGTACTGTATGCCCAGGAAAGGCGCATTGGTACGCGCTATCATCTCATCAATCGCCTAACGAAATGGATGAAGTTGTTTCCACTGACAGCCCAAAGATATAATCTACAGAATTTAAGCTGATTTCCAGTGAAATACGCATAGAAGAGATTAATTAATGCGAATTTGTCAGGAAAATGCAGAGAAAAAGCCTTAGTGGAAACACTTCAGCTACTTGCATAATAATATTAGCAATGTCTACCTTTCTTGTCGACCAAAAGAAATATAATAAAACATAATACCCTTGAATAACCTGCTATTGTTATGATTGAGAGACAGGTTTCTTACAACAACAACAAAAACAACAACAACAAAGAAAACAGCAACAAAATGCTCCGGAACAATAGACAATACAAATCTGTCGCATAAAATCAAGGCAAAATTATTATATGACTGCTTACGTATTCTATGATCAAGTTTGTTTGTTTGTTTGTTTGTTTGTTTAATCTTCGCAGTTCTCGGATCTTACAAATTATTCAGAACAATCTTCACTCTTGTCTGAATAGGTATTATCTGAACTTTCACCGAGGTTGATGATGAACTGGTCTAATTCTAATTCCTCATCCATGATGTGGTCACGCTCCTGGTATTCCTGCTCAATGCCTTTTGTGGTCACAACATTTTGTCAATTTGTCTTGCGAATACTGTGCAAACAATGTCTGGCAAAGAGCTTCCTTTTTGTCGAGCGTGTCTGCTGTCAAGTCACGAGCGATCTATAAGACAGAGCAATATTTTTCGCACATAATAATCACTTTTATTTATATTGGGAATAGGAGCGCCTCATTTATGAACAATGAAGGTATTAGAGATGCTATGGCACACTTTTTTGAGCTTAAAAGTGAATGATGCATTATTAATATTAGTTGAAATATATTCTTATTACGAACCTCTCCTTTGATGTCTGCTCAGCCATCTTACTTCTGCGTGTATGGGATATCCGGATACTCCGCTTCGATGTCATACAAGAACTCTTTCAATTGACGGTGCGTGGGTCTATAGGAGCGCAGAAAATTTACCATTCGCACAACTGTTCCCATTAGGTCTTTAAGCTTGGCGAATTTTGCTCTGATTTCCTCCTGGCGTATCAAGCAATGGATCGCCGCCATTCGGGTATTACCGCTCTCAGCCATTTTTAATTTTACATAGCTGAGGAACCCCATGCGTAGACCACGTAACGCAGGAGCTCCATCCGTCGTTACACTCGTCAACCGCTCCCATTTTAAACTCAAAAACACCCTCCACAGCTTGGAAAATATCGATACCGATACTGGTGTCTTTGAGAGCTACCAAGTCTAGGAAATCCTCGGTGACCCGAAGATCGTCATCCACCCCTCGAATGAAAATAACGAATTGAGCTGGGTCCACCAACCTCACTCTACTCAATCTCTTGTCAGACAAAAATACGGCAAGTCACAATTTTAGTGTTCTTCAGATAATTAAATCATTTCTTCGTTCCCGTTTGTAAACAAGCATTTTAAAATTAAAACAAGAATACTTACAGAATAGTGCTGGTTGAAATTTTATTTCAATTATTCCAACTTCGATTGGCGACTGGCGTCTGTCAAATCACCGTAAACATCCCTGTGGTTGGCACTGTAGTTCTGTTACAAATTGTGTTTTTTAAACACATTAAATCTCGGTGGCACACTAAATATCGGTATGCGCTTTATAAGCTATACAGAAAAATGAAATTTCCCATTCTGCTTTAAAGGCTGCTGCTTCATCACTCTCTTTTTGTATGATGTTCAGTCATAACAACTGCGAAACTGATTTATTTACATGTTGTCAAGAAAGTGCATTGGAGTAGACTAGCGACTGATGGATCAGCTGCTCGCTTCAGCGCGGTGGGCAGACCATTCCCTCAGCCAGCCATGCTCCTCCCACCACCACGGAAACTACCTTCCCCCAAAGCGCTCGGAGTACTGGCTTAGAGCGCTGCCAGAGCGCTGTTTGGATGGCCCTGTTCTGGAAAGGGAAAGAAAAGGAAAGGACAGCAATAGGATATTTAAGGAAAGCGCGAGGGGGCGGTAAAATGTCAACTCCCCTCCTGTGCTGCAGACTCCTCCCGCTCCACCCCTCCAAAGGTTCAACTCGCTAGCTATAGTCCAAATACTTAATAAACGTCCTGCGCGGGAATTACCCGCGCGTGTGGGAGGGGCTATCGCGGGCGACGGCCTCATCTCCCACTCCTCCTCGCTCCCCAGTCTTTGTCTCACACCCCGCCGATCTCTCAGAAGGACGTTTACTAAGTATTTGGACCACAGACAGTCTGCCGATTGAGCTTACAGAGCCAACACACTTGTAAGGCCTCCGTATTGTACCCGCCCCTACCCTAAAAGGGTCCGGCCAGAAATCTACAGGCCGTAACGGGTCATAACGAATTGGCACATATCTTAAATTAACTTAGCGGCATACAGGGTAGGAGAAAATGGAGCATACCTAACTATAATGAGCACACATTTCTATAAAGTTTAAAATAATTCAATCGGTTTATTGCATACTGATGATGATGGAAACGAAATATATATACACAAATGAAATACATAATTGATTCTACATTTCGTTGTGAATTGTTTATTAACCTTTGATCTTGTGTGATAGGTCCGAGTACTATCTATCGCGATGCGAGATACCATGACGCAACGTGAACGGAAACATTTATCATAAACACTGAAGCTATCCCATATTACTGGGCAAATAAAATCTACACTCATGCAACAAGTCTGAGTGATGCCTAATCTAGAACACACGAAATATTTTCCAACGGAACACTAGAAGATAAATTATACAGACATGGATCAAACACCCGGGTTTGAACCGAACCCTTCCCTTGAATACACAATTCGCCGTGCCGATGGTATGAAACCACCGCCGACGCTAATTACAATCACTACATGTTACACAGAGCATCATAAATAGTCACGCATTATGTACAAGAATCAAGTGAGACACACATCCTTCATCCCACCACTGTGGAATAACAGTGCCCACACCCAGGTGGCGCTGAAACCCTAGCTAATTTACACTCAAATACATAATAATATAACAAAATATTAGTACCAGTTACCGTGTCGCTTATTAGAAAAATACATTAATCTCCCGTGTTAAATAAGTCCAACCACATGGTTCACGCTAGACATATTCAGTCAGGCCCTGCTTCTCTCACCCCAAAGTTCCTCTCCTTTGAGACGAACACGCACGCACACACACACACACACACACACACACACACACACACACACACACACACACACACACACACACACACACACACACACACACACACACACACACACACACACACACACACACACACACACACATATTTGGTTCAATATCGAGCCTCACCCCTTGCTGCAGGCGGTCGTTAGCCTCGCCTCTTACGGACATAACAAGCAGTCCCTTTAAAGATACACAGTACCACGGTACACACTCGATAATACTGAGGTCAATTCCTCATTCATAACCCTCTATGTGTGTGATTATAACACCTCACATCGTGAGTTCAAACTTCAAACCGTCCTGACTTCAAATGAAAGAACCTCAATTCCACATGTATTTTGCACGCGGCCGAATCCATGACCTCAAATGTCACACCTTTCTCCAAACATCACGACACCGGTTTATAATACTAATATTCGTATTATTATTATTATTATTATTATTATTATTATTATTATTATTATTATTATTATTATTATTATTATTGGTTTCAGCTGTTCACTGACATCCTTACGCGATCTACCTCACACACACACGCATTAATTATGCCACACACCTGGTAATCAGAACGAAATTAAATCATACCTGGTAATTAAATCATATCAAATCATCACACGGTATTTACCTCTAATTAAATCATAGTTAAATTGTCACACGGTAATTAACTCATAATTAAATCACAATTAGCTTTATTAACTCATAATTGGAGTCACATGGTAATCAACTCATAATTACATCACAATTAACTCACAATTAAATAGTCACACGGCAATTAACTCATAATTAAACCATAATTAGATTGTCACACAATAATCAACTCATAATTAAATTGTCACACGGATATCAACTCATAATTAAATCATAATTAAATTGTCACACGGCAATAAACTCATAATTAAACCATAAATAAATTATAATTGAAGGGATCCTAACGACCCACCTTAAATTGAAACAATCCCTAGCTAAATATTTCAAGGGAGGTGTTGGGGTATCAGTCCCGAGAGCATCTCTTTGAATTCTGGTACTTCTCACGTAGCTTTACTTACAGTTATAGCACTACTCTTGTAATTACCAACACTGGATTAACTCCAACCGGTCTTAAATTATCAATCCTTGAATCTATTAAGCTACTAATCTTATGAAGCATTAATTAACTATGGATTTCCCAAATCATATAAATAAATGAATCTTCTCCCGCATACAAATTCTCATAATCAAAATTTCCCATATTTATAATTAAAGTCACTCAGACTTGTTATCAAGAAAAAGAAAACTATGTGCTCATCTTTGGCACTTCTACATTAAAAAAAGATTTACATCCCTAACATTATAGCTACAGTTATATGCTGATAATTCCCGTCCCCTCTAGTCATGCCATTTAATTAGGAAGTACTCATCCTCTATCCTGTGATGACATCTCGGTCGGCTTGGGTGGTCCATATCGGGTTTTAGTACTGCTCCATCAGCACCAAAGCGATTACTGATAACTCCATTTCACCACCAAGACGGAAGTCTATGGTTCTCGATCGATGATATCACTTGCAGTTTCCTAGGCACAAAATACGTCACCAGTTTATTTCCACAATACGTTCGACTGTGTTCCGCGCGGGCATCCGGCCACGATCTTTGATTAACTTAGTACCTTGTAGTCCGGGATTCGTTACCCTGTACCTCTCAGCCACTGTTCATTTATTACTACCCGTCCCAATCTTGCTGTAGTAATAATAATAATTTTACAAGTCGAACTAAGTGTTTGCGATTCTACACAATTTAAATATTTAGTTAGTAGCGTCACGTTTGTCAACACTATGTACTATTCACACGAATTACTCTCCTGACTTTGAATTTTAGGTTTCAAATCACTAAACAAAGGATTACTAAGAGCCCGGCAAACATACCTTCGCCCTCCGTGAGCTGAAAGTTCCGAATGGCACGCTGCACCCTTGGCAGTGCTTTTTACAAAAAGGAGGCTACCCCACTTAAAATATGAATATGACCTGTCCACGGCCCACTAGAGGTCAAATAGTGCGACCATTAGGTGACCAATATCCACCTGATGTAAATGAGACACATCCGTGCGATTATTTTTCGTAGGATCTCTTGTAATTAATTAAAGTTTTTCCTCGTTTCCCCACTACTCTGGGGTAAATCCCCGCATCAATGAAGTGTCTTGACTCTAAACAGATGGACCCTGGTACTTTTCCACGCTTATAAAACGAAGTATTCTTTCTCCATCCGTAAGTTATCAGCGAAAAGGACATTACACACTCCAAATAAATGCCCCGGTTATAACTATCTCTTCTGGATCGAAAAGCGACGCCACAATTTAGAATTTATTAATTTTCACAGCGTACACAATCAAGTTGGCCAAGCTGATTTGAAGATGGCTTCCATATTTCGCTTCGAAAACGTTCGCCTCTCCCCGCTTTGTTGAACGAGAGGTGGGGATAACTTCTTCCAAGTTACGTCGTCGTGAACCACTGGCACAGCCCCACCCATGACGTCGCAGGCTTCTCTCTTCCGCGGGCTCACCGCTGGACAAAGGGAAAGGTTGCGCAAGAGATCGCAAATAATGAAGTTTAGAGAAAAAATGTATATAAATTTAAATATAAATATATAATATAAATATAAATTTAAATTTATAGAATAAATTTGAAAGACTTATTTCATGTGTCTCAGTGATGTAGACATTTATTAATTTCAAGATTTCTTCCCTCAAAATAGTATTGCGTCTGCAATTTAAATGACCAGTCTTAACCAGAGGTCCTTGGATCATGCCCCTGTCTGGTGCAGTATCCGCTTTTAATTTCAGCGTTGGCTTCATATTTCGACATGTTGCATTAGAACAATTACATTTTAGTTTCTCTTTTTCTTACAAAGTTAATTTAACCTGAGAGGCTTGATATTCAAGTACGAATATAATAATTTCCGTCAGATTCGTCGAGACCATTTATTTGGTTGTGGCAGACCCATACTGTTTTAACTTTATTAAGTATAACAACTTGAGACCCATGAAGGGCGTTGGCTCTATGAAAGTCATAAAGATGCCACATCACAGCAACATTAGATAATTGTTAACCAGCTCAATTTTAGTACCATGTATGAACTTTAACAAGACAATGGACACAATGTGATTGATATTCATGTTTGATCTTTTAATGTTTTTATTGTATTGTTGTTTTAACGAGTTTTTTAGAACATAACTTTTTAAATAAGATCTTTGACATGCGTGTGATTTTAATCTGTAAACTGAAGAAGAAAACATGTTATAGTAAATATACTAGATTTTGAATTGTATTGACAAGGCGGACCTTGAAATAATTAATAACAGTAATTTAAGTCAGTACGAACCATTGGTGGCCATTGTGGTCAAGCTTATAGATACCGCAATATTAGAATCACCATTTGGAGTTTCGTCACGAGCAGGTGGCATAGATGACTAAGGACTGGTGACATTTCCTCTTTAGGGACGAATCAAGATTTTGAGTCCGCAGGATGATCATCATCGTACCAGAATATGAAGGCGCACACACTTTTTGCGTTCTTTGTTGAGTGGTGCAGAGGCAGAATTGGCTCCGTGATGTTGTGGGGAGCACTTTCCTGTACTTCCGGGACTTCTCTAGTAATGCTGAATAGAACTTTAATAGCACAATGGTACGCTTGGGACAGTCATAGGCATTATATGACTGCCTTCAAGAATCGGCTCAAAAATGGAATGTTTCAACAAGACAATGCCCACCCACACACTGCACCCGTTTCCCAGGAAAGCCTTCGTTCTGTTGACATAGTTAGTCCGCTAGATCTCCAGACTTGTCACCCACAATATTATGTAAATAAGACTAGCTGGAACGGGATCTCGGGCCATCATCGGTTCTGCTGGATCTGGAGCGGCAGTTGCAGCAAGTATGGCCAATTATCCACAGGAGAACATTCAACGTCTCTACGACACCATACCTCATCGAATCGCCACATGAATATAAGCAGGGAACAGTGCCACTAAGTGTTGAAAGGTATTATTTGAATGTGCTTAAGATAGTCCCCATTATCTGCTCAGATTTTCATTTCATCTCCATATTTCCTTCCGCGTGCAGATATTTTAAAACTAAAAAATATGTACTTAGGTGGACCTGCTAGTCAGTCAAGTGACTAACCGCCTCTGCTCACCGCGGCTTTCCTGTCGCTGCGACTTCTTGTTTCCATAGATACTCATGGGCACGCAGTTTGATTTGAAGCCATTTAGGTTGTCAGTTATGGACAATTCGATTTTCTCTACCGGATGGCTAAAATCCAGAACCCTGTTGAGTGATCTATGGCTGATTTCTAAATTGATTTTCCCGAGTTAACACCAAATGTGTGACCAGAGACCTTTTAGATGCCGAAATCATAGAATATTGAATATCGAAATTAATATTTTACTGCTATCACTGCCGGGTTTCAATACGCAATCTTGGGATGCAAATGCCGACATTTTATCACTGATCCATGTCCGGTTACATGGCTAAATGTTAGCGTGCTGGCCTTTGGTCACAGGGGTCCCGGGTTCGATTCCCGACAGGGACGGGAATTTTAACCATAATTGGTTAATTTCGCTGACACGGGGGCTGGGTGTATATGTCGTCTTCATCATCATTTCATCCTCATCACGACGCGCAGGTGACCTACGAGTGTCAATTCAAAAGACCTGCACATGGCGAGTCGGGCATGTCCTCGGACACTCCTGGCACTAAAAGCCATACGCCATTTCATTATAACTGATCCACAGAAGGAACATGTACTATCTCACTTCTTGAATATAGAAATTGATACCAAATAAAATAATGTATTTCTTAGGATTAAAATAATATATTTCAATTTATGTCGTAAGGAAGGAGACAACCTAAAGGGAATTTAACGTTTCATAAAGACTTTGCTCAGATTTTTCTCAGCTGTTCTAAGAATGCCGAACGGTTTGAATTTAGTTGAATGGTATAGTGCGCTATAGAGAGCTATTCGTTGACGAACGAGAGTACCATTTCATCAGCTCCTTCTGTACAAAGTCGAACACCCTGAAGCCTTAAGAATGAACGTTAACCAAATTATTATTTTTATAATAATAATAATTATTATTTTCAGATCCTATTTGGCTTCTGCACTCTTGTGACATCTCTTCGAATGCTTTTCGGCGAATTGCATAGAGCAGGTGGGGGGATTGTTATAATACTTGGAAGTTTGACGGCCTTAAGTGGCTTTTCCGGAAGTCGACTTATGTACATCGTGTAAGTATACATTCTTTACCATGAACCTAGGATTTACTACAAAATTAATACAAATGGAACTTTGCATCCTATTTGGAGTTTTGAGAGGGGAGATCTGTACCGTGAAGAACGTTTTCTCTCCTCCCACTTAGTCATATTTTATCTGTGTTCTTCGTTCGTGATCGTGCCTGCAAGCTGTGTTTGAATTGTGTTCTTGTTTGTACGTGTCATATTGTATAATGTATTCTTTGGATTGCCCTTTTCTTCCTTAGAGTCTGGTCCTCATCCCCTTATGGTCTCAGGGTAAAGGGAAGTTTCTTCCCGTCCTGGGGTATTTACCAGCCTTAAGTTGGCTATTTTCCTCTTGGCTCCACGTTCTGGTGAGAAACTCCCCGCCCCTGTTGGTGCGCCAATCAGAGGCGGGACACCTTGCGCGTGCCTTTCCCTTCTCCGGGCAGGGTAGCGCTCGCTTCTCCGTGTTGTCAATGTGGATTATTTGCTCGCTCGCTGCACACTTGAAGGCCGGTTCTGCCGCAGCCTCGAACCGAGTACTCACCAGACGTGGAGGTAAGACTTAGAGATTTTCCCCCTTGTGTAGCTCATTATGAGGAGTTTGAGGAAGCGGATCGCAATCTTTAAGTTATGTATATGTTGAGTAGGTGTAAAGCCCCAGTTAATGATAAGTTTTAACAGTATACTTCACTCTTAAACATGGTATGGATGTTAGATTTGTATTATGGTCTTACGACCTGTGTATCGCTTAGCTATGTTGCCTCTTGAATTTGGACAGGTCACTTTTAATTGTTTGTAAATTTAAAGTTGCGTAAAGTCTTTCCTTCTGACAAGTTTAAAGGATCTGTGTAAATGAGTATAGTTACTGAGTATGAGAAAGTACCAGAACGGCCGATGACCTTCGATGTTAGGCCCCTTAAAACAAGAAGCATCATCAAAGTACCAGAATGTTTTGGTAAATAGGGCGAATATTATGGTATTTACATTTCTAGTTGTAATGAGTTTACTTTCGAGACATATGCTTTTGCGTAGCATTGCTAAGTCTAAAATTATTCTCGCGTGACCCAGAACTATCTGGCACTATCCCGGAAATCTGGGATACCAAGAGATCCTACATTTGATGTTTGTGAGAAGGCGATGTCTAGCGTTTATAGGGCTAGGCGCGTTACTAGTGAATAGTATGTTAACTAGTAAATTGTGCTAGGCACATGTGTTTATACTCATCATCATCATCATATTCTAAAGGCTAAGCCTTGTCACTGCAGCCACAGTCGTCTATCTTGAGCCAGTCTTTTCAACTCAGCCTAGGTCTTGCACTTCATCTTCAGAAGCAGGTTCTTGAAGTAAGACACTCTGGGTCGTCCTCTTCCTCTTTTCCCAGCAATTTTTCCTTCAATGATATTACAAAGGAACTCCTCATGCCGCAGAATGTGACCAATAAATTTTATTTTCCGTTTTTCAATTTCGGTTATCAGACTCCGTTCTTCTCTTATCTCTCTGAGGACTTCGGTATTGCTCTTCATTTCCGTCCAACTTATCCTCTGCAATCTTCTCCAGATCCACATTTCAACTGCCTCTAGTTTCCTAATGTCCAGCTTTCGCAACCATACAGAAGCACGCTCCATACACAGGTTTTTGCAAAGGCCTTCCGAGTTTGAATATCTATATGTTTGTTGGCCAGCAGATGCCTTTTATCTCGGAATGCTCTCTTTGCCATGACTATCCTCTTCGTGACTTCTGATATGCTCCGATTATCACTCGTGATCAGGGTTCCTAGGTAGCAAAACGTTTTCACTTGTTCTATTTTATCAGGGCCAATTTTTAAGTGTGTTACAGGTATTTTCTTGTCTTTACATATTGTCATGGTTTTTGTTTTCCTTGTATTAATATTGAGGTTCCATTTGCCTAAAGTTTCTGCTAATATGTTGATCATTCTCTGCATACTTTTACCTGTTTCTGCTAGTATGGCAATATCATCAGCAAATCTTATAGAGTGTACTTGTTTGCCATTAATTTTGATCCCCGTTGTTTTCTCCTTCATGACTGCGATGGCTTCTTCGATGAACATATTGAAGAGATAAGGAGACAATGGACATCCTTGCCTAACTCCTCTTCTTATTTTGGCATTTTCCTTTGTCCCACTGATTTCTAAATCATTCTGCATTCTATTTTAGTAAATTATGTTGAAATGGGACATGTCCCTGGCTGTTTGAAAAATTGTGTATCGAAGTAATGCTATGGCTTCCATTTATGTAATAAATTGTTATCTGGTAAACTTAACGTGCCTTTACACCCCATTTCCTCGGCCCACCGCTTCTTCCCATAGAAACTACCGGGTATAAACCCAGTACAGTTATTTTGACGGGACTTAGCCACGCGCTTTTGACAAATGGATTTTTTTTTGCTAGGGGCTTTACGTCGCACCGACACAGATAAGTCTTACGGCGACGATGGGATAGGAAAGGCCTAGGAGTTGGAAGGAAGCGACCGTGGCCTTAATTAAGGTACAGCCCCAGCATTTGCCTGGTGTGAAAATGGGAAACCACGGAAAACCATTTTCAGGGCTGCCGATAGTGGGATTCGAACCTACTATCTCCCGGATGCAAGCTCACAGCCGCGCGCCTCTACGCGCACGGCCAACTCGCCCGGTAATGGAATTTTTGAACTACCCTAACCTTACAGCTGTCATCTTAACGGGACATAGCCATGTGCAACACTATTTTAGAGGGGTGCGGCCTAAGGTCTCCGGGTTAGGCAGAAAAATGTTTCAATCCTGTTTTAAGCTATGTGGGTAGAGGGAGAGGGGAGAGGGACTGAAAATGTATTCATATATTGTCTGTTCTTGTTAACTTAACCTTGTTTATAAAATGATTTTAGTCACTACTTGCGTCAGGCAGGGGGATACCGCAATCTAATCTGGCTATAAATCGAACACAGGCACAAACGTGGTGATGACGTAACGGTCACGTGGTCATGGCGTCATAAGTTCAATGACCTTGACCTGGATCAATGAACTCGTGGGAAAATGCTGACGCAGCTCCCAGTGTTTTAGTACCACCACTGCTCTCCTACTGGCACCAGAAGGAAGAACTGCCAATATTGTATATAAAGAAGTTTTAAACTGAATGATTATATTTAAAGTTCTTCTTTTGTTTCTTTGTATGTGATACGTACAATTTTACGTTATTTATTCATTGATCATTGATTAAGGTCAATAAAGGTCATGTTTTCTTAAGATTTTTAAGTTATTTGATACTTAGGTTTTAGATATAGTTAATTATAAAGCTATAAATTATAAACCTATCTTTAAATCTTTAAAATTATAATTTAGTTCAATAGCTAATATTTGTATTTTAACTCTGATTTTTTATTTCATAATTAAAAGTTAATTTTAAATATTAAGACGATTTAAATAAGCTCATTCATATCTTTGATATTTCGTTATTATTTAATTCCTTTCATAAATCTGGCAAGGAAATTGTTACAAAAGAAGTCATGTAAAATATTAATGTATTTACACTTCGAGATTACAGGGATTTGAGTTTCATTTAACAGCGAACTTGGAATACATGTGAAACTCTTCAATTCCGGCCGAAGCTGGGACGGGATAACACATTATTTACGTTCACGTCTTACATTTCTTAAGAAAGTCGATGGACGCGTACGGTTGGTTCGGCGGCCTTCAAAAGAAAATGAGGAAAAATACAATGGGGCCTAACTCAAGTACGACGCGAGCAAAGCGCGGGCAAAACGCTAGTACATACCTATATACTGTACATTTCTTTATAGACCGTTATGTCTTTCAGCGTTCAGTCTGCAAGCTTCTGTGAATTTATTAAACGCCGCCACAGTCCTGTATTTGTAACTAGTTGCGTGGCCGCGTTTAGTTCAGTACCTTTAAATAATTAGAAACTGAGTCGCCTTGGTCTACTTCTACTTCTCTTACCCTCCATAATATAGTCCATTATTATTCTAGGTAACCTATCCTCCATTTGCTTCACATGATATTAACACCGAAGCCGGTTTATGCGTACAGTTACATCCATCGAGTTATTTCCTAACTTATCATTTATCTCCTTACTTCGAGCACCCTCCTGCCATTGTTCCGACCGGTTTCTACGAGCAATTATTCTCGCTATTTTCGTGTCTATTACTTCTAACTTAACAACCCAGACTTCACACTCATGAAACAAAATTGGTCTTGAAACACCCTCCCTTCCAAGATGCCACTGAACATCTTGCCCGGTATAATGATTAATGAGATACCTCGATTGTTGTTGCAATCCTTCCTGTTCCCAGGCTTATAAATAGGTGCATTTACCGCTCTGTCCAATCTGAAGTTACCTTACTAACTCTCCATGCTAACCTCATTACACTATGAAGCTATTTTATCCCTGCCTTCCCACTATACTCCACCATTTCTGGTCTAATTTAATCTAATCCTGCTCTTTTCTAAAATGGAGTGTATTTACCACCCTTTCCACCTCATAAAGTGTAATTTCGCCAACATGACTGTCCTACTCCCCAGGAGATTGGTTGTTTGTAACGTCACAAGGAAGATGCCCTTTTACTTTGAGAAGATTTTCCAAATATTCCTTCCACTTCTCCAGCGTTTCCCTGAGATTTATTATGAGTTCACTTGATTTATCGAAAACACTATTCATATTCTTTTCCCATCACTTCCTTTCTTTATTACTGTACAGAAATATTTCCCTGCTGCTTGACCTAGACTTTCCAGGTTATTACCCAAAAATCTTTCCACGGCTTCATTTTGGATTCGGCGAATATTTATTTGGCTTTCTTTGGAGCCATTTCTGATACCTTTTTCCCACCTTTACACACAGTTGTTCCTAGCATTCTCTTTCTGTTTCTACCACAGCATCCGTTTATGCCAGCCATTTTATTTCTATATCCTGAGCCTGCTTACTGTCCACTGTTTGGAACTTTTCACTAATCATATCAATGTGCCTCTGTCTAATTTACTCGTCCTGTAGACTTTCTACCCTTATTCGTCTGAAAACAGATACCACTTTCTCTATCCTAGGCCTAGAGCTACTTAGATCACTGCAGATCTGATAGTGGTCTGTATCAGAGGTTAATATTTAAACTGATTTCAAGGTTATAATACGGTGAGAATTCACTAATGCTTCGTGTTTAATTGATTGATTTTTGGTAGTGCATTAATGAACTTTACCTCATTAATATTTTCTTTAAAAATGCTTGTTCCATATCTGCTGGTTGTTATTTGCACTCCGTGAATGTTCCTGAGTTTATGCCCCTGTATTGACAATCTGTCCACACGAAATGTCCACCCCGTGTACTCCTAATGTCTACCGACGAGTTCTAAAGGGGGAAATATACATGTAAGTGATCTTCCTTTCAGACCGTTCGGAGGGAAAGTGAACGTTGAACACACAAAACAAAATAAATGTTGTATGATATAACTGTAATCCTAAAAATCGGAGTTATAACATTATTATGGAACTTTATTTAGTAATCCATTCTTAAATTTGTGAATGGCTGTATGACTTGTGTAAGTACAGTGAGTTTCTTTTATCGGTTGGCCAGCAGACGCGCCCAGCTTATCTGCCTCCCGTTGACTCATCACTTCCCGTTGCACAGCGCAGCTACGAGAGAGGAATGCCCGCACCTCGCAGTTCAGCTCCGTGGTTAGAACGTGTTGATCTCTCGCCTCAACTGTTATCGAGTTATGAAGTGTCACTTCGGGGTATAATACTCATAATACCTCCACATGTGTGTACGCTAGAGGAAAGGGTATTTATGTACGATAATTGTATGAAATCACAGTCTTGCCGGGAATTCGTTTGGAAATTTTCAGGTGTACGTCTTCCACATTGAGAGACCTGCGGAAACTCGTAAACAAATTGAGAGGAACTGGTTCTTTACTCGATAAGAAGCGAAGTGTTAAGAAACGTCTACTTAACGAAGAAAAGTGAATGAAATCACAGAAAGATTAGAGCATACGCCTACAAAATCTCTAAGACGACTTGGACAAGAAACCGGTGTTTTGAAGAGCTCAGCATGGCGGGCCACGTAAATGTTAAAACTGAAACCATACAAGGTAACTGTAGTACACGAACTGCATCCACGTGATTTTCTTAATTACTAATTTTCTTAATTCTTGTTTTTTTAAAATTATTTTCTTAGTTTTAATTGTTATCTCATGTCATGCACGGATAAAGTGAGGGATGAGGTGTCCTTGTTGCTACGCTGCGGAGCGGGGAGTGATGAGTCAACGGTGGGCAGATAACCTGGGCGCGCCTGCCGGCAACCGATGAGAGAAACTCACTGTATAAAGGAGAGCATCCCGTTTTTCTTGATAGGCTTTTTCTTTTCAGTGACACGAGGTTACGTTTGTTTGTTTCAGGTATAAGAACAAAGAACATTACTTCGCTGATCTGGATTTTCTGCATACTGGTGAGATGGCAATAGCATTGCTTCTGATGGTGGTCATTGTAGCTCTCGGGGTGAAGAGCTTCAAAGGGAACTTGGATGCTATGATTGTAGCAGATCATTATAAATAACATTGTGGTTTACGTAAGAGTAAATATGTTTTTCATACCACTGACGTTCAATTATATTAACAATAGCAGAACCTACCTATAAAAAAAGATACGTTATCATTTTCTGCGTAGCTATACATTCATGGAATGAGCGTATTTCGATTTTAAAATGTTGGAGAGTGGTGGAGTCAACAAATCTGAGCGTAAATAACTTATGTCAAACCCGGCTTTCACCCGTAAAGTGATCTGCGTGACCTGCTGAGTGATCTATTTTCAGAAGGGCTTGCTTTCTGATTTTGTAACGCACCAACAGATAGCAGATACTTTCCCGACTACCTTGCAGTTCTAATAAGAAAACTTTTTGTTGGGATAAAAAAATCGATTGTCTAGCCTGTTAGAAGTTCAGTTACTATACTCGTAGAAGCAGGGTGACAAAGATAATAACGATAATAATGATCAAGGAGTAGAAGAAAGAGAAGGTCTCACCGCCAATCAACGTTTATTTTCAGTCAGAGCTCATCCTGGCATCACGTAAACATCTCGAGAAGAAAAGAAGCAGATTACGTAGAACCGTTTCAACGTCTATTTACATTCAAAGCAAGTGAATTTTATACCTACAGACGCCATTGCAAAAGAAAGTACTTCAATTTGTTAAACTCTTTTTCAGGTGTACGTTTTCCACATTGAGAGACCGTGCGGAAACTCGTAAACAAATTGAGAGGAACTGGTTCTTTACTCGATAAGGTGCGAAGTGTTAAGTAACGTGTACTTAACGAAGAAAAGTAAATGAAATCACAGAAATATTAGAACATACGCCTACAAGATTTCTAAGACGACTTGGACAAGAAGCCGGTGTTTTAAAGAGCTCAGCAGGGCTGCACAACTGTCTGCATGTAGACTCAGAAAGCCTCTGTTACATTTTGTAGATGTACAATACTGATACTGTAAAGACCCTAACCTAATCCTGAAACGTTTGCAACTGCCAAGAGTCTATCAAAATGCTTGTTATATAGAGTATTATGCAGACATTTTAGAGCAAGAATTAAGTCGGGCAGGTATTATTGAGTAATAGCTCTTCAAAGCAAAGACCTCACACGTGTAAGCTATCTCTTTACCGTACAGAAACTTGTAGTAGACGACAATGTTGCATATTCCTTAATAACTACTACACGCTTTCAGGGTGTTAACTCCGCCTCTAGCTGTGGAGCCAGCCTCAAGCCTAGATAAAGGAAGAGGGACATCCTAAATCGAACAAAAGTTCACAAATAAAAACTTCAGATTCTCTAGAAAATTTCGCTCTCACACTCCCTGACGTGTACTCGAATCTACGTCCTTCAGTGTAAACCTAGTGTAACTTTATCACTTCCACTAGGTGTCCATTAAACATCATTTACAATGACTAAATTACTCCATGTCAACGTCGCTACTAAGAATCGAAACGGAAACTTGAAGCCTACACTTATAATTATATCTTGCTTTGAAATTTACGTTGTTATCGGTTACCTCCAGATTCACGCGAATGCATTCAGCGAAATTGTTAAGGCCAGCTCTCTAGTACGTGGTGTTATAGAAAGCTCGCAATGTGTGCAGCTCTTCAGGCCTGAGCTACTCAGCTTAGTAGTAAAAGTTAGTAAAAGAGTACAAAGAATCAAGTCTGAGAGTCAGAAGCTTCTCAACTTCTGTGTACATAAGTTACTTTTAGGTTTTTAGCCTATATGTATCCGTTAACCTATACGTACCACTGTTTAGCCTATTAGCCTACATCATCCCTTTCGCCCATTAAAGCTGTTTGGCGTATTTAAGCCATTTAGTGTTTTTTAGCCCATTAAAATTCAGTTGTGCCTTTTAGAGCTTTTAATACCGTTTAGCTAGTGCTCTGTTGTCCTTTAGTGATCTTCTGTACAGCAGCCATCTACGCTCGGTTTCATCAACACATGTTAGTACTTAACAAGGTGTTAAATCATTTTAACATACGATTTAAGAAAATCTGCGTTTCATCAACAACTGTTAACATTAACAAATGTTAAACTGCGTATTAAAGTTAATATCAGCCATTTCCAATGTTAAATGGCTAACATTAGCATTTACCAACCTGTTCCAAAATGGCTGCTGTGAATCTCGCTTTCGATGCGGAATTGCTCTATTTAGATCTTTTACACAATAATCCTCATCGAAGAAGAGTTCAGCGACGTAAGGACTTTTGAAAATTTGACGGATGCGGAATTTCTTCATAGATACAGGTTATCGAAAATAGTCGTTGCTAAGGTTGTTGACGAAATTCGAGTGAGGTTAGAATATCCTACGGAGAGAAACTTAACCTCTTTCTCCAATGTTGCAGGTACTGATAATACACTGACTGACTGACAGAGCAAATGCAACACCAAGAAGGAGTGGTCAGAACTTTATGCCAATTGCAGGGTAGACTGACGTCACTGAGGTATGCTCATGATGTGAAATGCGCCGCTGTGCTGCGCACGTAGCGAACGATAAATGGGACACGGCGTTGGCGAATGGTCCACTTCGTACCGTGATTTCTCAGCCGACAGTCATTGTAGAACGTGTTGTCGTGTGCCACAGGACACGTGTATAGCTAAGAATGCCAGGCCGCCGTCAAGGGAGGCATTTCCAGCAGACAGACGACTTTACGAGGGGTATGGTGATCGGGCTGAGAAGGGCAGGTTGGTCGCTTCGTCAAATCGCAGCCGATACCCATAGGGATGTGTCCACGGTGCAGCGCCTGTGGCGAAGATGGTTGGCGCAGGGACATGTGGCACGTGCGAGGGATCCAGGCGCAGCCCGAGTGACGTCAGCACGCGAGGATCGGCGCATCCGCCGCCAAGCGGTGGCAGCCCCGCACGCCACGTCAACCGCCATTCTTCAGCATGTGCAAGACACCCTGGCTGTTCCAATATCGACCAGAACAATTTCCCGTCGATTGGTTGAAGGAGGCCTGCACTCCCGGCGTTCGCTCAGAAGACTACCATTGACTCCACAGCATAGACGTGCACGCCTGGCATGGTGCCGGGCTAGAGCGACTTGGATGAGGGAATGGCGGAACGTCGTGTTCTCCGATGAGTCACGCTTCTGTTCTGTCAGTGATAGTCACCGCAGACGAGTGTGGCGTCGGCGTGGAGAAAGGTCAAATCCGGCAGTAACTGTGGAGCGCCCTACCGCTAGACAACGCGGCATCATGGTTTGGGGCGCTATTGCGTATGATTCCACGTCACCTCTAGTGCGTATTCAAGGCACGTTAAATGCCCACCGCTACGTGCAGCATGTGCTGCGGCCGGTGGCACTCCCGTACCTTCAGGGGCTGCCCAATGCTCTGCTTCAGCAGGATAATGCCCGCCCACACACTGCTCGCATCTCCCAACAGGCTCTACGAGGTGTACAGATGCTTCCATGGCCAGCGTACTCTCCGGATCTCTCACCAATCGAACACTTGTGGGATCTCATTGGACGCCGTTTGCAAACTCTGCCCCAGCCTCGTACGGACGACCAACTGTGGCAAATGGTTGACAGAGAATGGAGAACCATCCCTCAGGACACCATCCGCACTCTTATTGACTCTGTACCTCGACGTGTTTCTGCGTGCATCGCC
Source organism: Anabrus simplex (assembly GCF_040414725.1). NCBI lineage: Eukaryota > Metazoa > Arthropoda > Insecta > Orthoptera > Tettigoniidae > Anabrus > Anabrus simplex. The sequence continues at coordinate 217,919,010 of NC_090267.1, read as the reverse complement.
GCTCGCGGTGGTCCTACATCCTACTGTGTCGATGCCGTGCGCATTGTGTAACCTGCATATCGGTTTGAAATAAACATCAATTATTCGTCCGTGCCGTCTCTGCTTTTTCCCCAACTTTCATCCCTTTCGAACCACTCCTTCTTGGTGTTGCATTTGCTCTGTCAGTCAGTGTATTACGATTTTTTGCTACTGGTTATTTTCACATAATGGTCGGAGACAATGCTGGAATTTCTAAAGCCACTGTTAGTAGAGTTGTTTGACGAGTGTCTGCAGCAATAGCATCCATGAGGAGGAGGCATATAACATTAAATTCCCTTCAGTAGAAGAGCGTCAGCAAATTATCCGCGACTTCTATGAAATAAGCCGTTTTCCTAGTGTTCGTTCTAGGTGCAATAGGTTACACACATGTAAGAATCCAATCACCTGGAGGCAATTGGGCCGAAATATATCGTAATCGGAAGGGATATTTCTCTGTTAATGTTCAGGTGATTAATGAGCCTAACCTCCAAATCAGGGATATACTTGCTAGGTGGTCTGGTTCTGCACATGACAATACAATATTTAATAACTCCCATATCGGAGCACAGTTTGAAATTGGACAATTAACGAAGTGATTTTATTAGGTGACAGTGGATACCCGCTAAAAAAGTATCTGTTAACCCCATTGAAACCATCGCGGACTTTCTCCCACGCCTCGTTCTTTTGTTTTATCGTCAAGCCATCCGTGCGCTTGCACTCAATACCTTATATACATTTACTAACTAATTCAACTAACAACTCCTTTTTGGAAGGAGGAAAAATTAGAACTGCGATTCCGTTTCACTTCTCGCGCCAAATTTTACAGCTGTACGCAAACAAAAGCGCATCGGAGCGCGCTGTAAAACAGCATGTTCGTACCACTGCCTCCTTGATTCGCACCAGTTCGCAATATTGGGAGAGTTAACAGTCGATTAGTAAACATTTCACAAGAAAAGTTTGATGAAACGCAAGAAACCTAGCAAGATGTTAAAATTTTAACTCCGTATTAACTAACTACTTGTTAGTATATATTTAACATGTGTTGATGAAACCGGACCCTAGTGTAGTAAACCTTGCGTCAGCTGCCTTAATTCGATTAGACAAATAATTCCAAAGATAAAAGTTGTGACCCGTGCAGCAGCTACAGTATGTTTGACTGGTATATACGTAGAGTTAACAGTGTCTTGAGGTTAAACATAGTACATTTAAGATAAACACAAGAATACAGTTTGGGATGAATCAACGCGGCGAAGTCATATGTAATAATAATAATAATAATAATAATAATAATAATAATAATAATAATAATAATAATAATAATAATAATAATAATAATAATAATAATTGACTATTCGTCATTAATGCTCTGCCTAGAAAACACTTATCAACATTTATATGGATCTCAACAGGTGTGTAATGTCCAAAATATGGTGGAACGGATTCTCTAATGCCGGGCCTTTAGCTGGAAGGTCGAGCGCTGGCCTTGTGATCGCAACTTTGCAAGTTCGATCCAGCTCAGTTCGGTGATAATTGAAGGTGCTGAAGTACGTCAGCATCGCATCGATAGATTTAGTAAAAGGACTCGTGTGAGGCCAAATTCTGGCACCTCAGCGTGTCACCGAAAACCGTAAAAGTGGTTAGTGGGACATAAAAACCTAATAACATTATTATTATTATTATTATTATTATTATTATTATTATTATTATTATTATTATTATTATTGCGAAAGGTAGACCGGTTTACGAGCATAGCAAGACCTCGTTTCGCACTTGTGCTGCCACCCCTTTTCCCCTGCGACTATGGGAATAGCACAGCAATATGAGCTGGCTTACATAGCAAACAGGTTCAACAACCCCTATACTCTGCTACTGTAGTTCAACAAGTGACTCAACGACACGAGGACAGTATGACATAACCGGCGTTTCCTACTATGGCAATTTAAAACACATTCTATTCTGAAATATTTGGCTCCTTTATAGGGAAACTAATAGGACAAATTAAAACGTACAACGTTGTGAGATATACCCCTAACAATCTGTATATCACATTTTAAAGGGTAATCTATATAAATAAAGCTGCACGGGGTGCGCTGTGTGTAAATTCGTTTCTTTTGGAAATTTTTCGGATATTTATCAATTTCAGGTCAACTCAAAACTGTATCAGTGGTTTTTATTTTTCGTGTCTTATTGTCTGTTTGTTCCACCATTGCGGTGAAATGGTTGGACATATCTCGACTAAACTTCATATTTAGAGTATAATAATCGAGAGGAAGGTTTAGATATGCATATAATTTAAAAATTACTGAAGAGACTGGACGTTTTTAGGGAAACGAGAACAGTTTTCTTCCATTTCCTGTTATACTATTGATTTTACGTAAAATCTGAGGAGTGTATGTGAAATGTCCCTTACTTTTAAACAACTTTTATTATGTACATAATTTTGTTAATCTTCAAATGACGAAGTAAATTACTATTTTCTGCGCCTTTCTTGCACTGTGTTGAGTTGACCTACAGACCGACAATGAACCTACCGGTTATTATGGCAACGTCTGTGGCTGCTCGTCAGCAGGGAAGTAAACAATGCAATTTTTTCATCATTCCTGTCAACTCGTGGTTGTTTCTTGGGTGGTAAGCGAGACAGACGCCATACTGCCAATCTGCGGGATATTTGCGGAATACCGTTGGAGGTTACAATCGTCCTCGAATAGCACTAAGGGGGCTGTTAATATCTGAACAGTACCGCGGAGTGTAGCCGATTATTTCACACCGTAATCTGTTTTCTGGCATTTGCTATCATTTTTACTGTATTTCTTTTTTACTTCTGTTTTCTACTTTAATTTCTTGCCTCTCTCTTGCCTATTTAGACTTAAGTAATAACACCATAAGTCATCTTTTCATCTGTTTACCTAAGAATCTCTGCGTCTACATTTCTCCTCTGTTACCGCCTTCCTATATCCGTAACTCAAATCTTCACAGTTTAGTGGCAGACATTTCACCTTTCAACACATCCACTTTAGACGTTTAGAATAAAAATAGATTGGGGTGAAAACACCCAGTAACTTAAAACTTCATTACCTCATCAACCGGTATTCTTAGGAAAGCACGTTTAGTATAAAATTTATCATATATTATCCTCTAAAAGGTGATATATCAACTCACCCCTGACTGTTCCTTTTCAAATATTCGGGTGAAAATAACCTCGACCGTTAGGGAAGTTTTGGATGATAATTTTAGTTACTCTTAGGGTCAAAAACACGTCGAGGGAGAAAACATCCCTTGATTTCAAATGTATTATCTCTCAAACTGCTAGTCGCAGAAAACTGTTCTTTAGCTTAAAATGTTTCGTTATCGCTACTCTATATCTTCACAAAACGCTTCTATTCTTTATCCGTATATTATAAAAATATGAGGCAGTGGTGCCTAGATAATAAATTTGATGTATTTTTAGTCTATATTACTTTATACGTGCTCTCGTACTACTTAGCTCTAGCTCAAGATCGGATCTTGTATGCTTTAGCTAATTCTGTTAATAGAAGGGACTCTAGTTCAATCTTCGGCTGAAGTAGTTTATATAAGACTAAAGGATATGTATAGGCTAAAGGAGGATGCACGACCTCTGCGAGTGAAGCATACCTTAGACAGTGGAGTCAATAGTGCTAGTGTTTCAGCTAACAGATGAATCCGTCCTTTGCTGACTGGAAAACTTGATTTCTGATTTTAACTTTTCGAGCTTATAGATTTAAAATCTAAATACTCCTACTAACCTACAGTAATAAGCAGGAGAATTTGAACATGGGATACCGAGAAGTTACTAATGAGTGCGGGATAATGAGCAGGATCTAATGAGCAGAGAGTCTATAATGAGCAGAAACCAGTGAGCAAGGGCTAATGAGCAGCCGATAATGGAAAGAGCTAATGAGCAGTTGCTTATCAGCAGAGACAAATGAGCAGTTTGTAATGAGCAGTATATTGCAAGCTCTATTACATTTGTTCAACTTGTCAGAGATCAGCAAATGTCTAAATTCACGATTCACTTGGATGCGAGGTCTTTCTTTTTGCTAATTGTCTTATGATACCAACAGGTTTTATAGCGACGGTGAGATAGGAGTTGGATGAACGCGCCCGTGGCCTCAATTATGTTATAATTAATCGTTATCAAATGGAAATAGAACACATTTTCATTTTCAAAGCACCTCTTTATCAAAAATCTCATGTTAAGGCTGTTAGTTTTTCAGTCTGTTGCAATTAGGAACATATGAAATTTAGATAATACCTTTAAGATTAAACATTTAACAACAGGTCATACCTGAAAAAGGAACAATTTAATTACATTTTTTTGCTATTTTGCTTAACGTCACACCGACACAGATATGTCTTTTGGCGATGATGGGATAGGAAAGGTCTAGGAAGTGGAAGGAAGCGGCCGTGGCCTTAATTAAGGTACAGCCCCGGAATTTGCCTGGTGTGAAAATGGAAACCACGGAAAACCAACTTCAGGGCTGCCGACAGTGGAGCTCGAACCCACTATCTCCCGATTACTGGATACTGGCCGCACTTAAGCGACTGCAGCTATCGAGCTCGGTAATTTAATCTATATAAATAAAATTGTAGGGGGTCCGCTGTCTGAAATTTCTTTTGTTTTGCCAATTTTTCAGATATTTATCCGTTTTAGGTCAACTCAAGACCGAATCGGTGGTTTTTACTTTTCGTGTCTGTTTGTTTGTCTGTTTGTCTGTCTGTTTGTCTGTTCCACCATCACGTCGAAACGGCTGGATAGATCTCAACCAAACTTCATATTTAGAGTATACTCATCCCGGGGAAGGTTTCGATATGCATATCATTTTAAAATCATTGAATAGACGGGGGTTTATAGGAAAACCAGAATGGTTTTTTCAGCATCACGTCGAAACGGCTGGATAGATCTCAACCAAACTTCATTTTTAGAGTATACTCATCCCGGGGAAGGTTTTGATACGCATATAATTTTAAAATCTTTGAATAGATGGGGGTTTATAGGAAAATCAGAATGGTTTTTCCACCATCACGTCGAAACGGCTGGATAGATCTCAACCAAGCTTCATATTTAGAGTATACACAACCTGGGGAAGGTTTCGGTATGCATATCATTTTAAAATCTTTGAATAGACGGGGTTTATAGGAAAACCAGAATGGTTTTCCTCCATTTTCTCTTATACTATTGATTTTTTGTAAACTTCGTTTACCGTACGTGAAACGTCTCTTCATTATAAACAACTTTCGTTTTGTTCATAATTTATCTTACTCTTCACATGACGGAGAAATTTACAATTTTCTGCTGGTACCATGCTCTGCATTGAGTGACCGACAGACCGACAACGAACCTACAGGTTACCATGGCAACGTCTCTGACTGCATGCCAGCAGAGAAGTAACGTATTGCCATTTTCCTCATCATGCTTTTAAATTCGTGATTGTACCTTGGGTAGAAGGCAAGAGAGGCGTCAATCGGCCTATCTGCGGGATATTGGCGGAATATCGTTGGAGGTTATAACAGCCCTCGAATAGATTAAGTAATAACACCATTAGTCATCTTCTTATTATTTGTTTACCTAAGAATCACTGCACCTAAATTTCTCCTGTGTTACCGCTTTATTATATCCATAACTCACACTAGCATAATTTATTGAGGGGCATTTGATTTTCCAATACATTCACTTGGCATTTACATATTTGTCGTTATCCGGCTGTCCTCAGTTATAATCCATTTTCTATTACTTTCGACTTTCTTAACTGTATTATTTTCTTCCTTAATTACGCCGTATGTTCGCGAGTGCTAGAAACTACTGGATGTATTTCCACCAAGATTCATATTTAGAATACACCTGTCCTTGACAGGTTTTAGTGCAAATATTGTTTCTAAATCCCCGAACTGACTGGGGGTTTATACGAAACCGAAACAGTGATTTTTTACTTCCACAAAATATACACAACCAAACTTAATGAAAATCTACCTACCTTGGTAGAAATTAATTTCTAAACTTTTTTCTCATGTGCATCATTTCGATACGAGGATTAATAAGGGAGACTTAACTCACGAGCGGGTGTGTGTAAAGCGTATTCCTTACAACTCGAAAACTACTGAAGACATTCGAACCAAAATTTATATGTAGCATCCACCTGTCCAAAGGTAGGTTTTAAACGTAAATAACATTTCATGTTCCGGAATGGACTGGCGGTTTATAGGGAACTGAAATGGTAATTTTACTCTTCCACAATATATACAGAACAAGACCAACCTGACTGGAAATCGACCAAACGTGATGGAATTCCACCTCCAAAACTTTTTTTCATGTGCATTTTTTCGTCAGGAGGATTAATAAGGGAGATATCATGAATGGCCACTTTTGCAGGTTAAGTCCAGCGGACATAGCCCAAAAGGTGTTTTACATGGAGCAGATTCCTTATCTATATAAATCAAATCGTAACAACTGTGTGCCTCTACACTGACTATTTTGGTGAAATTTTCGTACAGCTTTCCGTTTAAGGGGTAATAATGACCATCTGCATATTTTTTGGTTTAGTCTAAAAGTCCTAATTTTTACCCGCCTCGCCCAAAATCCAGATTGCGGCATAATCTGCCAGAAGAAAAAGAAGATAATTGAAATTTGACAAAATTATACGTTTTAGCCTGTAACGAACGGAAAACATCCTAGATCATTAAATTTTTCACTTTTTATCCCCGAAGAATATCGAAATATGCAGGCAATTTTAATGATAGTGCAGACCTTCGGATTTTCCTATCACATAACGGATTGCACAATCTCCGTTCAATTTGGAATGATCTACAACCTTGGTCTTATGACTTTTTGCCGTATCTGCATCCATTTTACGTTTGACTTTTCTCTATTAATCGATGTTAAGACAATTTCGAATTTTCACATGCATAATTCATACTTTCAATTACTTATATGAAATACAGAATCATCAAACTCTTCACGAAAATTGGCCCACCCAGTAGCCATATGTGAGCCAAATGCTATGTATGTAGCTGTCACATAGTTATCCGAAAAGTAATATAATGTGAGATAATCTTACAAAACCTTTACCCTGTTCCACGTTTCTAACTCAATCTGACCCAATAATAGATGACATATCATAGGACCAGCCATTTAGGCCACTAAATCCGGCGTGTCTTATGGTATAATCCTTTGTCGATATGACGTACGTTTAGTAGAGTTAATCTGGAAATGAAGGTCTTCAATATTGTAAACACGCATATACTTTCGTATGTCGATCTATATATATTCACTGATGTCGATTTTTAGCGATCGAGAAAGGGTGGGTCTGCTATTGTAATCAGTACTCCCCACACTTTGACTGGCAGTAGGAAAGGGTTCCTTCTCCAACTCCTGTGTAACTGTCATTAGTGAGGAAGGCCTACAATTGTAATGAATAGTTCCCTTCTCGATTTGACTTGCAGAAGGCAAGTGAGCATGCAGTTTTGTTTAAAACTCCCCTACCCGATTGTGTTTGGCAGTAGGCAAGGGTGCCCGCCATTATAAAGGAATGTCCTCATGTAGTGGCCTGCTATTTTGATGGAAACTCACCAACTTGGTGTGACTGGCAGTAAGCTGGCTGGCAGTAGGAAAATGGGCGTGGCATTATAATGATAACTGCACAACTCAATTTCGAGTGATAGTAGGGTAATAGCCTGCCATTATAATAGAAACTCCTCAACTGTAATCTGTCTGGAAGTAGGAAAGTGGGGCTGCCATTCTAACGAAAACTCCCCAAATCGATTCTGTCCGCGTAGTAGGCAATGCGGCCTGCAATTATAGTGTAAACTTCCCAACTCGATTGCGAAAGCCAGTAGGCAAGTGAGCCTGCCGTTATATCACAAATCCGTAACAAACACTTTACATTGGAAACAACGTACGGGGACCTCCCCATGCTCTTTCTCGGATAACGCTAAGAGACATGCAATTTTAAAACAATCTTATTTACTGCATGTACACTATTTACTTCGATATTCGAATACAATGTAGAATACCGTAGCGAAGCACGGGTACATTAGCTAGTTAATAATAATAATAATAATAATAATAATAATAATAATAATAATAATAATAATAATAATAATTATTATTATAATCCCGTACATAATAAAACTTAAAACTATGATCTTTTTATCAAGAAATTATGGAGTATTATTGGAAGAGGATGAAGAAGGTAAACCGGAGAACCTATATAACATCCATCTCTTCACCTCTTCAGTCAGCACAAATTTCACTTAGATTCATAAATATCTGAATCCCTAATGCTGTAGTGAAAGATTGACTGTTACGCATTGGATGTTACATCGTTAATCTTTCGTGTGTATTGAGCATATTAATCACAAGCTCCGATTCTTAATCTCATTAACAGCCAACATTTTTATCATACATTAAAACTGCTTTCTAGTTTTTAAAGGAATCAGTAACAAGAAAAGTAACGCAAGTGCATTTTGAACACCTTTCATGTATCATGAGCCTCAAATTGAGGCCAGTGTTTAAATCCCACAGCAACAAGTAATCAGTTGTGGAAACAAAATGCTTTTTGATACAATACATACTTTATCTATCTATATAAATAAAATTGTATTGGGTCCGCTGTCTGTAATTTCTTGTGTTTTGCCAATTTTTCAGATTTTTATCCGTTTTAGGTCAACTCAAGACCGAATCGGTAGTTTTTACTTTTCGTGTCTGTTTGTTTGTCTGTTTGTCTGTCTGTTTGTCTGTCTGTTTGTCTGTTCCACCATCACGTCGAAACGGCTAGATAGATCTCAACCAAACTTCATATTTAGAGTATACTCATACCGGGGAAGGTTTCGATGTGCATATCATTTTAAAATCTTTGAATAGACGGGGGGTTTATAGGAACACCAGAATGGTTTTTCTCCATTTTCTCATATACTATTGATTTTCTTTAAACATATAAATAAAATTGTAGGGGGTCCGCTGTCTGTAATTTCTTGTGTTTTGCCAATTTTTCAGATATTTATCCGTTTTAGGTCAACTCAAGACCGAATCGGTGGTTTTTACTTTTCGTGTCTGTTTGTCTGTTTGTCTGTCTGTTTGTCTGTTCCACCATCACGTCGAAACGGCTAGATAGATCTCAACCAAACTTCATATTTAGAGTATACTCATACCGAGGAAGCTTTCGATGTGCATATCATTTTATAATCTTTGAATAGACGGGGGGTTTATAGGAAAACCAGAATGGTTTTTCTCCATTTTCTCTTATACTATTGATTTTTTGTAAACTTCGTTTACCGTACGTGAAACGTCTCTTCATTATAAACAACTTTCGTTATGTTCACAATTTACCTTACTCTTCACATGACGGAGAAATTTACAATTTTCTGCTGGTACCATGCTCTCCATTGAGTGACCGACAGACCGACAAAGAACCTACAGGTTACCATGGCAACGTCTCTGACTGCATGCCAGCAGGGAAGTAACGTATTGCCATTTTCTTCATCATACCTTTAAATTCGTGGTTGTTCCTTGGGTAGAAGGCAAGAGAGGCGTCACTCGGCCTATCTGCGGGATATTGGCGGAATATCGTTGGAGGTTATAACCGCCCTCGAATAGATTAAGTAATAACACAATTAGTCATCTTCTTATTATTTGTTTACCTAAGAATCACTGCACCTAAATTTCTCCTCTGTTACCGCTTTATTATATCCATAACTCACACCAGCATGATTTATTAAGGGGCATTTGATTTTCCAATACATTCACTTGGCATTTACATATTTGTCGTTATCCGGCTGTCCTCAGTTATAATCCATTTTCTATTAATTTTCAACTTTCTTAACTGCACTATTTTCTTCCTTAATTACGCCGTATGTACGCGAGTGCTATAAACTGATGGATGAATTTCCACCATGATTCATATTTAGAATACACCTGTCCTTGATAGGTTTTAGGGCAAATATTGTTTCTAGATCCCTGAACTGATTGGGGGTTTATACGAAACCGAAACAATGATTTTGCACTTCCACAAAATATACTAAACCAAACTTAATGAAAATTAATTTCTAAACCTTTTTTCTCATGTGCATCATTTCGATACGAGGATTAATAAGGGAGATATAATTAACGGACCGTTTTTCGGTACAAGTCCCATCGGACTTAACTCACGAGCGGGTGCGTGTAAAGCGTATACCTTACAACTTGAAAACTACTGAAGATGTTCGAATCAAACTTTATATTTAGCATCCACCTGTCCAAATGTAGGTTTTAAAGGTCAATAACATTTCATGTTCCGGAATAGGGAACCGAAATGGTGATTTTACTCTTCCACAATATATACAGAACAAGACCAACCTGACTGGAAATCGACCAAACGTGATGGAATTCCACCTATAAAACTTTTTTCATGTGCATTTTTTCGTCAGGAGGATTAATAAGGGAGATATCATGAATGGTCAGTTTTGCAGGTTAAGTCCAGCGGACACAGCCCAAAAGGTGTTTTCCATGGAGCAGATTCCTTATCTATATAAATCAAATCGTAACGACTGTGTGCCACTATATTGACTATTTTGGCGAAATTTTCGCACATCTTTCCGTTTAAGGGGTAATAATGACCATCTGCATAATTTTTGGTTTAGTTTTCTGAAAGTCCTAATTTCTACCCGCTTCGCCCAAAATCCAGATTGCGGCATAATCTGCCAGAAGAGAAGAGATAATTGAAATTTGACAAAATTATACGTTTTAGCCTGTAACGGACGGAGAACATCCAAGATCAATAAATTTTTCACTTTTTATCCCCGAAGAATATGGAAATATGCAGGCAATTTTAATGATGGTGCAGACCTTCGGGAAGTCCTATCACATAACGGATTGCACAATCTCCGTTCAATTTGGAATGATCTACAACCTTGGTCTTATGACCTTTTGCCGTATCTGTATCCGTTTTACGTTTGATTTTTCTCTATTAATCGATGTTAAGTAAATTTGGACTTTTCACATGAATAATTCACACTTCCAATTACTTATATGAAATACAGAATCATCAAACTCTTCACGAAAATTGGCCCACCCAGTAGCCATATATGAGCCAAATGCTATGTATGTAGCTGTCACATAATTATCCGAAAAGTAATGCAATGTGAGATAATCTTACAAAAACTTTACCCTGTTCCACGTTTCTAACTCAATCTGACTCAAAAATAGATGAGATATCATAGGACCAGCCATTTAGGCCACTAAATCCGGCGTGTCTTATGGTATAATCCTTTGTCGATATGACGTACGTTTAGTAGCAGTTAATCTGTAAATTAAGGTCTGCAATATTGTAAACACGCATATACTTTCGTATGTCGATCTGTATATATTCACTGATGTCGTTTTGTAGCGATCGAGAAAGGGTGTGTCTGCTGTTGTAATCAGTACTCCCCACACCGACTTTGACTGGCAGTAGGAAAGGGGTCCTTCTCCAACTCCTGTGTAACTGTCATTAGTAAGGGAGGCCTACCATTGTAATGAATAGTTCACTTCTCGAATTGACTTGCAGAAGGCAAGTGAGCATGCAGTTTTGTTTAAAACTCCCCTACCCGATTGTGTTTGGCAGTAGGCAAGGGTGCCCGCCATTATAAACACATGTCCTCATCTAAAATTTGACTCGCATTAGGCATAGTGGCCTGCTATTTTGATGGAAACTCACCAACTTGGTGTGACTGGCAGTAAGCTGGCTGGCAGTAGGAGAATGGGCCTGGCATTATAACGATAACGGCACAACTCAATTTTGACTGGTGGTAGGGAAGTTGCCTGCCATTATAATAAAATCTCCTCGACTGTAATCTGTTTGTTAATAGGAAATGGGGCCTGCCATTGTAACGAATGGCAGCCCCACTGCAATTATGATGTAAACATCCCCATGCTCTTTCCCGGATAACGCTAAGGCACATGCAATTTTAAAACAATCTTATTTACTACCTGTACAGTATTTACTTCAATATTCAAATAGAATATTGAATACCGTAGCGAAGCACGGGTATATTTGCTAGTTACAAATAAAATGACACGTTGCGTTCTTAAAAGAACATATTCAGATGCTATCAAATAAAATAATTATTATTAATTGGTGACTATTATTAAGAAGTGTGTCCGATTCGTTGGCTGAACGGTCAGCGTACTAGCCTTCGGTTCAGAGGGTATCGGGTTCGATTTCCAGCCGGGTCGGGGATTTTAACCTTAATTGGTTAATTCCAATGGCACGGGGTGTATATGTTGTTTTCATCATCATTTCATCCTCATCATGACGCGCAGGTCTCCTACGGGAGTCAAATAGAAAGACCTGCACCTGGCGAGCCGAACACGTTCTGGGATATCCCGGCACTAAAAGCCATACGACATTTCATTTCACTTTTCTTTAAGAAGTGTAAAACCATTTATGTTAAAATCCGTGTACGCTCTTCTAATATTTGTTCACAAGAAATAACTGATATTGGCATGATACAGGCTTCTGGGCTTATGCCGTGTCAAGAAAATAAGGTGAAATTATTTTTGTTTCGTAGAGAACTGTGCTCTGCGTCATCAAAAGAAAACCTTGATTGTCCATGTGAAAGGTTCTCTGCGAAACGTAAAGAATCTCACCATTTTTTCTTGAGACGTCATAAGTCCAAAAGCCTATATCATGTCAATTTTTGTTATTTGCTTTACGTCGCACCGACACAGATAGGTCTTATGGCGACGATGGGACAGGGACGGGCTAGGAGTGGGAAGGAAGCGGCCGTGGTCTTAATTAAGGTACAGCCCCAGCATTTGCCTGGTGTGAAAATGGGAAACCACGGAAAACCATCTTCAGGGCTGCCGACCCACGATCTCCCGAATACTGGATACTGGCCGCAATTAAGCGACCGCAGCTATCGAGCTCGGTATATCATGTCTATAAGTACGAGCCGTGAAAACATCAATGTTAACAATAACTTATATTAATGAAGATTACGATGTGCCATCATTGCTAGGTATTTTCGTGACTATCACTCAACTTTGTGGGAAATATACTCCTCGTTGCATTAATATCTTATAACATTTTAAACTTTTTTTGCTAGCGGCTTTACGTCGCACCGACACTGATAGGTCTTATGGCGACGATGGGATAGGAAAGGCCTAGGATTTGGAAGGAAGCGGCCGTGGCCTTAATTAAGGTACAGCCCCAGCATTTGCCTGGTGTGAAAATTGGAAACCACGGGAAACCATCTTCAAGGCTGCCGATAGTGGGATTCGAACCTACTATCTCCCGGATGCAAGCTCACAGCCGCGCGCCTCTACGCGCACGGCCAACTCGTCCGGTTTTTAAACATTATTAGAACTGTACTCCGTATATAAACATAAATGGTTTTACACTTCTTAACATTTACCAATTCAAAAAGGTGTGATTTGATAGAACCTGATGATGTTCTTTCAAGCACGAAACATGTCATTCCAGTTTTTATTAAATTGTACATTTCTGAAGTATAATTTGTTCTAAAATGTTTCCTTTTCATGATAGTTTCCAAAAGTTATTTTATTCTAGTTCCGACCAAATGAATAATATAACAATTATAGATTAACTAGAAACTGAAAAAAGATGACGTTCAGTATAACAAAAAAAATCATTTTTCATTTCTGAATTAGTAGAGATTTTATGCTGTGTAAATTTAATCTCTACGAACAGACGAATTCAAATTGCAAGTCTTGGAAGTACTGTAATGGCTCTAACTTGAATACTAAAATTTTTCTTCTCTTTATTTTTTGATTTGTGTCTATAAAATAATAATTGCATTAAAATATCCATTTAACGTATCAAGATTGTCTGATGTAGGTACTATAGAATCGGTCACTATCCTCTGTGCTTTGTTTAGAGCTAAAAAAACTGTCTAGGAGCACTCTTTGACTGTTAGGAAACGTCACTGTTCAATACCACGTCCACATTGTTATTAATGGCAGCAGGCTGAACATGGGTGGTACATATGAATAAGAAAAGAAGGTATTATAAACTAGCAATCTCTGAAAGGAACAAGAGGAAAAGGACTCGTAATTTTTCGACCACAGTCACATAGGCCATACGTCTATGGATAGGGGTTAAACAACTGAAGCGCAGATTTCTGTGTTTATTTTCAACCTTACAATATTATGATACACCATCATTGCTAGATATTTTTGTGCCTGTCAGTAAAAAGCTAACTCTCATTTGCCGAGAGCTAAAGTGAGTTGCGTTTTTCATCAAACGTATTGTAGAGAGAAACATTATTGTATTCCTATTGTTAATCACTAAGCAACCGAGTATATATTTTGTGCGTCAAGCCATAAGTTGAACTTGTAGCAAACGTTTACGTTTTTTGCTAATTAATTCCTCAAGAGGATTGAGTTTCGCTTAATTGATAATGGATTGGCTAAAATGGAGGTTAAAATCGTATGTATTTCAGATATTTTTGACCATTCCTCTCACTTTTCATCCTCACCTTCTCTCATATGTGATAAGGCCACACTTAAATGAAGTGGCCCTAAAGGTTTCTGTTTATGACTAATTTCTGCCTCGTTATACCTCCACATCTCTTGATCGAATACCTCGTTCTTACTCCTCCTCTCACTTTATCTCATGAATTCGTACGCTGCAGACAAGTGACCTTGTTCTGCTGTGCTGTGTCCCCAAAGAAAGTTGGTAACCATCATGGAGTATTTTTTAACGTTGTTTCCCTTTTGAGTATACCTCGGATTTGTAGGTGGTAATAGGTTAGAATGCAAAGTAATTTGGTTTGTAGGAAGAGTCATGCAACCCGTTGTACCATAATGTAGGAAGAGTAGCAGAAATTCAAGGAGTTCTATAGGCTGTACCTCTAATCCCATAGCATAACCGTTGTACAGTGTGGGGTATACTTGTTGCTGGCTTCGGTAAGTTTGCATTCTAAGCTATCAGCACCTAATAATCCGGACTCTACTTATGAGTGTTGTCGTATCGTGGATGTTGAAACTCTGTCAGATGTTGCGACTAGAGCAATATTGTTTGCCCATGTCCATGATCAGTTGCATGAGGCTGTGTTTTTCATTTCGTGACCAAAATAAGCTGCTGTCCTGCGTTTTATGCGAGCGCTAATACTTGATGTGATTTCTAGAGTCTCCCATCGTTTCTAACGTGGTATGCCCACGGGATATTGAATATTTACTTCGAAATTATGCTGATGTAGAATTATTTAATAAGATAATCAGCTATGTGGGAAACGATATGGAAAGGAATGTGATTGTAGTGGGCGATCTAAATTTACCAAATGTCAATTGGGAAGGTAACGCAAACGACAGGAAGCATAACCAGCAAATGGCAACTAAGTTAATATGGGAAGGAGAGCTGATTCAGAATGATGGAAACAACCACATGGAAGAATATACTGGACATGGTGCTCGTGAAACCAGATGAGCTCTATAGAGAAATCGAAGTATTAGATGGTGCTAGTGACCATGAAGCTGTTTCTGTCGCAGTTAAACATAAATGTGATAGAGAGGAAGGTCTTGAAAGTAGGACTATTAGGCAGTACCATATGGATGATAAAGCAGGCATAAGGAAGTTTCTATAAAGTAACTATGATCGATGGAAAACGTTAAATAAAAATATAAACAGACTCTGAGATGGGTGTAAAGCAATTGTTGAGGAATGTGAAAACAAGTTTGTACCATTAAAGGTGGTAATGAATGGTAAAGACCCACTATATTATAACATAGAGTAAAGAGGCTAAGAAGGAGGGGCAGGTTGGAAAGAAATAGAGTTAGAAATGGCTGTAGAAGTAAGGAGAAATTGAAGGAACTTACTAGGAAAATGAATCTATCAAGGAAGTCAGCTAAGGATAACATGATGGCAAGTAAAATTGGCAGACATAAAAATTTTAGTGAAGAATGGAAGGGAATGTATAGGTACTTTAAGGCAGAAACAGGTTCCAAGAAGTACATTCCAGGAATAATTAATGAACAAGGGGAGTGTGTATGTGAGGACCTTCAAAAGGCAGAAGTATTCAGTCAGCAATATTTAAAGATTGTTGGTTACAAGGATAATATGTAGATAGAGGAGGTGACTAATACTAAAGAAGTATTAAAGTTTATATATGATAAAAATTACAACTACAATAAGATACAAAATTGGAAAACTAGAAACGCGCTGGAATTGAAAAGATTTCTGGGGATATACTAAAGAAAATGGGTTGGGTTATAGTACAATATCTGAAGTACTTACGTGATTATTGTTTGCATGAAGGAGCCATACCAAATGAATGGAGAATTGCTATAGTTGCCCCTATGTATAAAGGAAAGGGTGATAGACATAAAGTTAAAGATTACAGGCCAGTAAATTTGACATGCATTGCATGTAAGCTTTGGGAAAGCATTCTTATTTATGTTATTAGTGGTTCTATCAATGAACACTACATGGCTAAAGTTATACAGAATTAAATTTCCGATCATTTATGTATTATATATTTTTTTTTACCGTACCGGTTACGATAACAGAGATATTCATACATTTCGATTTTTATTGCTAAGTCTATATCAACGCCGAGCCACGAGACAATGGGTAAACACAATTCAGTGAAAATCTATTTCATCCTGAATGAAATGGTAGTTTTGGGGAAGGCGCCTAAAATGCAATTTTTAAAATGCTATTGGTCCTATCGAAAAGTACTAAATAACAAAAGTTATACAGAATACAATTTCCGATCATTTGTGTTGTATTCAGTTTTACCGCACCGACTATGATAAGAGTGGTATTTCAGAGTCGGAAGGAAACTAAATCTGAAGAGCTACACTACAATATCGAAAGCTCATAAAATTGATCAACAGTAACGTTACATTGACCATTGTTTTTTGTGATGTTCTTCGTCTTTTCTTCTGCCATTCATCTCCGATAGATGGAGTTACTGCTGCCTATCGAGTATAACAGCCTACCTGAATATTGGGCGGGAAGTAGCTGGGGAGTTAAAAAACTTTCTTCTTTAGCATGCCATTCCCCTTTGTCATACATTTTCTGGTACTACCGTTACGTAACACACAAGTTCATCATAGTATCCAGCTATTCGATCCCTGCTCCGAGGTGCTGATTGGAATGAGCAGTGTGCACACTTAACGGAATAATAGCATAAATCGGCAGCGTAGTCAGTTCGTTGAAAGTGAGAAGACGTGTGTTTCTTCATTTCATCGCAACATTCCTAACATTCCTAATGACGTCATTGTAATGACCTGTGTTTATTTCACTTGGAAAAACCAGTCCTTCTCAGGTTGTAAAAAGGCAGGTGGAGAGTGAGTGTCTGCCATTATAATGAACATTCTCCAACTTGATTGTGACTGATGATAGGAAAGAGGGCCTACCCTAAATTCCCCGTCGCTTTTCTGGGATAACGTTTAGAACTATGCAATTTAATTGAATCTTACTCACAACATGTGCACTGCCTAACGTAGAATTCCGTAGTTAAGCAGGGGCACATCAGCTAGTGCTAGCTGATGTACCCGTGCTTTGCTACGGAATACTAAACTGTATACAGACTGCTAGGTTAGGCAGTGTACATGTTGTGAGTACTTTAAAATTGCAGAGTTCATAACGTTAACCTGGAAATGAGACGGGGAAGACACCAAACGTCTTTTGTCGTGTGAATACTGGGTTAGAGAATTTTCATTGTAATGATAGGCCTTCTTGTCTACCATCAGTCACAATCAAGTTGGGGACTTTTCGTTATAACGGCAGACATTCACACTGCAGTTGCCTTTTTACATCCTCAGTAAGACTGTCTTTGTGGTTTACCCAACTCTAGTCAATCATAGGTCATTGCAATGACGTCAGTAGGAATGTCGCGATAAAAAGTAGTGCTATCATTATGAAATACTCGATCAAATGAAAAACCACACATTTTTTCACTTCTAAATAATAGTACTACGCTGCCGATCTAACAGTACAAAGTTCCAGAGCTGGAATGACCAGGCCTCAGACAGCCGTGAACTCTTTTTTTTGTTGGGGACGAATAATGAATAGTCCCACGGCGAAAATTGTGCTTTTTTGCATATCTGTCTCCAAGGAGTACCCGAAGAGTGGGATAATTGCAATTCACTACATTGGATGGGGAAAATATTTCCTCCAAGCCAGAGGAGAAATCCCCTCTTCGGTGCTAATTTGGAATAAAATGTATGTAGAATTTAATAAAAGTGAAGAGGAAAAAATATTTTCTTAAGAAACGGCTCTTTTCGGGGTTGGATTTTGAGTTATTTAGTGAATTGTGGTGCTATAAGTTGGAATAGGCTGAAATTGTGATTCTAAACCAGGTCATCAGTGTGCCTCTGCCATTATTCCGATAAGTGAGCACACTGCTCATTCCGTGAACCAGAGGAATGGCATGCAAAAGAAGAAAGTTATCTAACTCCAGGTATTTTCCACCAATATTCAGGCAAACTGTGATATTCGGTACGCAGAAGTAATCCCATCTATTGGAGATAAGTGACAGCATAAAAGACGAAGAACATCACAACAAACAATGGCCAATGTAATTTTAGCGTTGATCAATTGTACGAGCTTTCGATATTGTAGGCCTTCACATTTAGATTTTTGCTATTCTGAAGTACCACCCTTATCATTGTCCGTACGGTAAATCTGATTAAAAGATAAATGATCGGAAATTGTATTGTCTGTAACTTTTGTTATGAAGTACTTTCCGATGGGACCAATAACATGGGTATTTAAAAATTAAATTTTAGGCGCCTTCCCCTAAACTACAATTGCACCCAGGGTGATGGCTTAAACTGCATATCCTTATTCCCCGACTCTACATACCGATATTCATTAAATTCTGTTTACTCATTTTCTCGTGCCTCGGCGTTGATATGGACTTAGCAACAAAAATACAGATTCATGAATATCACTGTTATCATAGCCGTACGTTAAAAATGTGTATGCCATAAATGATCGAAAGTTTAATTCTTTATAACTTAAGTTATGTAGTATTTATCGATAGGACCAGTAATAACATAAATATTTGAGAATTAAATTTTAGGCCTTTCCCTAAACTTCTATTTCACTTAGCGTGAATAAAATGATTTTTAACCTAAGTTTTATGCCTTTGCTGGCAGGACGTAGTGTTTACAGTGCACTATGTCTTCTGGTATGGGCTAGAGCAATATTGTTACTTTCATTGATCTGTCTCAGCTTTATCCTTGGCTTTGACAAAATGAAAGTGACTGAGGTATGAGTGATGCTAGTAATGCCATTCCTTATGCAGCCAGTCCCTGTTATGAATGGTGTGAAAATGTTGCTCATAGGGCCGGTTGTTGCATGCATTTCAGTGGGCTTGGCAGACTGATATGTAATAGCAGCTTCTGGCTCGGTGAGGAAAGCAACGGGAAACTACCTCGCTCCTCATTTCCCTAGTACGCCTCTTCAGTGATGCCTAGGCCATCTATGACAGCTGATGGCGGAGCTGTTGAGGATCCAACCAGCCTTTCGGCTGAGGACTAAACATACATACATACAACCTAAGTTTTAGTGGGTCATTCCCTGACTTTACATATCTTCATTAAATTCTCTTCAGCCTTTTTCTCGTGATGTGCGTACAGACAGACAGACAGACAGACAGACAGACAGACAGACAGACAGACAGACAGACAGACAGACAGACAGACAGACACGGTCCCACGCAGGCTGCAGATCAACATGGCACTATGATCCCTCGCAGGAAACCACGATCCCTCGTACGTTCACATGGAAGCTCTGGATGGTCTCGAGACGCGGTCTCTTCACTCGTAATTTTACTTAACACGAGTGTCTACCTTTATTAAGTCTCCTGAATCAGCACGTTCCCTTAGTATTTCGAACACGATTATCACTTGTGTCATTAGTCTGTCATTGTGTTCAGTTATTCGAAGAGAATGTGTAATTTAAAATGAATTGGACATTGTGTTTTTTTGCCATCTTTGAAACTGTAACTCAGTTCGAATGTTCTCAAACGGTTGTTATTTACCCTTAAAAAATAACGACATCATAGAGTTTATCTGTCACACGAATATTGCTGTTTAAAATGTAAGAGTTTATTCGTGTTATGAGACACCACTTTTAGTCACTAAAGTACTATAGGTTCGTAGAAGTCCTTACCTATACGGTTCTACTGATTATACTAATAATAATAATAATAATAATAATAATAATAATAATAATAATAATAATAATAATAATAATACGTACAAACTGAAACAGGAACCGCCCGTGATTGAACTGCCGACCGTGTGGTCTGATTCATCCTTTCAAATTGTGTGCGTTGTGGGCTGTGATGCAACGCTTCCGGCGAGCGAACTCGCTGCAGCCTGCTAAGACACGACTACGACGTCACGAAGCGCGTGGCCCACACGTCAGAGAGTACCATCTGGAAGCGTTATTATATCTCCGCTTCCAGATGAGATATCGACTAACGGACAATGGGACCGTGTAGCTTACAATAACAGATAGCTCATGTCCAAATTTCCTGTTAATAACTATTTTATTTAAGGACATATTGTACCGTACCCAAGGGTAAATTACCCTCTAGGACGATGCCTCCATTCCTGTATGAACATCCGACTAACTCAGGGTTGGGCAGAGAGTGGGTTGGTCGTCATTGGGTCAGGCTAAAAGTCGAAGTTCTACACTTAAATATAAGTAAATGACAGGAAAATGGAGTTATAACTCGAATGAAAAAACAATAATATGGGGTAGGATGAGTTTATTCATAAATATCCCCGAATCATACTACTCGAAAATCAAATAATAAAATGTCATTACAAAAATCTGAAGATTAAAGAAATAACTGGACATTGACAACGTTAATTGTTCAAAAAAACCCAACAGTAAAATGAAGTATCAAGCAGAACATTGAATACTTGCATACGTTCAAATATAATGTTCTTCTTATTGTCCATTGTTCATGTTATATGACAACATATGTACGCATATATGATATGTATTTATTTCAGATGGAGTGACACTTAAAAATAACATCGATACGGGTTTGTAATTTAATTTAGAGTCTTCGCAAGATTAAACGTTGAAAGGAAATTACAATAAAAAAGAAAGTTACGATGAAAGGAAAAACTAAGACGCAATGGGACATGATATGAATTATGAAAAATACTAGTGCATTTCCTACGTTATATTTAAAATTGTACCCCACAGGGCATAAACAAGAATACACAACCGAACTCACCTTCTTACCTGTTACCAGATAAATGCACCAGCTTAACTGCAGTCGGCAGAAAGTCGTTTACAGGGTTCTTGTGACGAGAGTATGGTAGGAAAATTGCATAATTACATTAAAGTACGAAATGAGGTACACTTTCGCTATTATCTAATTTTTGAGCATAGGTTTCTGTATTCATAAATTAGGTTATTTACAATAACTGCACCAGTAGTGCCAGAAATAAATGCCCCAAAGGCTTACCTCTACGATTTTAAAGACAAAAGACACAGTTGTTTGATGATGCTGTGCGGATTAGTAGATGAGTGAACCCAAAAAGGAAAGGATGTGTCCCCTACATGAACAGCACCCCTATACCTACAAATAACAAGACATGATGGTAGAATTAGAGATGTTCCGTAGGAATAAAGCTATTATTGAAAGTTCTTTCCCATCCTGGGAAGAATATATACACCTAAATATTAGCACAACATGTATAAATAACAACTAAGATAGATACACTATAGCCATATCTCTCGACATTATGGATGTGAACTCATGTCCACCAAGCACTCGTTATGTCTGCTAGATAGACTATCACTATCAAATACGTAGTACCAAGATAATTCATGTATAATGCACAACAATATGAAATGCGTAACTGAAAAGGGAAGAAAGGCAAAGAAAAATAAAAGAAGCAACACTGTCCTCAAACACATCTCTGCCAGAAGGAGAATGTCAACATTACCCAGGCTATTTAGAAATGGCCGCGCCTTCCCCCATGGTGCAGGCCGCGCATTGACCTGTTTCGTCTAGCCATGAGAGAAAACGCCCTCGCCAAACAAATTTCGTAAACACCGACCGCCTGTGACCCAGTATCCTGGTTCTCGGCCTCTCAGAGCTAAGCTCACACAGGGGATTTTATTTATCTACGCTTGACAAAGCAATGGTCACATAAATAAGTGAGGAAACACATCTCACTCGATGTATCCGACTTCACTAACAAACCACCACGGGCCCCCTTATTTTATCACATAAAGTATTCTAACATACTACACCCCATAAAATCAGCATCGTCAATTTATACGACGGGTTCACAGTAACCTCAGGTCTGCGGTTCAAGCCCGTGTTTGGCAGAGCAACACAGAGTCAGCAATTTAATGCCACCGCCTACGTTATAGCTTAATTTTAACTAAAGTCACATAAGTGAAGCCATGCATATTATTCAAACACAGTTAGCATGCAAACATTAAGTTACGCAGATATGTTTACCCTTCCCCAAAGGATGAAATGGTAAATTACGCTAAGTAACCCTATCGTCCAAGAAAGCTTATCCAACGACCGACACCAAGGAATATACGGATCCAAGTGCACACAAACGAACTCACGTCCTACAAGGCACTCTACTACGTGTCACGTGATCTAACTTATATCGTTGTCTGCTTTATAAGAGAAAAATTCTATATATATATATTACGATTAAAGTACCTCAAAATAACCTTAATGCACAGCCCGATAGGCTACAACCAAATCATATACTATTATTACTAATATTAACAAATTTAGATTCTCTTATTTCTGTGTAACACCACAATCCCATCACAGGACTTATGGTTCACTTATCTATCATTATGATGAGCTCCTCCTCTCCCCATCTGGGTTAGGCTGTGTTTGTTCAGCCCATCATGGTAGCGGCCTCGTGCTGGGTCGATCCCTCTCAATTCTTCCCAACCCAAACATTGCAACATTTTTGTAACGCTACTCTTTTGTCGGAAATCACCCAGAACAAATCGAGCTGCTTTTCTTTGGATTTTTTCCAGTTCTTGAATCAGGTAATCCTGGTGAGGGTCCCATAAACTGGAACCATACTCTAGTTGGGGTCTTACCAGAGACTTATATGCACTCTCCTTTACATCCTTACTACAACCCCTAAACACCCTCATAACCATGTGCAGAGATCTGTACCCTTTATTTACAATCCCATTTATGTGATTACCCCAATGAAGATCTTTCCTTATATTAACACCCAGATACTTACAATGATCCCCAAGAGGAACTTTCACCCCATCAACGCAGTAATTAAAACTGAGAGGACTTTTCCTATTTGTGAAACTAACAACCTGACTTTTAACCCCGTTTATCAACATACCATTGCCTGCTGTCCATCTCACAACATTTTCGAGGTCACGTTGCAGTTGCTCACAATCTTGTAACTTATTTATCACTCTATAGAGAATAACATCATCCGCAAAAAGCCTTACCTCCGATTCCACTCCTTTACTCATATCATTTATATATATAAAAAAACATAAAGGTCCGATAATACTGCCTTGAGGAATTCCCCTCTTAATTATTACAGGGTCAGATAAAGCTTCACCTACTCTAATTCTCTGAGATCTATTTTCTACAAATATAGCAACCCATTCAATCACCCTTTTGTCTAGTCCAATTGCACTCATTTTTGCCAGTAGTCTCCCATGATCCACCCTATCAAATGCTTTAGACAGGTCAATCGCGACACAGTCCATTTGACCTCCTGCATCCAAGATATCTGCTATATCTTGCTGGAATCCTACAAGTTGAGCTTCAGTGGAATAACCTTTGGGCTCCAGGGGCTCTGAACTTTAGAGCGTGGGTTGGCTTCCACTTACTTGTGTCAGGCTCCTCACTTTCAACTATCCTATCCGACCTTCCTTGGTCAACTCTTGTTCGTTTCCGACGCCGACGCTATTAGGTTTGCGAGGGCTAGGGAGTCTTTCACTTTCACGCCCTTCGTGGCCCTTGTCTTTCTTTGGCCGATACCTTCATTTTTCGAAGTATCGGACCCCTTCAATTTTTCTCTCTGATTAGTGTTATATAGAGGATGGTTGCCTAGTTGTACTTCCTCTTAAAACAATAATCACCACCACCACCTGGAATAACCTTTCCTAAAACCGAATTACCTTCTATCGAACCAGTTATTAATTTCACAAACATGTCTAATATAATCAGAAAGAATGCCTTCACAAAGCTTACATACAATGCATGTCAAACTTACTGGCCTGTAATTTTCAGCTTTATGTCTATCACCCTTTCCTTTATACACAGGGGCTACTATAGCAACTCTCCATTCATGTGGTATAGCTCCTCCGACCAAACAATAATCAAATAAGTACTTCAGATATGGTACTATATCCCAACCCATTGTCTTTAGTATATCCTCAGAAATCTGATCAATTCCAGCCGCTTTTCTAGTTTTCAACTTTTGTATCTTATTGAAAATGTCATTGTTATCATATGTAAATTTTATTACTTCTTTGGCCTTAGCATCCTCCTCTATCTCGACATTATCCTTGTAACCAACAATCTTTACATACTGCTGACTGAATACTTCTGCCTTTTGAAGATCCTCACTCCCCTTGTTCATTAATTATTCCTGGAATGTCCTTCTTGGAACCTGTTTCTGCCTTAAAATACCTATACATACCCTTCCATTTTTCACTAAAATTCGTATGACTGCCAATTATGCTTGCCATCATGTTATCCTTAGCTGCCTTCTTTGCTAGATTCAATTTTCTAGTAATTTCCTTCAATTTCACCTTACTTCCACAGCCATTTCTAACTCTATTTCTTTCCAGTCTGCACCTCCTTCTTAGTCTCTTTATTTCTCTATTATAATAAGGTGGGTGTTTACCATTCCTTACCACCCTAAAGGTACAAACCTGTTTTCGCATTCCTCAACAATTTCTTTAAACCCATCCCAGAGTCTGTTTACATTTTAATTTACCGTTTTCCACCGATCATAGTTACTTTTTAGAAACTGCCTCATGCCTGCTTTATCAGCCATAAGGTACTGCCTAACAGTCCTACTTTTAAGACCTTCCTTTCTATCACATTTATTTTTAACTACCACAAAAACAGCTTCATGATCACTAATACCATCTATTACTTCAGTTTCCCTATAGAGCTCATCTGGTTTTATCAGCACGACATCCAGGATATTTTTCCCTCTGGTTGGTTCCATCACTTTCTGAATCAGCTGTCCTTCCCATATTAACTTATTTGCCATTTGTTGGTCATGCTTCCTGTCGTTCGCATTTCCTTCCCAATTGACATCTGGCAAATTCAGATCTCCCGCTACAATCACATTTCTTTCCATGTCGTTTCCCACATAGCTGACTATCCTATCAAATAATTCCGAATCCGCGTCAGTGCTACCCTTTCCAGATCTGTACACTCCAAATATATCAAGTTGCCTATTATCTTTAGAAATGAGCCTTACACCTAGAATTTCATGTGTCTCATCTTTAACTTTTTCGTAGCTTACAAATTCTTCTTTCACCAGAATGAACACTCCCCCTCACACCCTTCCTATCCTATCTCTACGATACACACTCCAGTGCCGTGAGAACATTTCTCTATCCATTATATCATTTCTCAGCCATGATTCAACTCCTATTACAATATCTGGTAAATATATACAGTATCTATTAAATTACTTAATTCTATTCCTTTCCTTACAACACTCCTTGTCCCCTATTATCATGTAGCCGTATACTAATGAGCTCGTGCACTATATCCCCTATCTGCTTTCAGCAACCAAACCTTTCGAGTCACTTATTATGCTTTCACGCTCGTCTGATTCAAATTCATAAGTCTAGCAGAAATAAGTACAGATTTCTTTAGCTTATTGTTCGCACTTCCTCTGCATCTCGCACGATTCGCCCTTACTGCCTCATATTGAAGTCTATAAGTACGGCGTTCCTTTACTGCCAATTAATTGGTAACTCGCAGGTTCACTGTTAAATATCTAAATAATACCACCTATATGAATTTTATTATCAGAAAGTTTACATATAACCGACCCACTGGATCAAAGTTAGCGCACTGCACTCATCACTCACAGTCTTTGTCCTAAACAAAGGTCTCTGGCGCAATACACGCAGACGCGCGACGCGTACGGGCAGCAACGTGATCGTCGACTGATTCCCCCTTTCCACATCTCTGAGCTCTTTTAGAAGGCAGGAACCCACCCGACGCCCTGGGAAGGCCCGGAAACAACTTGAGATTTGCATGCGGCCTCTGAATGTTTTCTCACGGTGGTCGACTTATTTATATATCTAATTATTTGTTAACAGACTTTGACGTTAGTTGGTATTGAATATGTCCCTTACAACAAACGAGTATCACACTGCGGTTTGTGCGAGCCGTGCAGGCGCTTCGTAACGTAACACCGCAGATGGGATAGGAAAGTATACATCGTCATTTTAAAATGAAGGGTGTATTTCATTATTTACCCCTCAACAATGCATTTGAAGACGCATACAACGACAGTGTTCTGAGGATCATTTACTAGGGTTGAAAGCCAATAATGAACAAAACTTTTTATCAACGAAATGATCAAACATTCCATTGACTGACTTACATCGTGTGTTCAGAACGGTGACCTCGAAAATTGATCCATAATGTAAAGTGATTAAGTTTCGATAACACTGCTTGTCGATGAGTAGACTCTAGATATGCATTTTAGTCGAGATATATTCAGCCGTTTCCCAGTAATGTTTGGGAGAAAAGAAAGAAACAACACACGCAGACGAAAGCTGTAAATCACTGACACAGTCTCGAGTGTATCTAAAGCGGATGAATATCTCATAAACTTGCGAAGGTAACAAATAGGCAAGAAAGAATCGGTTTAGAATTGTACTTCCCGTTAAATGAGGCAAATGGAAAATTTATATTGAATAATGCTTGCAGAACTATTCAATTTACTTTCTGTAGATGTGGTTTCTTCTGAACTAATATTATACTGAAGTCTCTTAGTACGAGCATCACAATGTCTTGGATGTCTTTGACGAAAAGGCAAGTTACGGTCCGATATCAGCCCTATAACCACGACGGCCTGAAGATGGTACCTTGTAACAGAGAATAGCTGGCTCGTAGAGTACATTTGTTTCTTTTTTTACTCTCCTCCCCTGTATGACCCTCATGTGTTCCAAATTGACAGTCGTATGTATTATACAATTCTTCGAGCCATTTTTTCTGATACTATTACATGTTAGACCATTGCGAGCCACGTTTTGTAGTCAGTCTGAGTACTTCGCGTAAACTCTGAAGGCTTTCTTCCTTACTTGCCGGGTGAAGTTTTTTATTTTCACCATTTTCTGATATCTTCATGCTGACGAAAGTGTTTGTTTTAGAATTCAGTGAAGTTAAACCTCTTCAAGTGACCAGATGAAAAATGACCAAAAATTGGACCAGACCCCCTCCCATCGCGGAAACAATCCCCGCACAAATAAATACCACGAGAGAAATTGAGGCGTAGATCGCGACTAGGAAAGGCCAGGAAAAGCCTTGAACTGGAAAAGTGCCTCTTTACAAATTTAGACTAATTCTAAAAGTAATAAAATTCAAGTACATGTAATAAGGATTTATTAAAATCATAAAATAAAGGTAGGAGGAAAGGAAAATAATCAGTTAAAAGGGTAAGAACGGGTACATACATAAGCAGTCCTGGTTCAGTTGGTGGCACAACATTGTTATATGAGCATGAAGTTACAAAACCCAAAAAATATTAAAACATTCAGCGAGCTCACTCAGTTAAGTACAATACCGTTATTGAATGTGCCAGTATTAATATTGGCGCCACAGACACAAAGAGATAGTTCTTTCCACGAGTATATTTCAATTCATTTTTCGCACAACATCGTTCCGACACCACACTCATAGTAACAATCACCACAGATCGTCTAGCTCTCCCGCATCAAGGAGAAAACCCCGAGTTGAAAAAGAAAATAAAGTACGAAAGATATCAGAGAAATACCTCCGGACCAAGGAGATAATATAAATAACCAAAAGGGAAAAATCCCAGGCAATCGCATAGCCAAAATGAAAGAAACATAAAACATGGCGGCCCTATAGGTAACCGAGCGGCCAAGACAGGTGCGAAGCCAAAAGAAATAGCACCATACGAAAATTCATGAATAAGATACGGAAACAAGATCAAAATGTAAATTCAGCTGATTAATACACCATTCTTTCACTCGCCTCTCACACTAACATTCGCGCAAACATCCAGGCACAGCCGAGATCGTAAAGCAATATGAGCACCAGCGTCAGTTAAACGACGAACTCAATTTCATATAGCATGACTCCAAGGTCACAAACGAGGTCTCATTTAAACAGAAGTTACGTGCACAGGACAAACGAATTCAGCTGTGGGATCAGAGAAATCCCGCAGTCATGCACAAACCCATCGGGGTTCGCACTTCGTACGACACGAGAGGAAGCTCGCGCCGACACAAGGGCAAACAGTCATCAGATGGCAAATTACATAAAAATGCAGCGCACATGAAAAGAAGAAATATGGGACCCAAACATCAACATATAATCACAATAACCACAAGAACAAGATGTAGTCCATTCATACTGCGGGACGAACGACACATATCATTCAGCTATACAAATATTACGAAAGATTAGCCGAACAAATAATACGAAAGAATACCCATACCTGAAGTATATTAACCAGCAAGGAAAGGAGAAGGATGGTGGTATAAGCTAAGTTTGAATCGTTTAAAGGCTTTTCTGTAAGTCAAAAACGCTACCTCGACATGCGCGGGGTCCATTTTTATTCCTCTCTCAAAACCAAAGCAACGATTCGAGTCAAAGAGATAAAATTCACACTTCGTCGGAAAGATACGACCATCCATGTCTAACATCGAGGGAGCTGCCCTCTCTAGTACAATCATGGAAGTTGTTAAGTCATTCAAGGTAAAGTCAGAAGACGCCATTAGCAATAACAGAACAGTAATATTTATGAATTTGACATGCAGATATGGCTCAAAATATATCTTAGAATGGTTGCCTTCCAAGGGGCTACTACTGCTACGACTACTACTACTACTACTACTACTACTACTACTACTACTACTACTACTACTACGTTTTTTGCACTTAGACACATTTCCTATACAACATGTATTTCTCTATTTTTCAGTCGCCTTTGTTGTGGAAATAGCTTCTTTCATTGAAAGAAGATCCAATTTCATCTTACGCACACGCTCTTGCTGTCTAGTAAGAGTAAGAATTACATGTTCCACAGCGCATGTAAGAATATACAGGGATGTATACAATACCGCACAGTATATAAGGTGTAATGGTCGTCTGAACAAAATTGGTGGTCGATTGTTGGGGAAAAGCGTAGTCATTATAAAAACAGTAAAATATATTGATTTTACGAGAATTTCTTTCGGTATCTGAAAAAACTAACTCGTTAGGAATAGGGACGGTTTGCTTAACGGGGTAGTCACCTGCAGAAGTTTCACTGTATTATTACTTCTTTTCCGTTCCACCCTGCAGTGCATCACGTGGGACATTTTTGATGATACTTTGATCTAGAAGATACTGGAATGCTAAGTTTTCACTAACACTTTGATTGTTGTAACAGGAACAGAGGGCCTCCTTGTTATGAAGATCATGATCATGAAAGTGACTTCACAGTGTGCAGCTCCTGGACGGAATATTTGGCCGTTAGAGCGGTAATTTTGATAATGTTGCCGGCTATAGCATACTTGGGATTTAGCTGGAGAGGTCATTATGACTTCGGATTTGGCGCAGATGCTAAATACTCAGGAAAGGTGAACGACTTGAAAATACACGTGGTCTTCGGTATATTCTGTATCATTATACTCCCTTCATTAGGTAAGTGAATGTACTGTTGGTTCCTTGCAAGTATTGAATGTATACGCTTTCGGATGTCTTTTCTTTTTAGGGAATGTTTATCTATGGTGTAAACACTTCATTCGTGTACTGTTTGAGCCGTGTCATTGTATGACTTAGTTCACGGTTAGCCCTATGTATGGTAACCCTTTCGATATTTCATCATTTAACCAAACAGATGTCTTCATTTCTATTAGAGTGGGGTAAAATAACAATAATTGTTAAAATAATTTCCCTACGTTTTTTATTTGTTGTGTTATCATTCTGTAGTTCATTCGAATTTAGACTTATAAAGGCAATTTTCATTTCTGTTTGAGCATAGTAATAAGGCTTTGTAATTATGATAGGTCTGAACGCAGTTTAGAATTTTTGTAGTGTAGTTATTTTATTACTATTTAGCGTGCATATTTTATTACTGCAATATATTCCTATAATAGGGGAATATCTCTGTAGAAATCTAGCACAAAGTTTGCTAGAATTCTATTGTTGTAATTGATAGGCTTAACTACAGTTTACAATGGTAGCATAATTATCTTTTGTAGACTATCTTGCTTGATTTTTCTGTTTGCAAATAAAATTAATAATCATAGTAAAGTAATAATAATAATAATAATAATAATAATAATAATAATAATAATAATAATAATAATATCTGTCTCTAACTCTACGTATTTAGTGTAGCTATACACTTCTGGAGTTAGCTTCTTATTTCTATTATTTTAAATTCAAGATATATTTAACTAGAATGTCCGACTCGTTAGCTGAATGGTCAGCGTACTGGCCTCCGGTTCAGAGGGTCCCGGGTTCGATTCTCGGCCGGGTCGGGGATTTTAACCTTAATTTGTTAATTCCAATGGCTCGGAGGCTGGGTGTGTTTGGCGTATTCAACATTAGAATATTAGGTAGGGCCTCATCTTCACAGACATGCAGGTCGCCTAATAGGCCGTCTACTAAAAAAAGACCTGCACCAGGCCTCTCCGGAGGCCATACGCCATTATTATTATTACTAGAATAATTGTGGTGTAGGTATCTACAGGTAAATTTCCTCGTAAAATTTTGTGCAGTATACTGTGCCCTTTTAAAGGCACCCAACTGCGGTAGTCTTCTTTCTTGATATGTGCGCCGTCTGCTCCTGAAAATAATGACATTTAAAAAATACCTACCGCCGCATGTAGACTCTTCTTCCTCAGAGGTGGTGCGTCCTTCGATCCCTCGGGTTGATGGGCCACACGTCGATCGGGGGGTGAGGAAATGAAAGATGGGGTAAACTAAACTATTAAATGACAGTACCCAAAGACTGAATTAAAATTTTAAATAAATAAAATGGTTTATTTAACAAAAAATTTGCAAAGTGAAAGATTGAAAGTAAACTGGTGTAAAATGAAATAATGTGAAATGAAACTTAAAATTTAAAACAATTGAAAGATCTGCATTACAATAAATTAATTATTTGCCTTAATAAATTCTCGACTGAATGTCGATTAATTTATTTAGTGTTCTGAATTACATCGAACCACTGTCTCCATGACGATGACGTGACCACATTTAAACACTGGTCAGAAATATAGTCTCATTTGAATGAATGATTTATAATACCTTTAAAATGTCATCTCACAATAAATTCAGTAATTAATTAATTGATTTATTAGTCCATCCAATTGATATTGACGTTAAGGTGTCTGTCAAATATTTAACTCATGTTTAAATTCATTTGGGAAGCATCCCACTCTAAAATAATGACAAAATACACTGACCATGTGTAATAATAACGAAAAGAGAGAAAAGGAAAACAACCATGTACATTGTACTTTTTCTGTTATATAATCTTAGCCACATGTTTAAACTGCTTGTGGCTGAAAACAAGGAAATTTTTACTGAACTGAACACCTGAGTGCTACCACCACTCATTTAAGTTGTTAAACATTATTTACTTGGCTGTGATAGTCTGGATGCTTAAAATTACTTAAATTAATTAGGCCAAGTGCCTCAGGTTTACATCTGAAATGAAAGCGATCCCTTTACATAATTAACTTTACCTAGTTTGCCGCTGTCTGCATTTTCATTGTGCACGCATATTTATGTGGTACCAACTCTAGATGAAGGCAGATCCCATCTAATTTATGTCACTCATTTACGGCACTTGTGATACAACTGCTTATTAAAGATCGCTTCATTTGCCTAACTGAAATGTAGTGGATTTCTAAGACTTGGTGATTACTGACTGCCTTTTATATGAGCATCCCACTACTATATTTTTGACTATGAACTAATCGATAATCTCTTACCCTAACACATGAAATCTTATTTACATAAATGAACATGTCAATAGAGAAACACTGCTCCTAAGAAATACTGAAATTAAAATAATCTGACTACGCCTACTCCATTCTATTTACAGACATTAAATCAAACACAAATCACGTATCAGATTTTAAAATAATACGGTGACACAATATATACAAAGAAATGATATCATAATAAAAATCTAGATCCCAAAAATCGCTGCCAAATAAAATTTAAAAACAATAAATATGCGAAATGAAGAAACATAAAATGTTACCCTGATCCAAGTAGCAAAAATTATGTGAATTTGATGGCAACCTTCAACCTCAGACTAAAATGTCTGGACATGACCTTATTCAATCTTTACGGACAATAATTATTCGCATTACATGTCATCAATGATTAGACTTGACTGTCGAAACACGCACTGATCAGTCGCTCTGTTCACAACTTATCTCGGGCTCTCGATTGCATATTTTCCGAGCATTTATTTTCCCTGGAAACTATTTGAAGCACTACAGGCTTTCCGCCTACAACCATAACACATGTCGTCATATATTTAACACTCTCGGTTAAATAATTCATCTCTCAATTCTATTTATTCATCAATATTCTCGACGTAGTAACTCATAATACGGCCTCGCTCGTATCCGGCGGTCGAAATAACTGTGTCGTTCACGCATCCATTTATACGACACTATTAGTAATATGGTCCAAATATCACATTTCTCATTTCTCAACGCAGAACATCAGGGATTTTACTATTACTTTGTTCGTTATTTTGATCATACACCGTTTCACATTTTATAAAATATCAGAGCTAACTTATCAATGGCTTCCTGTCACTAATTAAATAACTAAAATAACGAGATTGCCTCTCAAAAACACGGCTATCGAACTGTGTAACCACGTTACATAAAGAAATTAAATCTTCGTGTATCAACCATCGTCGTGAAATACAAATTATGGGAGCTACCGGAAACGGTCATCTGAATAATGATTACAGAACATGAACTAATAAACCTAATGCGCTAATAGCAAAAATAAACATTTGAACTAACATGGCAGCATCCACAAAATCAAAATATCAACAAAAATACCGCTCATTACCAAAACTATTATTATCATCACTTTAAAAATCTGCACTACACCGTATGTAAATTTCTTAGTAAAATAGGATTCTCACATGTCACAATGACTTGAAAACTGTGCAAGTAACACACGCTGACACTTATTTATTATTATTATTATTATTATTATTATTATTATTATTATTATTATTATTATTATTATTATTATTATTATTATTATCCTGATTTTATAATTACCATCCGATCCGTGAATTATTAACAGTCCTATCTCAAATTCTAAACTACATTTTTGATCATCGACTGTTCATAGCCCTAATTGTTTACAGATTTACATTTTGCTCATTTACCTTATTTGTGCTGGAGGCAGGTCAGATCATCCTCCGGACCCCGTCATGATGAATTTAATATTTCATCTTCAAGCTGATGTTATCCAAGAGGTCACACACGCAAACTTGATGCATTTTTACAATATCGTTGCACACGTCCATATTTATATTAACACTCGCATTTTAACACTCCTACGAAGAATATTCAATGACACTGCATTGATCACCTGACGTGAAGTCGAAAGTCTGGACTCCGCTACCTGCCTGCTGTTGCCTCTCTCTCACCCCTCTCAGATTGTTTGTGTAAAGGATTATTGGTTATTCACCTTCTCTGACCATGATACTGGACTCAAGGTCTTACTACGGCAGCATTCCAATTATGAAAACAAAGTTTTTCTCCCTGTAACTGGCTGGACTAATTCTGCTCCCAAATATCTCACTTGCAATAATATTTCTATGAGAGTGTGGAAAAATTACATGTAATGTTCCCAATGATGCGGAGAATTTTATAATAATCGTTCTCCAACATATGACTTTTCCACGAAATATACAAGCTACACGTGAAATAGGGAAAATGTTATGCAGCTACGTGTTCCGACGAGATTCAATGTTCACCTCGGTCCTAGCACCTTAAGTTCATTCATGGCAAGTGTTGAGAATATAACTACCATTGTCATTTGTTAATTTAATTGCCTGATTATATCTGCATAATCTAAAGTTGAATAAAAGTTTGTCAAAGTGTACATTTCGGCTAAGATATTACTCTCACAAATAAATACATTACTCACTCGGATGTCAACTACTGTATAAGACACTGAAGATTCTTACAAGACTGCGAATTCTCACAAGACCACGAGAATGAGGTTCACCACCCTGGTGTCTTTGCTTTTGTAAACAGTCCTTCCCCCACTTCGAAAATAGTCCTGTGGAAGGGATGTGGCGTAATAATCCTGCACTTGGGACCGATTTATCATGTGTCCGTAGGTTAGAATTTTAGAAAATGTGTTCAAAATCTTCCTAATTCTGGTCCGATTTATGTGTTACATTGCGTTATGAGAAACGATCACAGGTTAATTCATACGACGGCGCGCGTCAGTGGCTCTATTTTCTGTCAGAGTATGGTGCCTTCCCGCCATGACGGTTCACTTCCTGGGCTATACCACTCTTCCATGAAAAGTTGAAAATTTCTTATTTAACCACTGATTAACCACACACTTGCACTGATAAATCCTTAAATATTACTTGGAAGTCAGGACACAATATTTTACAGCTACTTCGGTCACCAAATTGCGAAATACTAGCTGTAGATTCCCACTATGACAAGCCATTAAAATTTGCAATTTTG
Organism: Anabrus simplex; assembly: GCF_040414725.1. Taxonomy (NCBI): domain Eukaryota; kingdom Metazoa; phylum Arthropoda; class Insecta; order Orthoptera; family Tettigoniidae; genus Anabrus; species Anabrus simplex. The sequence goes on along the minus strand of NC_090267.1, from coordinate 217,884,079 downwards.
TGATTGGTTGAGACGTTCACGCTCTTGGTAGTTTGGATTCTTCCATTTTCTGCTAAGGGATGACGGGTATTATTCGTGTCTCACTCACTCTTCTGGGCCAAGTGCATTCCAACGTGCGGATTCACGTGGGAACTGGATAGAATGTTTTCACTTCCCGTCGGCATCATAAAACATAATTGGACGTACCAATCAGGCTAGCTACATCCTGTTCGTGCCTTAAAACGTATTCTGTGGATATATTGTGCCGTTTCACAGTTCTTTATAAGAGCTGTAGTAACAAAGATGGAGTCTCTGCGGTCAAATGTCAAATAAAATGCATTTAACATCAGTACGGGCCGAATTGTAAGTCTTTTCGTCGGTCGGTTACGGTAATGGCCGCGTATAGAAGGCGCAGAAAAAAATGACAGATGGACATTATTTGAAACCATTATTCAAGAAAAAAAATGCTCATCATTTATTATATAATCTGACTTCGATGTGTTAAGAAGACGCAAGACTCGATTTAAAAAGGATTATCCAGCGGAGCTAATTACTAGGAACTGGAAGACGACAATTAAATCGCGACTACACGCTAATTTGCGGAGATCAAGATTTAAATGCCGCGCGGGTGATTAAATACGTAAAAAGAAGAGATAAAGTATATCACAGTAGAACTACGTCACGCAGTGACGCAAGCCCTCGGTGAAATTTTCCCGATACCGTTTAACATTGAAAGATACCTACGGACCAGTGGTTGAATGCATTTAGACTAATAAAAGGATAGCGGAAAGAAATTTATTTTCAAATCAGAATATACATAACATCTGTCTTAGACGGTTTTGAACTATTTATTGGATCAACTGCACCCCAGTAAGACCTATGCAATCTGAGCAACGCAAGAGCTATATTAATTGGAAGATGTCAGCAATGAGACAAATATTCTATCATTGTTCTGTTTCATACGCACGAGTCTTCACCATGGGTCTGTAAGGAAGCAAGGCGATGCTGCTTGGATCCTGACGAGGCGAGACGATGTTGGCTGTTCCGGATGACCAGTGATCAATGTTGAGAAGTTACGATGTACCCGACCACTTGTGGAGGAACCAGATGACGAGGTCCTAGTCTCAGATGACCGGAGATGAGGAAACACCGAGACCATCTTGAGCAAAGCTAAGTCCATTATCCAAGTCGTTTTCGTAAGTAAGAGTATATTATTTCTTTTATTGCATGTTAATGTTTGCTTTGTGCGAAGACAGTGCGTAGATAAACGTCTAGCTGAGATGATTGGAAGTAGGTACTCATCCGTATGAAACGTCAATTCCATTTGTAGGCGTGGTCACCAAGTGATTTTCCGATCGCAATGTTTTCCAGTGATATGTGAGGAGAGATAGCTTGAGTTATTATTATTATTATCAGTGAAGTGTAAAGAGTGAAGTTGGCTTTAATACCTGCGTGTCCTAAATTTAAGTAATGTCAAGCGTTCGAGATCGTACATAGGATGTGTTTTATGAAGGAATATGGCAGTAGACTACTCCAAGTCCATGTTAAATTTGGCACTATGACTGTAGTAAGTAAAGTAGGCATTTTAGGAATGTCACGGCACGTTGATGTGCAAGTCAAGGTAATGATCTACGTATGATGAAGTGATAGAGTGGCTATATATGAAATATGAGTAGTAATTGACGCGTCATGGATATGATATTGAGTGGTTAATGATGTATGATGGTTGTATTTATTGTTTTCTTCGAGAGAGATAGTCATAGTTGTACGAAGTAAGACCTCGTGATTTCAAATGATGTTTCTGAGAGTGTCATTGAATTCTCGCCAATTCCATGCAATAATTCTGGATCCTACGCATTTTACCTAGCTCAGGATATGATCTCGAGACGTGCAGTGCAATGTTTTATCCGTATTAGCCTACCTAGAGAAGCATATATGTATTCTAGATAAGATTTGAGCTTACACTGATTTACTTAGGATGATCTTGAAAACTCTCACTGTATATAACTCCATTTCTGGATAATTTCAACCTATAGGCCGATCACTGGTGACCTAGATTTTCAAAGGAGAATCATTTTTCTTTTGTCGGAGATAGTGTCATACGATTAAGTAGATTTTCCATTGGTAGTGTGTGTTATAATAACTCTGTATGACAAGCGTGGTGACGTTTCTTGCTACTTCGTACGCACGTAGTCTATGTCAATAAGCTAAGGTCATATTACCTTAAGTTCATAAATTAAATCTTGCGAGAATGTTACTTGTAGGGTGATTACGGCTTACAATGGACGTAGCTTAGCTCATGATGTGTAACACAAGGAAATATGAGCGTCTAAGAAACAACTAAGTAGGCATAAACGAATGTTTTAAATGTAAAACATATAAGAGTGTACTTGTCAAAACAATGCAAGAAGAGCTTTATAATAGCCTTATTGATAGTCTTAAAACGGCAGCCAGACAATCATTCAGTGAAAATTTAAGTAATGTGACAGTTTTTAGAGTAGGTATTAGGTGTTAATTAACAGGATCTAATGTGGATCCCAAGAATAATTGATTCAAACAACTCGAACTCCATTTCTTGACTGAGCATTAACTCAGAAATTCCACTAGCGTTCCTTTATTTTCTCAAGAGTGTACCACTAGAAAGACTGTAAATAATAGTTAATAGGATTTTTATTTTATTCTTTGTGGATGCATCCTATATTCTTAATGTACTTAATTTTAATGTTTATTTTCTTGCCAAGAAGGCACTTGTAAATACCATTATCTGCGTTCAATTTAATTTATTTGATCATCACCCAGCTCTGTAGGTGAATTATATACAAAGGAAAACATAGCTTTTTCAAGAATTTCCCAGATGTTACATGTAATTTATGCTAGTAATTGATGATTTAGGAGATTAATGAGTTTATGAAAGGAAGCAATTTAAGCCGAGAAGGCATTCATTTAGGTTGAAGTCGGAAGATGTGATTTCTCTAAAGTTGTTGACGGACATGAATTATTAGGTTGACAATGAGTCACTCATTACAAGAGCTACTTCATTAGTAAAAATTTGAGATAATTCCTTGAATATTTGGTTTAATTTTTAAATAAATATGGAATAGTGAAACCTAAACACTCTTTCTCTGTGTTCTTAGAATAAGAATTAGTTGTAAGACTGTAGTAGTAACAAGCGACGACAATTTCCATAAGAGTTAATGAGAATGGTACCTAACTAGATACGAGCAAGAGACGTCTTTCTGCGTGAGTTAGAGACTACCGTTGATCGACCTGGACGTTTTTCTGTTACGGAACTCACACCCGTAGAACTTGGTCACCAGAGTTATTAAAGTTAGAGCTAGTCAGGATCTCTTGTGTCCATGCCTGGACGCGGGAACGGCGCAATATTTTCAGTCTGAACGGCGCCTGGCAGTTGCTTTGTGGGACTGCAATCTTTTCCCAGCCTACTGCTGTATTCTCATATGCGAAAAATTGAACATTTAATTTATGCATTAATTACGCACATTCGCTTATGGGTGCAATACATTATCTCCACCGGATGACGCATTACTTATACATAGTTCTATTCACTGAATACGCTATTTTATTTCTGTTGACATTATTTCGCATTTCTTTGGAGACATACAAGAATGACTGAAAGAGGTAGGTGTATGGTGAGAACTAAGGATGATGAGGGAGATAATTAGACTTATAATGGAGGACAGGAATGAGCACAGGTCTCCGTCAGTCAATGTACATGATACGGTAGGTAAGCAAGAGGGAGGAGAAGGAGGGGAAGGAAAGGGAGATGTTGTGGAAGAGAGGTGGGCAAATATTTTAAGGTTAAGGAAAACCAGAGCTAAGAGTGGGCCCAGGAGAGGTATCGGTGAGGAGTTGGTATGAGTCACTGCAGGTAGATCAGCTGAGGGAAAATAGAAATCAGGGAAGTATTATAGAGGAGGGGACGAGGCGAAAGGAAAGGGACCAGCAGGAAATGGAAATTCAGAATACAGGATAGAAAGAGGGAGGTGAAACAGGGTGGTGAGACGGAGAAAAATGAGGGTTCCGCAGGTGCCAGGGAGGAGATCGAATGAGGGGGGTGGGGTTGATGCTCTGGTCATGGATGACTCAATCGTCAGACATGTGGGGAAAGTGTATGGACGAAGGGAACCAGGCTTATTATCCATGAATTAGCTTAAGGCAGATGTTGAGGAAAATAAAAGGGAGGGAGGAGGGTAAGGAGAATGTGATAATTTTCCACGTTTGTACCTATAACGTAAGGCAAGCAGAAATAGGCACCGATGTAGTAGGGGATATGTGAAATCTGGTTACGGCTTCACGGAAGACGTTTAAGGCAGCAGAACTTGTTATCAGTGGGATATATTGTAAGAGGGACACTGACTAGAGGGTAATTGGGAATTTAAATGAGACTATGGAATGGGTATGTAAACAATTTGGAGTGATATGTGTAGATTTTAATGGGTGGGGAGTAGATAGGTATCTACGCTCAGATGGCCTTCACTTGAAGCGGAAGAGTTCATATACATAAGTTACGGGGTGTGTTTAGAAGAATTGTAGGGAGGTACGTTCAGGGAAACGATGTGGGCTAGGTTACGATGATGACAGTATAGGACGTATTAAATCAATTAAGGTTGACATACAGTTGTTAGTGTTAAACTGTAGAATCATTGTAAAGAGAGGAATAGAATTAAGTAATTTGACAGATATACATTTACCAGATACGGTATTTGATAGGAATTGAGTCATGGCTGAGAAGTGATATGTATTATGGATGCGGAAATTTTCTCACGGAACAGGAATGTTTATCGTAGAGACAGGTTGAGAATGATACGAGGGGTAATATTCATACTAGTAAAAGGAGAATTTGTAAGCTACGAAAATTTAAATATGGCAAACGTGAAATTTTAGGTGTAAGAATCATTTTTATAGATAACACAACTGCATCAAGTTTGTCTTCTCTTTTTAAACACCAACAGTAGTCGGCCATCATTGGTTCATCCCACCTCCCCTGGTATCTTCTTTCTGCCTCCTTGATGCCTTGATGGAACCTCTCTCCCATCTCTTGATTAACAGCCCCAAGATTTTCCAGAAATTGATCGAGATGAGAATGAAGGAAGTGCAGTTTCAGACTAATTCTTTGCAACTCTTTCATATCACCCAACATCGTTTTCAATGTTGTTTAGTATTGTTCATCTTTTACATTTCCTAGGAACTTCATTATGACGTCTGTTATTGAATTCAATGCATCAAGTTCCACGACATTCATCGTCTGTTCAAAGTTTCTGTCTTTCAGAAGCTTTCTAATTTGTGGTCCATTAAAAATGCCTTCCTTGACTAATGCATCAGAAAAATGTGGAGATTTGCTTGCATTGTACTTGAAACAGGGGCTAATTTTGTCCAAGGCCTTAACTAACTGCTTCATGATTCCCCAGTTTGATGTGTAGCGGTAGAAAAATATTTTTTTGTGGGTCAACTAATGAAGCATTTGTAACATTTGTAACATTTTTACACCAAGTGTAAAAACTTGTCTCTTGGTCCAGGAAGGTGTAGACATATAGCTCTGCTATCCCATTCACATAAATAACAAGGCAATTTAGTGAGCCTGCTTGTTGTCCTGATACAATACCACACACCTTCAGGTCACTACACACATCCCACCGGTGCTCATGATACTTGATTTTATCTAAAACGGTTTGCATTGTGACATATTGTAATTTTCTTTTAGTGAAACCGAATGTACTACAGGAATCGAAGCTAGAATGTTACGGTTATGAAGTAGTACAGCCTTTAAGCTCCTCTTGCAGGAATCCATAAACAGCAGATTCGCTGTTATCACAAAGCAGCACTGTGCCGCAATGACACATTTTCAGACAGTAAATGGCAAATAACACAAAAACTAGATGTGATACAATAGAACCAACGACATTTCTGAAATCACGAGACCTTATTTAGTTAAAATCACTTATCAGATGCTTTGCCGCAAAAATCATGCTGGGTAGTGTAATAGGCAACTCGATATTGTTGGGATGTACAGACCTGGTAAGGCTTGCGCTGATGCTGATATGGAATTATTTGATAATGTTCAGTTATGCGGGAAACGACAAAGAAAGGAATGTTATTGTTGCGAGTGATCTGAACTTACAAATATTAACTGGGACGGCAATGCGAACGACAGAAAGCATGACCAACAAATGGTGAATAAGTTAATATGGGAAGGGCAGCTGAGTCAGAACGTGATGGAACCAACTAAAGGGAAAAATATATTGTAGATGTGGTGCTGATAAAACCGGACGACCTGTATAGAGAAACTGAAGTGATAGATGGTATAAGTGATCACGAAGCTGTTATTATAGAAGTTAAAATAAATGCGATGGAAAGGAATGTCGTAAAAGTAGGACTATTAGGTAATACCATACGATTTATAAGAGAGGCATGGGGAAACTTTTAAAAAGTAAAAATGACCAATGGCAAATCTCTATATATATATAAAAGTCATTGTATGTATGTGGGTGGGTTTGTACCACATCTCCTCCCAAACCATTGGAGCGATTTCAACCAAATTTGATACACTTATGACTTGGTATCAGCAGACAAACCGCGTGGGGGTAAGACATCCCAAACACCCTTGCGGGCGGGGGGCAAGGGGGGTCATATATAAAAATAAATTTTAAAAATAGTGTCGAATCCATACTTTTCGGGGTAGCTGAGATGAATAGTGACACTCCAATTGTTTTAAAGTCCAAGTTCAGCCCCCTTTGGGGCGGGGGCGAGGGGGGAGTGATAAATACAAATAATCGAAAATAATGTCGAATACATAGTTTTCGGGGTCGCCAAAGTGAATAGCGACACTCCGGATTTTCAGTATCAGGAGACAAACCACGTGGGGGTAAGACACCCCAGGAACCCTTAGGGGCGGGGGGCGGGGGGCATAAATAAAAATAAACGAAAATAGTGTCGAATCCACACATTTTGGGGTCGCTGAGATGAATAGTGACACTCCGATTTTTTTAAAGGTCCAAGTTCAGCCCCCTTTGGGGTGGGGGCGAGGGGGGAGTGATATATACAAATAATAGAAAATAGTGTCAAATACATAGTTTTCGGGGTCGCCAAAGTGAATAGCGACACTCTGGATTTTTTGTATCAGGAGACAAACCACGTGGGGGTAAGACACCCCAGGAACCCTTAGGGGCGGGGGGCGAGGGGGGTCATATATAAAAATAAACGAAAATAGTGTCGAATCCATACTTTTCTGGGTCGCTGAGATGAATAGTGACACTCCAATTGTTTTAAAGTCCAAGTTCAGCCCCTTTGGGGCGGGGGCGAGGGGGGAGTGATATATACAAATAATCGAAAATAATATCGAATACATAGTTTTCGGGGTCGCCAAAGTGAATAGCAACACTCCGGATTTTCAGTATCAGGAAACAAACCACGTGGGGGTAAGACACCCCAGGAACCCTTAGGGGCGGGGGGCGAGGGGGCATAAATAAAAATAAACGAAAATAGTGTCGAATCCACACTTTTCGAGGTCGCTGAGATGAATAGTGACACTCCAATTTTTTAAAAGTCCAAGTTCAGCCCCCTTTGGGGTGGGGGCGAGGGGGGTAGTGATATATACAAATAATCGAAAATAATATCGAATACATAGTTTTCGGGGTCGCCAAAGTGAATAGCGACACTCCGGATTTTTGGTATCAGGAGACAAACCACGTGGGGGTAAGACACCCCAGGAACCCTTAGGAGCGGGGGGCGAGGGGGTCATATATAAAAATAAACGAAAATAGTGTCGAATCCATACTTTTTGGGGTCGCTGAGATGAATAGTTACACTCCGAATATTTTAAAAGTCCAAGTTCAGCCCCCTTTGGGGTGGGAGCGAGGAGGGAGTGATATATATACAAATAATGGAAAATAGTGTCGAATACATAGTTTTCGGGGTCGCCAAAGTGAATAGCGACACTCCGAATTTTTTAAAAGTCCAAGTTCAGCCCCCTTTGGGGTGGGAGCGAGGAGGGAGTGATATATATACAAATAATGGAAAATAGTGTCGAATACATAGTTTTCGGGGTCGCCAAAGTGAATAGCGACACTCCGGATTTTTAGTATCAAGAGACAAAACACGTGGAGGTAAGACACCCCATAAAAATAACGAAAATAGTGTCTAATCCATACTTTTCTGGGTCGCTGAAATGGATAGTGACACTCGGAATTTATTAAAGTCCGAGATCAGCCCCCTTTGGGGTGGGGGGCGAGGGGGGAGTGATATACAGGGTGTTAGGGGTATACGTGCAGATATTAAGCTAGACGGCAAAGAAAAATACATCTCACAATATATGCTATGTACTTTTTACCTTGTCCTATTAGTTTGCCCATAACTGAGCCAAATATTTCAGGACCTAATGTGTTTTGAACGGCCGTAGCAGGATATGCCGGTTACGTCATTCTGTCCACGCGTAGTGGAAGTACAGTAGCAGAGTATAGGGCTTGTTGAACCTGTTTCTTATCGCAGGCCAACGCATGTTGTTGTGCACTTCCCCTAAAGACTTGGCAAGTAGGAGAGGATGACTCACGTGCCAAGCCACTTGCTGTACTCGAAAAGCGGTCTAGGGTACTCTGTGTGAAATGTACACAGAATTCTTACAGTGACCTCGAAGATACGTACCAGCACATACATGCGAATCAAGTATTGTGTAGTTGTGTGTGATTTTTAAGACGTCAATGGCATTACTCAGTGATCCCAGCTGACAAAATGAAAGGAAATAGTTAATAAGTAAATTAAAAATGAGCGCAACATTTCTGTGCTCTTATTGCGACAGTCCACGATGAATTTCTGACAATAGACAATGCGAGTTTTCTATGCTTATTCATAAACTTTTCAGGTCAGTGAAAGGACGGTGGACACTGAAAGAAAAGGCTGTAAGTATTCAGTCATACTGTTATTAATGAGACAGATTTCAAAAACCGTAGCTGCAAATATGCGTGAACATTGCTCGAAGGAAAAATAGCTACTGTGGATTTGCTTTGCTAGTTACTTTACGTCGCACCGAGACAGATAGGTCTTATGGCGACGATGGGACAGGAAAGGGCTAGGAGTGGGAAGGAAGCGGCCGTGGCCTTAATTAAGGTACAGCCCCAGCATTTGCCTGGTGTGAAAATGGAAAACCACGGAAAACCATCTTCAGGGCCGCCGACAGTGGTGTTCGAACCTGCTATCTACCGAATACTGGATACTGGCCGCACTTAAGCGACTGCAGCTATCGAGCTCGGTCTACTGTGGAATTGCCGCCGGGCATTTCTAATAGAAGGCTTATTCTTCTTTTTCCTAATCTGTTTACCCTCCAGCTTTGGTTTCCGGACTCACCTCTACCGCCTCAAGGGCAGTGTCCTGGAGCGTGAGACATTGGGTCGGGGGATACAACTGGGGAGAATGACCAGTACCCCGTCCAGGCGGCCTCACCTTCTATGCTGATCAGGGGCCTTGCGGGGGAATGGGGAGATTGGAAGGGATAGACAAGGAAGAGGGAAGGAAGCGGCCGTGGCCTTAAGTTAGGTACCATCCCGGCATTTGCCTGGAGAAGTGGAAAACTACGGGAAACCACTTTCAGGATGGCTGAGGTGGGAATCGAACCACCTCTACTCATTTGACCTCCCGAGGCTTAATGGACCCCGTTCCAGCCCTCGTACCACTTTTCAAATTTCGTGGCGGAGCTGGGAATGGAACACGGGCCTCTGGGGGGTGGCAACTAATCACACTAACCACTATACCACAGAGGTGGACAGAAGGCTAATTACTGGACAGTAAGTGCCGATAGGTAATGTAACGGACCCGTTTAATTAAAACTCCCGTAATAATAATGTTACTACTACTACTACTACTACTACTATCTTAACGTTTCACTAACTAATTTTCACGGTTTTCGGAGACGCTGAAGTGCCAGAATTTTGTACCGCAGTACTTTTTTAAATGCAAGTAAATCCACAGACACGAGACAGGCGTATTTCAGCACCTTCAAATACCACCGAACTGAGCCGCCATCGAACCTGCCAAGGTGGGATCAGAAGACCAGCGCTCTATCGTCCGAGCTACTCAGACCGCCATTGGAGCTTAGAGTAAGTTGATCGTGCGGTTAGGGGCGCGCAGCTGTGAGCTTGTATTCTAGTGATAGTGGGTTCGAACTCCACTGTCGGCAGCCAGGAAGATGGTTTTTCGTAGTTTCCCATTTTCACATCAGGGAAATGCTGGGACTGTACCTTTATTAGACTTCGAACGCTTCCTTCCCACTTGTATCCCTTTTCTCTCCCATCGTTGCCGTAAGACCTATTTGTGTCGGTGCGACGTAAAACAATTTGTAAGTACATGTTTCGGTAATTTCGGAGACATGTCTGCAATTATAATATTAATAATAATTCGGACCTGTTAAAAGTTCACTATTTTCTTTAGTGTTTTCTGACAGATTACGAGCTACGAAGTTTGAGTGGGGCGATTAACTTTTATTTTCATAATAGTTAGTAATAATAGACTAACACAGTTTTTATAATAATATTGTTACTGGCTTATCGACGGATGCAAGCTGACAGCTGCGCGCTCCTAATCGCACGGCCAACTCGCCCAGTAATAATAATAATAATAATAATAATAATAATAATAATAATAATAATAATAATAATACATCTTTACGTGCCAATGGAGACGCGCGGTGTCGGAATTTTGCCCACAGGTATTCTTTAACGTGCCTGTAATCTACCGATCAGAAGCGGTCGTATTTGAGCACCTTGAAATACCAGCGGACTGAGCCAGGATCGAGCCTGCTAAGTTCATGAAACCAGTGCTTGAACAGTCTGAGCCACTCAGCCTGGCAACGTTTATTTTGATACGTTTAATAGGCACTGCAAAATCAGCAGTAAGCTAGAAGGCTTTCATTTACATTTAAACATGTTCTCTTCGGTTGGAAGCACGAAAGGAAGGTACGTCTAATTCATTTATGTTCATAACATGTCCCTTACTTGTATGAAGTAAAACGTTCGATGTGTTTTGACATTTCAGTTCCGATACTACTCACTTGGAAATCATATCCCATGCATTCTTTCGTTGACGTAATAAACTTTATTTACATAGACGTCAACGCGGGATGTTTCTGCATACGGCGAGTTGCACTCCCAAAAGACCATGATATTGAAATCGCACTGTGGGAAAATATTCCACGTAAGCAGTTCGATAAAAGCACTAAACGTGTCTCGTGCCGATTCCGTTGTCTGCTGTACCTAGGGAAGGGGATGTGGCTGGACGGGTTCCCCGCCCCTACATGAAACCGGTCTGTCTGACCTTGACCTGAATAACAGCTGTCAGAGATGCGAATTATCGTCCGTACTAGTACGCCAGTTACTTCGTAGTAGTAGAATCAGTAGTATTACTTGAATAATGCCAGTGTATGAATACCACGAATACCATGATATGCTGCTAGTGTATCGTGTGGCAGAACAGAACACGGGTCGCCCTTCATGAATCTATCGGGAAAGGCTTCGAGCAATTTATATTTTGTTTTTTATTCACTACGAGTTAAAACAGAGGACACTTTGATTTTAAGGGCCGATGACATTAAGACAGCAATCATCATCATCATCATCGTCGTCGTCGTCATCATCATCATCATCACGTATAAATATTCAATAAAATAATTGTTTCATATTCATCATTACTGAAATAGGAAGTATAAGTTAACATTTAACTTAAGAAGGTTGCCTAGAGTGTTTTGTTAATTTACAAAAGAAAAATTAAAATTTCTTTTAGTGTAAGGCAATCTGTATGTTTTTGTTTTCTAAACTGTTGTACTGTAATGTTTAACATAGGTACATTTTGTTGTTCACAGGCGTTTTCGTGTACGTTCATAAATCCGTACTTTTCTATTCGAGATAGTCTTGTTACCGTCCACCTGGAATTACGGAGCCCGTACTGTATGGTAGTTATTTTTCTACAACAGAGTGTTACTCATGCGACTGTAGTTCCTACGACCACGCCACTCTTATGTCTGTGTCACTAATGTGCGCTTTGTTCGGCTCTGTACTGCTTGACCATGTGGCTCTCGTTACCTTCTTCTGCCACTTCTACTGCAGCCTTATGTCTTATTCTACCGACATCATCTTAACACGCAGTAGCGTAATCTGTTGCGATTTACCGAGCTCGATAGCTGCAATCGCTTAAGTCCGGCTCCATGGCTAAATGGTTAGCGTGCTGGCCTTTGGTCACAGGGGTCCCGGGTTCGATTCCCGGCAGGGTCGGGAATTTAACCTTAATTGGTTAATTTTGCTGGCACGGGAACTGGGTGTATATGCCATCTTCATCATCAATTCATTCTCATCACGACGCGCAGGTCGCGGATACAGGTGCTTATGTACCACAACATCACCGGCTTTCAGGCCGGCTCCTTGGCTAAATGGTTAGCGTGCTGGTCCTTGATCACAGGGGTCCCGGGTTCGATACGCAGCGGGGTCGCGAATTCTAACCATCATAGGTTACTTTTGCCGGCACGGGGGCTGGGTGTGTGTGTTGTCTCATCCTCAATTCATTCTCATTACGACACGCAGGTCGCCTACGAGTGTCAAATCGAAAGACCTGCTTCTGGCGAGCCGAACTTGTCCTCGGACACTCCCGGCACTAAAAGCCATACGGCATTTCATTTCAGCGTGGCCAGTGTCCATTATTCGTGAGATAGTGGGCTCGAACCCCTCTCTCGGCAGCCCAGAAGACGGTTTTCCGTGGTTTCCCATTTTTACACCAGGAAAATGCTGGGGCTATACCTTAATTAAGGCCACGGCCGCTTCCTTCCCTGTCCTAGCCTTTCCAGTCCCATCGTCGCCATAAGGCCTATCTGTGTAGGTGCGACGTAAAGCCAATAGCTGCTGCGATTTGTTATTAGCACCATCATAGTTAAATGTAATATAGTTGTGGCGGAATCTTCTTAGATACCTTCGATATCTGTGGATTGTGTATAATTTGATAACTCATCTGTACTCATGAAAGCGACCGTCGGCCTGGCGTTCAGGTTAATAGCTACATCTCTCTAACGCGTAACCTTGATTATGTTTCTTAGATTTGTTGATGTGTATGTTTGATGTTTATACCCAGTACGAGATTACAGCTGACTCATCCCCACGAGCTTGACCTGGTTCTCGTCTTAAGCATAGTAATCTGTAGGTAACTACTGCGTCCGATGCTAACTCACGTGACATACATTTCATCTTGTTTCCTCTTAAACCACGCGTATTTTACTATTTTCTTCCACGTATTTCAGCTTTTAATTACGGTACCTGATAATAATAATAATAATAATAATAATAATAATAATAATAATAATAATAATAATAATGTTAATTGCTTTACGTCCCACTAACTACACCGAGCTCGATAGCTGCAGTCGCTTAAGTGTTGCCAGTATCCAGTAATCGAGAGATAGTGGGTTCGAGCCCCACTGTCGGCAGCCCTGAAGATGGTTTTCCGTGGTTTCCCATTTTCATACCAGGCAAATGCTGGGGCTGTACTTTAATTAAGGCCACGGCCGCTTCCTTCCAACTCCTAGGCCTTTCCCATCCCATCGTCGCCATAAGACCTATCTGTGTCGGTGCGACGTAAAGCCCCTAGCAAAAAGACCTATCTGTGTCGGTGCGACGTAAAGCAAAATAGCAAAAAACTACTTCTACGGTTTTCTGAGACGCTGAGGTGCCCGAATTTAGTCCCGCACGAGTTCTTTTTATGTACCAGAAAATCTGCCGACACGAGGCTGACGTGTATTTGAGCACCTTCAAATACCACCGGACTGGGCCAGAAGTTGGAGTCAAAAGGCCTGCACCTCAACCGTCTGAGCCACTCAGCCCAAAAGGAAGTACGAAATATAGGTACGTTTAATTTATTTAGTTGTATAACATGTCCATGATTCATTTGAAACTAAACGTTCGATGTGTTTCGATAATTCAATTCCGATGCTACTCATTTGGGCATCCCATGACTGTTTTCGTTGGCGTAAGGAACTGCCATCTTTCTTCTACCTTTACGCAATGCACAACGGGGATCGTACCGTATTCCACGTCCTGGCGCGCTTATCCCAACCAATAATTATATCAGTCGTACTGGTCCCGCACCGATACAGGTTTTCAGGTCATTTCCATACTCACTAGACCACGGGGCTGATGACCACAGATATCCCAACCCCCGTAAATGACAAAACAGCAAATGAACCAGTATTAACGCTGAGAATTCGGTACATCTTCAGGGTCCGAAACCGATGACCAGGGTTGTCTGAAGCCCCTAAGACGGAAACTAAATACTGACAACAACGAACCCAGTCTGGCCAGAATGTAACGTAATATGGCATACACTACTGTAGTAGTCACCTTCAGCTGTTATCATAGCTCAGTGGCTCTTAAACATAAAACCAGTTTGACAAGTATGTTACGTAACATCTCGTGCAATACATTGGCAGCGTTCAGCTGTTACAGTAGCACACTTGCTTGTAAACATAAACAGAAACCAGTTTGGCACGAATGGCGCGCGACTCGCCTGTTCTCAATGCGAAGCTATTCATTCACAAGAACAAGTCATACTACCTATTCTAAAAACATCGTATCTTTTTGCTCTCGAAAATAACTTCCGAGGATTACTAAAAGTTTGCTATATATTGGTTCGTCACATCGTTCTCTATTGCTAGAAGAAATATCTGCAGGTATACACCTAACACCCTGTATATACATAATCGAAAATAGTGTCGAGTCCATACTTTTCGTGGTTGCTTAGGTGAATAGTGACATCCCGGGAATTTTTAAATTCCAAGTTCAGCCCCCTTTAGGGTGGGGGACAAGGGGGTAGTGATATATAAAAATAATCGAACAGAATCTCGAGTACTCTTCGGGGTCGCTGAGATGAATACTAACACACCGGATTTTTACTATCAGGAGATAAACCACGTGGGGGTAGGGCACCCCAGGAACCCATAGGGGAGGGGGCTAAGGGGTGAGACATAAAAATAATCGAAAGTAGTGTCGAATGCATAATTTCGGGGTCGCTTAGATGAATAGTGACACCCCGGGATTTTTTAAGTCCAAGTTCATCCCCCTTTGGGGCGGGGAGCAAGGGGGGTGAGATATAAAAATAATCGTATTTATTGTCAAAT
This sequence comes from Anabrus simplex, assembly GCF_040414725.1. Taxonomy (NCBI): domain Eukaryota; kingdom Metazoa; phylum Arthropoda; class Insecta; order Orthoptera; family Tettigoniidae; genus Anabrus; species Anabrus simplex. The sequence continues at coordinate 217,868,943 of NC_090267.1, read as the reverse complement.
ATACAGTTTTCGGGGTCGGCGAGGTGAATAGTAATACTCCGGAATTTTAATATCGGGAGACAAACCACGTGGGGGAAGGGCACCCCAGGAACCCATAGGGGTGGGGGTGCGAAGGGGTGAGATATAAAAATCATCGAAAGTAGTGTCGGATGCATACTTTCGGGGTCGCTTAGATGAATAGTGACACCCCGGGATTTTTTAAGTCCAAGTTCATCCCCCATTGGGGCGGGGAGCAAGGGGGGTGAGATATCAAAATAATCGTATTTAGTGTCAGATATACAGTTTTCGTGATCGCCGAGGTGAATAGTAACACTCCGGATTTTTAGTATTAGGAGACAAACCACGTGGGGGCAAGACACCCCAGGAACCATTAGGGGTGGGGGGCAAGGGGGGTCATATATAAAAATAACCGAAAATAGTGTCGAATCCATACTTTTCGGGGTCGCTTAGATGAACAGTGACATCCCGGAAAATTTTTAATTCCAAGTTCAGCCCCCTTTAGGGTGAGGGGCAAGGGGGAGTGATATATAAAAATAATCGTAATTAGTGTCGAATTCACTGTTTTGGGGTCGCTGAGATGAATAGCGGCAGTCCGGAATTTTAGTATCATGAGACAAACCACGTGAGGGTAAGACACCCCAGGCGCCCTTCGGAGCGGGGGAGGGGGCGAGGGGCTGATATATAAAAATCATCGAATGTATTGTCCAATCCATACTTTTCGGGGCCACTGACATGAACAGTGTAACTCCGGAATCTTTTAAACCAAGTTCAGCCCCCAGCGGGGAATGGGGGAAGGTATATAAAATTATCGAAAATAGTGTCGAATCCATAGTTTTCGGGGTCGCTGAGATGAATAGTGGCACTCTGGACTTTTAAAGTCCAAATTAAGGCCCCTTTTGTGGTGGGTGGTTAGGAAGGGAGTTAGATATAAAATAATCGAAAATAATGTCACATCCATGGTTTTAGGGGTCGCTTAAATGAGGAGTGACACTCCGGTTGTCGTTTAAGTCCAAGCTGATCCCCAATTGCCAGGGGGGTGAGAAGGAGTCATGAACAGAAAATATCCAAATGACCGAGATTAAGGATGTTTCTTGTACGTTCCAGTATAACTGTCAGCAGAACTTAATACAAATATTACCTACTACCTGAAAAAAATACTAAGGGGGAAAGATACCCCTAGAAGCCTTAGATAAGGGGACGAAATGTAATTAAGACTGAAAATGACCGATATTAGTGTTGAATCCATACGTTTCGGGACTACGGGAACAATTTCAAAAAACTTGATCACTTATGACTTCTTTTCAGGAGACAAACTGCGTGGAGGTATGACAACCCTAGCACGCCTACGACGGAATGAGATGTAGAAATAATCGAAAATAGTGTCGAATCCATTCTTTTCGGGGTCGCTGAGATGAATAGTAACGCTCCAATTTTTTAGAAGTCCAATTTCTGCCTCCTTTCGCACAGCGGTGAGAAAAAGTGAAAAACAAAGTTTCGATAATGACCGAGTGAATGGACGCATGTGTGTATACTGGACCTACTGTCTGTAAAAATATACCTTAGGGGTAACAGACTCCTAGCCTCTAAAGTAGGGGCGAAATGTAAAAATTAACCGAAAACTACCGAAATTTGTGTCTAATCCATAGTTTTCGGGGTCGCTGAGATGAACTGTAACACTCTGGATGCCGTTTAAGATAAAGCTCAGTCCTACTCGGCAGGCGGATGAGAACTGGCAAAAAATTGAAAACGTCCAAAGGGACAGAGTTTAAAGATGTATGTGTGTATGGTCTAGCATATCTTTCAATCAAACTTGGTGAACACATGACTTACTATGTAGGAAACATTACTGTGGGGTCAGATACACCTAGCCCCCGCTGGTGTTGGGGAATGAGAGAGGCTGACGTGCAAAAATAAGGAAAATAACCAATATTAATGTCGAAATCCATTGTTTATGTGTCGCTGATACGAACTGTAACGCTGTGGATAGCGTTTAAGTCCACGTTCAGCCTCCATCGAGGCAGGAGCTGAGAAGGGCTTAAAAGTAAATAGTATAAAATGACTGAGATTAGTGTTTACTCGATAATTAAATAATCTAAAACTTGAAGTCAGATACGTCCAAATAACTCTAAAACTACATGATAAGTCGTAAAATCAACATCTCAAAAAGAATTCTATAAGCATTCACTTCACACTTAACTAACTGGTAATACAAATATTAAAGGTAAACATTCAAAAACTATCCGGGCAACGCCGGGTACTACAGCTAGTAGTAAATAAAAATGTAAACAGCTTATGGGATGGGATTAAAACAATTGCTGAGGATTGTGCAAAGAGATATGTACCTTTAAATTTTTAAGGAATGGTAAATGCCTATTACACTATAACAGGGAAATAAAGAGATCTAAGGAGGTACAGATTAGAAAGAAATAGAGTTAGAAATGGTTGAGGGAGTAAGGAGTAAGGAGAGAGGAGCTTACTGGGAAATTGAATTTAGCGAAAAAATAAGTGGTGAAAAATTGGTAGCCATATGCATTTCAGGGAGCAATGGAAGGATATGTATAGATAGATACTTTAAGGAAAAATACGTTCCAGGAAAGACATTCCAGGGATCATTAATCAAAGGGACAGTACAGATGACGACTTACAGAAGACAGAAGTATTCAGTCAGCAATATAAAAAGGTAGTTGGATTTAATTTACAGATTGAGAAGGCGACTAATACTGGCAATTTACTGAAATTTATTTATGTTAAAGTTATTTACAAAAATATACACAAATTGAAAGCTGGAAAGACAGCTGGATTGATAAGATATCTGGGGTTACATTAAAGGCTATGGGTTGGGATATAGTGCAATACATGAAATATTTATTTGCTTACTGATTACATGAGCCGGCCCCGTGGTGTAGGGGTAGGGTGTCTGCCTCTTACCCGGAGGCTCCGGGTTCGATTTCCGGCCAGGTGAGGGATTCGTCGTGCTGACCATACCACACCGCGTAATTTTCAGGCCTTCGGGCTGAGTGGCGGTCGCTTGGTAGGCCAAGGCCCTTGAGGGCTGTAGTGCCATGGGGTTTGGTTTGTTTGCATGAACGAGCGATACCAAGTGAATAGGGAGATGCAATAGTAGCCCCAGTGAACAAGAGAAATGGTGGCAAACATATAGCCGATAATTACAGGCCAGTCAGACTGACGTACGTTGTTTGTAAACTCTGGGAAAACACGTTTGCGGAATTACTAACTGGTTTGATAGAAGGCAGTTCGTGTTTAGGAAAGGTTATTCCAGTGAAGCTCAACTTGTAGGATTTCAGCAGGATATAGAAGATATTTTAGATTCAGGAGGTCAAATGGACTGTATTGCTATCGATGTATCTAAGGCTTTTGATAGGGCAGGTCATGAGAGATCACTGATGAAAATGAGGGCTATTGGATTAGACAAACGAGTGGGGGAATACTGTAAGTACCTAAGTGTTAACATTGAAGGTATATCTTCAACAAAAGAGGAACTGTTACAAAATCTATGCAGTCAACACAATTGCCACATACTGTGCATACAGGAGACACACAGAAGTAGTGAAATGCGTAGACCAAAAATGAATGGAATGCGTCTAGCTGTTGAACGGCCACACCAAAAGTACGGACGTGCCATATTTGTCCGACCTGATATTCAGCTTCAGTCCGCAGCCTTCACGGAGGAAAATGATATTGAAGTCCTCACTATAGAAGTAGGTAGCTCCACCATCTCCTCTCTGTATAAGCCACCTGGAGTTGAATTTACTGTTAGTAATCCTTCCAATTTTCAGAATCAACACACAAAAATAGTAATTGGGGATATCAATTGCCATAGTAATGTGTGGGGTTATGAATACGAAGATGAGAGTGGTATAGCAGTGCAAGAATGGGCAGAAGCAAACTACCTAACTCTCATTCATGATGCTAAACTACCAGCTTCATTTAACGGTGGCAGATGGAGACGAGGATATAACCCTGATCTGATTTTCAGCAGTAATAATATTAGCCAACAATGTGTAAAGTATGTCTGCAACCCAATACTTAACACGCAGCATTGACCAATAATGTGCCAGATTTATGCAGCAGTTAGACCACAGAGTGTTCCATTCCGAAGGAGGTATAACTTCAAAAAGGCAAACTGGTCAAAGTTTGCAGAGGTTAGATGCTGAAGTGTCCATCATCCAGCCAACACCAGAGTGTTACGATACTTTTGTTGATGCCGTAAAGAAGTGCTCCAGAAAGTCCATACCTAGAGGCTGTCGGACGTGGCATGTCCCTGGCCTTACCTCAGACCTTGTTGTCCAGCTTACGGAATATGCAACTTTGTTTGAAGAAAATCCCCTAGGAGAAAAGATAGTGGAAGTTGGGAACAATCTCATGTCATCATTGACAACATCGAAACGGAATCAATGGATGAAAACTATTGAGAGTATAGATCTTACGAGAGATAGCCATAAAGCCTGGAGATTATTGAAACACCTTAACAATGATCCAACGAAGACTACCCAACATTTCAATGTCACTGCAAATCAGATAGCACACCAACTGCTCTTAAAAGGGAAAGCAACCAATAAAATCCGAAGGCCAAAAATACAGAGGAAGATTCAAGAAGAAAGAAGTGACCTCACTGTCCCCTTCACCATGTTGGAGTTGGAAAAAGTCATCAAAGAATGTAAAAATGGAAAATCAGCGGGTCTAGATGACATTCGAGTAGAACAGATAAATAAATTTTGTTCTAAAACCAAAGAATGGGTTCTGCAACTATTCAATAGATGTGTGAGCAGAAGTCAGATACCAAAGACATGGCGAAAAAGTAGAGTAATTGCTTTGCTCAAACCTGGCAAGGAAGGAAATCATCCTAAAGACTTCAGACCTGTTGCCCTTTTGTGTCATCTATATAAATTACTGGAAAGGATGATCCTAAATCGCATTCAACCCATGATTGACCCTCTCCTCATACCACAACAAGCTGGATTTCATCCGGGTAAGAGCTGTACTGAACAACTACTGAATCTTACACAATTCGTTGAGGATGGCTTTGAAAGACACAAGGTGACAGGTGTAGTCTTTGTAGATTTGACTGCAGCTTATGACACCGTCAACCATCAACTTCTGTTAGTTAAAGTCTACAATCTGACCAAGGATATTAAATTTTTTTTTTTTGCTAGGGGCTTTACGTCGCACCGACACAGATAGGTCTTATGGCGACGATGGGATAGGAAAGGCCTAGGAGTTGGAAGGAAGCGGCCGTGGCCTTAATTAAGGTACAGCCCCAGCATTTGCCTGGTGTGAAAATGGGAAACCACGGAAAACCATTTTCAGGGCTGCCGATAGTGGGATTCGAACCTACTATCTCCCGGATGCAAGCTCACAGCTGCGCGCCTCTACGCGCACGGCCAACTCGCCCGGTCAAGGATATTAAAATAACCAGATTTATCGCAACCCTTCTTCAGAACCGTAGGTTTTTTGTGGACTTCCAAGGACAGCGCAGTCGGTGGAGGACACAAAGAAACGGTTTACTTCAAGGAAGTGTGCTGGCACCAATCCCCTTTAATATATACACGAATGACCAGCCGGTAGCTCCAAATAGCAGAAGTTTCTTGTATGCTGATGATCTTGCTCTGGCAACACAATGTACAGACTTTGAGACAGTGGAAAGGAATCTGACCATCGCCCTCAAGTTTGTCATCCTATTACAAGGCAAACCAGTTAAGGCCTAACCCTATGAAAACACAATTTTTTTGCCTTTCATCTGAAAAATAGGGAAGCTCATCGTAAGCTGCATATAGTGTGGTCAGGTGTTGAGTTACAATACTGTGAAACTCCAAAATACCTAGGAGTGACGCTTGATAGAGCTCTTACATTCAAGAAACACTGCATGAACACTAAACTTAAAGTTTCCACCAGGAATCATCGTCTACGTAAATTATCTGGATCAGAATGGGGCAGTCAACCAAAAACTATTCGTGCTTCCGCCATGGCACTATGTTATTCTGCAGCGGAATATGCCTGCCCTGTTTGGTACAATTCATCTCATGCCAGACAGGTAGACATAGCACTTAATGAGTCCTGCAGACTTGTTACAGGTTGTATAAAGTCTACTCCAACTGAAAAACTCTATCGTCTTGCAGGGATAGCACCACCCGGTGTGCGAAGAGAAGTAGCTGCAAATAAGGAAAGGACAAAGGTTAAGCACGAAAGTACTCATCTGCTGCATGGACATGAGCTTCCAGTACAGAGACTGAAATCTAGGAAGAGCTTCCTACGAACATCTCAGGAACTTATAGCACCAGCTGAGAAGGCAAGGATACAGCTATGGAAGACGAAGATCCCCGAAGGCTCTGAGCAGATGGCGGTTGAGGAACGTTTGCCACCCGGTTGCAACGAGAGCTGGACAATCTGGAAATCTCTCAATAGGTTGAGATCAGGAGTGGGAAGGTCCAAAGTTAATTTGGCAAGATGGGGCTTCATCAATGGCGACTACACCAAGTGTGACTGCGGAGAAGATCAAACCATCCAGCATATGCTTCAGTGTCCGCTGTGTCCATCTTTGTGCACGCAAGATGACCTGCATCGAGCTACGAAGAGAGGACTCGAAGTAGCGTTGTATTGTTCCAAGATTATTTGAATGTTACTTGAAATTATTGTAACTGATTTCTTTTTTTTGATGTATCTGACACGGGAATAATAATAATTGTACCGGGCGGTACACCTCCACGCCGCTAATTTAAAATGTGCGCCAATTGAAACTCCTCTGCTGGAGGAAGTCTGAACTTTATTGACGGTATTAATTTTCTACTTTCTCAGAAGATGTCACCACGTGGAAAACTTTGAGTTTTTGAACTGTGACATTTTTGATGTGTTTTTGTTTCGCTTGAAGTAAGAAGTGTGAACTTTCTCTTCTAGAGGACACTACTGAAGATCAACAATAGTGCAACCTAGTGCGGAGTCAAAGAACTATTTTGTTGGAGAAATTTTTATTTCAAATGTTTGTTCTTTGCTAAATTTCTTTCAGTCATTGGTTAAGTTGGCAATATTAACCCCTTCCTTCCCCTTGTTTTAAATCTAGCCTATCCCGAATTTCTTAAATTAATTTTCCACCAATTATGTGTTTCTTCTTAGTATTGTGTAGGGGGTTTATTGATCAACCAATAAAGTCCTCGTGGGAGGGTGTTTTCATTCCCCTAACGCCTAGAACCTTCTGCGAGCGTATTTAAACTGCTGATTTTAGGGTCTCCGGGCCACTTCTGTTCCATCTTTCAGTGTATTAAGTACATAGCAGGAGGCGGGAAGCGCCTCTTTCTTCGGCAGCGGTCAACAATAAGGTAATGGCCGATTAATTAATTCTTTCTTTGCTAGCTCAGCAGTTTAACTCTCGGGGCGGGTGCGAAGCGTTCCACCATGTAACTTTTTCCTAAAATGTAACGATCTTTTCATCTATTCTCTTTTAAGCTGCATATTGGGATAGAGAGTGCTAACCCTCTCGAGCTCCCACTTACATTGTCTTGAGGTGAACTTATTTTCTCAACCTATTCTTCGTTAATGTAAAACAAATTGCTCTTTTCTAAAGTCACCTCGGTAGTATGGGATTAGCCCTTGCATTAGTGGCCTAGAGCCAGATTAGGTTTTTAAAAACAAGTGTATTAGGAGTGCAAGATCGCCTCCTCTCAAATTGTTATTTTAGAGGTCATGTAATTGCCCCTTTTCATTTAATAGACCTCAGTAGGTTGGGTATTTTACCCCTGTGTCTATGTCCAGTGAGGACAACTTGAAGGTGGAGTTTGGTGTGGCCTGGGAGAGGCTTAAATTTTGAGAGCGTGTGGCTCTTTTGAAAATTGAGTGTTGTATGCCTCGTGGAGGCCTTTTCTGTGTAATTTGGAGCAAGGGCTCCTAGGTATGAATGGGGTTTTCTGCCCCTCTGTTAAAACTCGTGTTTGGGGTAAAACTGAGCTGATTGCCCAAGCAGTGTAAAATCAGGGCGCGAAGCCCAATTCCTGTAAATATTGTAACTACCCTTTTTGATTTGCTACTTTGTACCTGCCATGCTTGTTATTTCTTTGTTTTGAAAAGAAAATATAACCTTGTTAAATTTTAAATTAATTTTGCTTTCGTAGCTGGAGACCTATTCACACCCGCACCTTCTTTCACCTCTACCTACCACGGAAAGCTCCGTAACAAGTGGTAGCAGAGCGTGGTTGAATGGGTCTCAATTTAGCCCCTTTTGACGGCTAAACCTTGTTTTGTTCCGAACTCAAAAAATTTTCTCAGTTGCTGGAATTTTTTTTGGGTTTTTTTAAAATTGTTCTGTCACCATGCCTGGCCCTCGCGATGTTCTCCATCTTAACTATTTGCGCAAAGAGGAGTTAATCTATGAATTAACTATTAGAAATGTACAATCTGGAGGTACGGTTGCAGTAGACACAAACAAGCTTAGAGAATCCCTAGATTTGCCCATTTCCATCCCCAATTTGGGAGAGAAAGAAATTGACGACTCTCTTTCCACGATCACGGAGAATATTACTGGGCTAGCTTCGGTAGTTAGTTTTTTTGATGAAAATGATCCTTCTCCGAATCAAATTAAGCGTGTGCAAGCTAGGCTGTTTCATTTTTCAAATAGAGTTAACGATCTGTTGTCTCTAAAGTTGAATGACGTTCAGAAGAAGGAAGCTAGTACGCTCCTGGAAAATATGTCTGAATTATCTAGCAAGGTCACTCAATTGTTAACTGGGGAAGTTCCTCCCAAAACTGATCAACCCGCCACGATGAATGCAGGTAGCGAGGAAGAGCCTCCTAAGGGAGAAGTCAATAGGAAAACCATCGCTGCTCAAACTATCCCTGCCCCATTGGACAACGAATCTGAACGCCGTGCATCGTTGAGTAACATCCGTTCTGAATTAACTTCCTTGCCATTGAAACCTTTACCGACTATGTCAACAGGGTTTAGCAGCTTGCCTCATCCATTGGCAATGTTGCTCAGAGGTATCTCTAAGTTTTCCGTTAATACCACCAGTGACGTAATTTCATTTTTAAGATTTCTAGTTGAATTTCAGGATCATGCCCTTGTGTTTTCTCTTTCTCCATGTCAAATTTTGCAAATTATCTATCCTTATGCAATTGGTATTCTCTCTGACAAAATAGTAAGAGCCATAGCCGAACAGTCATCTATTGAAGATTTTCATGCACACCAGCTTGCAAATTTTATTCCCGCCCGCGCGAGGTCATCTCTGATTCAGAAGTATTATTATCGTGTACAGCGCTTGGATGAAAACTTGGCTGATTTCATACAGGACATTAAGTTTTATACTAGGGTGTTTGCCCTTCATTTTCCTGAAGATCAGATTGTACAGGCTATTGTAGAGGGAATTTCACCTCCATATAGGTCATATTTGTGTTTCGCGGCGTGCCCGCAAACTTTCTCTGAACTTGAAGCATTGGCCGTCTCAGCGGAAGGAGTTAGATACGCCGATTCTTTGCGTGTCGCGAAAGAACCCCCGCCTTCCTTTAGTAATACTCGGCCTCCACCTCGCCGACCAGTCAATCCCCGTAAATGTTATGCTTGCGGGTCGCCTGACCATCTGCGCAACAAGTGTCCACTGATCAAGTCAAGTGGGACAAGGAATGGAGCCGGGTCATCACAAGGCTGTTTTAAATGTAGGGCTTTCTCACATATTGCCAAGAATTGTCCCAATTCGAATAGCACCCCCTCCTGCTCAACTTCTGGTGCAAATTCCACCTATGCCAATAATAAAAAGTGACTAGTGGCTTCGGCTGAGTCGACTAATCCATCTTCCCGAGACTCAGCCCCTGGTAAACAGGTTGTAAATTCAGGGAACGAACAATTTTCAAATTCATCTTTTGAAGGTCCCAAAGAGTGTCTCAGGATTGCGGCGGATTCCCCCGCACCGGTCCCCCTTCTCAAAATTGAGTTAAATAACGAGCCTATAACAGCTCTCTTAGATTCAGGTAGTGTTTGTTCTATTATTTCGGCTGATTGGTATTCAAAATTGAAATCTGTTTGTAAGCTTCCTAACTATTGTTTGTCGGCGATCCAATACGTTTCGGCTAATTCCTCTCCATTAGAAATTCTCGGTTCCCTATATGTCAAAATTCGTATTTTTAAATTCACATGGAAAGTTAAATTGTTTGTGGCCAAGCACTTGTCTTGCCCCATTATATTGGGAGCGGACTTTATTTCTCACACTGGTCTTGTGCTCGATCTTCAGAGTAGGTCTTGCACTTTCAAATTTGCCTCTAATTGTAATATCCCTCTATTAAAGTGTAATTCTGCATCATGTTCTTCTATTTCGCCTACCCAGGATGAGATGTTGTTAGACCTTAGACATCTACCTGAGGAGCAGGCTGATAGTATTCGCAAATTGTGTCAGTCGTTTCCCGAGGTGTTCTCTGATACTCTTGGTGTTACTGACCTGATCGAATACAAAATTGAGGTCACGGATTCGATTCCTGTCCGTTTTCCACCGTATAGGCTATCTCCACCTAAAATGAAGGCTCTAAAAGAAATCATCGATCAGATGTTGAAGGACGGTATTATTAGGCCCTCTAAGTCAGCGTATTCTTCGCCTATTTTTTTAGTCCCGAAACCCCAAGGAGGCTTCAGGCCTGTCATTGATTATAGGGCTCTCAATCGGAAGGTGGTGTTACAATCTGTGCCCCTTCCTGACCTTCATTCTTGTTTTTCATGGTTTCGAAAGGCCAAGTTCTTTACTATCTTGGACTTGAATCAGGCCTATAATCAAATTCCCCTTGCCGAAGAGTCTAAACATCTTACAGCGTTTGCCACGGACTGGAATTTATACGAATACAACCGCGTGCCTTTCGGGCTCCCCACGGGAGCAGCTGTACTCACTAGGCTACTAGATAGGGTCTTCTCCGACATCAAATTTGAGTACTTATATCACTACTTGGATGATGTCGTCGTATTTTCAGAGACTTTTGAAGAACATCTAGATCATCTGCGAGAAGTTCTCGATCGCCTTCGTAAGGCTGGGTTAACTGTTAAGTTGTCCAAGGTTGCCTTTGCTAAGCCCTCTATGTCTTTCCTAGGGCATATTGTGTCACCTGATGGTGTAGCAGTCGATCATTCTAGAACACAGGCCATCCGTGATTTTAAACCTCCCAAGGACATTAAAGGTACCGCCAGGTTCATTGGTATGGTGAATTTCTTCAGGAAGTTTATTCCTAACTTCGCTAATAGAGCAGCGCCCTTAAACCTTCTTTGTAGGAAAGGCATCAAATTCCAGTGGGGACCTTCTCAACAAGCCGCTTTTGAAGACCTTAAATTAGCTCTTTGTAATGCCCCTGTACTTGCTATGCCTGATTTTTCGAAGAAATTCATTGTCCAAACCGACGCATCGTCGTCAGCGGTAGCTGCAGTCCTTCTTCAAGAGACTGAACTAGGGAGGCGACCCATCGCCTATGCATCTAGGACCTTGTCGGATCAAGAAGCCAAGTACTCCATATATGAGCTCGAAGGTTTGGCAGTCTTATTCGCCTTAGAGAAGTTCCGTCTCTATCTGGAACATGTCAAATTCGACCTGGAGACAGATAATCAAGCCTTAAGCTGGGTCTTAGGTAGGCCGCGTCGTACTGGTCGTATAGCCCGCTGGGCCATTCGTATTTCCGCCTTCCAGTTTGATGTTAGACATATCAGAGGTACCGAAAATGTTGTTGCTGATGGACTCAGCCGTATGTTTTCTAACGACGTCGAGACCCACGAACCGGTCGACAGTTCATCACCTTCCGAGTCCATACTATCTGAGGTTAATGCCATCCTAACAGATGCTCCCATGCTCTTTAGGGATATCGAGAAATACCAACGTGAAGATCCGACGCTGGCTCCGATAATGGAAACCCTTTCTTCTGGGGAACATGTTGTCCCTTATGTTCTGAGGAATGGTGTTGTATGTTGCCCCTCGAGGCATGATAAGATGATGAAAGTTGTCGTTCCAGCTGTTCTTGTACCTATGATCTTCAAGTATTATCATGAGACCCCATTAGGAGGGCATCTGGGAATCTTTAAAACTCGTGAGAAGATTCGTGAAATGTTCATCTGGAAAGGCATGGACGGTGAAATCCGTGAACTAGTAAAAGCTTGTAAATCTTGTTTGCTCAGTAAACCCACCATGTCCACCAAGGTAGGCCTTTTGTCTTCCCATCAAGCGTCACGCCCCATGGAACGCCTGTATATTGATTATGTAGGACCCTTCCCCCAGTCTAAGGGAAATGCTAACAAGTTTATCTTTGTATGCGTAGTTGGCTTTACTAGATTTTCTGGTTATTTCCGACTAAGCTGGCTACCGCTCAGTCCACCATTACTTGCCTAAATTCTATTTTCGCCTCTTTTGGTCCGTGCCAATATATTGTGTCTGATAATGCTAAGGCGTTCACATCAAATCTTTTTCGTAAATTCTGTTTTGACTTATCCATCTCTCATGTAACTACTTCGGCTTATTACCCTCAAACATCTCTGGCTGAACGGGTTAATCGTAATCTCAGGTCCGCACTTATTGCCTATCATCATGAAGATCATTCTAGGTGGGACACGTCCCTGCATTTGTTAGCTTTTGCTTTGAATTCGGCGGTTCATGAATCTCATAAGTTCACTCCAGCTTCCTTGATGTTCAAGTTTGTTCCCAACACGCCGCTCTCTAACCTCTGGTCTCTGAGTGACATTCTACCCGAGACAATAGATCCGGATAATATTAAAGATCTTTGGAAGAAGGCTAAAGCCAATCTTATGGTATCTCATGAAAAGGTTAGGGAAAGGTATGATCGTGGACGGAGACCCACCCCTTTGAAGGTAGGTGACCAAGTTATGGTCAAGAATTTTGTTCCCGCAGGCAAGCTTGCCCCCAGATTTCATGGGCCATGCATCATTCTCGATTTTCTTACGCCGGTTACATTGTTAGTAAGCAATCCAGCCACCGAGAGGATATTTAGGGTTCACCTGTCCCAGGTGAAACCGGTGTAAATTTTGTGTCAACTTGCTTCATATAATTTGATAGGAATATGAAGGTTATATATTTTTTTTGAGTTCCACTCTTAAGGCATTCTGCTCCTTCTATTTTATTTTATATTTAAGCATTTCTTGTAAACCTCCCCCGATTTGTTAAACTGCCATCCTGTCCTTGCCACGACCATTACCACGCTCCCGTCTCCTGCTCCACTACACACAGTGGCTGGCTTAGATGAAATGCCATGGATATCTGCACGCCGCTGGCCCCTCAATCTCTCAACAAGCCTGTGCCCTCAAAAAAAGATAATTGTCCAACAATTCTGCCGCCTAGCTTAAATGTTTCAGTGCCCCCGCAGCCGCGCGGCGCTGTGCCGCGACTGGGTTCGAGGACGGGCCCCCTCGGCCCCAGCGAGGACGACATGTGCACGGCGAGCCGGAGCTCTCCTCCCGGCCTAGGCGGATGTGCGGCGCACGACCTGCTACATGCCCGCAGCCTGTATATGTTCACCGCGGGCGCGGCGTGCTTCAACACCTCTGCTCCCCTCATAGTGCGGGCGAGCGGTATCTCAGGGTACTTGAGGGGTCCGAGCGGCCTCCTTTGGACGCAAGCTGCAACGGCCGGTCTGGCCATCCAACTTCATTAACCTCAACTACATGAACAGTTACTATAAGCAATGACTACACTTGGTAATTCAACAGCAATATTTGGTGGACATTGCAATATTTTCATCACTTTCAAGTATTAAAAAAATTTATCTTCAGAATTCTACTTCTACAAACTTAAAGACTATACTTCACCTGCAACAACAAAATTTTTGAAACTGAATCAAACCAAATTAAGAAAACCTTATAATTTTTTTTTTGGCAATTAATCTCCATATCTACATCAAAACTTGGACCTGGTTTTCAAACAAATTTCATATATCACCCCTGGTGGAACTTTTGGGGGGGGGGGGGAGGTCTGTACCGGGCGGTACACCTCCACGCCGCTAATTTAAAATGTGCGCCAATTGAAACTCCTCTGCTGGAGGAAGTCTGAACTTTATTGACGGTATTAATTTTCTACTTTCTCAGAAGATGTCACCACGTGGAAAACTTTGAGTTTTTGAACTGTGTCATTTTTGATGTGTTTTTGTTTCGCTTGAAGTAAGAAGTGTGAACTTTCTCTTCTAGAGGACACTACTGAAGATCAACAATAGTGCAACCTAGTGCGGAGTCAAAGAACTATTTTGTTGGAGAAATTTTTATTTCAAATGTTTGTTCTTTGCTAAATTTCTTTCAGTCATTGGTTAAGTTGGCAATATTAACCCCTTCTTTCCCCTTGTTTTAAATCTAGCCTATCCCGAATTTCTTAAATTAATTTTCCACCAATTATGTGTTTCTTCTTAGTATTGTGTAGGGGGTTTATTGATCAACCAATAAAGTCCTCGTGGGAGGGTGTTTTCATGGGATTAGCCCTTGCATTAGTGGCCTAGAGCCAGATTAGGTTTTTCAAAACAAGTGTATTAGGAGTGCAAGATCGCCTCCTCTCAAATTGTTATTTTAGAGGTCATGTAATTGCCCCTTTTCATTTAATAGACCTCAGTAGGTTGGGTATTTTACCCCTGTGTCTATGTCCAGTGAGGACAACTTGAAGGTGGAGTTTGGTGTGGCCTGGGAGAGGCTTAAATTTTGAGAGCGTGTGGCTCTTTTGAAAATTGAGTGTTGTATGCCTCGTGGAGGCCTTTTCTGTGTAATTTGGAGCAAGGGCTCCTAGGTATGAATGGGGTTTTCTGCCCCTCTGTTAAAACTCGTGTTTGGGGTAAAACTGAGCTGATTGCCCAAGCAGTATAAAATCAGGGCGCGAAGCCCAATTCCTGTAAATATTGTAACTACCCTTTTTGATTTGCTACTTTGTACCTGCCATGCTTGTTATTTCTTTGTTTTGAAAAGAAAATATAACCTTGTTAAATTTTAAATTAATTTTGCTTTCGTAGCTGGAGACCTATTCACACCCGCACCTTCTTTCACCTCTACCTACCACGGAAAACTCCGTAACAATAATATAAGGAATTATCTTAATTGGCCCAATTATACTAAGGTTACAGATCTCTTCACATGGTTATAAGAGTGTTTAGGGTTTGTAGTAAGGAGAGGGCGCATGAGTCTCTGGTAAGACTCCAAATGGAGTATGGTTCTAGTGTATGGGACGCGCACCAGGACTACTTGATACGAGAACTGGAAAAAATCCAAAGGAAAGCAGCACGATTTGTTCTGGGTGATTTCCGACAGATGGATAGTGTTACGAAAATGTTGCAAAGTTTGGGCTGGGAAGGCTTGGGAGTAAGAAGACGAGCTGCTGGACTAAGTGGTAGGTTTCAAGCTGCTAGTGAAGAGATGGCGTCAAATGATATTAGTAGCCGAATAAGCTTGAGCGGAGCTTTTAAATGTATTACAATATGAAGACGAAGTTGGAATTCAAGAGGGAAATTTTGGGCAAATATTCAGTTATAGGACGAGGGGTAAGGGATTGGAACAAATTATCAATGGAAATGTTCGGTGAATTTCCAAGTTCTTTGAAAACGTTTAAGAGCTAGGTAAACAAGTGATAAGGAATCTGTCACCTGGCTGACAGCTCTAAATGCAGATCATTGATGATTGATTGAGATACTCCTCTGGGGGTTACATCTGGAAACCGCGGGGAACAATCCACTGCCACAACATCTTAAAAGGCTTCTCTCGTGATGGGAGTTGAATGAGGTTCTCTGTAGGAATATAGTTTTTGTGGTGTTGGGCATGAACTATATAACAACGTAGTGTACCGCTCTGTCCACATGATGGAGTCTATCCAGTCCTGATATCATTTTTGTCATAGTACCGCTATAATAATGGCGTGTGGCCTCCGGATAGGCCTTGTGCAGGTCTTTCAAGTTGACGTCGTATAGGCGACTTGAGCGTCTGTAAAGGGGGGGGGGTTAACCCTATCTAAGATGAAATACAACGCTGAAGACGTCACAAACACCCAGCCCCGAGCCGTAAGAATTAACTAATCAATGTTAAAATCCCAGACTCGACAGGGAATCAAATCTGGGACCCGTTGGACCAAAGGTCAGCATGCTAAACCATGTAGCCATGGAGCCGGGCATAGTACCGCTAATATCACAACTGATCTTCTTCATAGAGGATAATGCCCGTCCTCATTCTACTCCGATCATAAGGCAGGCCTTATGGATTGTTCAGCGTGTTTCCCAGACGTATCCTTCCCTCATGGGTGAGTGTGGTAGAATACCAAGAGGGGAAATAGGGGCTCCCAGTGAGGGGGCGTGGGTTGACAACCACGGTTCCCATAGCTGAGTTTGGCATTACTTCCACACTTATTTATGTCAGATTCCTCTTTCTTTAACCCTGTCTGATTTCCTTTGGTGACACACACTTTCCGACCCCGATGGCATTATGATCGGTAGACCCGGTAGTCTTTAATTGTCCCGCTCTTCGTGGCCCTTCCCCTTCTTTTGCCGATACCTTCATTCTTCGAAGCATCGGACCTCTTCTTTTATCTCTTCTGATCACTGTTAATAGAGTATTGCTGCCCCCTTATACTTCCTATTAAAACAACAATCACCACCACCAAAGGACGCATCCCCAAAGAGTATATTTGAGTCATAAACCGGAGCTTTACATATCATGGCTAACCAACCCAATTTCCACTCAATGATAGAAGACGTTGAGCTCTTGTGATGACCTGTATTCGAGGTATATGTTGTACTTTACACGAGGAAGAATATGACTTACTACCAGTGGCGTGCACAGTTGTCTCGACAATCCGCCCGCACTACCGCAATTCAGCTTCTCCAGCGGGCTGGGTTTCCTTGCCGGCGCGATAGAGAGCTACCCCCAGCGAAATTTAAGGTCGCTTGGGTGACACGTGCACCTGGCGGTATTACGTATGGAGGCCTAGGGAGTCCTCCATTTTGACGCCCTTCGTGGCCCTTGTCTTCCTTTAGCTGATACCTTCATTTTTCGAAGTGTCGGACCCCTTCCATTTTTTCCCTCTGGATAGTGTTATATAGAGGATGGTTGCCCAGTTGTACTTCCTCTTAAAACAATAATCACCACCAACACTGACGCATGCACCTGAAGATTCCTTGAGGCGAAGCTGTTGCCCATCCCCTGACAGCAATTTACGGCGTCTTAGGTCAGGGGTTTTAGTTTTAATACTTGACACTCGAAATCTTCAGCGCCACACACTATAGACTGCAAGAAAAATATCTACATCTTAAGTGTATAACCACTTACACATCTTTGTTGCTAATAAAAATAGAGCCAGTATATGAAATCAATTGTAATATAGAATATAGTTTTGAGTTTCGGCATGCATACAGTTTCTTCTAACTAGCTGAGACTTTTATTTTAGTCATGTTGAAAGCAGCTGAATGACTGAAGCTCCTTCAACAACCAAAGTCATTCAGTGTGTTGAAGGAGGAAGAGGGAAGGGAGAATGTGTGAGATATAAACAATGTCAAATAGCTTGCAGAATTGCTTGTATCCGTGTAAACAATCGCTCTGTTTCCAGGAATTGATCCAACCACGAAACAATAACTCTTACTTGCTAAAAACATTCCATACACTACTTTTCAATGGTTCTTCAATAGAAGTATATTCCAGTCTGTCCAGAAAAATAATTTCTAGAGCTTACTCTTAGGTTTATGAAATGAAATTCAAATTTAAATTACCAAAATATGTCATTATAATGGATTTTGTTCAAAATATTCCTTAATATGCAATTATGTGCATAATAAAACCTGATTAATTTCGATTATCATGTTTGGAAACGTGTTGTAACCGTACAACAGGGTTACAGATTCCATTCAGTATTTATTATTATTATTATTATTATTATTATTATTATTATTATTATTATTATTATTATTAACCCGATTCATTAGATTTTATATTCTGTTTCTCATCACTTAGACTGTAATAATTAGGTATCACGTATATTATTGTATTTAATCATAGGTTAAGTGAAATTTGTTTGTAATTATTCTGTATTGTAGTAAGTGAGATTTGTTGGTTTCATATAGTCAGGCTGTGGCTTGTAACTCTGGGGTTTCATACAGTCAAGCTGTGGCTTGTAACTCTGGCTAGATGAGCTGGAATAGTATTTTGCAATCGAGGCTATGTTTAACTGAGAATGTTATGTGCAAGTAGATTTCCCGGTGACGCATGAAACTTAGTCATCTGCAATCCGCTTGGGCACGCTTAGACAACACTTGACTGATGACATCAGTGCGTGGGCACGTGATTGCGACCAAGTGTCAGTATTCGCCAGCTACTGTATGTTGAAGTGGAAGGGATGAACAGAGAGTAGGAAGATGAGTCGTCATCGCGAGGTTATAAAAGTCGATGCAATGGTGGTGAGAGATATTCAGATCATATCGTTCATATCATATCGTTCAGATCATATGTAACAGTCAGATGTATCAAATGGAAGAAGTGGTCTTAGAGTGATGGTCAGAGCTAAGAGTTGTGTTTTCAAGAGGTCTTGTAATAATCGAGGAGGTCTACAAGTGGTGGTTGTATCCAAGCAGAGACGGGTGCTATGCTGATAAAGAAACATCATCTTCTTATGAGGATGGACTTCACAAGATGTTTCAATAATATTTTCCAATTACTTATAATATATTGAGTGGACGTAATTACATTGGAGCTCTCTACACGCGTACATGGTATGTAGGCCAACTCCTTGTTATATAAGAAGATAACAGCAGACGGCTCCCGACTTCAGCTCACAGGTTTTCCCAAGAATTTCAAGTTCAACAGCGGTGTATGCAGACATCAGGTAATTAAAGCATCAGACATGTTATGCATTCATAACATGAAGAAGAATGTAATCAGCGGCGATATCACATCTTACTTCAAGTTCATGCCAATAGCTTTTTTTGTTTAGATTAAATTTTCCTTTTATTAGTACCGCAACTCTCACTAGATATTTTTTTTTGTTAAATTAAAAGACGTCAATGATTGTTCATTGTGACGTAAATTATAGTCATAAACTGTTTTATTTTAATTATAATAAGTGATTCCAGCTCCATGTACAATCCTCAATTGTGGAAATGCAACAGTAATTTAATATTGTCCTGATCCATATCCCTGTATATTGCCAGATATGTGAGTTTATCACCTCACGCCTTGAGATAATTGATATAAGAGGTATGCTCTACCGAATTTTGTTGTTTTTCTTAAAAAAGCAACTGGCGCTCAAACAAATGTTATTTATATTGTGTGGAAGATATGAAGGTATAAGAGTAGTGGTTGGAGTAGCCACAGTGTTGAAAATCCAAGACTACATGAAATAAAGGAAAAAAAAGTATGACTTGTAATAGGAATCCGACGCTAGAAATGACCCTCATTTTTGCTATTTGTTTTACGTAGTACCGACACAGACTGTAAGCCTTATTATGATGATGAGATAAGACGAGGCTAGGACTGTAAAAGAGGCAAAACGCTTCAAGTTTGTAGTTTTATGTGGCTGTTGGTAGCGCGATCATGTCAACGGGGCCTCCAGTACCACATGGAATTCGAACCTCAGGGACGTGGCTTTTATTTCTTAAACAACCATCTTGCATTGGCCGGATTCGACTTGTGAATGAATCACTCGTGACCATAATTAAGGTAGAGCCATAACATTTATCTGATATGAAAATGGGTAACCGCGGAAATTCTTTATCAGGTCTACCGACTGTGGGAATCGAACCCACTATTCCCAAACGCAAGATCACAGCTACCTGACTCAAATCGCACAGCCAGCTCGAGCGATCGTAATAATAGTGGCTCTAGAAAATAATGTTCTCATATCTGAATTCAACAGCGTCCAGCAATACGGGTGTTGCCTAACGCGATTATTCAACGATCACAAGAAGAACTCATAGAAAGTGTTGGTTGATATCTTTATTAATAATGGAGGGACTGTAATGATTTGGCATTATCTTCTACGCAGCGTGGATAAATCGCGTAAAGTAAACTTGATAAGGCTTTTTCCTTTAGGTATGGATATGTTCAGTGTCGTCAGTTTTTCTTTTCCTCCTAAATAAATACAGGTGTGGGAATGAAGTATCTTCTCCGTGTCCATATTTCAACCGGAGCGCTCTCCAATCTCCGATCGTGTCACCATAGTCACAAGGCCAAGTGGTGCGACCCGGTTGGCGGCTCCTGTTTGACTCCAACTGACACCAGCCTCAATCACGCATCCAAGTGCGTGGCATCATAGCGTACACTATGATAGACATTGTTGATGGTGGATTGAAGGTAACGCCACTCACACACATAAGGGCAAATCGAGAGTGTACAGCAGTATAAGAGAGGACATCCTTCCAGGGCCGAAAGAAACAAACAGTTTTACTATGATAAAGTGAAATGATCGTTTCCCTTCACATCTGTGACTTTTTTCGTATACACACAGGGTGTATCACTATTAATAACGCGTATTGAAACAGATAAAGTACACGATACAACAACACACCTCTTTGTTAAAGAAATTTTAATACCATGTCCAAGCTTTCGAATCAATTGGCTCTTAAAAGAGCCGTTGAGTGGATTACTTTGTACAGTTTACATATTTCCTGGGAGATCTTTAGAAGATAGGTCCAGCAGTCAATGTTGTTTCTTCCTTAGCACCACCCAGGGGTCACGTGTAGGGATTTTTAAGGTTTAACCTACGGACGTGAAGCAGCAGTATACCCCCACCCTGACATCTACCCACACTACTCCACAGGTCCCTATCACAACAGTTGTAACGTACCAGTGATCACCACTCATGACCTATTGACTCCTTCCTTCCCCCAACCCTGAACAATCTCCACATTAGTACCTACCTGCCGGAACAACCGAGTCTACTGTCGCCACACCACCTTCGTCATCTTCACCCGCAAAACAATCATTAAATAAAGTATTCAATATCTCCTCAATCGTTGGTTGTAGAAAATTGCATTTAGCTAAAATTTATCAACATCTATCCTCTAAGTAGTGATATAGATCAACTCACCCCCCGAGTGTTTTTTTCAAAGTTTTTGGTTAAAAATATATTTTACGTTAAAAACGTGTCAGAGGATATTTTAATGACGTTTAGAGTAAAAAATAGGTTGGGGTGAAAACAACCCACAATTTAAAACATTTAATAACTCCTGAAGTGATGGTCCTAGAAAACTGACTTGCAGATTAAAATGTATAAAAATTTATACTTTAAATGGTGATATAGATCAACTCACCTCAACTACTTCTTTTCTAAGTTATGATTTAAAGAGGACGTTTAACGTTAAAATGTATACGACGATAATTTAAATGACGTTTAGAATAAAAATCCGTTGAGGTGAAAGTATCTCTTAACTTAAAATTTCATAATCTCTTCCACCGGTTGTTGTAGAAAGCTTTTTGTGAGCTTGAAATGTTTTCCTTTACATTCAAGTAACGTTTCTGCTCTTTATCCGTATATTTAAACAATATAGGCTAAAGGTACTTAGAAAATAACTAATTTTATCTTAAGCATGCGTTTATAGGACTAACCCAAGGTCGATGCTTACGTGCTTTAGCTGATATAAAATAGTGATGACTAGAAAAATAGCTGGGAAATGGCGGATTAAGTAAAATGTTTTTAAAACTTAATCAAGTATTTATTGTTCAATTATTTACAAAATTTTGTAAACTATTACTACAATCGTTGTAATGTTATTGGTAGCTTACGGGTACCTGCCTGTGAAGCTCTCTGAAATTTAACAAAATAATTATTGTTTTACAAATTAAGTGTTGAACATATTTTACATTATACGTTTAGACAAGCTGTTGCTGTTCTTACCTTGATGAGATCGATGTGTCCAGTTTTCCTCGGAGTTGTCTTCAACTACAGTAAGGATAGGTGTAAGTTCACGCATACGCTGTCCACAGTTTATAATCTTTGGATAAGGTGCATCCCAGTAATCACTACCATTTTCACTTTGGTGGTCGTGATGACGTTCTCAGCGTTTGCATGTATTCATGTCGTACTGTGGAGCGGTAGCATATCCCAGAAAGTTTCTGGCTCATGAACAGGGTGCGTAGGAAAAAAGGCCTGGCGGTAAACACTGAATCAGATGCTTTGGCATCCGATGTAAGCCTCGATACTACTTAGTACCTTCTCATACAAGACAGAGGTAAATAATATATGGCGTATTAGTTTCACTGCTAGGCAAACAGGTTGCACATTTACAGGTTTGTTCGTGATCGGGACGATTGACGATAACCGTACAGTCATTCTGCTCCATAATATTTTCACACACTGATGATAATGGTGTAAACCTACCCTTATTTATAGTTTTGTAACGATATTCGATAGTGGACGGTAAGTAACATCAATCATGTGGATAATAAGACTATAAGCAGTAGTGTTAGAAGGAATATTTTCAGATGTTTAAAATTCCAAACGAATATCGACAACACCGACGTCTTAAAACACAATTTTGTTGTGAAACCCATCGTTTCGTTGTCGAATGGTCATGAAACGCGAACATCCGCAAAAAAACTGGATGTGGAAAAATTTGAACGAATGCAATATTCTCTTCAGTCACACGATCGTCCGATGCCATGGCTGGCCTTTTGTCCAAGGGATTTCGGGTTCGACTTCCCTGCCGGCTAGGCGGTTTTAACCTTTAACCGTTAATCCGATGGCTGGAAGCCTGGGTGTGTGTGTGCCATCATCAGCATTATAATTCGTCATACGTAGGGCCTCTTTATCACAGACGGGCAGGTCGCCTACAAGGCGACAACTCGAAAGACCTAAATCAAGCCTCTTCGGTGGCAACAGGCCATTATTATATTCATACCATCGATCGAAAGTAAAAAATTCGAACAGAAACCTGGATGAACTATTACAGGTACTCCTACCTAGTAAATTATGTATCTTATAAATAAAGTTGTAGGGGGTCCGCTGTCTGTAATTCCTTTTTTTTTTGCCAAATTTGCAAATATTTATCCATTTTAGGTCAACTCAAGACCGAATCGGTGGTTTTTAATTTTCGTGTCTGTTTGTCTGTTGCACCATCACGTCGAAACGGCTGGATAGATCTCAACCAAAGTTCATATTTAGAGTATACTCATCCCGAGGAAAGTTTCGATATGCATATCATTTTAAAATCTTTGAAAAGACGGGTTTTTATAGAAAAAATCAACGGTTTTCCTCCATTTTCTCTTATACTATTGATTTATTGTAAACTCTGTGGACCGTATGTGAAAGGCCTCTTCATTATAAACAACTTTCGTTATGTTCATAATTTACCTTACTCTTCAAATGACGGAGAAATTTACTATTTTCTGCCGATACCGTGCTCTACATTGAGTGACCGACAGACCGACAACGAATATATGGGTTACCATGGCAACGTCTCTGACTGCTTGCCAGCAGGGAAGTGGCGTATTGCCATTTTCCTCATCATTCCTTTAAATTCGTGGTTGTTTCTTCGGCAGAAAGCAAGAGAGTCGTCAATCGGCCATTCTGCGGGATATTGGCGGAATATCATTGGAGGTTATAACCGTCCTCGAATAGCTTAAGTAATAACACAACTATTCATCTTCCTATCTGATTACCTAAGAATCCCTGCGCCTAAATTTCTCTCCGATTACCGCTTTCTTATATCCATAACTCACACCGGCATAATTTATTGAGGAGCGCTTGATTTTCCAATACATTCACTTGGTATTTACATATTTGTCGTTATTCGGATGTCCTCAGTTATAATCCATTTTCTATTAATTTCAACTTACTAAACTGTATTATTTTCTTAATTACCACGTATGTATGCGAGTGCTAATCTCGAATGCTGGACACTCTTTTCTTAGAGGAAATATTCTAAGATATGCAAATGTATAACGTTTGGCCCAGGAAAATTCCGAAATATGAATGCAATTTTAACGACGGTGCAGACCTTTGTTTCGGGGTAATTGGTGGCTAATCAGTAAGTCGTATCACAAGTCAGAAAGCAAATGGCGTTTCATTTTGGAGAGATCTACAACTTTTGTCCTATGACTATTCGTCGTATTTCTATTCCCAATACGTTAAGTACAGCTGTATTTCTCGATTTCATGTTGATTTTGTACTTTTACACGTATATGTTATCATTTGGCACACTTATAGGAAAGGTAGAATCATGAGATTCGGCACGCACATTGACATGACCATTGGCCACTTATAGCCAAATTTTATGATTCTAGTTGTCACATGAGTATCAAAAATATAAAGTAGTATGTGGAAACTGTACAAAATTTCACCCCATTCAATGACTCTAACTCAATCTAACCCATAAATATAGGAGATACGAGAAGATGTCATAGGACCAAATGGGCGTCTGATGGCGAAGTCCGTTTGTAGATACGTCGTAGAGTTTCAAAGCAGTAACTATCGAAATAAAGGTCTGCACTTCTAGAGTGTGTGTGTACATTGACAATTTTGGCGAAATATCCGTACAGTTATCCGTTTCAGGTGTAATAATGACCATCTGCACATATTCAGTTTTGGTGTCTGTTTGTTTCTTTGTCTGTCTGTCTGTTTGTCTATAACATGGAAACTACTGGATATATTTCCACCAAACTTGATATTTAGAATCCACCTGTCCTTTGGTAGGTTTTAGGGCAAGTATTGTTTCTAAATACCTGAACTAACTGGGGGATTATACGAAACCGAAACCGTAATTTTGCATTCCGACAAAATATACACAACCAAACTTAATGTAAATTTACCTGCCTTAATGGAAATTAATTTCTAAGCCTTTTTCCTCATGTGCATCATTCCAATACGTGGATTAATAAGGGAGATATCATTAACGGACCGTTTTCCGGTACAAGTCCCACCGGACTTAACTCAAGAGCGGGATGCATGTAAAGCGTATTTTTTACAACTTGAAAACTACTGAAGATATTTGAGTCAAACTTTACATAAACATCCACCTGTCCAACGTAAAGTGTTAATCGTCAATAACATTTCATGTTCCCGGAATGGACTGGCGGGTTATAGGGAACGAAATGGTGATTTTACTCTTACACAATATATCCAGTACAAGACCAACCTGAATGGAAATCGACCAAACGTGATGGAATTCCATCTCTAAAAGTTTTTTTTCATGTGCATTTTTTTCGACAGGAGGATTAATAAGGGAGATATCATAAACGGTCCGTTTTTCAGGTCAAGTCCAGCGGATATAGCCTAAAAGGTGTTGTACGTGGAGCAGGTTCCTTATCTATCTATGTAAATAAAATCGTAACGACTGTGTGCCTGTACATTGAATATTTTGGCGAAATTTTCGTACAGCTACACGTTTAAGGGGTAATAGTGACCATCTGCATATTTTTTGGTTTAGTTTCTTGAAAGTCCTAAATTTTACACTCCTCACCGAAAACCCAGATTGCAACATAATCTGCCAGTCGAAGAAGGATATTGAAATTTAGCAAAATTATACGTTTTAGCCTGTAACGGACGGAAAACTTCCAAGATCTTTAAATTTTCCCTCTTTATCCCGAAGAATATCGAAATATGGAGGCAATTTTAATGATGGTGCAGACCTTCGGGAAGTATTATCACATAACGGATGGCACAATCCCCGTTCAATTTGGAATGATCTACATCCTTGGTCTTATGACTTTTTGTCGTATTTCTATCCCTTTTACGTTTGATTTTTCTCTATTTCTCGATGTTAAGTAACTTTGGACTTTTCACATACGTAATTCATACCTTCCATCACTTATAGGAAAGATAGAATCATCAAACTCTACACGAAAATTGGTCCACCCATATGTGAGCCAAATGTTATGTATGTAGCTGTCACTTAATTATCCGAAAAGCAATGCAATGTGAGATAATCTTACACAAATTTTACCCTATCGCACGTTTCTAACTCAATCTGACCCATTAATAGATGAGATATCATAAGACCAGCAATTTAGGCCGTTAAATCCGGCGTCTTATGGTACAATCCTTTCTCGATATGATGTACCGTTTAGCAGCAGTTAATCTGTAAATGAAGGTCTGCAATATTGTAAATAGGACATACTTTCGTATGTCGAACTATATATATTCACTGATGTCAATTTTGTAGCGATCGAGAAAGGGTGTGTGTGCTATTGTAATCAGTACTCCCCACACTGACTTTGACTGGCAGTAGGAATGGGGTCCTTCTCCAATTCCTGTGTAACTGGCATTAATAAGGCAGGCCTACCATTGTAATGAATAATTCACTTCTCTTGCAGAAGGTAAGGGAGTATGCAGTTTTGTTCAAAACTCCCCTTACCCAATTGTGTTTGGCTGTAGGCAAGCTTTCCTGCAGTTATAAACAGATGTACCCATCTAAAATGTGATTGGCATTAGGCATACTAGCCTGCTATTTTGATGAAAACTCACCAACTTGGTGTGACTGGCAGTAAGCTGGCTGGCAGTTGGAAAAGGGGCCTGTTATTATAACGATAACTGCACAACTCAATCTTGACTGGTTGTACGGAAGTTTCCTGCCATTATAATAAAAACTCCTCAATTTGTAATATGTCTGGAAGTAGGAAATGGGGGCTGCCATTGTAACGGAAACTCCCCAAATCGATTGTGACCGCGCAGTAGGCAATGGGGCCTGCAATTATTATGTAAACTTCCCAACTCGATTGTGAATGGCAGTAGGCAAGTAAGCCTGTCGTTATCATCACAAATCCATAACAAGCACTTTACATTGGAAACAACGTATGGGGACCTCTCCATGCTGTTTCTCGGATAACGCTAAGATACATGCTATTTTAAAACAATCTTATTTACTGCATGTACAGTATTTACTTCAATATTCATATACCATGCAGAATACCGTAGCGAAGCACGGGTACATTTGCTAGTATAAAATAATATTATGAAACATTCCTCAGTTAAATATTCATGAATACTTCGTTTTAGAGGATCGGTCCTTATTCTCATTTAAGCTGGCCTAATCTCATTTATACCCGCATTCTTCCTATACCAGATATATTAACTGAATCCTTCAATCAAGAAAGGAACTAAGTCAATATTCGGCTCCTAATACTTTTCACCTAAGGTACCCCATGTAGCCAACGCTGATCGCTCGGTATACAATTACGTCATCCTGACCGTACCATCCAATAATAATTTAGTGTGGCCCTTGCTGACCTGGTGCGACCCTTGTAAGGCAGATACTTCAACGATAACAGGCACCGTTCAGAGTACATGGGAACTTGCGTATTATTGTGATGGTATTGTATGAGATGCATTAACGTTGTTCCCGGCCGGAATCGAACCTTGTACCTACTGAATCGGTGGCCACTTGGCTGACCATTCAGTCAAGACGGTGTACACAGTATCAAGTGGAACACCAAGAAGTAGAACTCGTGTAAGAAATATTAAATTTGCTCCGTCTTCGTTCAAAGAATACAGACACGGTGAAAAAGTCAGAAGTTCTTGAAGTTCCCCTTTCATGAGCAGCACTGTGGAACGTGTGAAACATATCCTCGTTGTCAGGACAAAACATCGCATGTGATAACAATTTTTGGAGATATACAGGGTGTTAGGTGTATACGTGCAGATATTTCTTGTAACAATCGAGAATGATGTGTAGAACCAATATATATCAATTTTTTAATAATCGTCGGAAGTTACTTTCGTGAGCAGAGGGATATGATGTTTTTAGAGTAGTTAATACACCTCTCTGTTGTGAAAGGATAGCTTTGCTCTGTTTATGTATATGGGTAGCCTGTCCACAATAACAGCTGAAGGCTGGTGCTACTGGATCATGACAAGTTACGTACCACTCTTGTTAAACCGGTTTTGTTCATGTGTTTGGGCAGCCTGTCCAAGATAACAGCTGAAGGCTGGTGCTACTTGTTCATGACAAGTTACGCACGATTCTTGTCAAACCGGTTTTGTTTACGAGTATGTGCATCCTGTCCAAGATAACAGCTGAAGGCTGGTGCTACTGGTTCATAATATGTCACATAACATTCTTCCCAAAACATTTTGTTTATTTACGATCAGCCTGTCCACGGTAAATTTTTAGCATTTTGTTTCCATTTCAAGATCTTCAGGAAGCCTCCGTGGCTCAGGCGGCAACGCGTCGGCCTCTCTCCGCTGGATACCGCGGTTCAAATCCCGGTCACTCCATGTGAGATTTGTGCTGGACAAAGCGGAGGCGGTACAGCTTCCTCCGGGTACTCCGGTTTTCCCTGTCATCTTTCATTTCAGCAACACTCTTCATTAACATTTAATTTCATCTGTCGGTCATTAATGAAATTAAATGGCGTACGACGTTCAGTGGCGGGAGTGCCCAAGGACAATTTCGAATCGCCGGGTGCAGGTCATTGCCCCAGAGGAGTGCGACAGGCTTCGGCAGCCGGCACATTTCCTATCCTCGCAGCTAGATGTGGCTTCAATCATTCCATTTCTGACCAGGTCGAATGTCTGGAAAGAGGCTGTGGATTTCCATTTTCAAGATCTTCAGACTCCCTTGGTCATCGATCTCGGTTAATGGAGATGTATCGAATAGCCGGTGTTAATGTGGGCTCTGTTGCTGTTAGGTCCTTTAGGGGATTGGGATATTTGTGGTTATCAGTCCCATGCTCTAGTGAGTGTGAAAATGGCCTGATCATCTGTGTCGGTACGGGGTCTGTAAGATTGTGTGGTATTATAATTATTCGAGAGTGGAGTTAGGATAAGTACTCCAGGACATGAATATGCTACTATCCCGCTTTGTATTGCATAAATGGAGAATGAACAAGGCAAAATCATGCTGGCGTATACGTAAAGAACTTTCGTTGCGCCAAAAAAAAAATATTTGAGATAGGATATAAAAATAGGTAGTATTGAAAGTGAACTATTAAAGCACATCGAACGTTTTGTTTCAACCGGATAATGTACACGTTATTAAACTACATAAATTAACGTACCTACAGTTCATCCTTCCTAACGAAAAGATCATGTATAATGGTAGAATAAAAAATCATTAACTGATTGCTGCTTTTGCAGGGCTTATTTACCGCATCAAAATTCAAGTTTAGGGGCTGAGTGACTCAGACGGTTCAAGCATTGGCATCCTGGCCCTTACTTGGCAGGCTTAATCCTAGCTCAGTCTGGCGGTATTTTAACCTTCTCAAATACGTCAGATAAGGATGTAAGGGAGAGAGCATATTTGTCTCTGGTGAGACCCCAACTAGAGTATGGTTCCAGTGTATGGGACCTTTATCAGGATAACTTGATTCAGGAACTGGAAAATATCGAAAGAAAAGCAGCTCGATTTGTTCTGGGCGATTTCCGACAAAAGAGTAGCGTTACAAAAATGTTACAAAGTTTGGGCTGGGAAGACTTGGGAGAAAGGAGACGAGCTGCTCGACTAAGTGGTATGTTCCGAGCTGTCAGTGGAGAGATGCTATTTGCTTTACGTCGCACCGACACAGATATGCCTTATGGCGACGATGGGAAAGGAAAGGCGCAGGAAGTGGAAGGAAGCGGCCGTGGCCTTAATTAAGGTACAGCTCCGGCATTTGCCTGGTGTGAAAATGGGAAACCATGGAAAATCATCTTCAGGGCTGCCGACAGTGGGGCTCGAACCCACTATCTCCCGATTACTGGATACTGGCCGCACTTAAGCGACTGCAGCTAACGAGCTCGGTAGTGGAGAGATGGCTTGGGAGGACAGCAGTAGACGAATAAGTTTGGATGGTGTCTTTAAAAGTAGGAAAGATCACAATATGATGATAAAGTTGGAATTCAAGAGGACAAATTAGGGCAAATATTCGTTTATAGGAAGGGGAGTTAGGGATTGGAATAACTTAGCAAGGGAGATGTTCAAAAAATTTCCAATTTACTTGCAATCATTTAAGAAAAAGCTAGGAAAACAACAGATAGGGAATCTACCACCAGGGCGACTGCCATAAATACAGATCAGTAGTGATTGAGTGATTCCTATCAATAGACTTACTGGCACGTTGAAGAATACATGTGGGGCAAGATTCCGGCACCTCGGAGTCTCCGAGAACCGTAAAAAGTAGTGGGACGTAAGCAAATATCGTTATTATTATTATTATTATTATTATTATTATTATTATTATTATTATTATTATTATTATTATTATTATTATTAAAATAAAAGGTATCCGTCACACTCAAACTTTGTAGCTCTTAATTTGTCACAATACATGAAAAAGAAAATAGTGAACTGTCAAGAACTCCGAATTTTTATCCGAATTGTTAATCATAACTCTACCGGGCGAGTTGGCCGTGAGGTTAGCAGCGCGTAGCTGTGAGCTCGCACCCGGGAGATAGTGGGTTCGAACCCCACTATCGGCAGCCCTGAAGATGGTTTTCCGTGGTTTCCCATTTTCACACCAGGCAAATGCTGGCCACGCCCACTTCCTTCCCCTTCCTAGGCATTTTCTATCCCGTCGTCGCCATAAGACCTATTTGTCTCGGTGCAACGTAAAACAAATAGCGAAAAAAAAAATAACTCTGAACACGGCTCCGAAATTACTAGAACATGTACCTCAAAGTCACCATTCCGTTCCCTTATAGGAGGTGCTCGAAATGTCGTCCGTTAACTGGACGACAGACGTCCATGTGGTGACAGCATAAATCCCTCACCCACCTCCATGTCAGCTCTCACAGTTACGATGGCATCCCCAATACGTCGTCTTACAGTCAATTCATTGGCATTTCCACTTGGTACACCAAGTCTTTGAGGTGCGCCAAGAAATAAAAAATCTAGTGGATCGAACTCGGGTGATCTCGGTTGGCAGCTGACGAGACTATACCGACAAACCCACCGATTGGGGAAACGGCGTTCTAGTGATCGACGAGCGTACCTACTGAGGTGAGGAGGTACCCCGTCGTGCATGAGCGACATCCGCTTTCGTATCTGTAGTGGAACGTCGTCCAGAGGCTCTGGCAGAGACAACTGCATAAATTGGAGATAACTAGAGCCAGTCAGTTGCGCAGGCAGCTCCAATGGTCCAAGAAGCAGATCTCCCGAATTTACAGCCTTAATATTTTTAGAAAACCTATGCTGGAAATAACCTTGGTGAATGGCATGAGGGTCTTCTTGCGCTCATGTAGGGGCATTGTGTAAAATAATTATACCCCACCCCACTGGTAAAGGATGCCTCATCTGTAACCAACTCACTGTGCGGAACGTCTGCATTACGTTCACATTGTTACAAGAATCAGGTACAGAATTCAGCTCTTGGTAGGTAATCCGCTTCTTGGAGATACTAATTTTATTTTTTTTATTTTTTTACAATTGCCTATCCCATCGTCTTACTGCGACGATGGGATAGGAAAGGAATGCGAAAGAAGCAACCTTGGCCTTAATTAAGATAGAGCCCCACTATTTGTCTGATGTGAAAATGGTAAACCACGGAAAACCATGTTCAGGGCTGCCGGCAGGGGGGTTCGAATCCCCTGTTTCCCGAATGCAAGCTGATAACTACGTGACCCAAAACATGCGGCTACTTGCCCAGTGAGATGCTGAACTTCGTGGTAGTGCTGTGGGTACAACAGCTGTTCACGGAATGTACGATGAGCAGTCTAGTTAGATGTAACTACTTGTCTTGCCAAGCTCCTTTGGCTATAGTCGGTCCCGCTTGGACAAGTTTTCTTTTTAATCCTTCTTCCCGCCGAAGATCCAAGGGATCGCGTTGCAATCCACAGCACTCGATCTGAGAATGAAGCGAGCCTGATTCTCGGAGCCTTCGGTACACATCGGCGAACGTTCGACTATTGGAAATACGGCAGTTTGGAAATCTTCGTCTGTACAGCTTCCTCGCCGCATGTGCAGTTTCTCCAGCTGTCTGTAAACGAGGTGAATATCAGCTAATTCGGCACATGTACATGTTTCCGTTATGTAATCAATTGGCTGCAGTGATGTTAACCCAAGACTGCGGGACAGGCAGCAACAACTTGCGAACAGTGACAGTGGGGCAGGTAGCGTGGAGCCTACATCTAGTGTCGCATTCACTTGTTTACTCACTACTGCTGAATATAACGTCACTCGGATTGCTTACATAAGAGCTGCGTAAAATCATTTCCTCATCTGATTGGTATACGTAGATTTAACAATGTCTTCACATTCAAACGTATTAGGTTCGATACGGCTCAGCCCGGTGATATTTGAAGGTGCTCAAGTACGTCAGCCTCGCATCAGTAGATTTGTTGCAACTTGCTTTACATCGCGCCGACGCAGATAGGTCTTATGGCGACGATGGGACAGGGATGGGCTAGGAAAGGGAAGGAAGCGGTCGTGGCCTTAATTAAGGTACAGCCCCAGCATTTGCCTGGTGTGAAAATGGGAAACCACGGAAAACCATCTTCAGGGCTGCCGACAGTGGGGTTCGAACCCACTATCTCGCGAATGGTGGATACTGGCCGCACTTAAGCGACTGCAGTTATCGAGATCGGTATCAGTAGATTTAGTAGGAGCCTTCCAACTCCTAGGCCTTTCCTATCCCATCGTCGCATTAAGACCTATCTGTGTCGGTGCGACGTAAAGTCCCTAGCAAAAAAAAAATTTAGTAGCATGTAAAAGACGTCATGTGAGGCAATATTCTGGCACCTCGGTGTCTCCCAAAATCGTAAAAGTAGTTAGTGGGACGCAAAACCTATTATTATTATTATTATTATTATTATTATTATTATTATTATTATTATTATTATTATTATTATTATTATTATTATTATAGTTGCTTTACGTCGCACCGACACAGATAGGTCTTATGGCGACGATAGGATAGGAAAGGGCTAGGAGTGGGAAGGAAGCGGCCGTGGCCTTAATTAAGGTAGAGCGCCAGCATTTGCCTGGTGTGACAATGGGAAACCATGGAAAACCATTTTCAGGGCTGCCGACTGTGGGGTTCGAAACTACTATCTCTCGAATACTGGATACTGGCCGCATTTATGCGACTGCAGCTATCGAGCTCGGTATTTATTATTATTATTATTATTATTATTATTATTATTATTATTATTATTATTATTATTATTACGAAAGCTAGACCGGTTTACGAGTACAGCACGGCCCGCACGTGGGCCATCACCCCTCTTCCCCAGCGACAAGGGGAGGAGTACACCAACATACGTTTGCCTGCGATAGCAAACAGGTTCAACAACTCCCTTACTCTGCAACTGTAGTTGAGCACGTGACTCAACGACACGAGGACAGTATGACATAACCAGCGTTTCCTACTACGGCAATTCAAAACACATTAGCTCCTAAAATATTTGGCTCATTTATAGGGAAACTAATAGGACAAGGTAAAATGTGCATAGTATGTGTTGTGAGATGTACTTTTCTCTACCGACTAGCGAAATATCTGTACGTATACACCTAACACCCTGTATATATATATATTTGCTATTTGCTTTACGTCGTACCCACACAGATAGGTCTTATGGCGACGACGGGATAGGAAAGGCCTAGGAAGTGGAAGGAAGAGGCCGTGGCCTTAATTAACGTACAGCCCCGGCATTTGTCTGGTGAGAAAATGGGAAACCACGGAAAACCATCTTCAGTTCTGCTGACAGTGGGGCTCGAATCCACTATCTTCCGATTACTGCATACTGGCCGCACTTAAGCGACTGCAGCTATCGAGCTCGGTAGAGATATACTGACCCGCAGCTAATATCCCCCTGTGGGTGGGGGCAGTAGAATAACACCCACGG
The DNA here is from genome assembly GCF_040414725.1 of Anabrus simplex. Classification (NCBI taxonomy): domain Eukaryota; kingdom Metazoa; phylum Arthropoda; class Insecta; order Orthoptera; family Tettigoniidae; genus Anabrus; species Anabrus simplex. Next base: position 217,835,272 of record NC_090267.1, on the reverse strand, counting down.
TATTCCCTGCCTGTCGTAAGAGGCGACAAAAAGGGGCTCCAGGGGCTCTGAACTTTGGAGTGTGTGCTGGCGACCACATGGTCCTTAGACGAGTTCTGTCATTGCTTCCACTTACTTGTGCCAGGCTCCTCACTTTCATCCATCCTATCCGACCTCTCTTGGTCAACTCTTGTTCTTTTCCGACCCTGACGCTATTAGGTTTCCGAGGGATAGGGAGTCTTTCATTTTCAGGCTCTTCGTGGCCCTTGCCTTCCTTTGGCCGATATCTTCATTTTTCGAAGTGTCGGATCCCTTCCATTTTTTCTCTCTGATTAGTGTTATATAGAGGATGGTTGCCTAGTTTACTTCCTCTTAAAACAATAATCACCACCACCACCACCACCACCACCACCACCACCGCAGCACATACATTATGTAGAGCGAGAATGCCTTCACACGATATTGCACCTTAGATGGCAGAACCTTACCGGCCAAAGTTCTAAGCTAAAATATAATATTTCACATAGGAGGTTTTATCTCGGCAGCAACGATATTCAGTATTTCACGTTGGGAAGGGTAATTTCCGCAGATTCTCCAGAATATCAAGAGGATTTGTGCAAGGGTCTCACTTTAATCTATCCTATCCGATATCCCCTGGTCAACTGTCGTTCTTTTACGACTCCAATGCTATTAGATCATTCGAGGCCAAGGGAGATTTTAATTTTTTATGCTATTTGTGTTCATTCCCCTTCATTTGCCGATAAGTTCATTCTTCGAAGTGTCTGTCCTCTTCTGCTTACCCTTTGATTAGCATTAATTGATGATGGTTGCCAAGTTGTACTTCCTCTTAAAACAATGATCACCTCAACCACAACCAATATCCAGAGGGTAGTGTCCTTACAAAATCAGAGATTGAAGAATTTTGGGAATAAGGTCTTATGACGACTACGGTTTGCGACTGGATAGAAACCAACCGTAGCTTTAATTGATGAACAGCCCCAACTTTATATCACAAGCAACGAACTCTTGTTAGGTTAACAATAATGAATACGAGAACTATCACCAATTTTATATTGTACCGGGATGTACAATTATTTTAATAGTCTTATATATAACTTTCTCTTTTACATGCTGATTTAACGTAATTTGATACTCGCTTTTGAATTTCTGATCCTTTAAATAAACTGTAAAATGTGTCTCTTCATTGCAATTTATTTAATATCGCGTAAGATACTACGATTTCTTACTATATGTGCATATATCTCGAGTTGGAATAGTTCTTATGATAGATTTCTTCACATCCCTCAAAGTTCCTTTCCTAGTGGTTTTACGTTGCACCGACACAGGTAGGTCTTACGGCGACGATGGGATAGGAAAGGCCTAGAAGTTGGAAGGAAGCGTCCGTGGCCTTAATTAAGGTACAGATCCAGCAGTTGCCTGGTGTGAAAATGGCGAGTCACGGAAAACCATCTTCAGGGCTGCCAACAGTGGCATTCGAATCCACTATCTCCCGGACGCAAGCTAACAGCCGTGCGTCTCTAACTGCACAGCCAACTCGCCCGGTCCGCAAAGTTTTAACCAATAGTAAAATGTATAACTTCTTTTTTTTTTTGCAAGGGGCTTTCCGTCGCACCGACACAGATAGGTCTAATGGCTAGTCCACACCAAAGTTAATAAACAATGTTAACGAAACAAAGTTAATAAACAATGTTAACGAAAACATTTCTCAAGATGTTAATAAACTTTTGTTAACAAACTTCTTTAAGATTGTGTCCACACCAAGATATCTGTTTGTGAGGTTACAATGGATAGGGTCAGGAAGAAGAAAATACTTATAGCTGCATCTTTCATTATTTTAATGAGTGCAATTAGAGAAAGCGCAGACGCAAAGTGTGGCAAAGAAAAATATTGGAAAAGCGTTCAGAATTAAGTTTGGAGAGGACACTTATGTCAGAACTTTTAATTCATGATGCAGCAGCCTTTCAGAATTTTCTGAGAATATCCCCACACGACTTTCAGTACTTGTTCACAGTAATTGGGCCTGAAATTGCAAGAAGTGATACAAATTATCGGAATGCCATCTCCATTAATGATAGGCTTGGTATAACTTTAAGATTCCTAGCAACTGGTGACTCCTACACTTTCATGTCGTTGGTTTTCGTGTTCTAATTACGTCTTTGCGCATGTGCGAACCGAAATGTTAACGAAAACACGAAATGTTAATGAAGAGTTTCATTCACAAAAGTTAAAGAAATTGTGTTTATCAACATGCTCGAAAAGTTAATGAACAGGCTATTTTGTTTATTAACAGACAGAAATGTTCATTAACATTGTTCATTAACAATGTTAACGAAAATATCTTGGTGTGGACGTACCTTTGTGGCGACGATGGGATAGAAAAGGCCTAGGAGTTGGAAGGAAGCGGCCGTGGCCTCAATTAAGGTACAGCCCCAGCATTTGCCTGGTGTGAAAATGGGAAACCACGGAAAACCGTTTTCAGGGCTGCCGATAGTGGGATTCGATCCTACTATCTCTCGGATGCAAGCTCACAGCCGCGCGCCTCTACGCGCACGGCCAACTCGCCCGGTAATGTATAACTTATTCCGGAATATATTCCTGTTACTTCACTTTTATATCCATCACTGATCTCGTAATACCAAACACTGAAAATTGCTCTTCGAAGCATCATGAAATAAAGAAAGTATTTTGCTCTTCTGAAGAGTAGTAAAATTCTGATCTGGTTCCTTTGTCGACAGCACAATTATATTAATTGTACAATTATATTTATGAAATAGTACTATTATTATTAATACACAATGAACTATTTTTTTTCTCCACAGTTTGCATAATGTACCGGATGCTCTGCTTGTGCAATCCCAAACTGGTGCTCATAGCACACTTCATCTTTTGCCTGCCTATTCTGCCCGTTATGGCTTTTTGTTACTTGAAGGGTCTACAGTTCTCGAAAGACAATCCCATGAAAACAATATATATCAATTATTCTGGTCACAGTAACATAGGGATACTTGCAGTTCTACTCTTTGTCATACAGGTAGGTTTATTTTCTATTTATGATTGGTAACATATTTTAAAACGGCTGTTAAGAAAATCCTGTATTATATGAACCCACCGCCATGGAGAGTATTGTGAACTTGGATAGCTTGTTTAAGAAGACTTTGATGAATGAATGAATGAATGAATGAATGCAGAAGTATTCATTTATATTTGCTAATGTATGCAGTTGTTTATAATACAATATACGCTACAAAAATAATGAAAAGGTTATGTACACCCCCCCCCCCACACACACATACATGTCTGAGAACGCTTTATTGCAGATAAATCGTACGTTTGTTACCTGCAGCTTCATTATCACGCGAGTGAGATCTCTGTTAACTGAAAATCCCGAAAACGTTGCGATGTGTCACATCTTCCGCGACTGTTGGCGGAAAGTTCACACTTGTTGGACTGTGTGTGGATACACTACTAAAAAAATGTTTTCATTCCTTTCTTGAAGGGGGAAGTGGGCCTCTTAGATGGTAATGCCGTCTCTCAGGGTGGGAGATTTGTCACGGTAAAGGAGATGTACGGAGAAGGTGAGGTGATTTGCAGCCGTGTCCTATACTAGGCACTGTCCCGGCATTCGCCTTAGTGCAGGAGAATGGAAAACCACGGAATACCATTCTCAGGACATCCGACGGTGGGGACCAGCTGTGGGGTCCAATCCTTTCCCGCCTCCCGAATAGAGAGGTGTAGAGCCGTGGCCACCCCTCCACTGCTCGGTTGGCCGGTCAGAGTGCAGAGCTGTTGGAACACGGACCAGCCGTGGCCACTTGTGGGCTGAGCCCACTCTGCATCTAACGACCGTGTATGGAGACCAAGCAGCATGTCCCCGTAATGTTCCAGTAGTTAAAGCCTAAAGCATCACTTTTAAATTACATACATCTCCTGATAAATTAAGTGAAAGGTAGGGCAGCCTACAATTTAAATGAAATGTCGTATGGCTTTTAGTGCCGGGATATCCCAGGACGGGTTCGGCTCGCCAGATGCAGATCTTTCTAGTTGACGCCCGTGGGCGACCTACGCTTCGTGATGAGGATGAAATGATGATGAAGACAACACATACACCCAGCCCCCAGGCCATTGGAATGAACCAATTAAGGTTAAAATCCCCGGCTCGGCCGGGAATCGAATCCGGGACCCTCTGAACCGAAGACCAGTACGCTGACCGTTCAGCCAACGAGTCAGACCAGCTTACCATTGATCTGTCGTCACATTAACACGCCCAATGGTGCGTGAGATCTCACTTGTTTTGAAATACCAAGCTATCTTCGAGTGGATGCGACAATTATTCACTCGTTCTTGTGCCAGTACACTTACTGGAAGATACAATTCTGAACCTCGAAGTGTACAGAATTCATTGTATCGGATATCACGGACTCGAACTATCAATGCTACGTCGACGTATCGGGATAATAGTGGATACAGTGCAGGTCGGGTGGTTGTGAATGGTAAGCAAGACAGTGTGTCACAGACGAAGAAAAGTATAGAACGAGCTGGTACGAGTTGGTATTAACCGTATAATGTGGATATATAATATGTATAATGTTTCATTAGTTTAAAATCAGCATGCTCGTGCAGAACAATGTATGACAGGGTGCATGATTTTGTGCATTATGATATACGTATGTGAATGTCAAAATACGGTCCGTTCATACCTAGCTGGAGCCTTCAAGGGGCTCTACCGTGCTGTAATTTAAAATGCCTGGTTAAACTAACCAGTTTTCTTCATCAGGTGCCATGAATAAAGATTAGAATTTTTGAATTCTACAACGTCGAGGAACTACGTGGGAACATCAAGATTGTGGTCCCATGGCCACGATACTATGGAATGGTAGAATGGAAAATCGTGGGACCACAATTTAGTCTGCAATGACCAACTACAATAAATGAAAATGCAGTCCGATTTAACTTGATGGACTGAAGGCGACAACAAGATAAGTCAATGAGAATTTGACTTTGTTAAAAATATTATCTGGAAGTGATTAGGGAACGTAATTTAATTTATTTAACTTTTTTTTTGCTATTTGTTTTACGTCGCACCAATACAAATAGGTCTTATGGCGACGATGGGATAGGAAAGGCCTAGGCATGGGAAGGAAACGGCCGTGGCCTTAATTAAGGTACAGCCCCAGTATTTGCCTGGTGTGAAAATGGGAAACCACGGGAAACCATCTTCAGGTCTGTCGACAGTGGGGTTCGAACCCACTATCTCCCGGATGCTAGCTCACAGCTGCGCTCTCCTAACCGCACGACCAACTCGCCCGGTCATTGAACATTAATTGGTTGTGTAATAACTGTAGATTCCACTGAGTTTAAAGGCAAAGTACCGAGCTCGATATCTGCAGTCGCTCAAGTGTGACCAGTATCCAATATTCGGGAGATCGTGGGTTTGAACCCCATTGTAGGCAGCCCTGAATATGGTTTTACGTGGTATCTAACTTTACACCAGGCAAATGCTGGGGCTGTACCTTAAAGAAGTCTACGACCACGGCCAATTCCTACCCAGTCCTAGCCTCTTCCTGCACCGTAAGACCTATCTGTATCGGTGCGATGTAAAGCAACTTGTAAAACATGTATTATAAGAATGAGTAAACGTATCATTTAAGTGATTTCGCTTGACGTTTTTTAGTTAGCTCGTGTATTTGAGAATGTGGTAGTGAATGTAGTTGAGGTACCTAGTATCAAACATGGACAAAAGCCATTTTGTTAATATTTCAGTAGAGCCACATTTTTGTTTCTCTATGTTAACCTCCTCTTACGAGTGTGAAACTTTTTGTGTGCCATATTGCCAGCCCTATGAACAAGAAAACCATTGTCGACACTTAAGAATTTCATTTTAAGGCAATGTAAAACACGTTCAAATATGACGATGTCCATTTTTGAAACTAAGATTGACTTTTGTCCGATTTTGATACAAACATCCATGTAATTGTCCACTTTTGAAACAAGCTATCCTAATATTTAGAAACAAACTTGCGGGATGGCATGGTAGTAAACTTCTGTTTTAAAAGAAATGTAATGAAAATATGAAAGAAATACGTTTAATCTTATACTTTGTTAACAACTAACATGATATTCATCTGAACTTATTGTGGTCGTCATCTTCTTCAGATCTTTCTCAATGAGTCCAAAAGTCCTATCTGACGGCAAATATGAGTTTCCAATAATTGGAAATATCAGTTCTCATTTCTTTGCCTCATTCTCTAGCTAATTACAAACAGACATATTGTCAGGGCGCAGCTTGCTTTCAGATGTGCCTGTTACAACGGACAGTTTGTAACAGTAAAGTTGTCTGGAATAATAAGCCGAATGATCACTTAATTTTGGCAAAGCAAGGTTCTTTTGGCAATCACAGGACATTAAAACACAGTCCTCTTCTTTTTTTCTTCAGTTGTCGATAAAAATTCTCTCCTTGTTTTTTGTGGATAGTTCTCTTCAAAATTAAGGTTGTTCTTTCCTCTTCATTCTTTTCAAACTTAATACATTGCTCTAGTTCCAAGCATGGAGTGCACTCATCCGTGCATGGAGAAGAAAACCCGAAATTTAAGCTGGGATTAAAAATATGCCTAAAGTAAGCTCCCTTTACTTGCAATTCCACTTATGGTGGACACTCCGAAACATTGCCTTCCATATTAAACGAAAATATTTTACCAAATACTTATGTTATAGGTAAAACACTGAAAAAACATGAGCACTAAACTTCCAAGCACGCACCGACAAGAGAATGTAAACAAATGGTCGCCATGCCAGTTTGATGTCACTTGTAGCAATCTGATTGGCTGAAACGGTCATGTCCGTTTTTGATAGAAACTCTGTTTGGAGGTGTCCGATTATGAAAGAAACTGCATATTTCTTTGTTAAAAATAAAGTACAAATATTCGTTTATGAAAGACATGGGCCACTAATTCAGAGAGAGCATTAAAAATGCTATACTTTTATATTCTTAACTCAATTTTGATATGGGTGGCGCATGTCCGTGTTTGATATTAGGCACCTCAGTTTATTTATTCATTGGCATTTTTAGCTTTTGCCGTCATTAACCAAATAACATCCAATAAGCTGAGTAGTTGGAAAATAGAACTGGGCATCACGGTAATGAATAACATTTTTGTGTCGACTGTGGCTGCAATGTTTGAATGTGAATTTAACAGGGTCTTCGCCTCGACTTTAAACTGATGGAATTATTGTGATAAATATCTCTGAGCTATTTAATGAATGGTCTTCTTATCTGAGAATCTCAGTGTTGAACTGAGTTGCACGGCAAGCAACAAAATATAATTAGGAGTTATGTGCAAGATGAGCATTTTGATGTTTGTAGTACTGGAAGTAATATGGGACAGGGCGACATTCCCGGGATCTTCAGAATCTTTCGAATTTTAAAGTTCTATGGAATAGAGTAATATTCCCTGAAGAAATATATTGGAGTAACACCGATTAGGACTCATCATCAGAGACTTTGTTAGCAGTAGAGTTGGAAAGTTTGCCGTCTACTTTATCAGATCTACACAGATGATATTATATTTAACCAAAGTCAGCATGAGTCTTGGATTGTTGGACTTTAATACATTCGAATGCACTCTATTCTACGTTGTACCTCATGAGATATTCAGAAATGTTACTCATAACGTACTATGGCTCATGGGTGTGAAGGCTGCGGCATGACCAGAATAACACTAGTTTACGATCATTAGGGTGTCTGTTTGTGGTAACTTATTGAATTATGATCGAAGTCTTTTAGGTGAGATTAATATTTGATTACAGGACGCTATTGTACAGTTATTGATTTACATTAAGAAGTGATACGCTTACAGATTTATGTTCCGTGTTAGATTACTAGTAAGTTATTTATTTTGATGCGAATGATCTATGTTTATTTAAGAAGTGAGCTACTTTTTCGGTGTCTCCTAATTGATATAGTAATTGATAATATCTTGGTTAGGAACCTATCAGATTGCGTTACAATCTACGATTGAGGTTAGGTCGCAAAATAAAAACCAGTACGTTCCGATTTTATAGAAGTGTGAACTTAAATTTGAAATTAATTTAATATAAGCATTTGGATGCAAACTAATTAGTTACCTGTAACAGATTGATATTGCAGTTGTTTCGTAATGTTGTTTAAACTGATACTTTTTTTGAAGAGCATGCGTCTTTAACTTTTCCTTCTTATGAGAGGCCGTAATTATAATCTTTATCTGACTTTGTTCTAGGTAGTAATGTACCTAAGTATTATGATATGTGTCATAATCATCCTCATTAAGGACAGCGATGACACGTTATGAGTAGATAAGTTTTCTTATTTTTGATAATAAAAATCATATTATTGGATTTACGTCCCACCAATTAATTTTTAGGTTTTTGGAACTCCGAGGTCCAGCAATTTAGACCAGCAGGAGTTCTTTTTGGTGAAAGTAAATCTATCGACACGAGGCTGACATATTTGAGCATTTCAAATACCACCGGACTGAGCCACAATCAAACATGCCAAGTTGGAGTCAGAAGGCCAGTCCTCAACAGTCTGAACCACTCATCCCGGCTTTAGTTTGAAATTCTTAATGCTTATTATCCTCTTTTTGCCGAACCATATCCCATTTGTTGTTATACCCGATAACCCTGAATATCAGATTCTCATACGGGTTCAATATTTTGAGATCAGAATTCTTTTTTTTTTCTTTTTTTTTTGGCTATTATCTTTACGTCGTACCGACACAGATAGGTTTTATGGTGACGATGGGATAGGAAAGACCTAGGAATGGGAAGGAAGCGGCCATGGCCTTTATTAAGGTACAGCCCCAGCATTTGCCTTGTGTGAAAATGGGAAACCACGGAGAACCATCTTCAGGGCTCCTGACAGTGGGGTTCGAACTAACTATCTCCCGATTACAGGTCAGAATTCAATAGAGGATTGAGAGATCTAAACGGGAACCGAACACCTGGAGTTAATGATGTATCCTTAGGTGAAACTAGCATGGTGAGGTTATTCAATTTAATGTGTAAGGCATAATACCTTGTAATATGATATAGGAAATCTGCCATTCGATTTTTACAAAGAATGCTCTTATACCTATCACGAAGAAGGCACGTGCTGACAAGTGTGAAAATTACCGCACTGTGAGTGTAGTATCTCACGCTTGCAAACTTTTAACACGTATTATTTATGGAAGAGTAGAGAGACAAATTGAAGCTGAACTGAGACACAGACATGTCCCATCTCTATGATGGGATAGGACAGGGTTAGGAGTGGGAAGGACGTGACCATGGTTTTATTAAGGTACAACCCAAGTATTTGGTTGCTGTGAACATGTGAAGCCTCAGAAAACCATCCTAAGGATGCCGACAGTGGGATTCGAACAGGCCATCTGCCGAATGCAAACTTACAGCTGCGTGACTGAAGTTGCGCAGCCAACTCATTCGTTTAAAATTTGAACGAAACCCCTATTTTTAACTCGCGAGGGGTCGCACGTGAGACATTCTCACACATTAAACTTCATTTAAAATACACTGACTTAGCAAATGTCATGGGATAGTCACCTAATAGCGTGCGGGGCCTCCTCTGGCCCTGCTAACTGCAGTGAGACGCCATGGAAGTGAGTCGACAAGTTCCTGGTAGTCCTCTGGACGCAGCTGACACCAATTCGTTTGCAGAGCGGCTGCCAATGCTGATCTGTTCGTGGGCACGGAGCATGCTTTCCAGGACATCCCAGATATGCTCGATAGAGTTCATATCAGGGCTCCTGGGTGGCCATGGCAGTCTTTGGACCTCCGCTACATGTTGCTGGAACCATTCCCGGGCGACGTGGGAGTGATGTGGCAGCGCGTTATCGGCTTGAAACACCGAAGAACCGTCTGGGCACTGGAAGGCCAAAAATGGGTGGAGATAGTCTCCGAGCAGCTCAACATACCGCGTACCATTCAAAGTCTCTTCCAGAACAACTAGGGGGCCCATTCCATACCAGGAAAATGCACCCCAGACCATAAAAGAGACACCAGCGCCCTGGACCACACCTTCGAGGCAGGCGGGATCCATCGCTTCATGTGGTCTGCGCCATACACGATACTTCTCATCGGCATGGTGCAGTTGAAATCGTGATTCGTCTGACCATACCACGTTACGCCATTGTTCCAGTGTCCATTCCTAGTGACTAGCGACAAATGCGCGTCGTTGTGCCTGATGACGTTGGGTTAACAGTGGCACCCGTGTGCGGTTCCGGCTCCCATACCCCATAGAACCCATGTTCCTACGGATTGTCCACTGGGAGACGTGTCTAGCACGGCCTGTGTTGAATTGAGCCGTGATTTGTTGCACGGTTGCCCGTCTGTCACTATTGACAATACGTCTCAGATTTTGCCGGTCACGTGGCTGAACGGCCGGTCGTTCTTCTGTTATGGCTGGTGACACCCGCATTTAACCATTCACGATACACCCTGGACACGGTTGATCGTGTGAAACCGAATTCCCGCACCACTTCCGAAATCGCACTTCCCATCCGTCCGGCACCGACCACCATACCCCGTTCGAACAGTGTCAGCTCACGACGACGTTCCATGTTACACCTGTCACATGCACAGACATTGCTCACAAGGTCTCCCATACAACTTCCGCTGGTACAGGGGGCGTGTGGTGCGCAGACAACACACCTGCGCATCAGTGTTCCGCTATCCCATGACATCTGCTCAGTCAGTGTAAATGTATCTTATACAATTTTGCGGGGCGTTGGAGTGAAACGAATTACGGAAATGAGATGTAAAGATGTAAAGTTTAGATTGAAAGAAATGATTATCTGTATATTGCAGAAACGAATTACTCCTTAATGGAGGCAAAATTTCGGTACCTTGGCATCTGCAAAAACCGTAAAAAGTAATTATTGGACGTAAAATCAATAACATTGTTATTAATGTAGAACTTTCTGTCTGTCACAATACAAATGCAAGAATAATGTACAATACGTCTTCTCCCTAACATTTGAGTTAGCTGGATTTGTAACAGTGTTTATTTCCCAGCATTCTTCCCTCAACCCATAATTTTTGAAGACTCTTCTATCAGAACCTGCAAATGGAGAACGTTACGCGCACGAATGAAGTCAAATATTAACGCTTACAACAAGAGAAAGTATTTCTCTCGACTTAAACATAACACCAACGCTACTGGTCGCGCGATGACAGAACCTCTCACACAGGGCGCACGTACTCATATGAATCATTGTTCCGAGGATCGCATGCTTACCCTTCAAATGTGAATCGCCTTACTCACGACAGTTATCAACTCAACTAGAAGAGGGAACAGTCATATCCCTTGTATCGCTGAGAAGTAAACTCACAATACAAAATAATGTGAGAGAAAATCCCATATAGCGACCACTCGCGGGTTAGACTTGCGAACAAACTGAATCGAAAGTAGAAACGTTCTTTACCAGGTTATGGTGCTCTGTTTATGCACAGAACACACTGGCCAGGGCAAAATACGTTACTAGGAGCTGTTTCCCATGACTGCCATACCTGCTGCGACACTGTTATAGTGACTAGCAACATTTAGCAGTGTTGCCAGTAATTGCTGGCGAAAAGTACATAAAGTTGGTTGGTTGACAAGAAATGACCAAATATTTGGAGTAGCTTGAAAATATTCGTTATGTGTAAATCATAAGGCAGTCCACTCTCTCTCTCTCTCTCACACACACACACACATATACACACACACACGTACAATAAAACAAGACCTGATGGAGGAAACCATTCATTGTAGGACAGCGAGTGGAAAAATACAACAAACGGAAGCATAACAAATTCATACTTTCCTAATATATGGAGTAGACTAAAAAATTAAACTAAACCAAAGTCCTAATATTTATTTATTTATTTATTTATTTATTTATTTATTTATTTATTTATTTATTTATTTATTACCATCAACAGAGATGTTTCTCCAATTACAGGCGGGTTAGTCACTATACATTAATTATTAAAAATAACATATGTCAGAAAGAAATTAATATCTAAAAATTAAAATATACAACATTATTAAGATGTAAAGCAGCAAACGGAATTTACAGCACATAAATACTTTTTCAGTTTCGAAGTGGGCTTATGACCTAAAATACTTAACATCTAAAAATGAATAAAATAAAAGTAGCAATAGTGAAACATAAAATAAATTAAGAATTAGTATCAACAAAAGAAATAACTCTAGTCTTAAACTGACGCCAGTTAGAGAAACTGACACATGAAAAGAAAATCATGGAAAGTAAGGCATGAAATATATGTGTTTGGTAAGAGATGAGTTGTGGCAATCAGTATGAACAGCATATAAAATCTTAAGTACAAATAGACGCTAGTAATGGCAAATTTTTTGCAGTGTTCCCTACATTTTGTTTATCTATATTTAAATAGAACAAAGCACTAAAATGAAACCCAAATTAACGAAGAAACAAGTATAAATATAATACATATACCAGGTGGCTCACGGATGCCGTACTCTCTACTTATAAATGTCCCACATGCATAAGTGATGTGTGGGGAGTCTACCAACTGATTTTAACAGGAGAACTACTGCTAGCGGGCAGGTTACGTCAGAATATGAAGAGATAAGAAGCAGTGTCACACTCGCAGCATGTTACTCAGCGCTGCCGGTCGAATGCACCCCTTGCATTAGTAAACATCGTTTTCGACCGCATAGTTCTAGGCTGGTGTATGCTACAGCCGCACTATATTTGCTGTCTGCATATCGGCAGTAGCTAGTGTGATCAGCAGCGGTGAATACACAGACATTATTTTAATCTGGACAATCTGGTCGGAATGCAACAGAAGCTCCAAACAGACGCATGCCTTCTACATACGTACTTCACCGAACAGTATTAGTTTTTGTTTCATACATGCAATTCTTCCATCGAGGGGAATGTCTACACGTGTATAAATAAATAAGTTATTAGATTTCCTTTTCTACACCTTTGGCATGTCTACAAACAGTAGCGGCGATTAGGGGGTGCGGCGAGGAGGGACAGTCGCCCCCCCCTCCACTTTGTGGAGTACACATTACATTTTCATTCCACTTTAGCCAGCTGGAACTAGGAATTATTTTAAAAAGGTGTTTGTACAAACCTTGTTATCTTATCTGCCAATTCCTTCGTTTATTTTCTTTAATTATTAACATAATTATTGACGGAAATACGCACAAAATGCTGTTCGTCGCCGCTAACCAATTTGTATAGCACTACGGCAAGTAATGGAGACTTTGCCTGTGCTGTGAGGAAGGGTAGTAGGGGTATATATTGTTTGCCGAGGTCGTGGTCACTGAGTTATAATTCAACCACTTGTCGCGCGCATTCATCAGTCCGGCAGTCTCTTTAGTATCTGTTAGTTTCTTAGTGAGTATTCAAATACTAAATTATTTTTAATTGCATAATCATGACGTACATCTATGTAATTATACCGGGCGAAGTGGCGGTGGGGTTACGGGCGTGCAGCTCTGAGTTTACACTCGGGAGATAGTAGTTTCGAATCCTACTGTCAGCAGCCCTGAAGATGGTTGTCCGTGGTTTCCCATTTTCACACCAGGCAAGTGCTGGGGCTGTACCTTATTTAAGGCCACGGTCGCTTCCTTTCCACGCGTAGCCCTTTTCTGTCTCATCGTCGCCATAAATCCTATCTATGTCGGTGCGACGTAAAGCCAATTGTAAAAAAAAATATTCAGTTGTAATCGTATTTCAACAGGAACTAATACCAACGTTCCAAAGTTATTTCTTTGTGTTATGTTATCTATTAAGTAAATGCCCCGTAGTATGTTTGTGAGACCTGGTGAAAATTTTATTTTACAGCATTGAATCAAAATCTCAAAAAAACTATTATTACGAATAGGCCTAATCCACGGGGCCGATTAATTACATTTACTTATAAAAAAGCATAATACAAACGAAATAATTTATTCCGGTGAATGTAAAGTTGATATTCTCTCGCGTTGAAATTACAATTACAATTAAATATATCTGTTTTCACAATTGACTTTATGTCGCACCGCCACAGATAGAACTTAGGGGAAGGAAGCAACCGTGGCCTTACTTAAGGTACAGCCTCAGCGTTTGCCTGGTATGAAAATGGGATACCACGGAAAACCATCTTCAGTGGTGTCGACAATGGGATTCGAAACCACTATCTCCCGAGTGCAAGCTCACAACTGCGCGCCCGTAACCCCACGGCCAGATCGGCCTCTACAATTACATAGATGTACGGCATGATTATGCAATTAATAATCATTTAGTACTTGAATACACACTAAGAAACTAACAGACAATAAAGAGACTGCCAGACTGACGAATGCGCGCGGCAAGCGGGTGAATTATAACTCCGTGGCCACGACCTCGGCAAAAATTTGTACCCCTACTACCCTTCCTCACAGTGGTGGTGATGATTATTGTTTTAAGAGGAAGTACAACTGGGCAACCATCCTCTATATAACACTAATCAGAGAGAAAAATTGAAGGGGTCCGACACTTGGAAAAATGAAGGTATCGGCCAAAGGAAGACAAGGGCCACGCAGGGCGTGAAAATGAAAGACTCCCTAGCCCTCGCAAACCTAGTAGCGTCGGGGTCGGAAAAGAACAAGAGTTAACCAAGGGAGGTCGGATAGGATAGATGAAAGTGAGGAGCCTGACACAAGTAAGTGGAAGCAATGCAGGACTCAGCTAAGGGCCCCGTGGTAGGCACCCCACGCTCCAAAGTTCAGAGCCCCTGGGGGCCCTTTTAGTCGCCTCTTACGACAGGCAGGGGATACCGTGGGTGTTATTCTACCGCCCCACCCACAGGGGTCCGTTTCTCACAGCACGTGCAACGTCTCCACTACTTGCCGTAGCGCTATACAATAAAGGGAAGATTTAGCACATAAGACAACAAGGCTTGTGCAAATAGCTTTTTTAAAATAATTCCTAGTTCCAGCTGGCTAAAATGGAATAAATATCATATTTACTCTACAAAGTGCGGGTGGGAGCGACTGTCCCTCCTCACCCCAACGCCTAACCGCCGCTACTGTTTGTAGACACGCCAAAGATGCAGTAAATGAAATCTAATAGCTTATTAATTTAGATACGTGTAGACATTCAACTCGATAAAAGAGATGATTGCATGGAACAAAAACGAATACTGTTCGGCGAAATATGTGTGTGTAGAAGGCGTACGTCTGTTTGGAGCTTCTGTTGCATTCCGACCAGGTTGTCCAGCTTAAAATAATGTCTATGTATTCACCGCTGCTGATCACACAAGCCATTGCCGATATGCAGACAACAAATATAGTGCGGCTGTAGCATACACCAGCTTAGAACTATGCGGTCGAAAACGATGTTTACGAATGCAAGGGATGCATTCGACCGGCAGCGCTGAGTAACATGCTGCGAGTGTGACACTGTTTCTTATCTCTTCATATTCTGACGTAACCTGCCCGCTGGCAGTAGTTCCCTTGTTAAAATCAGTTGGTAGAGACCCCAAACATCACTTATGCATGCGGGACATTTATAAGTAGAAAGTACGGCGTCCGTGAACCACCCAGTATACACCAATAGGGTATACCTTCAGGTATAGTGCTATAACTGAACTCAAAGTGCTCAGCATAGTGCAAACATTACTTTAATAATATGACAGCTATGACAACATGCCTAGGGAAATACTTCTTTAGGTTCAAAATAACACAAGACCCTGCATGTGTGTGTGGTGAAACAAGTCTTCTGACAGTTGACCATAATCTTTGGGAGTGTAAGTTACTAAACTCCGTGAGAGGTGAACTTTGTAGAAGTGTTATAAAGTCAGTGTGCCACTGGCCGGTGGAGAAATACAAATTCTTCGACAAACATCCACAGGAATTTTATAAATTTGTAAACAAAGTAAATTTTGACATCTTACAACGAGATAGCAATTAAGTGCAATATTGACTGAAGTCATGTGTAAATAATTGTATATATGGTATTAATTATTACTATCATGAAATCGGATGGGTAGTTTTGTATGATGATTAATTTAACGTAAAAAAAAATATTGCAAAGCCGCACTAAGTTTTGATCGACTTGATGGACAGATTGTCGGTAAGCGGCAGCAGCTTACGCTATATCATGGTAGTCCAGTAAGAAATCTATATAAATAAAATCGTAACGTCCGTGTGTTTGTAAATGAACTATTTTGTCGAAATTTTCTTACAGTTATCCCTTTCAAGTGTAATAATGACAATCTGCATATTTGTTAGCTTTAGTTTCCTGAAAGTACTCATTTATGACCCCCACCCCCGCTCCCCAAAACCAAGATTGAGGCACACTCTCCAATCTGCTAGACGAGCTAGAAAATTGAAGATGGTCAAAATTATGTGTCTTAGCCTGTAATCGACGGAAAGCTTTTAAGATATTTAAATACAATTAAGAAAATGGAAATTGCAACACCATGAAGTCATTGGTCGTTTGTGTTAATTTTCAAGATATAGAAAGAGCCATGTAGGTATGTAAACGATCAAAGTTTCAGACCCATCGGATTGTTGCTACAGGTCTCTCCAAGTGATTGGTCGCGGAGAAATCAACTCCAGTATACGGACTCTGGTGTAGCGTAGTTGACTTGCAGTCTATGCAGTGAAGTGTTCCCCGTCAAACATGCCTCGACGACAGAGAAGAGCACGCTATTAACAACTGTCGCCGTTTGAGAGGGCTGTGTGAGGCTGGATTATCGCTAAGGACTGTCGCTGCACGTGTTGGCCGACAGGCATCTACGGTACAACGTATGTGGCAGCACTAGTCAAATGAAGGTACCCACACTCGCAGACCTGGCACAGGCCCAGCGCGACAGACAACTGTGAGAGAGGATCGCCGCATCATTCGGATGGCCCGGATGGAACCTCATGTAACAGCAGCGCAAATTCGAACAGCAGTGGCACCCCACGTTACACAACAAACAGTTGGTAATCGCTTGCGTGCAGCTGGCTTACGAGCCCGTGTCCATGGAGAAGGTATTCAATTCACCCTACAACAGCGACGTGTAAGGCTGGCCTGGTGTCGAGAAAGATCGACGTGGGTCGACGAATAGCATAGGGACGTCTTTAGTGATGAATCGCGCTTCTGTCTCGCCCGCAGTGATCGCCGGAATCGTGTGCGCCGACGTACCGGGGAGAGGGGCCGCCCAGATCTTATTGTCGAGAGGCACACAGGGCCAACACCAAGCATTATGGTCTGGGGAGCTATTGGCTTTAATGTGAAATCACAATTAGTGCTTGTTGAGGGCACTATGACTGCTCGACAGTACGTTGATAGGGTACTCAATCCAGTGGTTGTCCCTATGATGGCGAACATTGCTAATGGGATGTTTCATCAGGACAATGCGCGGGTTCACACTACACGCATCTCCAGAGAAGCTCTCCACGACATCACAACCTTAGAATGGCCCGCCAGATCCCCGGACCTCAGTCCTATTGAGCATGTGTGGGACATGATGGGTCGACAACTGGCCAACCGTCCTAAGCCACCCACAACTCTGGAACAACTGACCCGTGCAGTGCAGCAAGCATGGGCCACAATTCCTCAGGAAGCGATCCAAGGCCTTATTGACTCCATGCCTCGACGAATTCATCAATGTATTGCAGCCCGTGGTGGGCATATCCTGTATTGATTGTTGTCCGAACTTGCGGCCAGAGAGACCTGAAAGTGGAATCATCGAATCACAACTGAACACTCGTCCTGCATGTTCAATTGCAGTAATGTAGCACCACTCTTTCTTGGTGTTGCAATTTCAATTTTCTTCAGTGTATTTCATTTTTTACTCCCGGAAAGTAGGGGTACTGAGGCAATTTTAATGTCGGCGCGGACCTTCATTACGAAGTATTTCGTGGCTAAACGGTAAGTCGTAAAACAGATGGCACAATCTCAGCTCAATTTGGAGCGATCTACAACTTCGGTCTTATGACATTTTGTCGCATCTCTATTCCTTATATGTCATATTTCTCAATTTATCGATTATACATACATTCTGCTCTTTCTACACGTATAATTTGTAGTTCGAATCACTTATACGAAAGGTAGAATCATCTAATTCTTCACGAATATTGGCCTACCCAGTATTCATACTTGAGCCAAATTCTATGTTTATAGCTGTTATATTAGTACCCAAAAGAGAAAACCTTACCAAAATTTCACCCTATTCTCCGTTTCTTACTCAATTTTACCATTATAATTTTCATTGAAGTCGATTCGTAGCGAAGTAGAAAGGGTGTGTTTGTCGTTATAATTAATAGTTTACATCGATAGTGATTATCAGCAGGAGGGAGTCTGCTATTGTAATCATTACTCTCCACATTGACTTTGGCTGGCAGTGGGAAAGGGATCCTTCTCCAGCTCCTTTGTAACTTGCATTACTAAGGAGGGACTGCCATTGTAATTCCTTTCTCTATTTGACTGGCGGAAATCAGGGGAGCATGCACTTTTTTTCAAAACTTCCCTAACCGATTGTGTTTGGGAGTAGGCAAGTGTGCCCGCCATTATAAACAAATTTATCCATCTAAAATGTGACTGGCATTAGGCATAGTGGCCTTGCTATTATAATGGAAAATCACCGACTCAGTGTGTCTGTCATTCATTAAGAAAAGTGGCTTGTTATTATAATGATAACAGCATACCTCAATTTTGACTGCAGTAGGGAACGTGCCTGCTATTATAATACAAACTCCTCAACTGTAATCTGTCTAGAAGTAGGAAAGGGCCCTGTCGTTTTCACGAAACCTCCCCAAATCGATTGTGACCGCTCAGTACGTAATGGGGCCTCCCATTATAAGGAAAACTTATGGAAACAACATATGGGAACGTTCCTCTGCTGTTTCTGGATAACGCTAAAAGACATGTAATTTAAAAATATTATTCACTGTATGTACATTAATTTACTTCGATATCCCTATACAATGTATAATACCGTAGCGAAGCACAGGTACATTTGCTAGTTTATATACATGAAAGTAGATGTTGGAATATTTGAGAATACAGTAATATGCTCAAGAACTACCGGACTGATTTCGCTGAAAATTTCACATTTTGTTTTTATTACTTCTGAGAGTGTTCTTGATGTGGTTTGAACGAAATCCGACAGGTAGTTTTTTATAATGAGTAATTTTACGTAATTAAATTAATTGCGAAGCCAGACTAAGATAGGATGGACTTGATGGGCAGACTGTCGCTAAGCGACAGCAGCTTACGCTACATCATGATAGTCAGTTAAGAAATGCTATGTATAGGAGGATGGGAACACGCCGCCATGTTTTATAAAGTACCTTTCTTGCTAGGAGGTTCATGGCCGTGCCCGTTATTTGGAAATAGCAATCCAACATGCCGTAATCGAGCTGAACTTTCATAAATAAATCAAGCAGAGGAATTGCTCCAACTATCGATACTTTTCATTTTCCTATGGCAAATTTATGGTTTATTGATTAATTTATCGGTACGGACCGTGAAGTGGATGGTTTGCAATGTTCTTTCATGTCATAGGACCAACTTTGATAGGTATACCCAGTTTGAAGAATGTACCTATGTATAAGATGTGAAAAATATTTAAGAAACTGTGAAAAATGTGGAACGTCAAGAGTGGAATGACACGAGTTATCACGAACTCCTAACGAAGAGCAACTGGAGATTCCCAACGAGAAAAGGCGATTCTATATAATTTATGTACATACGTTTGTATGCATGTATTACATCTACTCCTAAACCATTGAAGCGATTTTAACCAAACTTGGTACACGTATAACTTACTATGTGGAAGAAATTGCTATGGGGGTAAGATACCTATAGCGCACCTAGGGGCGGCGTGAATTATACAAGACCGAGAAAGAGGGGGAGATATGAAAATGATAAATAACGACAAATATTAATGTACAATCCATAGTTTTCGGGGTTGTTGAGGCGAATGACACCCCGGAAGTCGTTGAATTCCTCGTTCAGCCCCCATCGGCATGGATATGAGAAGGGATAGAAGACAAAATGTCCAAAATGGCCGAAATTACGGACATATGTGTGTTTCTTCCAGCATAGCCCTCATACAAATTGGTAAACATATGACTTACTATCTCAAAAAGTACTGTTGGGGCAAAAAATCCTGGCCCACCCAGGGGTGGTGGTGAAATATTAAATAAACGAAAATGAATGGTATTGATGACGAATCAATTTTTACTAGGTCGCTGAGTTGTACTGTGACACTCTGGATGCTGGTTAAGTCATACTTTAGCCGTAAACAGAATGGTGGTTGAGAAGGGGTGAACTTGAATGTAAAAATGATCTAGATTATGGATGTATGTGGGTATGTTCAAGAATAGCTCTCAAATAATCTTGGTACACATATGACATCTCATCAGGAAAACAAAGTACTATGGAGATGAAACATCCCAATCCCTGTAGGGGTGGGTAATGGGAGGGGATGACATGTGAAAATAATCAATATGAATGTTGAATCCAGTGTCTAACTGTCGCTGAGATGAATTGTGAAGCTCTGGATACCGTTTAAGTCCACTTTCTGCCTCCATTGCGAGGGGAGGGGGGGCTGAGTTGAGCTTAGAGTAAATATTCTAAAATAACCGAGATTAGTGTGGTCACAAGGCTGATTAATGACAGTCTCAGTGAGTTGAAATCATGTACATCATATCAATAGCGCGACAGATAAGTGCATATAGTTTTCATTTATTATTATTATTGTTATTATTATTATTATTATTATTATTATTATTATTATTATTATTATTATTATTATTATTATTATTATTATCTGGAAAGAATCACTTCCCAGTCAATTCCAAAAGGACAAAGTTTTACTGGAAAATTAAATAATCTAAAACTTGAAATCAAACACATCTAAGTAACTCTAAAGCTACATAATAGATCGTAAAATATCAATCAAATTATCATAAAAGAATTAAATAAAAGTTCCCTATACACATAAATAACTGGTAAAACAAATGTTAAAGTTAAACTTTCAAAAACTATCCAGGCAACGCCGGGTACTACAGGTAGTTATGTACAGTATATGCGAGCATTTAGAACTGTTTTCTGTAATGAAGCGTGCTATTATAATTATTTAAAAAACTAAACGTCTCCTTAAGTGTAACATCTGAGGCAGAAGGAGAAAAATATAATGAAAAATTTGTTTTAAATGATACTGAACTCACCTAACAGAATATATACATCCTCATCTCAGACCCGTTCCAGATGCCCTTGGGGTGTCCGTTGATTTATCTGAAGACTTGTAAGATGCACTACTTATTCCAACAAGTCAAAGACATTCCGATAGGACCTCACGTGGAAAAATATTTATTTCTAAACCTTCCGCTCTTGTTTCTTGCATATTTTTAACAATACTGAACTTACTCAAATCTGCATTGAATGAAGCAAACGTTAGAACCGAAATAGAAAACGAGATCAATTCTATAATTCTCTACTGCAGCATCTTCATAGAGATTAAATTCTAGCCAGAATTCAATCTATCCATATCCCTCCAATGATTTTCAATTTGATCAATACTCCTTTCAAATCCTAAAGTCACGTATGAATTTTAATTTTTTTAGACTTCACCCACAGTTGTGAGATTTTTTATAGGTTTGCGATGTTGTCGGGTAGCTGATGTTGAATATTTTTCGACTGTAAAATTTACACACCTGTCTCTTAAATTTTCCTGAGTGTTATGTGATAAATTTGAATATTTTACTTCATTCCCAAGTGAATAACCAAGTAATGCTATGCAGACAAGAGATACTAAAATATGAGAGAAGATGAATAGGAATATTCGGCCATTATATATGAAACAGGGATGCTCAATTATTTTTAACATTAATGTAAGAATTATTTCACAAAATACCCGAACTAGATATCTAAAAATAAATATGGCTAGAAATGGCCAAGTTAGGAAAAGAAGGTGGCCAGAATGTCACTAGTAGCTTTGCCGAAAATATTCGAAATGGCCAGATATGGTCATATAGTGACTTAATTTGCAATCATGTAACAGGGTGGTAGTGACACCGTAACTGCTTGACGCTATTCCCATGTGTCTTGGAATCCAACCTTGCACAATCTAGTAATGTTTGACGGTTAATGATCCTAAGAGACGTTGAGTGTGTCTTTAATTTTCCAGTTAATTTACTCACCCAGAATCGTCACATTTATACGCTTTAAACGCCTGGGTGCCTCGAGCACATAAGCTTATTTAAATTCGCTGAATGTTGTTTCCCCGCAAAAGGGATGGTGCAAATTGTTCATGATCTTCTAGCCGAGTTTTGAAAGAATGAGTCTACAGTCACTTTTGTGCGGCTTCCAGAATGGAGTCCTGAATGACCGTGTAGGAAGACCATACTCTTACGCCGAGTATTTCGGAAAACCGCCAAACGTTTCTATGAAGATGTATAACTGAGTATAAATTATCCGGGCGAGGATGGTTTTGTTCGGGTTTTTTCTGCATTGCGTTCCTTGTTTCTCGCAGAATCATACCATCACCATCACCATCACCACCACGGCAAACATCATTAGCAACAGCAGCAACTTGGTCATACAGAATGGTGTATTACTGTTTTAATTGGCATTATGAGTGAGATAATGCTGTTTCAGTTATTATACACTAGAAAGAAAGCCTGATTTTGACAATCGAAATTAATAAGTGAATGTAGATGGAAAATTGAAATTAACATGTTAATGCATCGCAGGAATTGAAGTTACACTTCCTATGTTACATTCGTATCAGTTGTGTAGAATCACAACGGGCATTATCAAATTTCCTTATGAACCATATTCAGTGTAGTTGTAAATGAGCGTTGTACTGTGACGTCTATAGATATGCGAACTCTTGAGAAAGCTACTGATAGTTGTCCATCGCTAAATACAATACAATACAATAGATTTATTTTGTCTGGCAAGATTAAGGCCATTAGGCCCTCTCTTCCATCTAACCAGAAAAGACAGTTTTTACATGTGCAAAATTGAAATAAGTACACTTACAATTGAAACATCTTGCAACTACTAAACAATACAATATTATGATTAAAAAAGGAAAAAAATAGGAGAATGATGAAGATGATGATGATGATTATTTACACAATTATGACATGATTAGCTAATTTCTATTATCCTTGGTAATAACAGAGGGATTATATAAAGTCTCTAGTTTGAGGGAGGCTAAATCTACAATATCTCCATAGCATTACTTAGTAGGTAGCGGTGACAAAGTTGCCTAAAACTAGCAGGCGAAGCTCCTCTGACAGAGACGGGCAGTGAATTCCATTGTCGTGCCGAAGAAATAACAAATGAGTTTGTGTATCGTGTGGTGCGGTGAGGTGGAATAGATAAGAGTGTATCAGATTTTGACCGTGTTCCAAAACCGTGATTGGATGAGAGGTGGTGAAATTGACTGTACAAGTAGGGAGGTGAGCATGAGGAGAGTATTCGACGAAGAAGGCATAAAGCATGAAGATTACGGCGCTGTTTGAGTTTTAGCCAACCGAGTTAATCGTAGGCAGGTGTAACATGGTCAAAGTAACGTAGGTCACATATATAGCGAACACAGGCGTTTTGCGCGCGTTGTAGTTTGTCGTTAAGAGTAGTAGTCAGGTCGTTGTACACGGCGTCGCAGTAGTCGAAGTGAGGCAATTCCAGAGTGCAAATAAGGCGTTCTTTTAATATTCGAGAAAATATGTTGCGGAATCTTCTAAGTGAGTTGAGTGTCGCAAATACTTCCTGGAGATGCTGGTAACCTGCTGCTTCCAAGAAAGATGTTCGTCTATCATAACGCCGAGATCTTTGACAGATTCACTGAAATTAATGGGTGAATATTGTAGGTAAAGTTTTGGTAAAGTGAATTTGCTTATAGTTTTTGAACAAAGCCGAGGATGTGAAATTATTATAGCTTGAGATTTTACGTTATTTAATCTAAGTCCATGCATGTCAGTCCAGTTACAGATTTCTTGTAAGTCTCTATTGAAATTTTTAATTTCGTCGGTTAGTCTTTCCGGTTCACAGTGCAAGTATAATTGTATATCGTCAGCGTACATGTGGTGTCTGCAGCTGTTTACCGACGACGTAATATCGTTTATATAAACAGAAAATAGAAGCGGTCCTAGGACAGACCCCTGTGGAACACCAACCTCTACGGATCGCCAGGATGAATATTCATTGTTGTTGTTTCTTACACACTGCAGACGACCACGGAGGTATGAATTCATCCACTGAAGACTGTTTGTCGAGAAATGGAGTTTAAATAGTTTGGAATGTAGTATGTCTATGTCAACAGAGTCGAAAGCTTTAGAGAAATCAAGAAGAGCTAGTATGGTAACTTGTCTTTTGTCCATCGCATTGCGAATGTCGTCTGTAACCTTAAGTAGTGCAGTAGTAGTGCTGTGGTTACGTCGAAAACCAGACTGGTGTTCGTCAAGAATATCGTGTATTTGCAAGTAGTTGGAGACTTGTTGGTGTACAATGAATTCTAGGGCTTTTGAAAGGACCGATAATATGCTCACAGGTCTATAGTCAGTTACGTCTTCAGGCGGTGATTTTTTAGCGAGCGGGACGACAACGGCATATTTCCATAAGGAGGGATACGTGCCAGTCATTAGTGAGTGGTTAAATATGTGAGTTATAGTAGGTAAAATTATGTCAATTATTGTCTTAATAAGTTCTATTTCTATGTTGTCTATCCCTTTGGACTTCGATTTTATTCTAAATATGGCTTGTTTAACTTGCGAGGGTGTCACATGTGAAAAGTAGAATTTTTCTCTGTCAGGTGCAGGGGAGTTGTAATTGCTGTATAGTGTTCTATGTTTCCTTTCTCTGTCAGTGGTATGTCCGGGAGTGGTAAAATATGTATTGAGGGAGTCGAGGGATACGTCAATAGGATGGTCGTCTCTTTGTTTACCTATTCCCATGTGTCTTAGTTCTTTCCAAGCCATAGCAGGTCTAGTATTTTTATTTAGCAGGGTATGTGCATGTCTAATTCTAGCGTTGCGTACTGACTGCGATGTTTTAATTCGTAGCCGTTTAAATGCGTCAAAATTGTCTTGTGTCGGTTGTCGCTTAAACTTTCTATGTGCGGCATCTCGTCTTGCCATTAACTCCTTTAGCTCTAAGTTTAGCCACGGTGCTGGGGCTCGCGTTACCCGTACTGTTTTCGGCGGGGCGTGTTGATCATAGAGCGCTGTCAGATATTCGTTAAATATGTTTACTTTAACGTCAATGTCGTCAACTGTTAGTATATGGTGCCATGGAACATCTAGTGCGTCTTCAGTGAACAAACTGTAGTCAATTTTAGAGAGATCTCTGAATGTAATAGTCCTTGGTTTTGTCTTTCGGGTCTTTAAGGAGTAGGATATGTATATTAGGTCATGAGCTGAAATTCCTGGTACAGATGTCTGTCCGTGTTGTAGTACTTTGTCTGTATTCTTGACAATCATTAAGTCGATTGTCGTGTGTGACGTGGCGGTGTGGTGAGTAGGGAGTGTTTGCAAAATGCTCATATCGCAAGATGTAGTCATATTTAAAAGCTGTCGACATTCGGCATTGTTGTTTCCGGTGTCTGTGTTAAAGTCGCCCATGACAATTACATGTTCATATTGCGGGAGTACGCGTAACAAAGCATTTTCTACGTCCTCCAAATGTCCAATCGCAGGTGGCTTGTACACCACACAGACAGCACATTTCTGATGAGCTACGATTATTTCCAAGAGCAGGAACTCCGGTCTTCTATTGTATTCGCTATCTGAACATGCAATTATCGTAGGCTTTAAACTGGTTTTGACTATCGCTGCTACACCTCCTCCCCTCTTTCCAGCTCTGTCGTTCCGAAGTAAACAGTAGCCAGGTATGTTGAAAGTCTTTGAAGGGATCAGATCATGAAGCCAGGTTTCAGTGAGAAGGCAAACATCAAATACGTCCGGGACAAGTTCTTTAAGTTCGTGGAAATGGGCAGACAATGAATGTACATTTAGATGGGCTATATGGAGACCTTTCGGGAAAGAGGAAACTTTAGCTAGTAGCAGGTCTCTAGTTGAGTGAGAAGGAAGGGGGGTAATTCCAGGAGGGGTCAGTGGACAGTTGTCACAAGGTCGTGTTCTGTTTGTGGAGAGTGGAAGGGTGAGTGAGGCCTTGAACGGGATTGTGGCTGGGAAGGAATGTCCGGTACTGTCAGAGGAGAGTAACCCATTAGTGCTCGTTGCCACCTTATGAAAAAGTAATAATTATGCGAATGAGATAATCTAACTAAAGTGAGCTAATCTAATTACCTTATGAAAAATTAATAATTATGTGAATGAAATAATCTAAGTACAGTGAGCTAATCTAATTAAATTACACTAAGGTGGTATTTAAATAAAATGAAATATAGTAAATATAGATCGGAACAGTCAAGTGAATTGTCCGTTTAGTTGCTATCTCTATCCTCCGGTAAGTCACACAGCTGGTTAATGCGCACTTTGCCCCCATCGGGTTTCTTAATGATGATATCGCCGTCTGCAGTCCAACAGTTCGCTACATGGAAACGGTGAATGGCAGCCTTCAGTATGGAGAGTCTAGCGGACGTGAGATCTTCGCGGATGGTAACATGAGTGCCTTTTAGTCTCCTTTTGTTACGGAATACTTCTTGTCGTGTACGATAGGAAGTAAACTTGACAATGATAGGCCGAGTTTTCCCTACTGATTTAGGCCCAACACGGTGACTTCTATCAATATCATTGATGTTTGTATTCACGTTGTATTCAAGTTCGTCAGTATTTTCTTGTGAGCTCTCCTGCACTCCAAATATTCTAAGGTTATTTCTCCTACTATATTGTTCGAGAGAGTCGCTTCTAGCTTCGAATTCTGACCTAAGTGCCTGGATTTCCTTGTCCCGACACTCAAGTTTCTTCTTTAAATCCGCTACAAGTTCAGCATTGAACTGGAGAGATTTCTCTAGTTCCTTAACGACAAGTGTGGTCACTCGCTCCGATATCGCCTCTATAATTCTGTCCAGAAACTTACCCGAGCTGAGAGTCTCATTTAGGATCCTCGTGACGGTCTCTTCCACGAGGTTGGCACTACCGTTCGCTTCCTTGCTGTTGCAATTGTTACTCCTGGTCATCTTGTTTTACAATGGAATATTTCAATGAACTGATAAAAATATGACCACAACAGGGAGACACTTTCACTTTAAACACTTTCAAACTATGTTTGCACACTTTAACACAACGTTTGATATATGTCACTAGGAAATAACACCTGCTAATTCACTTTGACTGAGGAGCTGATCTCACGCACGTCCGTCAGCCATCAAGGTAGAGACATTTTTCTAAAAACACCGGATTAGAGAGATTTATCCCAATTGTACGTAACGTTTGTCCCTGTGGCTTGCTGATTGTGACAAAGAAGGCTAAAGAAGGTTGAAAAAGAATTAAGACGTTTCCAATTTAAATGTCCAACTTGTGAGTGGGCATGCTTGAAGGATAGACAGAAAGAAGAAATTAATCAGGATGATGTGCTATTCATCATAACATCATTATACGGAGTAGATCTAATATAAACCATTTTGTCACTTTTTAAAATGTTCAGAACGGTTAATCGATGACGTTAACTACTTCTACTTTCGCAAAAAAATCATTTTGATTCGAACTGAATTTTACGCTATAACTGACATTTTGAGTGTTTTTGGAAATGATAAACTAAAAATCGGATTTTAATTCGTTTTGATGCAGGATATTTAACGGAGAGGTGTCCCAAATTTGGAACATTGGCAATTTATGATAGCAAAATATTACACTATATTTTATTTATGACAAATTCAGAAGATTTCATGAATTATTTTTCAATATATTTACAACTTTTATGAGTCTACGTCCATTGACTGACAAATTTGGTATCACAGGATGTACAAAAATTGAGACCTTGGGAGAATTTGAATGTTCTGTTGTAGGATGTTCCCAGATCTGCAGAAAATCTGTCACAAAGTGGAATTCTGCCGCAAGAAATAAACCTTCGACTCCAATGACATAATAATGAGTTAGGCGTTCATATTTATGGCACTTAACATTCGTCGGGTGTGGAATGGAACAAAGCATTTATAGTGAAGTGGCACAACTCAACGTACACAAACCTTTGCCTTCTTCTTCTTCTTGCAATATCTGCATCTTCTCTGTGTTGCAACCGGTGCATTGAAATGAATTCCCGAATCAAACCTGACTTCAGTGCTTACTCTGCCTCCTTCGAGTTTGCTGCTTTGAGGGCCTCTGTGCTTGGACGTCGAGCCAGAAATTTTGAGGAAGATACGCAAATGCTATCATCTTTCGTGCATCTAGCAGACATACTTTATCATCTCCATTGGAAGTGTGGTACGGCCTCTAAGTATTTACTACTGTTACATCCAACGTCGGGGTAAAAATTAACCACCAACACTTTGTGGAGCGAATTCTTGTTTCATACAATGAAGCTTGTTTATCAAAGTCAGCTCCAGACATGTGTAAATTACGCTATTGAATAAGACATGGAATCCTTATCTGAATGTGCTTGTTATTATTTTGCGAATATCGGCGAATTTTTCCACTTCTTGACAATCTTTTTCCAGCTCTACGAGATAGCTTATTATTCCTGGAACTGTCAGTCGTGTAGTATATATGACATCCTAGAACACAAGAAATTAGACGAAGCATTCATCTATAGAAAGCAAGAACAGATTTATTGAATACAAATTCTCTAACCATGCTAAAATGACGTACTACAATGTCCAAAAAATTTGAAAGGCACAAAGAATCACATGTATTCCTTACCTATATAGTAATAATTGGCAGCCGATGTTCGATTTGCACTCTTCGAAATTTACATCAATAAAATATGCTCAGCTTCAAATATCGGATGCAGAACCTAGAAAAAGACATGTAGATAGAACACTCCTGGTGGAAGATTATGAAACTAAACATAATGTTTCTTTTCGGTTTTAGTGCAACAGCACCAGACTAACATGACAGTAAAAAATACCCCTGACTTTATATGCAATGTTTAAAAAAATGTTAAGCTTGCGTCCTAAAAATGGGACATTGGCGGATAATGAGTTATAAATTTGATTCCCGGCAGGGTCGAGAATTTTAACCATAATTGGTTAATTTGGCTGGCACGGGGGATGGTTGTATATGTCGTTTCCATTATCATTTCATCCTAATCACTACGCGCAGGTTACCTACGGGTGTCAAATCAAAAGACCTGTACCTGGCGAGCCGAACGTGTCCTCGGCCTCTCCCGGCACTAAAAGCCATCCGCCATTTCATTGATATTATTATTATTATTATTATTATTATTATTATTATTATTTACATATAGTCCATTAAAGTGATTATACAGCTTACCCAGAGTAAATTCAGTTTATATGAGGTAAGCTTCAATAACATCAGAGCACCGGGCAAGTTGGCCGTGTGGTCAGAGGCACGCGGCTGTGAGCTTGCATCCGGAAGATATTGGGTTCGAATCCCACTGTCGGCAGCCCTGAAGATGGTTTTCCTTTTTTTCCGATTTTTACACTAGGCAAATGTTGGGGCTGTACCTTTTTTTTTTTTTTTTTTTTTTTTTGCTAGTTGCTTTACGTCGCACCGACACAGATAGGTCTTACGGCGACGATGGGGCAGGAAAGGTCTTGGAGTGGGAAGGAAGCGGCCATGGCCTTAATTAAGGTACAGCCCCAGCATTCGCCTGGTGTGAAAATGGGAAACCACGGAAAACCATCTTCAGGGCTGCCGACAGTGGGGTTCGAACCTACTATCTCCCGAATACCGGATACTGGCCGCACTTAAGTGACTGCAGCTATCGAGCTCGGTGTACCTTAATTAAGGCCACGGCTGCTTTCTTCCAACTCCTAGGCCTCTCCTACCCCATCGTCGCCATAAGACCTATCTGTGTCGGTGCGACGGAAAGCCACTAGCAAAAAGAAAAGAAATAACATCAAAGCATCAAATCACAAGGCAACCAATATGTCTACTAAAATACAACACTGCTTAGAATAACCAAAATATTTTACATCACTTCAAATAATTACACTATCTCCCCAGAAAAACAAAGCACACCCACACTCCATGGACAACGTGACTTAAGGACATAAGTTAAGATATTTTATAGGGGTCAAGAAACAAAAAGTAACCATGAAATACGATCAAATACACCTTTAATTTCCTCAGTTATCTCAGTTTATCAATAAATATTTTACCTAGGATAAGCTAAAATTATTAATTAAATGGTTATTAGGGTGCGTTACTCAGATGTTACAATCATTAGGATCACGAAACAGACATTTAATTAATCAGAACAGAAATGAGAATGAAATAGATATCGGGAAAATAATCCAGGGAAAACTTTATAAATTAAATTAAATTGTTTTACACATTTGTTTCGTTTCATTGCTATAACAACATATCGTCGCTGCCGGGACAAAACCTCCTATGTGAAATATTTTAGTTTAGAACTTTGGCCGGTAAGGTTCTGTCATCTAAGGTGCAATATTGTGTGAATATTGTCAAGGCATTCTCGCTCTTCATAATGTATGTGCTGCGGGTCAGTATATCTCCAGAAATATTATCACATAGGAGGTTTTGTCCAGCCAACGACGATATGTGCTGCGGGTCAGTATATTTCCAGAAATATTATCACATAGGAGGTTTTGTCCCGGCAACGACGATATTCTACGAATCACATTTATATGAAAACTGGTTAAATTTGTTTCATGACTTAATATTTTAACTCCGATACCCGTAGATGTAGTTAGTTGAACGTAAAACCATTAACATTACCTTACTTTTCCTATTATTTATATTTGAACGGAATATTTCATATAATTTCTGTTTTATTTCAGTTTATTGTTGGTTTTTATATGTTCACCAGAAGACGGGAGAAACTCGCCACTATCCACTCCGTGATAGGGGGCGTTTTTATGGTCGTGTCCATGATGACTGCGATAAGTGGTTACGAATCCAGACGTTTCATGTTCATAATGTATGTACTAATATGCTGTACTTTATTTGTTCAGAGTGTAAAAAAAATTACAAAAGTAGACCTAATAGTTTAGTGTTTTGAACACATCTTATCTCACACATGTTACTGAATGTATATGAGACATTGCAATTTGATGTAATCCTATTACTGTTACCAACCATTTTCCTAAATCTACTTACCCGAATTCGCAAATCCGAATGGAATACACGCCCCACTCCCCAAGCGAATACTTGACCGAAAGCAGTTTTCGAAATACCATCTCCGAAGTCATTTTCCTGAATTAAATAACCGAATCGAGTGAAGAAGTGGCAAAACATCTGTACAGCAGTGGATATTGCAAATGATGATGTGTTCGTTGCTTCAAACAAAGAGATACAGTAAAGATACAGATACAATTTCCTTTTACGGGAAGGGCGATGCAATTTCCTTTTTTCTTTCTTAACCTGTTTACCTTCCAGGGTTGGCTTTTCCCTCGGACTCAGTGAGGGATTGCACCACTACCTCCTCAAGGGCAGTGTCCTGGAGCGTGAGACATTGGGTTCGGGATACAACTGGGGAGGGTGACCAGTACATGGCCTTGGTCGGGGATGGGCAGATAGGAAGGGATAGACAACGAAGAGGGAAGGAAGCTGCCGTGGCCTTGAGTCAGGTACCATCCCGGCATTTGGCGGGAGGAGAAGTGGGAAACCATGGAAAACCACTTCCAGGATGGCTGAGGTGAGAATCGAACCCACCTCTACTCAGTTGACCTCCCGAGGCTGAGTGGACCCCGTTCCAGCCCTCGTACCACTTTTCAAATTTCGTGGCAGAGTCGGGAATCGAACCCGGGCCTCCGGAGGTGGCAGCTAATCACACTCACCAGTACACCACAGAGGCGGACGGCGATAAAATTAACACTTTCAATTGTGGTAGAGGATTGCAGCTGGTAATGAACGGTTTCATTTAAGTTCAACCATCATTTAGAGCTGGCGCCCAGGTTGCATATCATCTATCGAATGTAAATAAATAACTAGTCTTTTCTTAAATGTCTTCAAAGAACTTGGAAATTTATCGAATATTTCTCCGGTCAAATTATTCCAATCCCTGATCGAATATTTCTCCGGTCAAATTATTCCAATCCCTGATCCAAATGAATATTTTGCTAAGTTCGTCTTCTTGAACACCAACTTTCGGGCCGATGACCTTAGGTGTTAGGCTCCTTCAAACAACAAGCATCATCATCATCATCATTATCGAACACCAACTTTAAAAGAACCACTCAAGCGTATTCGTCTACTATTGTCATTCTACGCTCTCTCTTCACTGACAACTCGGGAGGTACCTCTTCGTAGAACAGCTTCTCTCTTTACATAGGTTTACAAAAACTAACCTTCAAATTCCCCTTCATCGTACCACTAAATTTAACAAATCTTTTGTTTGCACTGAATCCCGTATCTTCAATGTCTTTAATCTTTACCGTTCGCAAATGACATTAACTGTACCCAACTAAATCACTCCTTAACATCTATCTTCCTGGAGGAGTACGCAAGGGGCTGAGATCAGGAATTCTTGTGTCTAACAATCAGAAATATGTATATTTTTAAGAAAATTGTTTCTGTTTTAGTTTTATATTCTTTAGGTTATTGTAGTCTAAAATATTAAATATGTTTAATGATATACTTTCTTACTTCTTATATAATTTGTGTTTTAATTTTATTGGATTTGGTATCTGTATTTCATTTTTTTATGTTTAATGATTAATTTAATATTTTAGTATTATAAAATGTATGTTCATTTTTTTTGCTAGGGGATTTACGTCGACACAGATAGGTCTTATGGCGACGATGGGATAGGAAAGGCCTAGGAGTTGGAAGGAAACGACCGTGGCCTTAATGAAGGTACAGCCCCGGCATTTGCCTGGTGTGAAAATGGGAAACCACGGGAAACCATTTTCAGGGCTGCCGATAGTAGGATTCGAACCTACTATCTCCCGGATGCAAGCTCACAGCCGCGCGCCTCTACGCGCACGGCCAACTCGCCCGGTTTAGTGTGTTCATAAACCTGTATTGTGTAATGCGGAGACAATACATAAAGGGGCTTTTCAGCCTCAGTGGCATGTAAATCATTATCATCATCAATAAATTCAATTCAATTCAATTCTCTTCGTAACACATGTTTGGGTATATCTGCCCTTATATATTTAAACAACACCACTGTATATATTTCGTATTATGGAACTAACCTCTTGTATTTACAGGCTGCCATTAAAAGAAGGTAATACATATCAAGTCCGCCTCTGTGGTGTAGTGGTTAGCGTGATTAGCTGCCACCCCCGGAGGCCCGGGTTCGATTCCCGGCTCTGCCACGAAATTTGAAAAGTGGTATGAGGGCTGGAACGGGGTCCACTCAGCCTCGGGAGGTCAACTGAGTAGAGGTGGGTTCGATTCCCACCCCAGCCATCCTGGAAGTGGTTTTCCGTGGTTTCCCACTTCTCCGCCAGGCGAATGCCGGGATGGTACCTAACTTAAGGCCACGGCCGCTTCCTTCCCTCTTCCTTGCCTATCCCTTCCAAACTTCCCATCCCTCCACAAGGCCCCTGTTCAGCATAGCAGGTGAGGCCGCCTGGGCGAGGTACTGGTCATACTCCCCAGTTGTATCCCCCTACCAAGAGTCTGAAGCTCCAGGACACTGCCATTGAGGCGGTAGAGGTGGTATCCCTCGCTAAGTCCGAGGGAAAAACCGAACCTGGAGGGTAAACAGATGATGATGATGATGATGAATACATATCAAATTATGTCTATATAGGACATCTCTAAAACGTAACGAAGGTATGGTGTTACAGTATAACTAGTATGGATGGATCCTCGGTGGGCGAGAACGCTTCCACGTGGCGTCAAAGTGAGAATGTACGGTACCACGAGCTCCGATCATTATCCCTATTACTTCGATTTCCTGAAGGTGGTCAGTACACTTCCAGTAAGAGAGTGGGTTCATATTTTATCATCCTCAAACTTGCTCAAACTTGGCAGTCGGATGTAAAATGAATCCCTGAGAACTGATGTCTTTTAAGGCTATGATATCAATTCTCTGCGAACTGCCGTTTTTGGGCAGTCCTTTCACCTCCTCAGGTACATTGAATATTTTCTTTCTCAGTTCTTCGGCGATGAAGGATCTCGTCTGGTGGTGCCGCGTATTTCTCAGCAGCTCTCCACGTGTGGAGAATCCCGGGACCTGACCAAGAGTTTGCTTCTTTCCGAGGCATTGCCGGCAGAGGTACTTGTCTAGGGATCTGCCTGGAACCGAGCCCACCGCAGATACATTCGAAGTCATCTTTATAGCCTCCCTCCACTCGTGCGGTATGATATTGCACCAATGAGTTTGCTGGCGTAGGCTCATACTCTTTGTCAAGTTGCACTTCGAGTACTTTTTGCTCTAGTGAAAACCGGGAGGTATTCACGTTCCCGTGTCTATTAACGGATCGTCTTAATTTAGTACAGGCCGTTTGCTGGCGGTAATTTTCCGAATATTCTGTTAATTTGAGATGGTTTGTACATTCTCCACGTGAGAATCCGTCGAAGGAATAACGAGTGATAGTCTTAAGCGATACGTTTCAGGCACTGATGCATTGTAGATAGACTTCCCATGAGTATTTCTTTTCAGAGTGCATGTATATGGAGTATCCGTCGGCAACTGCAATACCTGTTTTCGAAACAGACTTCAAACGTATTAGGTCGTGTTACGTACATGTAGTACGTATTGAAGAGATGTTAAGTACAGAACAAAAATGGCCAACCGGACACCAGTGGGATCCGAACCCACAACCTCCCGATTTCGCGTCGGTTGCTCTACCAATTGAGCTATGGTGGCCTAGGCCATCTTTGTTCTGTTTGAAAGGATCTGAGCTACAGGTCTGGCACTGCTGCTAACACACTGTAGATTGCGTTTAAGTTGCCCGTTGTGGGGCATGTCAATGAATATTGCCGCATTGTAATCGAAACAGACTTTCAACGTATTTAACATCTCTTCAACACGTACTACATGTACGTAACACGACCTAATACGTTGAAAGTCTGTTTCGATTACAATGTGGTCGTGAAACTTCAATATTCAATACCTGTTTTGTTTGACCTTTAATCATTTTAGCGGTATCGGAAAGTTTTAAAAGTGAATACATGCACTACACCTGATACATCACTACCTCTTGCCATTCATTGTCTGAGCACCCAGATTATCGCCAACATGTCGTCATTTCACTGTAGTTTTCCATAACAACGTTAAGGGGTGTACGGTACAAAGACAGTTTCTCAGTTCCCCAACTAAATGTTTTCGACGTCGTTTAAATCAAAGCTGCAATTATGTTGAAATAAATCGATTCAAAAATCACTGCAAAAAATCGCAAAATAAAAGAAGGTGGCCTAAATATTTTCAACGAAGAAAATACCGGAAAATGACACAAAATCTCAAAAACTGAGTAAAAAATTAAACTAAAAGGAAAACGACTAAAACTGACTTTATAATTAAGAATTTTTATAATCCAGGCATCATGACGTGCTATTCCATGCACGTTATGAATGTGTGATATACGAGTATCATTTAAAAGAAGACATGTCATCAAAATACGGGCACTGATAAAAACTATATATATATGTGTGTCCTTTATTTACAACCTTATTAATATGGTCACCTACTTGTTTACCTTTCCTTATATTAACATGTGGTGCAATCACTCCATCAACACAGTAATTAAAACTAAGAGGACTTTTTCTCTTAGTGAAAATTTAAACATGCCTTTTCAACCCGTTTACCATCATACCGTTGACTGTTGTCCATCTCATAACACAGTCGAGGCCTTTTTGTGGTCCCTCAGATTTCTATAATAGGCCTATAATTACTAATATATACTGTATAACACCACCCACAAAAGCCTTACCTGTATTATAACATCAAGGAGCAATAATACAGCGTTGCGGGATCCCACTCCTAACCATTACAGATCAGATAATGCATCACTACTCCAATCACCCGAGTTGTATGTTCTTAGAAATATAGTCACATATTCAACCTTTCTTTTATCTAGTCCAGTAGCCCTCATTATCGTTAGTAGTCGCCCATGATCTCATCATCATCATCTGTTTACCCTCCAGGTTCGGTTTTCCCTCAGACTCAGCGAGGGATCCCACCTCTACCGCCTCAAGGGCAGTGTCCTGGAGCTTCAGACTCTTGATCGTGGGATACAACTGGGGAGAATGACCAGTACCTCGCCCAGACGGCCTCACCTGCTATGCTGAACAGGGGCCTTGTGGAGGGATGGGAAGATCGGATGGGATAGGCAAGGAAGAGGGAAGTAAGCGGCCGCGGCCGTGGCCTTAAGTTAGGTAACATCCCGGCATTCGCCTGGAGATGAAGTGGGAACCACGGAAAACCACTTCCAGGATGGCTGAGGTGGGAATCGAACCCACCTCTACTCAGTTGACCTCCCGAGGCTGAGTTGACCCCGTTCCAGCCCTCGTACCACTTTTCAAATTTCGTGGCAGAGCCGGGAATCGAACCCGGACCTCCGGGGGTGGCAGCTAATCACGCTAACCACTACACCACAGAGGCGGAACCTCCCATGATCTACCCTATCAAAAGCCTTGGATAGGTCAATAGCGATACGGTACATTTCAGGTTTCGTATCTAAAATATCTGCTATATCTTACAGGAATCCTACAAGTTGAGCTTCATTTGAATAACCTTGAATCCCGAACTTCCTTATATCAAACCAGTAAGCAATTTTGCAAACGTGTCTAATATAATAAGACAGAAAGAATGATTTCCCAGAGCTTACGAGCAACACATGCCAAAATGACTGGCCTCTAATTATCTTTATGTTCATCACCTCAGGCTACTTTAGCAACTCTCCATTCATTTGGTATAACTCCTTGAAAATAGTAGTCAAATAAGTGCTTCACATATGGTAATGTATTCCATCCCAATGCCTTTTGTATATCCACAGAAATCTTACTAATCGCAGATGCTTTGCTAGCTTTCGAATTTTGTACCTTTTTGTAATGGAACTGTACTACTCGGTTACAAACTTCCCTTGACATTCACTATAATTATTATAAGTCATCCTATTCATTACATTTTAAAATCATATGTACGGATCCATGGCTAAATGGTTAGCGTGCTGGCCTTTGGCCATAGGGGCCCCGGGTTCGATTCGCGGTAGGTTCGGGAATTTTAACCATAATTGGTTAATTTTGCTGGCACGGGGGCTGGGTGTATGTGTCATCTTCATCATCATTTCATCCTCATCACGACGCGCAGGTCACCTACGGGAGTCATATCAAAAGACCTGCATCTGGCGAGCGGAACTTGTCCTCGGACACTCCCGGTACTAAAAGCCATACGGCATTTCATTTTTATATTCAGATTTTCATCATCCTCATTGTACTCATATTATTAATTAGGTATCACGAATATCATTCCATTTAATTAATAACATAAGGGAAGTATTATTGTATCTTATCTTAATCTGTTTAGCCTCCAGGGTTGGCTTTTCCCTCGGACTCGGCGAGGGATCCCACCTCTACCGCCTCAAGGGCAGTGTCCTGGAGCTTCAGACTTTGGGTCGGGGGATACAACTGGGGAGAATGACCAGTACCTCGCCCAGGCGGCCTCACCTGCTATGCTGAACAGGGGCCTTGTAGAGGGATGGGGAGATTGGATGGGACAGGCAAGGAAGAGGGAAGTAAGCGGCCGTGGCCTTAAGTGAGGTACCATCCCGGCATTTGCCTGGAGGAGAAGTGGGAAACCACGGAAAACCACTTCCAGGATGACTGAGGTGGGAATCGAACCCACCTCTACTCAGTTAACCTCCCGAGGCTGAGTGGACCCCGTTCCAGCCCTCGTACCACTTTTCAAATTTCGTGGCCGAGCCGGGAATCGAACCCGGACCTCCGGGGGTGGCAGCTAATCACGCTAACCACTACACCACAGAGGCGACAAGTATTATTGTAATCATTATATATATGTAAATAAGTGGAATTTGTTGAATTTAAAATACTGTACATTAAATATTTCAGCTTTTAACTGAAGACGCGTAGAAGAGAGCACGATATTGGGAAAGAAGTCTAAGTTTAGAAGATATTGCGATAGGCAAGAGGAAGTTCCCTTTCATCAGAAGACGTCAACTGTTTCTTAAGGGTGGGCAAGTCAACAGTCTTATATCTAGATTTTCAAAGGCGCTTGACCACGTGTTTGAGATTCCATACCAGCGATTACTGTAGCTAGCACCCTGCAATCTGTGTGGAAGGGATGGACGTGAAGAGGGGAGACACGTTGTATGGCGAAGTTTATTTAAGCCAGTGTTAGGCTTGTACTGGAGCTATTTGGGTATCTATCAAACTAACGATCGAATGAACTGTCTGTATATCGATCTATCGAGCTACTATTTGCTACTTACTTCTATATCGTATTACTTCGTATGACTTTATAGTATTTAAGTATAGTTACCAGGCGCTATGTTCAGCTTTCTGAAGATTAATATTCAGTACCAATATAACTTTTCAGTTATATTCATTTAGCAGTTGATATAACACTTCGAATTCATGATTGAATTCAATTACACAATTAGCGGACAGTGTTCCAGAATATATTTGAGACTCGAGTAGACCTGTTGTATGCATATCAACAATTTAAGCCATCAGGACGTGTGAAACCAGCTTAGTTAGCAAGTCTGAATATCACAGGCTCTTCAATAATGTATTCCTTTCTGACAAATTAATACGGGTGAACGTGTCCTCATATGTGTCATTACATTCTAAATAGGGAAGTAGGTCAGGACAAATTATAGAAGAAGACGAAATAACCAGAGCAGCAGTCACCGAACCCGGTCCGAGTTTTCTACAGCAGAACGAATCCAGGGGAATGCGACCACGTTATCTTTTTCCTGGTCCTTAATCAAGTATATTGCCAAGTGTGTGTACTTATCACCCCACACCTTGAGAGTAGTAATAAGAGTTATGCTCGACGGTTTCGTCACTAATAGTAGTGGCTGGCGCTCAACACATTTAAGGAGAAAGTTACTAATTAACTGAATATATTACGTGTTTAGTAATATGGTAAATAAGTGTTCATTATTATGTCAGAAGTGGGCAATTCTGTTTCTAAGAGTAGGTGTAGTTACAACGGGACTCGCCAGTTTAAAGTAATTATGTATAATAGAGTTGGGCTAGGCACAGTTAATACGTTCATTATCACAGTTAAATTTCAGTACTTTGCCAGTATTAGTCATCTTGTCAACATGGACATTATTATTATGCCCAGCTATCTTTACATACTTTTGACTGAATACTTATGCCTTTTGTATGTCTCACGTATACTCTTCCCTTGTTCACTATTGGTCACTGGAATGCCCTTCCTTGAACTTGTTTCTGCCTAATACGTACAAATATCCGCACGTTTTTTCCTTAACCTCATATAACTGCTATTTATTCTGTTTGCCAACACATTATCATTAGCTGACCTATTTTTTTGCTAAATTCAATTTCCTGTTAAGTTCCTTCCATTTCTCCTAACTTCCACAACCATTGCTATTTCATTCTAACCTGAATGTCATTCTTAACCTCTTTATTTCTCTGATATGACATAGTGGGACTTTCCCATATCTTACCACCTTTAAAGGAACACACCCGTTTTCACATTCCTCAACAAAAGCTTTGAATCCAACCGACATGCTATTTACATCTTTATTTACCTACCATTTTCTACTGATCATAATTACGTTTTAAAAACCACTCCCCTCAACGATATGCTATTGCCTAACAGCCTTACTTTTATAACCTTACTTTATATAGCATTTATTATTAACTACGACGAAAGCATTTTCTTGATCACTTATACCAGTTATCACTTCAGTTTCGGTATAGAACTCATCTAGTTTTATGAGCATCATGTGTAGAACTTTTTCCCTGTTGTCGGTTCCATCACTTCCTGCTTCTTCCAACGCTTTGTTCCAGTGGTTGTCGTGCCAAGCCTCCTTATAAGTTTCGCAGACCCTTCGAATGGTTGTTCTCAAATCGTCAAATGGTGATGGACCTTTCACTTCGTACAGTTGGAATCACAGGCGGAAACATCCAGAGCTGTTTGGGAGGATGGTGTACACCCGGTCGAGGAAATCTCTGGAATTAATCCGTGTTTGTTATGGTACAATTTGACCTTGACTACGTCGATTACAAGTGTTCTATGTTGTTCCATGTATAGTACTTCGAGGCTTGGTTGTAAGTAGTGTGCCCGCAAACTCATCTTGGATACAAATCCTGAAGAGAGACGTGAGTGTCGTTTCTTGAGGTGCTTGGGCCCATTCAGCTGCATTTCGTGTTTTGTGTTTCTGGGCTCCTCTCGGTGGGTGCTTAGGTGGACAACTGTAGGATACCGCTAGTTTCTTGGATAGCCTAGTATTCTCCACACCACATGTAGCTACTTATGTATGTCCACACTTCATACTGACGAATTTCATAAGTTATTGCCTCCACTCGTGAAATCAAACACATCAAGTCTGATCCCTTATTCACATATTCGAAAACATTGAATTAAAACTGCAGTATTCTACCTTGATATATGAGGGTTGAAAACGTTTCTCAGGTGGGGAGAATACGAAAAATTCCTTGTGGTGTCCGCAGGCAATTCCGATCCTGGAATATTGATGTTTGGATTAATATTCCCTCTTGTGGGCTTCAACGGCGATGCAGTAGATACCCGTCTTCCTCTGTGTGAGTCTCCTCCAGGAAACGTCGAGAGTAACACTTCGTGCAGAATGCATTCTTTACTGTACTGACACAATTCTAGATCTTTCTGTGGATCAGGGATTTTCTCACTGATGAAGTCTTCAACCTAGTGCATAAGTTTGGTATCTCTGAGACAAACCAGTATATGCGCTTGAGGTAGTCCATGCTTCCACCACACGATCGTGCACGTATACCACAAAAATGCACAAAAATCTCGCCTTTGTGATCAGACTCATGAGTGCCTTGTGCTTCTCGTGAATACTTCTTGCTAACAAATCATGACAATCTTGGGGTTTTTGTCCGCTAAAAAGTTCTTGCTGCATCTTGGTCCAATTTGAATTGCACGTGAATGTGATGAAGATTCGCACTTTCAACATGGAGTCCTGAGTACGTTCCTGCATGTATCAGGGACCACCGGTAGTCTTCTTCTTATGGCGCCGTCTCCCTCCGAAGGTTGGCGATCCAATCGATAATGATTACACGTGAAACGGTAGCACGGAAGATTTCTATCGAAGTATGTCCATACCACCGCCACAAGTCTTTCAGCCAGGAATTTCTCCGTCTTCCCACAGATCTTTTCCCATCAATCTTCCCTTGAATGATCAGTCGGAGAAGTTCGTATCGTTCACCTCTCATGATGTGCCCGAGGTAGCTGAGCTTACGTTCCTTGATGGTTATGAGAAGCTCTTTCTTCTTGTTCAAGATGTTGAGGTAGTGCTAGAAGGCAATGTGATCAACTGATCGATGTCGGAAGCATTTCTATCGTTGATGACGGTGTCCCTCAAATACACATATTGCTCCACTCTTCTCTGATTCTTCCAGGCTTTCATGTTCAATGTTGCCTACGAAAACTCTTGAAAGAGGTCTCAACTTTGCAGTAAAATGTTGAAAATTGAACAGCTCATTACCATACTGTAAGAATAGAACGGCATAGGAGAAAACCTCTTTGGTTGTAGCATTCTTATAGTTGCGTTTCTTTGTGACAGATGAAAATAATATCCATTTTTACCATAACAAAGAAATAAAGGATAATGCAGAAGGTCATATGATCGGTGCGTAGCAGTAATCCACTTGATGGTTCTACTTTTTCCTTCTAAAACTATGCCTCTTGCTCCATGTTCTCCGGAAAATGTTTAAACCACTTCGGCTATCGTCGGTGCATTGAATAGCCTCTCACGGTAACTTTGTGCCGTTTTGTCTGCTAAGCTAACCAGTAGGGTAAACTGTTAAAACAGCACTCTACTTCGCAAAAAAATGTTGAGAGTTGAACAGTGCATCACCATTCTGTAAGCCTAGAAATATATAGCAAGGATATCCTTGGTTTTTAACATTCCTGCAGTTAGGTTTCTTTGTCGCAGTTGAAAATGTTATCCTCCTTCGTTCTGCCAAAAAGAAATGAATGGATGCTGGGGTCCATCATATGATCGATCCACATCTATTTTTTTTGCTAGTTGCTTTACGTCGCACCGACACAGATAGGTCTTATGGCGACGATGGGACAGGAAAAGCCTAGGAATGGGAAGGAAGCGACCGTGGCCGTAATTAAGGTACAGCCGCAGCATTTGTCTGGTATGAAAATGGGAGACCACGGGAAACCATCTTCAGAGCTGTCGACCGTGGGTTTCGAACCCACTATCTCCCGGATGCGAGCTCACAACTGTGCGCTCCTAACCGCACAGCCAACTCGACCGGTCGATCCACATCAGGAATCCGTTTGATGGTACCACTTCTTTCTGAAACTATGTCCCTTACTCCATGCTGTTTTTCAAAAATTATTACAACCACTTCCGCATTCGTCGGTGCATTAAATCGCCTTTCATGTTCGCTTTGTGGGGTTTTGTCTGCTAAACTAACCAGGTACCATACGTTGAAACAGACCTCTACTTCAGAGTAAAATGTTGAAAGTTGAACAGTGCATCATCATTCTGTAAGCATAGAACTTCATAGCAGAAATCTTCTTGGTATGCAACATTCTTGTAGTTGCGTTCCTTTATCGCAGTGGAAAATTATACATCTTTCTCCTGCCAAAAAAGTTAATGGATATTGCAGTGAGCCATACAATCGGATCATAACTTGGATTCTGTCTTTTAAAACTATGTCCCTTGCTCCATGTTGTTCTCCGGCCATTATTACACCGACTTCCGCTGTCCTCGGTGTATTGAATCGCCTCTCATGTTTGCCTTGTGGGGCTTTGTTTGCTAAGTTAACCAGATTGAATCCAGGACTGATCTTTTCCATAGCCTATTTGAAGGTACGAAAGAAGGAGTTTTCTCTATTCCGCATGTCCTGTAACTGGAGTACTATGTCTTGTCTCGTTTGTGACACAGTCGTGAACGCTGATTCGCTTATACTGTACCGTCGGCAACGAAATATACTTGCAGTAATTCAGGATTTTCATTCAGTAGACTCTACTTCCGGAGGTGTACACGGACCTGAAGTTCACTCAGCCTACGCCAAACAAGAGTACCGGGTTATTTCCTGGCAGCAAAGGCGGCCGTAGTTACGGATAGTGGAAATCTTCACCGTCCACCCTAGCAAGGGTCTTCATGACCTGCACGGAGATGTCTTTGCTTTTTATTCGGTACATTATATGGTTGCTCGTCCACTGAAAGCGACTATACATGACTGCAGAATCAGCCGACTACATCCGACTTTGATTCGTACTACTATGAACGACTGGGGTCGTCCACTGCAGGCGACTTCACGCGACTGTCAGTTGGCGTCTACTCCATACAGATCTGCGTAAGTTTCTGTAGTAGGCGTTGTCAAGTTATTAAGATCATTAAATATTCTGTGAAATTGATGATAAAGGTTTGGTTCACTTTCTGGAGGTGAGGCGTCGGAGGAAAAATCGCAAAAGAAGATATCGGTGTTAGGTAAACCCAACACTAGCTAAAAGGAAGCCAATGGGAGATTCCGTAATCTCTTAGATGATTCGGACAAAGACCCCCATAAGTTCTTTAATTATTATCGGATGCGTCCAAAAACTACGTTCTGAATGCAATAGACCAAGATTAGCCGAGATACAATAACGCCTCTGAAACCTTTGACTGAGAATCTATAGTAAGCGATATGATTTTTTTAAAGCTTCAATTTTTAAAAGAGTCAGAGGTCGAATTAAGTATGTAACTCTTCGCATTGGGATCAGTCGTGCTACTACGCGCGTAGTCGCCTCATCTCGTAATCGAGCGTAGTCGTTTCCAGTGAACTAGATTTCCGATGCGATGATATACCATGGCCCGGATTACACTTGAAGAATATCGTTAGGTGGGTTTGTTTCAGGTTTTGGTTCTGTGGTTCAGGATGACGGGTATCGATGTGTTTTTATACAGAAAAGGCATGTTCAGAGAAGTTTGACGTAATTCATCTCTATCTTCAAAAACTTGCTCGAGCTGATTTTTTCACTGCCATTTTTCGATTGTCAGGAACCTTCTTCATATATGGAAGGAGGCTTACCAAGAATTGGTAATCGCTGTAGTCCTTAAGAGATTTACTTTCGACAAGTGACACCTGGATTCAGCGCCTGGCAGTTTCTAGCCAGATTCGATCGATCCAGAGTAAACAGGTAGGTAGGTATGTGGTGTATAACTTGACGCGTGGTGAAGTAGTGTGTTGTAAAACAGCATAATCATCGGAGCACTAGGAAGGCAAGAGCCATCTCACGGGAGAACGTGTGAGCTAAGTCAGACGGCGCAGTTTCTTCTATTCGCTATGGTATTGATAACAACGTCTTAGTAAGATGGCGTTGATATATCATTTAGTTATGAAGTAATTGCTTCATAACTTATATCGCGATATAAATTTTTGTTCAACCCTTTGTACATTTAGTAAGTCGAATTTCAAAAATTTCAGATATTGTGTTTTAGGTATTCACATGAAGAATATTTTAGTTCAAAAACAAATTTGTATTTTACTCCAAGCGAGGGGAGATCGAAAAAAACGCATTCAGAATATATCATTGTTCAACCTTTCCCCCCTCGTAAGTCGAATTATAAAACTACAGAAATTGTATTTTAGTTATTTGTATGAAGAACGTTTTAGTGAAAAATTAATGGTGTACCCTTTCTTGGATACGAACATATCCTTAAGATATCATCTCTTTAATTTTCAATAGGGTTCGT
This sequence comes from Anabrus simplex, assembly GCF_040414725.1. NCBI lineage: Eukaryota > Metazoa > Arthropoda > Insecta > Orthoptera > Tettigoniidae > Anabrus > Anabrus simplex. The sequence continues at coordinate 217,790,404 of NC_090267.1, read as the reverse complement.
TGATGGGTGAATGACTCATTTGTTCAACCCTTTGTACCTCCTTTAAATTTGAATTTCATAAAATGCCGAAACTGTTTCTTAGATACTTTTTATGAAGTCGTATTTCATTTCGCGGCCGGGAAAATAGAAAAAAATGTATATTTCAGATATACCCCCATTTTAACCCTTTACAACAATTTCAAAACCCTTTCTTATCATTCTTTTACTTGGTGATGACGATGATTGTTTAAAGGGGCCTAACATCTAAGGTCATCGGCCCCAACTCCTTTACACACTTATACGAACCTATTCTTAAAATTTCATGTCTCTACCTTCAAAATAGCCTTGGCATGGTGCTTTACATTGCACTGGCATAGGTAGCTCTTACTGTGAAGTGAGCGTTTATGGGTCAGTCAGTCAGGCCATCCTCTTTGATAGATAGATAATCAAATTTACGCATTCATAATAATATCAAATTTCATACATAATATTCTGCTGTTATATGAGGTACTATAATCAATTAGTTTAGCTCTGGACTTCAGCGTAGTAGCACATTGTGTGAGATGTCATTTGATTCGTCCCAGTGAGTTCTAAAAGTATACATGTACAGGGCAAATATAAATTAATTAGTGAATATCTTGGAGATATGGAGGTTACGTATGGAAAATAAATACCCTCAAGATTATCAAATACGTATTCGAGATGATAGAGAGGAATTCCAAAAGACCAAAATCACCAATGCCGAGCGTCAATAGGCTTATCGGGATCGTCTCAAAGTTGAGTAGTACGACGTATTCCACATAACTCGAGCCCTAGCCGAGCACATTTATTGCCCAGTCGGACGGGAGGGGAGGGGTAGGTTGTCGTTTGTACAATTCCTGTCGCGCAGAATGCGTTTCAAGCCAAAACTTGAAAATGTGCCTTCAACAAAGCCCCATTTGAATTAGTTTCTACCAGATTTAAGAAGAAAGCATATACTATGTAGCAAGATATGAATTGAGAAAGGCATTCCTATTACCAATAAATTCGCACCTCTGTCCGTAAACGTAATGCTGAATTTAAAGAAACACGATTTTTGTCCTTTTTCGAGTACCGCCAGTGCACTTCCGTTTGGTCCTCGTGGTGAAGATCTTCTTTACTTCTATGAAGGTCTTCAACATTTTCAGCTTCGCAGGATAGACACACCTTCGTCATATTTTACTATTGTATTTCAGTACTTTAGTTAATGCAGTCAATTAAAACTAATATTCCTTGTCATTGGGGCTCGAACGTTTAAGGCCTAAAAATAGCCAAAATGACCTCAAAAGTGACGAAATATAACGTAAACATTACAAAATATGACCCAAAAATGATTAATCTGAATACTTCTGTACAGAACTATTCTTCTCCAAATTCCTTAACAAAGCTTCATTACTTAACACTAGTAGATGACTTTTTCTTAGGTGTAATGGAACATGTGCTGGGAACCGATTCACTGTAAACTGACGCTTGTGTAAGTGAGAGGAGGTTGAGATTCTAATATCTGAACAAAGACAAGTGAGTGATTACCAGAAGTCATTAGCTAGCTCACTGTTAGGACGGGTTCTTCGGGATTATTTCTGTCGGTACTTGGGTGACCGGGTTGCCGAGTACAGCGGGTGGGGTAAAAGGTGCAGTGTAGTCTATCACCTTCATTCTATACAAAGAGTATTCCATTTGTTTTAACTGCAGATGTGATACCGAGAAGCTGTTTTGTGAATCCTAGTTCGCATTCGGTAAGTTGAAGATGATTTTGCACAGCTACGCCAAAACGCCGAAATATGACGTTTCTACGAAAATAGTTCAAAATATGAACTTATGACAAAAATACCCAAAATATGACAAATAAAAATCACTTAATTGTGACGACAGTCACCTGAGATGCACCAACATCCAATTAGGAAAAAAATAGAGACAAAGGAAAATGTATGAATTTTCCTAAATATCCGAGCGCTAGTTATCATTATTTTCATCTTGGAATATTTGGAAAAAGTTTTAAGTAATTGTAAATCAAAGAATATTTGATGTAATAATATGCGCGGTTAAAGTAACACGGGAATGATCAAAATACTTGTTCAACAACAGCCGAAGTCACCAATAACAGAGGTTACTCATAAAGAATGATTTCACAGTCACGGACGGCCTGTATCAAAACAGAGCCGATGACCTAGATGTTAGGCCCTTTTAAAAACAAGCAACAGGCATTATCCAAACATGGTTATGTTTATTTCAATTTTAATCGGATTAAGGCATTTATTGGTGTATATAAAAACAATCACACTAAATAAACGAGCATTATAAATAATAAAGATAGCACAATCATGCGAAAAGTGTTTAGAGCCGACCTTCTAGTAGAAGGGCTCTCAACGTTGGAGCGTGAGTTGGCGACCACGTGGATCTCAACTGAGTCCTGGTACAGCTTCCTCCTACTTGTGCCAGGCTCCTCACTTTCATTAGTCCTATCCGATCTGAAGAGCATTTTAGAAGGCAACTACCGTGTGATTGTACCCTTTTCGGTCTTCTCGGTGAGAGGCCGTAGTTTTGTGTAGGCTGAGGATAGCTCATGGACGATCTACGTACTCTTATCTCTTAAGAGGGAAGCCCCTCCAGTGTGTTCTTGTGGTGCCTACTTTACAATGGCCCACATCCTCACAGGGTGTGCCGATCTCTCTGCCCTAAGACGGAGCCTCGGCCCGCAGGAGACACTCAAACTCATATTAGCCGATGACGCGACTACTGCTGATCTCGTCATTCACTTTGTGTGTGAGAGTGGATTAATCAAGGGTATGTACATTTCAAGTCTTCTGTTGCTCAGGAAACTTATGTTCACTTTTGAAACGTTAGTGATGTTCTCGGCTTGATACAATAATTTTTGTTTTATTTTGTAATTCAATCGAAAAGCCTTCGTTGAATAAGTAATTTTGTTTTATTTGTAATTTCTTTTCCACTTTATTTGTTCATAGAGGACAGTTACCTAGTTATACTCCCTCTTAAAACTAAAATCACCACCAACATGTACGGCTCCATGGCTAAATGTTTAGCGTGCTGGCCTTTGGTCACAGGGGTCCCGGGTTCGATTTCCGGCAGGGTCGGGAATTTTAACCATCATTGGTTAATTTCGCTGGCACGGGGGCTGGGTGTATGTGTCGTCTTCATTATCATTTCATCTTCATCACGACGCGCAGGTCGCCTACGGGTGTCAAATCGAAAGACCTGCACCTGGCGAGCCGAACTTGTCCTCGGACACTCCCGGCACTAAAAGCCATACGCCATATCATTATACCACCATCATCACTCCCTTGGTCAACTCTTGTTCTTTTCTGACCCGTGCGGTATTAGAGTATTCGAGGCCTTCATTATCACGCCCTTCATGGCCATGGTGAGCAAGGATAGCTTGCCTAATGTTGGTGTTTTTCAGTCCAATCCCCCGCCCCAACGGAGATCACCACCTGGGACTCTTGAAAACCCGGAAATTTTTAATCTGGGAATAGCCACGGGGTTTGCAAGGGGCTACTTTTAGTCTTGGTTCCCTGTTACATTCCAGTGATCTCCGCATCCTGTCAGCTCACCAACCCAGTTTCCGGAATTCGGTACCCAACCTTACACTGTGTTGCTCTGCTTAGCGGGGGCACCAAATGTAGGTAGAATATTATATAGTTGAGGTGAGAGTGAATAAGAGAATACTTATATGGGCATCTCGCCCCCGTCCCCCAGAGTCCTCAACAGACTCCTCTAGGTCATTTCCTGGACCCTTTATCATTAAAGTACATAGTCATCTTTTTAATGTTGAAAATATTTCTTAGGAGGCAAAGTAGGGGTTCCCGTAAGTGGCAAAAGATCTTTCTAATACGACCCCCCCCCCAACAAATAGACTTGGGGGCCCATACTACGAAAAACGTAAAAATAAGCAATTTTCTCAATTGTGCCAAAAGTTGAAGGGCTCTGGAATGTTTCAAGTTGTGAGTCTTGGTAGCTACATCAAACTAAAAAAAAGACAAATTTAGAAAAATCACTTCCGGCCTAAATGCAGTTCCGAAAAAACTGCCTAAAATCGATTGTTTATTTACTCGTTTTCTCTCTTAATCAAATCCTAGCTAAATTAACTTATTCACATACCTTTTCTGTAATGTGTTCCTTTGTTCTATATCCTCAGGTGTTTCTTTTAAAATGTTCATAACAAATGTAGTTATATGGGCTTAAGCGAAACCGTGCATTGACTCACATTAGCGCTCGTAATGGTGCTTAAGTGAAACTCTGCATTGATTCACATTAGCACTCGTAGTGGTGCTTAAGTGAAACTCTGCATTGATTCACATTACCACTCGTAGTGGTGCTTAAGTGAAACTCTGCATTGATTCACATTACCACTCGTAGTGGTGCTTAAGTGAAACTCTGCATTGATTCACATTAGCATTCGTAGTGGTGCGTAAGTGTAACAATGCATTGACTCACATTAGCGCTCGTAGTGGTGCTTAAGTGAAACTCTGCATTGATTCACATTAGCGCTCGTAGTGGAGCTTAAGTGAAACTCTGCATTGATTCACATTAGCGCTCGTAGTGGTGCTTAAGTGAAACTTTGCAGTGACTCACATTAGCACTCGTAGTGGTGCTTAAGTGAAACAATGCATTGGCTCACATTAGCGCTCGTAGTGGTGCGTAAGTTAAACTCTGCAGTGAGTCACATTAGCACTCGTAGTGGTGTGTAAGTTAAACTCTGCAGTGACTCACATTAGCGCTCGTAGTGGTGCTTAACTGAAACTCTGCATTGGCTCACATTAGCACACGTAGTGGTGCTTAAGTGAAACAATGCATTGACTCACATTAGCGCTCGTAGTGGTGCTTAAGTGAAACTCTGCATTGATTCACATTAGCGCTCGTAGTGGTGCTTAAGTGAAACTTTGCAGTGACTCACATTAGCACTCGTAGTGGTGCTTAAGTGAAACAATGCATTGGCTCACATTAGCGCTCGTAGTGGTGCGTAAGTTAAACTCTGCAGTGAGTCACATTAGCGCTCGTAGTGGTGTGTAAGTTAAACTCTGCAGTGACTCACATTAGCGCTCGTAGTGGTGCTTAACTGAAACTCTGCATTGGCTCACATTAGCACACTTAGTGGTGCTTAAGTGAAACAATGCATTGACTCACATTAGCGCTCGTAGTGGTGCTTAAGTGAAACTCTGCATTGGCTCACATTAGCGCTCATAGTGGTGCTTAAGTGAAACAATGCATTGACTCACGTTAGCGCTCGTAGTGTTAGAAAAAGGCAAACTACTAATCCAATCGACCGGATAACGATGAATAAGGAAAATATTGTAATATTTAGGAATAAATAAAGAATATATTCTCATACTTTATTATATTCTATTTACCTAAAATTCGTAGCTCATATATCTAGGATGTTTTCAACATTGAGTTGCTTGCCTGAAGGACTAGAACTGTGGGCTTCTTTAATGGCCACAGTATATGATATACCGGTCTGTAGTGCAGATAACATTCACTCAATGATGCACTGCTTTGGGTAGGTCTGATGCTGGAAACCTCTACAAATTTCAATGGCTTATTTTCTTTTCCTTTTCTAGCGCTGATGATAATCAAAAAGGGAAAATCTTCACCAATAACATGACTACCAGTCTTCTGGAGCTGTGCATAATAACGCTAATCATATTCCTTTCTATTCTTCTGGGACTGAAATCAATGAAAGGACTGTTTGCAATGATATATCCAGATCAAGAAATCTGGTAGATGTAATTATCAGATTACCAGATTATCTACAAGTTACAACTTTTGATTTATAGAAATATGAGATATATTCCATTTAACGCTGTATGTTATTTAAAGAATAAACATTACGCTATTCTCTTGAGTTTGATATGCTACATCATTGAATAAAATAGCTTATTTGGATATTCCTTGCGGGCAGTCGGAAAATTAACGTACGAGAAGGTAATAATGTGGGAGACTCAGTACTGCGCGCGAGCCCGCCTTCGGCCTTTAGCGTACATAACTTGTGTAGAAAATAGAAAGTTGCAAAATAGAGCATATGACCATGTATGCTCGATCGGTCACAAAAACCGGTGAAATATTCGAACTTTTAGCGGTTACCCCTGATGTTTTGCATACGATATCATCGGGCGTATGAACAGTTTTAACAACGCTAAGAGGAAATTCACGTTTCGATTTTTCAAGTAGGCTATGTATAGGGTCTGTCATACAAACCCAGACTAAACGCACTCTGTTTGTACTCTGCGCTACGACAGCTCCAGTATGGGAGGCGCGCGCGTAGTTCTTGACTTTGCAAGCAGCGTGTACGTGTTCCACCTGGCAAGCATGAGTCGCCAGTCTGAATATTAGCTGCTAAAATGGTAAGACAGTTATCACTGTAGCACCTTATTTTTGTATATAACATTTCTTTTCTTTTTGCTAGGGGCTTTACGTCGCACCGACACTGATAGGTCTTATGGCGACGATGGGATAGGAAAGGCCTAGGAGTTGGAAGGAAGCGGCCGTGGCCTTAATTAAGGTACAGCCCCAGCATTTGCCTGGTGTGAAAATGGGAAACCACGGGAAACCATTTTCAAGGCTGCCGATAGTGGGATTTGAACCTACTATCTCCCGGATGCAAGCTCACAGCCGCGCGCCTCTACGCGCACGGCCAACTCGCCCGGTATATATATAACATTTCTGGTTCCATCTTAATGGTCGCGTGAACAGTCATAACTCTCGCTATTAGTGTGCAGAATATACTAACGGTGTTTATGAAGTCCCTCATTATGATAGGAAGATTGGTGTTTGGTGTGGTGTTAGTGCAAGACGAATAATTGGACCTAATTTTTTCGAGTCGACAGTAAATGCAGAGAGATATCAATACGACATGTTGACGTCGTTCTTCCGTCAGTTAATGGAATAAGAAAAATCGCCTGGGTGGTTTCAACGCGATTGCGCCCCTGCTCATATAGCAGAAAATTCCCTTCTTACAATAACGGAAATGTTTGCAGACAGTGATATCAGTGCTGGTCTATTTCTCTTCAGATCTAACAGTGTGTGATTTTTACTTGTGGAACAAACTGAAAGAAAAATGTATCGAACAAATCCTCACACATTGGAGAAATTGAAAGAAAACATTACGGATGAAATCAGAACCATTTACACTGGCAGAACTTACTCGCGTGGTGTAGTGGTTAGCGTGATTAGCTGCCACCCCCGGAGGTCCGGGTTCGATTCCCGGCTCTGCCACGAAATTTGAAAAGTGGTACGAGGGCTGGAACGGGGTCCACTCAGCCTCGGGAGGTCAACTGAGTAGAGGTGGGTTCGACTCCCACCTCAGCCATCCTGGAAGTGGTTTTCCGTGGTTTCCCACTTCTCCTCCAGGCAAATGCCGGGATGGTACCTAACTTAAGGCCACGGCCGCTTCCTTCCCTCTTACTTGCCTGTCCCATCCAATCGTCCCATCCCTCCACAAGGCCCCTGTTCAGCTTAGCAGGTGAGGCCGCCTGGGCGAGGTACTGGTCATTCTCCCCAGTTGTATCCCCCGACCCAAAGTCTGAAGCTCCAGGACACTGCCCTTGAGGCGGTAGAGGTGGGATCCCTCGCTTAGTCCGAGGAAAAAACCGACCCTGGAGGATAAACAGATTAAGAAGAAGAAGAAGAACTTACTCGCGTCAGCCAAAGTGTGGTTATCAGGTACAGTACAGTGCCTGTATAACCCAGGAAGGATGAAACTACCAGCATCTTTTATAAGGTATATACACGCTTTAAAGCAGGGCGGCCACGCACGACGTTTAGTTCGGCTGAAGCAGTTGCCGTAACGCAGAGTACAAACACCGTGCGCTCGGTCTGAGTTTATAGGAGAAACCCTGTATATACTGTGTGGAATGAGTACTGAGGTATGTCGTATTTTTTTTTATTTCATACCTTAGCTTACAGATACGCTCCAACCGACGGGAACGTTATTTAACCGGTCAAGTTTGCAGTCTACGTGACACACCCATGATATCCATAGCATACAGTGGTTGGCGATTCGAGCTTTCTGAACCGGTTAGTGAAGGGCTCCAGTCGGAACGCCATTTTATCCGTGTTCTAACACGTTGTGAGGTTGTTTGTAAGTATGACACGTTAATACAGATGTTGATTCCCATAGGGAATCTGTAATATTTGTTCCGAATGAGTAAATTTATAATACCAATATAAATGGTCCATTATTGGACATTATAAATTTTCCAGCTAACTCATTCTTGGTTGCCAGCGTTTCGCCCTCGTGTGCTAGGCTGGGCTCATCAGTTGGTACCTAGCACACCTACCAAGACGCATGGCTAGTGCATACCGTGGAGGCCACTGCGTAGGCCAATTGTAGCCACCGGCAGTGCCAATGCACTATGAGACACTCTGTCTCACTACTAAAAATTGATGCCTGCTTGACCATCAGATAATACAGATGTTGATTCCCATAGGGAATCAGTAATATTTGTAATATTTGTTCCGAATGATTCCCATGGGAATCAACATCTGTATTATCTGATGGCCAAGCAGGCATCAATTTTTAGTAGTGAGACAGAGTGTCTCATAGTGCATTGGCACTGCCGGTGGCTACAATTGGCCTACGCAGTGGCCTCCACGGTATGCACTAGCCATGCGTCTTGGTAGGTGTGCTAGGTACCAATTGATGAGCCCAGCCTAGCACACGAGGGCGAAACGCTGGCAACCAGGAATGAGTTAGCTGGAAAATTTATAATGTCCAATAATGGACCATTTATATTGGTAGTATGACACGTGTTATATGAATCATTGTGTTAAACTTGCTTTTCAGAATTCACGTTCAGTGTGAATAAGTTTCTAATTAAAAGAAAAAGAATTTGAAGGATTGTCAGAATACAACAGGAACAACAGTGAGAACGAACCTCTTTCAAGTGTCAGTTTCTGAAAACAATACAGGTGAAAATAAAAGGGATTGTGGATTGAGGTTGTAGAATACCTCGATGGTATTTCCTGCCTGTCGGAAGAGGTGACTGGAAGGGGACTCCAGGGGCTTTCATCCTGGAAGCTCGGATTGGCAACTACGGTGTCCTTAACTGAGTCTGAAGTCGAGTCGCTTCCACTGACTTGTGTCCGACTCCTAACGTTAACTTTTCCTATCCGACCTCAATTGGACGTATTAGGTTTTCAAACCCTAGAAGGTCGTTTATTTCCACGCCCGCCCGTTCCTTCCTTTTGCCGATCCTTTATTCTTCTAGCGTCAGACGTCTTCAAGTGTTCGTCTGATAAATGTTAAGGGAGTATGGTTGCTGAAAATTATTATCACCAGCGTCAAAAAAGAGGGGCAAGAAATAGAATAGCTGTCCATTGAAGAGGAATACGTGTGTGTTTGTATTCATTTTCAGTTCGAATTGAGCTTTTGCGTAAGTAACAACCTGGAATTTTTCGTTAACAATCAAATATTTTGCTGTAAGGCCAGTAATGAGACACTACCAGGTATCCTATAAATTCTAAACTTGGTACCAGAGAAGGTGGCTCCCTCAACGTTTCCCCAAGGTGCCAGCCGTCGGGGTTTCAAATTTGGCCCTCAGCATCCGAACGCAAGTGTAAGCTTTTCTTCATGCAGTCGGACATTTTCCTCCTAAGAGATGGCCTGCAGTTTTCGTGGACTTACACATTTTCTGAAAGTACAAATTAATTTTTAACATAAAACTACGAGAAAGTATAGAGGGATATTTTCGCGATATTAAAGACAGATGGAAGTCATTTTGCACAAAGACGTTTATTTATCTTAAGCTTATTAGAAGAATGATATTAATTTGAATAACAACCCCTAACGGGGTGGAGTATTTTGTCGGGGTTGATGTTAAAATGTAAATTGGACTCTAGGGAAACTTTTAAGCCCATGGGAACTGTACGTTATCACTTTAGAAAAATATATCTGAATGGGTGAAAGAAATGCTTACACTTGCGTTCTTATGCTGAACCTCAAATTTATAATCCCACACAGCCTGGTTAACTTCATTAATTCACGTCTGTTTTCATTTTTATACCTTTATAGGTATAGTTCCCGGCTTTACTGGGATAAATATTTTAATGTTTAATTTTGCGATTTGTATTACCTGTTTGAAGTGAATTTTTGTATTGTGACGTTAAGTAAACTCGTGTCCTCGTCCCGAGATGGTGCAGCTCTTTTCAGGCACATCCCCATTCGAGATGAGCTGCATGTTCCATTTCAACCACATACCAGTACCGGGAATCGAACCCGGGCCCCCGAGGACGGCAGCTAATTACACTAACATTGTGACGTTGACTGATATTTTATAAACACTTTTGTAGATTTAGAGTTATTGTTAGGCTATGTGTGTTATTTTAAGTTTTAATTTGAGATAAGTTAGTTTCACGTTAAATGTTTACCTTATGGCAGCCGAGTTTTTCTGGGAAGTAAGTTATCTATATATATATAAAAGTCATTGTATGTATGTGGGTGGGTGGGTTTGTACCACATCTCCTCCCAAACCATTGGAGCGATTTCAACCAAATTTGATACACTTATGACTTGGTATCAGGAGACAAACCGCGTAGGGGTAAGACATCCCAAACACCCCTGGGGGCGGGGGGGGCGAGGGGGGTCATATATAAAAATAAATGAAAATAGTGTTGAATCCATACTTTTCGGGGTCGCTGAGATGAATAGTGACACTCCAATTTTTTTAAAGTCCAAGTTCAGCCCCCCTTTGTGGTGGGGGCGAGGGGGGAGCGATATATACAAATAATCGAAAATAATGTCGAATACATAGTTTTCGGGGTCGCCAAAGTGAATAGCGACACTCCGGATAGTATCAGGAGACAAACCACGTAGGGGTAAGACACGCCAGGAACCCTTAAGGGCGGGGGGCGAGGGGGGTCATAAATAAAAATAAACGAAAATAGTGTCGAATCCATACTTTTCGGGGTCGCCAAAGTGAATAGCGACACTCCGGATTTTTGGTATCAGGAGACAAACCACGTAGGGGTAAGACACCCCAGGAAACCTTAGCGGCGGGGGATAGCGAGGGGGGTCATATATAAAAATAAATGAAAATAGTGTCGAATCCATACTTTTCGGGGTCGCTGAGATGAATAGTGACACTGAAATTTTTTTAAAGTCCAAGTTCAGCCCCTTTGGGGTGGGGGCGAGGGGGGAGTGATATATATAAATAATCGAAAATAATGTCGAATACATAATTTTCGGGGCCGCCAAAGTGAATAGCGACACTCCGGATTTTTGGTATCAGGAGACAAACCGCGTGGGGGTAAGACATCCCAAACATCCCTGGGGGCGGGGGGGCGAGGGGGATCATATATAAAAATAAATGAAAATAGTGTCGAATCCATACTTTTCGGGGTCGCTGAGATGAATAGTGACACTTCAATTTTTTTAAAAGTCCAAGTTCAGCCCCATTGGGGTGGGGGCGAGGGGGGAGTGATATATACAAATAATCGAAAATAATGTCGAATACATAGTTTTCGGGGTCGCCAAAGTGAATAGCGACACTCCGGATTTTCAGTATCAGGAGACAAACCACGTAGGGGTAAGACACGCCAGGAACCCTTAGGGGCGGGGGGCGAGGGGGGTCATAAATAAAAATAAACGAAAATAGTGTCGAATCCATACTTTTCGGGGTCGCTGAGATGAATAGTGACACTCCGATATTTTTAAAAGATCCAAGTTCAGCCCCCTTTGGGGTGGGGGCGAGGGGGGAGTGATATATACAGATAATCGAAAATAGTGTCAAATACATAGTTTTCGGGGTCGCCAAAGTGAATAGCGACACTCCAGATTTTTGGTATCAGGAGACAAACCACGTGGGGGTAAGACACCCCAGGAAACCTTAGCGGCGGGGGGAGCGAGGGGGGTCATATATAAAAATAAATGAAAATAGTGTCGAATCCATACTTTTCGGGGTCGCTGAGATGAATAGTGACACTCCAATTTTTTTAAAGTCCAAGTTCAGCCCCTTTGGGGTGGGGGCGAGGGGGGAGTGATATATATAAATAATCGAAAATAATGTCGAATACATAATTTTCGGGGCCGCCAAAGTGAATAGCGACACTCCGGATTTTTGGTATCAGGAGACAAACCGCGTGGGGGTAAGACATCCGAAACACCCCTGGGGGCGGGGGGGCGAGGGGGATCATATATAAAAATAAATGAAAATAGTGTCGAATCCATACTTTTCGGGGTCGCTGAGATGAATAGTGACACTTCAATTTTTTTTAAAGTCCAAGTTCAGCCCCTTTGGGGTGGGGGCGAGGGGGGAGTGATATATACAAATAATCGAAAATAATGTCGAATACATAGTTTTCGGGGTCACCAAAGCGAATAGCGACACTCAGGATTTTCAGTATCAGGAGACAAACCACGTGGGGGTAAGACACACCAGGAACCCTTATGGGCGGGGGGCGAGGGGGGTCATATAAAAAAATAAATGAAAATAGTGTCGAATCCATACTTTTCGGGGTCGCTGAGATGAATAGTGACACTCCAATTTTTTTTAAAATCCAAGTTCAGCCCCTTTGGGGTGGGGGCGAGGGGGGAGCGATATATATAAATAATCGGAAATAGTGTCGAATACATAGTTTTCCGGGTCGCCAAAGTGAATAGCGACAATCCGGATTTTCAGTATCAGGAGACAAACCACGTGGGGGTAAGACACGCCAGGAACCCTTATGGGTGGGGGGCGAGGGGGTCATAAATAAAAATAAACGAAAATAGTGTCGAATCCACACTTTTCGGGGTCGCTGAGATGAATAGTGACAGTCCGATTTTTTTAAAAGTCCAAGTTCAGCCCCCTTTTAGGGTGGGGGCGAGGGGGGAGTGATATATACAAATAATCGAAAATAGTGTCAAATACATAGTTTTCGGGGTCGCCAAAGTGAATAGCGACGCTCCGGATTTTTGGTATCAGGAGACAAACCACGTGGGGGTAAGACACCCCAGGAACCCTTAGGGGCGGGGGGTGAGGGGGGTCATATATAAAAATACGAAAATAGTGTCGAATCCATACTTTTCGGGGTCGCTGAGATGAATAGTTCTACTCCGAACTTTTAAAAGTCTAAGTTCAGCCCCCTTTGTGGTGGGGGCGAGGGGGGGGAGTGATATATACACATAATCGAAAATAGTGTCGAGTCCATACTTTTCGTGGTCGCTTAGGTGAATAGTGACAACCCGGGAATTTTTAAATTCCAAGTTCAGCCCCCTTTAGGGTAGGGGACAAGGGGGGAGTGATGTATAAAAATAATCGAAAAGAATGTCAAGTACTCTTCGGGGTCGCTGAGATGAATACTGACACTCCGGATTTTTACTATCAGGAGACAAACCACGTGGGGGTAGGGCACCCCTGGAACCCATAGGGGCGGGAGGCGAAGGGGTGCGATATAAAAATCATCGAAAGTAGTGTCGAATGCATCCTTTTGGGGTCGGTTAGATGAATAGTGATACCCCGAGATTTTTTAAAGTCCAAGTTCATCCCCCTTTGGGGCGGGGAGCAAGGGGGTGAGATATAAAAATAATAGTATTTAGTGTCAAATATACAGTTTCCGGGGTCGCCGAGGTAAATAGTAACACTCCGGAATTTTAATATCGGGAGACAAACCACGTGGGAATAAGACACCCCAGGAGCCATTAGGGGTGGGGGCGGGGGCTTGAGATATGAAAATCATCAAAGTAGTGTGGAATACATACTTTTTGGGGTTGCTGAGATGAATAGTGACATTCCAATTTTTTAAAGTCCAAGTTCATACCCTTTGGCGTTGGGGCGAGGGGGAAGTGATATATACATGTAATCGAAAATTGTGTCGAATACTTAGTTTTCGGGGTCGCCAAAGTGAATAGCGACACTCCGGATTTTTAGTATCAGGAGACAAACCACGTGGGGATAAGACACCCCAGGAACCATTAGGGGCGGGTGGCAAGGGGGGTCATATATAAAAATAAACGAAAATAGAGTCGAATCCATACTTTTCAGGGTCGCTTAGATGAACAGTGACATCCCGGGAAATTCTTAATTTCAAATTCAGCCCCCTTTAGGGTGGGGGGCAAGAGGGGTGATATATAAAAATAATCGTAATTAGTGCCGAATCCACAGTTTTTAGGGTCGCTGAGGTGAATAGTAGCACTCTGGACTTTTAAAGTCCAAATTAAGGCCCGTTTTGTAGTGAGTGGTTAGGAAGGGAGTTAGATATAAAATAATCGAAAATAATGTCACATCCATGGTTTTAGGTGTCGATTAAATGAGGAGTGACACTCCGGTTGTCGTTTAAGTCCAAGTTGATCCCCAATTGCCAGGCGGGTGAGAAGGAGTCAAGAACAGAAAATATCCAAATGACCGAGATTAAGGATGTTTTTGTACGTTCCAGTATAACTGTCAGCAGAACTTAATGCAAATATTACCTAATACCTGAAAAAAATACTAAGGGGCAAAGACACCCCTTGAAGCCTTAGATAAGGGTACGAAATGTAATTAAGACTGAAAATGCCCGATATTAGTGTTGAATCCATACGTTTCGGGACTACGGGAACAATTTCAAACAAACTTGGTCACTTATGACTTATTATCAGGAGACAAAGTGCGTGGAGGTATGACAACCCTAGCACACCTACGGGATGAGATGTAGAAATAATCGAAAATAGTGTCGAATCCATTCTTTTCGGGGTCGCTGAGATGAATAGTAACGCTCCAATTATTTTAGAAGTCAAAATTCTGCCTCCTTTCGCATAGCGGTGAGAAAAAGTGAAAAACAAAATTTCGAAAATGACCGAGAGAATGGACGCATGTGTGTATACTGGACCTACTGTCTGGAGAAATATACCCTAGGGGTAAGAGACTCCTAGCCTCTAAAGTAGGGGCGAAATGTAAATATTAACCAAAATGACCGAAATTTGTGTCTAATCCATAGTTTTCGGGGTCGCTGAGATGAACTGTAACACTCTGGATGCCGTTTAAGATAAAGCTCAGTCCTACTCGGCAGGCGGATGAGAACTGGCAAAAAATTGAAAACGTCCAAAGGGACAGAGTTTAAGGATGTGTGTATGTTTTAGCATATCTCTCAATCAAACTTGGTATACACATGACTTACTATATAGAAAACATTACTGTGGAGGTCAGATACACCTAGCCCCCGCTGGTGTTGGGGAATGAGAGGGGCTGGCGTGCAAAAATAAGGAAAATAACCAATATTAATGTCGAAATCCATTGTTTATGTGTCGCTGATGCGACCTGTGACGCTGTGGATAGCGTTTAAGTACACGTTCAGCCTCCATCGAGGCAGGAGCTGAGAAGGGCTTAAAAAGTAAATAGTATAAAATGACCGAGATTGGTGTTCACTCGATAATTAAATAATCTAAAACTTGAAGTCAGATACATCTAAATAACTATAAAACTACATGATAAGTCGTAAAATCAACATCTCAAAAAGAATTCTATAAGCATTCACTTCACACTCAACTAACTGGTAATACAAATATTAAAAGTAAACATTCAAAAACTATCCGGGCAACGCCGGGTACTACAGATAGTAACTATATATTTACGTGTTGCGCTATGGATATGATGTACACGAGATTCTGTCACTGGGACTGTCAGTAATCAGCCTAGCAATCACGATAACTGAGGATTTAACACTTTTATCAGTCATTTTGAGCATTTCCTTCCTCATCTCTTCTCAATCCCCTTGCTAATATTACTAAACCTGGACTTAAATAACAACCAGAATGCAACCATATATCTCATCAACTAAGAAAACTATGAATTCTACACTAATCTACACTAATATTGGCCATTTTCGATTATGTTTACAGGTCACTCTCTCCTCAACCCCGCCTCTAAGGGGATAGGGGTGTCTTACACGCATTTGTATTTCAGATATTAAGTCATATGTGTACCAAGTTAAATTGAGAGGTATAGCGGAGCATACACCCATTTAGTACATCCATAATCTTCTCGATTTGGACATTTTTTTTCATCCCTTCTAAAATCCCATTCTGTTTGGGGCTGAACGTTGGCTTAAACGGCACCCGGAGTGAACTATTCACCTCAGCGATCCCCCAAACTATGGATTCTATGTTCATATTCGAAGTTTTCTATTATTTCTCTATATTACTCCCTTACTCATACCCCCGTCACTAGGTGTGCTAGGAGCTTCTTACGCTCACAATATTTTTTCCAGATAGTAAGTCTTATGTGTACCAAGTTTGGTAGAGAGCAATGCTAGATCTTCACGCTTGCATCTGTAATCTCAATCATTTTGTATATTATTTTTCTCGCGTTCAACCACAGTTCATCTCAGCGACCCCAAAAACTAGATATTCGGTTATTTTTATATTTCAACTCCTCCCCTTGGGGCGCTAGTGGTGTCTTAACCTCAAAGTATGTTTCTCAGATAGTAACTCGCATGTGTACCAATTTGGTTGAGAGGTATGCTGGAACATACACCGATAATCTCGGTTATTTTGGATCGGTCATTTTTGATATTTCCTTCTGCAGCCCTTCTCAACATCTCCTTTTGCCTTTGAGGGATGATCCTAGACTTAAACGACATTCTGAGTGTCACTGTTCATCTCAGCGACTCGGCAAATTGTAGTTTTTACATTGATATTGCTGGTCTTCTATATATTTTTATTTCATCCTCTTTCTACCCCCCGCTGCTGAGGGTGATAGTAGTGTATTAACCCCACAGTATTCTTACATATATTAAGTCATACCTCGGTCATGAATATTCCCACGCGGTTTTTCTGCTGATAGTAATTCATAAGTGTACCAAGTTTGGTTGAAATCTCTCCAGTGGTTTGTTGTTGAAGGAGATGTGATACATACATACAAAGGACAATGACATATTGTGCCCGTTCGCATCTCGTAGACCATTTACAAAATGGCGGCGTAGGAAGGTATGGCCCATGCGATCTATTAAGGCAATGAACTTCTTATTAATACAGCATATAGGAGACCATGCACGTCACGTAACGGACTGATTTGGAAGACACTGCAGGACAGTAGAGGCTCATTTTGAATTGTTTTGAAAAAAATATAGCAGCGGAATGATTGTTTAAAAATATGCTCTAAAAATTTCAACTGCAGAAGTAAGACGCAAATACAAGCGAAGCTTTACATCTGAAGATTATCCTAAACTCCTGAGGAAGATATTGACTGTTTAAAATCGGCGATAACATCCGATAAAATAATTCACCTACGTATGTTATAAAGAAACGAAATATCATAGAAATAAATAATTTGTGGTGAGATACGTCTGACTTGGGTCCGGTGAGCAACCACTCTGCGATTGAAGAATAAGGACTCACCATATTGCAGAACCGACAATTTCGTATGAGAAGAAAGTTACCCCTGTGGTTATAAACTTAATATCTATATACGGAGAACTTATTCCAACCGAAGAAAACTTCGTCGTTTAGAATAGCAGTAGAACTATGGAATATATCATGACTGATTGCTCCGCAAAAGGAATTTTCTACGCTGTCTGCAGATTTGGAATGATGACTGTTTGCTAAATCTACATGATGGACTGAACTGGGGATATGCACCGGCGAGCCAGAGGACCAGCTGATGATGATTGGACCGGCCAGCCAGAGGGCAGGATGATGAGGATGAGCATCGGCGAGCCAGAGGACCGGCCGATGAGGTTTGGACCGGCGAGCCATGTGACCAGCTGATGACCAGGAAGACGTTATCCAACCAGAGATCCAGATCCTAACAGAGGGTCTAACCACAACCAAGGAATGGAGCGACAACCAGACCAAACGTAGCATCTGACGAGCTAAGTCCATACATTTTTTTAGTAGAGTAGTTTCTTGCAATCTACACCCTCAATGTAACTTCGGCATGTGCTGAATAATTGGTGATATTTATGAATTAATTGAGAACGTGTGTGAAACATAAAGTAAAGTGTGAGATATTTAAGGCTATAAGATAAGATGGCAGTGTAGAATTAGAATTCTATTATATCATATACAGGCTACCGCACTTGCATACATACAGTAGAAACTAGCATGAGTAAATGAAAGAAGTGTTACTTGTGAAGACCTAATAGCAATGAGTCTATATAACTAGTGAAATTTCGATTAATCTCGTTTACCTGTACAAAGATTACGTCACGAATTTACCTGCGCGACACAGATGAATATAGTTAAGTTACGTATTCCTTTCTTCATAGAAAGAGGGAATTGAACTCAAACTGCTGTTTTTAAGATAAAAGGTTATTAAAATGCGTTTATTACAAGGCAATTCTAAAATGTTTGGCTTATAGTTTTGGGTGTAATTGGCTATATGCGTACGGCAATATGTATGCCGGTGGTATGATAATGTATATTTGAATGGTGTTGAAATGTGGTTATTTCTTGGAACATATTTTTTTGCTAGTTGCTTTACGTCGCACCGACACAGATAGGTCTTATGGCGACGATGGGACAGGGAAGGGCTAGGAGTGGGAAGGAAGCGGCCGTGGCCTTAATTAAGGTACAGCCCCAGCATTTGCCTGGTGTGAAAATGGGAAACCACGGAAAACCATTTTCAGGGCTGCCGACAGTGGGGTTCGAACCTACTATCTCCCGAATACTGGATACTGGCCGCACTTAAGCGACTGCAGCTATCGAGCTCGGTTTGGAACATATTAAGGAATACTTGAAATATAGATGTTTGTTTATATTCTGCGGTAAGAGAAAGAATTGCTATTCGCCGAGGAAACGTTGTGTTAGATTTACATGAGGTGAGTTTCTGTGTCAAATGGAAAGAATATGTCAAAGTGTGAATATCGCGCAGATGACCATTTTAAGGTAAGATTGACATGTATTGTGGTAGAATTGTGAATCGTGACAGTTTTTTATCTGACATTGGTAAATGGCATGTACCGAATGTAAGAGAGTTCTTTAATATACGGTTTACTAGGCTCATGACTAAGTATACATGTGATATTCTTTGGTGTGATGATGTTTCAATATAATACGTATTAATTTCATTCTGTACTGTCCATACGAGTTGAGTAACTCGTACACATAAGAGATATTGAGTAAGAGCAGTTAGCTAAAGCACATTGGGCCGTTAGTGGAGGAGTGTGTGGATCGGAAACTACTTGAACAGTTAGATAGATGTTCATTTCTTTTCACGCAGATATGATTTCAATTGAAGTGTTTTAAATATAAAGAATATGATAATGGTTAGTTAGGAGCCATATGTCGTAGGCTCTAGGGAGGTATTGTCTTAGCCCGTAAGTTGTTATTTATGCGTATTCAAGATAAGTGACCAAATAATCAGAGTTCAGATTTATGAATGGAAAATTTGGAGAGCAGTTTTACGATTTCACACTCACGCAAGAGTTTGTTTGGGAAATACATACGTAAAGATATGATCAGATTTACATTCGCAATCTGACTTTATCCCATTTAATTTTTATTACGTTTCAATTTAGCAAACCATCCATTTTTATCACAGTGAGATGACTTAAATGTGGTGAGAATAATTTATATAATTAGCGTGACAGTATTCACAACGAGTATTTATATGGAGACCGTGATTGCTCAGTGATCTCTTGAATATAATTGGAGAAAATCAATTACATTTCGGAACATGGCTACAAATATAAAAGTAAATAACTAATATGAATTTGAACCTTAAATGAGAAAGAATGTAAATAATTTAAAGCTTAATTATTTTACTTTTATTTGAGCCAGCGCTGACTCTAAGCCTTTATGCTTAAATATTATTAAGATAATACTACCCAGAATTCACATTAACTTACATTGAACATGATTCATTCAATAAATTTTCTTATATTTTTCTTTTAGAAAGTGCCTGTGTTTTGAGTTCTTTTTGGGTAACGGCTAGTTTGTAAGTTAGCTAATAAGTTTTATAGATATAAGTAATTGATGAGTTTGACAAAAAGAAAGAGATTCTTTTTGAGGTTATCGGCCACAGGTCCTTACTTGAGCGTATAGGTATTCCCATGATGTGCATCTCAACAGACCGAGTCTCTTGCGAAACCACGTAAAAAAACTAACCATATAAAATCACAGACTTTATGAGCGATAGATGGTATACCCTGAGAAGAAATTGAGTTACCGGGAGAACTTGGCACTGACCGCTCGATAGGCGGGTGCAATATATATATATAGAAATTTATATATACTACCTAACAAAAATCTGAAGCACCCAGAAGGGGAGGAGAGAACGAAACGAAACTTCACGTGTTGAGACTGTGCGCAATATTTTTCTAGTGATTACAAAGTCAAGTCAAATATACAGAGATCATGGCAGTACAAGCCCATTTATCTGTACGACGTTGCACCCTGTGGCCTGGATTCATGCACTGATTCAGTTTGGGAGGGTATAACAAAGCCGTCGTATCCTCTCCTGGGGAAAGCTGACTCTCAACTGTTGTAATTGGTCATTGATATCCTCGGTACTGGATACGTAGTTGACGTCCGAGTTGGTACCGTGCACGCTCTATCGGGGACAGAGTTTTGGATCTTCCTGGCCACAAGAATGCTTCAACATCATGCAGACGGTTCATGTAGACAAGTGCCGTGTGTGGACGAGCAATGTTCTGTTGAAAAATGGCACCACGATACTGTCACTTGAGAGGTAACACACGAAGACACCGTGTGCCTCCACAAAACATTGGAAGAATGGAAACTCTCTCCTGGTCACCGCCATACTCACAGATGATGGTCATCCGGCGTAGTGCAGAACTGCGATGCATTGCTGTACGCAATGCGAACCATTGATCAGTAGTCCATTCTTCCCATTCCCGGTCACGACACCACTCCAAACACAGCCATTTATGTTGTGATGCGGCAGCCTACGCATGGGACGGTAATTCCCCAGTCCGGCTGCTGTTAGTCTCCAACCAACGGTGCGGGGTGACACAGAACAATGCAGGTGATCCATTACTTGTTCTCGAATGGCAGTTGCAGTACAGGGGTTACGATATGCTTGGCGCACAATACGGTGTTCCTCCCGTGTGGCGGTCAGACGTGGTCAACCGGAACCGTGACGACGAGTATACCTGCCCTCAGGTTCCTCTGCAGTCCAACATTGGGCCACTGTCACATCCGTATGCCCCAAAAATCTGGACGTTGCACGGTTCGACCAGTCTACATACAGAGAGTTCCCTCAATCACTGCCAGCCGTGACCTCAAGTCATACTTGATGCTATGACTCTGTCAAGTGCTGATAACGCTGTCTCACATTACGCGGCATATCCATGCCCGTCACAGTCATCACTCAACATCTGACGCTGTTCACTTCCCTTATAATCCTTAAAATGCCTGGTAAGAACGATAAACCCAAACAATACCAATGCTCGTTGGTGGCCGTTCTATCTGACACAGAGAACTGAAACTCCAATTATTTACATATCCGCCGATTTTTTGTACGTGTACGAAGTTGCATTGACATTATTTATTCTCTGTGCTTCAATTTTTTGTCAGGCAGTATAGGTATATTGCTACAAATCGACTTCCCTCATACTGTGTGATTCTTCCGCCTCTTCCAATGTAGTTTTATGCAACCAAACTAACGTGCGACATGGTTATAAGGAGGCTATTCCCCTGCAGGCGTACTGTAAGGTACTAACGTCCAGTGAGCAGATTTTCCACACGATTCTGAACCCTCCCAACAGGTTATATCATCCGCTCGCAGAACATGACGCCTTGGAATCATATAGCGACGTATTTTGACCATGAAACTATATTAATTTATCGTGCCTCGTGACCAGATGTAACGAAGAGGGGAGTCAATGCATAAAAAAGGTTACAGTGCAGTAATTAGTGTCGTAAACACCGAACCGAATGGCGTATGTGCTCTACTCTCGTCCTACTACCAGCAGTGTAACGTAACGGATGTGGTTAGCCGTTATCCTAGCAATCGACGGAATGTACCGCTGGCCGTTCGAATCCTGCATGGTTCAAATATTTTTGCATCGGTATGATATTTGAATACGTAAACACAGGCCCACATTTGCCACAATTAAACATTAGAATGACGCTGTTATTCATTTTGTTCCCTGCACATACTCCGCTGGTTACGGCCTGAATGTAATCTATGCTGTCATTCGGCATGTTTTCCACAGAGGAATAGGTTGAAATGTACCTAATGATAGCCCGTTGCTTCGGGTGAAACAGAAGAGGCCGTTCGTAACCATCTGAACGAGCAACTGCCAGGGAAATGGATAGGAATGAATTTTGGCCCTCCAAATCACCAGATGTAACACCGTTAGACTTCTTCTCGTGGGAGCATTTAAAGAACGTCGTTTACACTCAAGTGCTGGAAAACCCTGACCACCTCCGGCATCTCATCACGGACGCCTGCCAAACAATTACACCTCGGATGCTTCAGAGCGCAAGACGATCTATTGGACACCGGGCCCGAATATGCATAAACCAAAATGGTCATCACATCGAGCATTTGCTACGATAAGACATTGTCTGGGCAGTTGTGTTCCTTTTACTTCCGGTCCATGTGTGTTCGGCCTGCTAACTAATCGGCCCTTCTTAGGGCCACAAACACATTCATTCACACACAATTTGCATGGAAGCGGGTACTGAACTTACGGTACGTATTAGACAGTCCGTCTCTGTGGTGTTGTGGTTAGTGTGATTAGCTGCCACCCCCGGAGGTCCGGGTTCGATTCCCGACTCTGCTACGAAATTTGAAAAGTGGTACGGGGGCGGAACGGGGTCCACTCAGCCTCGGGAGTTCAACTGAGTAGAATTGTGTTCGATTCCCAACTGAGACATCCTGGAAGTGGTTTTCCGTGGTTTCCCACTTCTCCTCCAGGCAAATGCCGGGATGGTACCTAACTTAAGGCCAAGGCCGCTTCCTTCCCTCTTCCTTGTCTATCCGCTCCAATCTTCCCATCCCCCAGCAAGGCCCAGTTGAGGCCACCTGGGTGAGGTGTTGGTCCTCTCCAGTTGTATTCCCCGACCCAATGTCTCACGCTTCATGACACTGCCGTTGAGGCGGTAGACGTGGGATCTTTCGCTGAGTCCGAGGGAAAACTAACCCTGGAGGGTGAGCAGATTAATAAAGAACGAAAGGGAACGTATTAGACAAATATTTCAAAAATAGATAATCTTCGCTACGTCACACGTAAGCCCTCCGCCGCGACTTTAGCAACTACGCTACGGTTCCGTACGGCACACTGTGCACCTTATAGCATGTATTTTGTTTACTGCGGTCACAATATCAATTTAGTGTTTCGCCGACTTGTAAGGTTCATATAATCTAGAAGTCACTTGCATGCCTTCCAGTGTTTAATACGAGTATATTATTACGGCGTCCTATCATTGTGAGGCGGTAAATACTAAGATATCCGGTTGTGTTGTCTGAGCATACCGGCAAAGCAGATGTTTTCAGGAAGGAATGAATATTGCGGGTTTCATAAAACTACAATGGAAGGGGCAGCTGAATCACACGGTATAGATAAATATTGCAACCATAATACTTTTATTAATCGTATGGATTTTCTTCCCGGGAGTGTCCGAGAACATGTTCGGATCGTCTAGAACAGATCTTTTTATTTGACACCCATGGGCGACCTCCGCGTCTGAATATGGGATGATGATTATGATGATGTGGAGAGGGAGGGTGAATCACGGTGTCTGCACTGTAACGTGCTGATTATTTAACACTGTGACGTGCGATAATAAGAACGGTGACGATGCAATTATTTAAAGGTTAGGTTAGGGTTACACTTAGAGATGTCACGATAATTAGTTAAAATTCCAAGAGATATACTCAGTTACAGTTACGTTGATTACAAGTATACGGTGAGGTCCAATTAGAACTCAGACAGTATCCGTAGCACTGCTACACTAAGCCTGACTATAGACACGCAGTGATGGACGGGTTAGGTCAGTACATAAACTAGAGAGAGTTTGGTACATCGATATGAAAACACTTTTAGCACAATAAGGAGCTAGGACACCAAACATAACACTAGAAGCTCAGAGCGACTCACTAGTAAATAATCCTTTGGTACCAAGGTAACTGGTAAGTCTCGAGACACAGTGACGTAGTAGGCGATAGTCAAGTGACAGTTCAATGGTAGTAAGTACCCCGGTGCACAGCGTTTACCGAAGATAATGCACCCAGAAGGTCCAAGTAATTTATCACTCAGAGTCACCACATAGAAACAGTTAAAGCAATAAGTAAATGCAAGCTTTTTTTAAAAAAACCAAAACAACAACTTACCCCGAGGATGGTATGTAGAAGGTGCTTTTGGATCTTGGCAACCGTGACCAATAGTATTACAGTATCATAGTAATTTAGCAATTAGTGCACTTTCATAAACACGAAAGGATAAAGCCGAGGTTTAGGAATATAGAAATTTAATTTTAACATCAAATGAAATACCACACAGGTTGAACTAAACGAAGATTAACTACTAGGTTTGCAAAATTAAAGTTTCAAAGGGTGGAGCTAATAATAATTTACATGAATTCACAATCACAAGGAGAGAAATGAATTCTATCCTTACTACGATGTTAATCTGGAAATACCTGCATAAATTAACAGGACACAGAAAACAGGGAAGACCCCAAAACGCGAAACATGAAAAACCTCACAAACCAGAGGTACAGCACAGGCACAAACCAATGGTTTACTCGAGAAATAGCAGAATACAGTTTTAAGAAATAATTTCAATGTGTGACACCACAGGGCCAGTGGAGACCAGAAAAGGGGAAACACGGTAATACATTTACCAATACTTCAGGAGCTTATCGGCGTGAGCAGGAATAACCGCTCGATATAATATTTCATAGGTTAGATCATATGCCCATAATCAGAAGGGCATCACAAGCGCAGAGGAGTAATTACAATAAAATTCCACACCGACTCAACCAGAGCCTTACAGGAAACGGAGAAGTTACTCCCAAATTCAACACTTCACGTACCAAATCACCATAGAGATCGCACGGATCTCACCATAAGAAATCAGTTACCGGGGAGAAATAAAGAAATCAATAATAATAATAATAATAATAATAATAATAATAATAATAATAATAATAATAATAATAATTCCCCAAAATTCCAAGTCAAGTTCACAAGAACCAACAGTAAACGTAGCCGTGTCAGTCTTCAGCAAAAACATCAGTCATTACATTCAATCGAACAATGTCAATCAATCTCAATGACAACAAATGTCACCAAGACAACCGCGAACAAAAATTAAAATTAGACGGTCAACGAGAAACCAAACACCGTTGAAGGGATTGGAATTCATTTTTCTCAGCTCCGTTAAGAAATAACAATTTACCACCCAGGGTGGTTGGTGATAAAGGTTTAAGCTTATAGATCTGTTAGGCATATTTAGCTTGCCAAGTTTGAAATGGGTATAACCCTATACAGAATTACATTCATTCAATAGAACAACTTTGATACCTTGCATAATGGAAAGGTTAAATTAGCATAGCTGACCACTGAAAAATAAAACCGAGAACCAGAAGAAAATGAGTTTTTGAAAAGGGGTCAGTTATGGACTAGAGAGAATGACGGCTCCGAAGGAGAATCAGAGCAGAATAATATAACACAAGTTGAATTTACGTAAATAAAATAAGAATAGTTAAAAATGGTCAGAACCTACCAAAATTACACCCCAAAAGGGGGAAAAAACCCAGGGAAAACCCTGGATTAATATAAACCCTCACATGGCACGTCCGTCCCGTACAAGGACAGGAAACAAAATACAAAATGGCTTCCACAACATTAGTCAAGGCCCCGCCGTTATCGCTAGTAATAGGGAGCGAGTGGAGGGGGGAAGGAGGAAAATAGCCACAATTAAAGCAGCATGATACAGAGGTACACAGACAAAGATATGTATACCTCTGCTAACAATTTAAGGAGGACATGTTTGAAGGAGATTAAACATAAAGTATTAACCTTACAACTCCCCCCCCCACCCCAAAACCCCCCCAGGGGGTAGAAAACGAACCAATAATAATAAAATTAATATAACATGAGTAGCGATCATGGATACACAGGCACCAGTATACGTTTACGAATACTAGAGTCCAAAGGCTTTCGAGATTTCACAATGTGGCCTTCCTTTTTTTTAAACGTGGATAGCAATACATTTGGAGAATCAAGGGAGATGTAGACTTCCATCAAATCAGGGGTATGATGTACCATGGTCCTGGTTTCTGAATATCACGAACGTAGAGCTCCAGACCAGCTCTGAAACAAGAGGGGAAGGCCACTGCACCACCAGAACAACCATAATGCGACTAAAACGCAGTATTATTGAAATGTCATATGCCATAACTGAAGGTATGATGTTACAAAATTTTTGCAAGAGTAATTTAGAAGTGGCAAGTAATAGATTTTCTTAATTGTAATATGACCACCGAGGAAAGAAAAATTTATCTTTCAGACTACAAGCAAGGTTACATTTAGTAGACTTAAATGCTTACATTGAATAAAAACCACCACCCGAGACTGTGTTATTTAAATGAAATTCTCCAAGGGATGAAAACAAAAAATAACTCATGTGACACCACATCATGATAATAAGCCCTATTAAGTGACACAAGGAAATACTAATCCGCATTAACTTCATCTCCTTGGAGCAAGCAGTCTCAAAATTAAACGTACAACAATATTCCCCGAGGTTAACATACATAAGGATTAGTGAATAATAATACATTTCCCTTAGAAGGTTGCATTCTATAGTATTATTCACCGAGGGTGACCCTAATATGTAACATTTTAAATGAATTACATAACAACATGGAGTAGGTTTGGCTGGCATATAACAAGGCCAACAATTGCCCAAAAGTCTTTAATTATTACTCAACAACCCAAATGTCTGTGTCTTCGAAACATCAAATGCACAACGCAACCAATCTAGGAATACTTTACATGCAAGTGCACACTGTATGGATCTCACCGAGTCATAAACGGATGAGGCACGACAGACAGCCCACACCCGAATAAGGGAACCAGACCAAGGCACACTCCATAAAAATAATGGAATATGCGAGGAGGAAATAGGACACGAAAACATAGGCGATGACAGAAGGAGGCATGCACACATACCAAACGACCTGACATGACAATTTGACCCTCAACAAGGCATGTAATTTTAAGAGAACCAGAAAATTCCCACCATAAAAACCAATTTAAAAAAAAAACAAGATTCAAATTCACATCATGAACACGACGCTTACCCCAAGAACCCCAAACAGATCAGAAATGGCAACCGCACCATCCCACATATAACATACCTAAAGCATATCTAGCCTACATGTCTACCATGCCTTACCCCCCGAAACCAAAACAATCAGAAGAGACGTTGCACCATTGTTTAAAAGGGCATCGAACCCTCAGCACAATTCCCTTAATACATTCAATATAAACTAGGGTAAGGAAACCACCAAAACTCCAATCACACATAAGAACACACAAGAAAAACCCTAGGTTTGGGACAATCCTAATAAGGGTTAGGGTAATCATGAAGTAAGTAGTACATCAAGAATTAACACCATGGAAAATTTGAAGAATATCACCAGATAACATATGTTAGGTAACCACATGTAACCCAGAAATGATCACCAACAGTAGTTTTCCCAAAATATCAGCTATAACCTTCTTTGGAACATGCCAGATCCCAAGGTAGGACCAAAACCCCAATGATATACCACAAGCAATAATACCAGGATGCCAAAATTTGATCAAATTTTACTGGTATAATATCCAAGAGACAATAACATGCAAACACGAGTTTCACAGAGAGAAATTAGTATCGCAGGGTAAATGAGATGATTAGATCATGAGATAATTCTTACCTATTGGCATGGTTATCAAGAAACCACATTACCATGGCATATTTTCACAGATAATTGTAACTGGTATGTACAAATGGAGATTAGAAGGTGTGCGAGAAGAAAAAAATTCAAAACGGTGAATGGTTTGAAGAAATGAGGAAGAAAGCAATCTAAAATCCACAGGTAAGCAATGTGCATCCGATTATGTCCAGGAAGGAAAACAGAAGGAGATTATGTGGGGATATTTGGAATTCCATAGGTGTACAAGAGAGCTCAAAGGTTAATCCACACGAAATCTACGACAACTATCACCAATCCAAGGAATAATGATGAACAACAACGTATTACCTGAATAAGATACTACAGGCAGGCCAGGGTTAAGGAATACAGTAGCTATTAACCCACGGAGAGACAGGACAAGCAGAACCAGTGAAGGGTGTAATACATGGGTACAGAAGGAGAATGAAGGCAATGGGTGGGTTGATGTTCTCCTAACTGAATTGAAAGAACCAAGTGACTACATAAGAAACCAGGCGATCCGATACAAATTAAGAAAGAACATAATGTTCCATACCGAAACACACCGAATTCGAAGTAAGTCAGGGGTCGATGCATACCCAAGAACGACAGATTCCCTAAGAGGGACACAGGGGAAACCTTGAACTAAAACTAAGGTGAATAAACTCACATACGAGACGTCCCATACCGTCCGTAACAACCTTACCTAATACTAGGCATCAAGGTTAAATAAAATATACCAGCCATGACATGGGTAAACGATGACAATTGGCAAGACAAGCAAAAATATCAGAGTCGGTAATGAAGATCCCGTAATCGACAATACTAGCATGAACCGAATCCTCCCCACTGCCAAGGTACACACCAGATAAAATTAAACTTGTTCAAGAAACATACCTCGTACCATGGTGTTAAATTAAATGGAAATAACCCAACACGAGTTGGTTAGATCTCAGGATATGAGGCCAGAACAGAAACCTAGGTAGGTAGTACTCTTAAGGAGCACCAGAACATAAGGAGGAGAAAATTTAGGACACCATAAGCAATAGAATTTACTACCCACCAAGACAAGGGCTACAGGAAAAATTTTCAAAGATTGTTATAACACATGACCATGTTCAGGCAAGAACACCACCAAATAAGGCTGGGGCTATCACCCATAACATTACCACAAACTACCAGTAATAGATAACAATAATAAATGTTTAAAATTAAAATTTAGGATAACAGGCCAAGGGAAAAAACCACAACAAAAAATTGCACACAGGCAAGAGCAAATTTACCACTAGAACCAGACCCAAAATGATGATAATAATGCAGGAAATAGTTTACAAGGTTAATTTCAGGTTACTGCAAGATTACACACCAATACATGCAACTAATGTAGCAGGTACTTTACCTACATGACACTAAACCATTCACAGTTAAAAGGAGTAATAATCCTCAATACATTCTCTTAACAGGTTTAAAACCAAGATTAACCAACATATGGATGCTGAAGGTAAGGGTAGGTTCAAATCACAACTTCATAACACAAGGCGTAACTTGTAGGACACTGTAAATGGAGTATTTTACATAAGGTATTATGATTCAAGGACAACATTTACAAGGAGAGAAAAGGAATATAATTTACCAAAACCCAAAATAAGCAGGGATCCAAATGCTGAAATAAATGGCATGATAAATAATTAAATAGGTAACAGCATCTCGACATAATTCAGGCAGCTGCTAGGGAAACAGAATGTAAGATTAGGACAAGATAAAACACTATGATATACATCAACAGAAGGATATTTCCAAGAAGTTTACAGGACTGCATAGGTGATATACAGATCAAGCTTGTAAAATAGAGGGATAACATTGGTTAGATCCACATAGTGTTTCAATTAGAAAAATACCTAAACAAGGTTAAGAGAACAAGGAGAACAAAAAAAAAAATATAACTTTAATACCAATAATAAATTAAAATTTAAGACTACAGACTTACATGGTTGTTGAATTCCCAGTCCAGGAGGGAACAAATTTAATATCAAACCCTTAAAGCAATGTGATGTCCACCAAACCATCTCCATAAGAATTAAATCAATGTTGCTCCAACAAAACATCATTCAACCTCCATGTAATGTGTTAGTGGATGGGAAACCCAAGGCAGAACATGAAAACCAAACAAATAGCATTAATAGAATGCACCAGCCAGGATAACAAATATGTAAAATACTTAAGCAAGTAAGGAGTTTAGAATTTACAATATACCCATAAATGATGATAGAAATAAATACACCGGGCGAGTTGGCCGTGCGCGTAGAGGCGCGCGGCTGTGAGCTTGCATCCGGGAGATAGTAGGTTCGAATCCCACTATCGGCAGCCCTGAAAATGGTTTTCCGTGGTTTCCCATTTTCACACCAGGCAAATGCTGGGGCTGTACCTTAAGGGACACTGGGACTGAAATTTCCAAATTCTATATAAACTGAGGTACAGCTTTGAAATTTTGTATGCTTATGAATAGTCATAACATAAACCACTGTGGTAAATTTGAGCATTGCAAGTTGATTAGTTCTTGAGATATTAATTATTTTATACATTTTCATGTGCAAATTATTCAATATTTATAAAGGTCTGCCGCATTAAACCAATCAAGATAGTGTAACTTTTAGGTAATATTCTATTGCATTAATACAATTGGAAGAAACCTACGGATTCTTTTTTGAATTGCATTAATGAGTATGAAGAAATAAATTTTTTTCATATCCAAGTTTTTAATCTACAAAAATCTTCAATTTTTTAAGTTTGAAATTTTTTTGCAGCCAGACCAAAAGTGCAATCCAAAAATCGATCCGCAGGTTTATAGTCAATGCAATGAAGATAATACATGCAACTTTTGAAAGCAATATCATAAGATTTATGACGCGTGTAACATTTTGAATGCCTGAAAAAGTGAAACAGAGAAAAAAGCAATTTTTTAAAATAATGGACAATGCTCATAACCTGTATTGCCAGCTGAGAATCTCAAAGAAATTTCTTGTTTTCTCCTACTTTTGGATTTTGGCTTATGCCACCGAGAACTTACTGTATGCATTTCACCACAGAACACCACCACACAATAATAGAAAATACTCGCATACCTCAACACAATCAAACTGGAAAACAACTTGTTTGTAAACAAACAGGATTTGCACATGGTATGTACGGAAATAGTCATAAATAATGTTGAAACTAATAAATATTTCTTTAATAAGTAATCACTGTCTTTGAAAATAGGCATAAAAATTTACTCAATATATTATGCAAGGCCACACCACCACCTGTAATTTTCATTCAGATTTTTCAAACTTTTGTAGTTCTTATATAGTTTACGTAGTAAAAGTGCCTACTTCCTCCACTAGAAAGCAGCAAAATGCAGACCGACAGATGTAGGAGGCCTTTTTGAATTATTCTTATGAAATGAAATCGTGAAATCTGCTCGAATACACCACTAATATGTGCTGATCGTGAGTCGAACGAAAGTGGGCGTTTAAAGGACTGCATGCCAGGCATTTAAAAGCTACGCTAGAGCTTTAAAAATGGAGGAATTTGGATGGAAACACTGCTATCTGATCCGCGGGGGTTAGGGGTGTATTAATATGGAAAAAGCCGAAAATCAATATTTTACATATATTTCGCCAAAATTTCAGTCCCAGTGTCCCTTAATTAAGGCCACGGCCGCTTCCTTCCAACTCCTAGGCCTTTCCCATCCCATCGTCGCCATAAGACCTATCTGTGTCGGTGCGACGTAAAGCCCCTAGCAAAAAAAAAAAAAAAAAAATAGAAATAAATACAGTTACAACAATTAGATAGATACACCACAGTTAACATTTACAATCATGCATTTTTAATTTGAGAAAGGTGAAATCTGCTAATTCGATTGTTCTCACCGTCCTTGACCAAAACAGATACAGGAGAGAGAAACTCCAAAATGGTACAGGGTCCTCTGTAACGAGGTGATAGCTTAGCAGAAAACGTAGCCGTGTCAGTCTTCAGCAAAAACATCAGTCATCTCCTTTTATCAAACAATGTTAATCAATCCCAATGACAATAAAAGTCACCAAGGCAACCGTGAACTAAAATTAAAATTAGACGGTCAACGAGAAACCAAACACCGTTGAAGGGATTGGAATTCATTTTTCTCAGCTCCGTTAAGAAATAACAATTTACCACCCAGGGTGGTTGGTGATAAAGGTTTAAGCTTATAGATCTGTTAGGCATATTTAGCTTGCCAAGTTTGAAATGGGTATAACCCTATACAGAATTACATTCATTCAATAGAACAACTTTGATACCTTGCATAATGGAAAGGTTAAATTAGCATAGCTGACCACTGAAAAATAAAACCGAGAACCAGAAGAAAATGAGTTTTTGAAAAGGGGTCAGTTATGGACTAGCGAGAATGACGGCTCCGAAGGAGAATCAGAGCAGAATAATATAACACAAGTTGAATTTACGTAAATAAAATAAGAATAGTTAAAAATGGTCAGAACCTACCAAAATTACACCCCAAAAGGGGGAAAAAACCCAGGGAAAACCCTGGATTAATATAAACCCTCACATGGCACGTCCGTCCCGTACAAGGACAGGAAACAAAATGCAAAATGGCTTCCACAACATTAGTCACGGCCCCGCCGTTATCGCTAGTAATAGGGAGCGAGTGGAGGGGGGAAGCAGGAAAATAGCCACAATTAAAGCAGCATGATACAGAGGTACACAGACAAAGATATGTATACCTCTGCTAACAATTTAAGGAGGACATGTTTGAAGGAGATTAAACATAAAGTATTAACCTTACAGCACGTAGCCTACTCCTGTCGAGTAACACCAAGGAGTCTTTTCAAAGCTTTACGTCTCCATTCAACAGACGAATCACAATTAACATCATCATATTCCCTCACTCTATTTGAACACTGCGGAGAGCTTTTGAACTGAACCCAGGCTTTTGGCGCGCAGTCTACTGATAAGAAATTGTATATCACTACCTTTCCTACCCTGTCGGCCAACATTCTGATGGCAAATTTTTCGACCAACGGGACATGAACCGGCTAACCACGGGGCCAAACCATATTAACCTGATGTCTTAACGATTACATCCACCAAGCCGGCTAATCTACGTCGCGAAAGACGAGAGATAGATGCAGGGAGAGTCACTCAGTTCATATTGCTTAGTTCTAGTTGCAACGCGGAAGGGAAGAGCAAGAAAGAAACATTCACTAGAGTGGCATCAAGTTTACTTCTTAACTGTACCAAATATAGCCAATGAGAATATTTCGACAGTCATTTGCATACACTGGGAAAGGTATATCTTCAGATAAACAAATTCGATAAAGATTAACAGTTAATATTAGGATATCAACCTCAGTGCTGTGAAATTTATACATCGCTCTATGAAGTATCTGGTAGTGGGAGAAAACCAAAGACTGCAAGAGACTGCACTAGAAATTCGTGAAACCTTTGTACTGAAGTAAACGAGAACAGCGCATTAATCATTCAAGAGGTAAAATGTGAATCCCGGAACGATATGGAGATCTTTCAGAGCACTGTTAGCTAGGGAAGTAAAAGGGGTAGCCTTACGTTCGTCATTGGCAAAGCTCGCATCAACCTGAGTCCGAACAAACGACATAGTGATAGCCAGTATTCGTGATCAAAGGAATTGGTAAAATAGGAGTGAAATAACCGATTGGAACTTAGTCTAAATGTTCTTATGAAAAATATTTCGAGCTTGAAAATTTTTAGTAACGAACAGTGTTAATGTTACGGTACACCATTAGCCTGTATGGTAATAAGACTTGTACGACCAAGTTAAATATTGCAGACTGCGAGAAAAAATTATATACTTCCTTCAGAGTGCTTTGCTACGATATTCAGTTGTTTCCAGTTAGTAACAGGTACAATCACCTGTTCGCATCATGTTACCAGCGCAGAAAACAAGTGAGTACATATTAACCTTTACGTCCATGAAAGTGGGAACCAGCAAACATTTACGTCGTCGGAAATGTAGATAATCCGTCGGCTGAATTTCGCGAACGCGTGCTGACTCAAAAAATGAATTTAAAAATATAAAAAATTGTATTATTTTCTGTGTGTGAAATGTACTTCTTTTAACCTATATGGTTTGGTGTTCATTTAGTGATCAAATGTGTAAGAAGATGCTGACCAAGCTCGTGATGGAAACCAATACTACACTGCCTGCCGTGATGGAAGGTTAAAACGCATATCCGTGCTGGCGAAGCCATGATCTGAGTATTTCTCCAAGATCCTGTACAGTATGTCCATTCCAACGATGTTCATCTAAACAGCATACATAGATCTGCTGTTCATATTTTTACGATAGATGACAAATTTCTTAGGCAGTCTGAATGTGTGGATTCATGACAGATATTTTAGTGGCGTAGAATAGAATTAAGTCTGGGATGTGTGTCTAAGGAACAGCGTTGCAAATGCTTTTGTTATCGTTTATGATTTAATAAGAATACAAAATAATAATGGATAGAACACCTCCACCCGTACTCGAGAACTCTTCGTACCAGCTTCTATGGGACCGAGAAGTCATAACCGATGTCACGCTCTGCAACAATAGGCCATATGTTATTGTAATTGATAAATCAAAAAGATCCGCATCCCTTATAGAAATATTTGTGTTTGAACACCTTCAATCTGCAAACAACGATACCAACTCATAGGCATACATCGTAATAACACTCAACGTGTTCGAGATACAGTCAAGTAAACAGTGAGGGGTACATCTCAAGAATGTTTCAAATTACAGTTTTCTTCAGTTATAATGTCAGAGTTTTATATTATCATTTGAATTATCGCAGTAAGTCTCACTCGTTAAAGTCAATTTTTAGGAATACATTTTGTTCATTACTAAATATATTTGATTGTTTCATTTCTATAGTAGATCAGATAACCTTACCTTTTAATGGGGAAACCGAACGCCAATCTCCTTTTCCTAGAAACGATATGTTATGCTGTCTAAGTAAGCTTATTACCTCACACCCAAGAGATATTCAAGACTCCCATTCTATTATCGCTACATCTATTTGTAGCTGGCGCCCATCAACTATTGTACGTGTAAGTAATCAGGTAAGTGCTAAGTGTGAGTACATAGTCCGACGATTGAGCATTTCATTTCATGAACATTTTAATATGTATTTCATTTAAATTCACTTTCATATTGTAAAATCAGTGAGTAGTAGTCACAAAACAGACACCAAAACTAAAATTATGCAGATGTCATTATTACACCTGAAACGGAAACTGTACGAAAATTTTGCCAAAATAGTCAATGTACATATACAGACACACGTTCGTTACAATTTTATTTATATAGATAACAAGAGGATTCGAGTTTTTTAAATTTGTAATATCTATATTGTACCGGTTACGACCTGTACATGCATATTTTTTGAGAGTTAATTGTATTTAATCATCACGCTTATTACTCCGTGCAAGCCTGGTTTGTTTACATTCAGCGGGACGAGCGAGCAAGCTGAGAACAGCTGTATGTGTGACGTAGCTGTAGGGGCTAGTTAGATCACCCGCCTGTCATGCCACGTGCAGCTGGCCTGAACTCGTATGTTATAGATTCAAGCGTCACACCTTCCCGAACATTCGACGGAGAAAAAATTTAAAACTCCTATAATAATTAAGGTAGCGACTTGAGAAACATGTCATTTTAAAGGGAATCACATAAACGTCGCAATGCTTGAATTTCAGGAAAATCCGTCGAGGGATTCACGAGATAACCAGCTTCACGGCATATGTGATGTAGATGTCCCCAAACCGAATATAAGGAGGGCTCAATATAGCCTGATATTTCAGTCAGTCAGTCACAGTCGAGTAGTCAGCGTGGCTCTACTCGCTGCCATAATCGTCGGAGGCTATCTTCGTGTGGTTATAGTCTCACTGAGGAACTCTGAATTTCCTCGAAGTCTTTATAAATGGGACTTGTAATATTTACGAGTGTTGAGGAACGAATTCTTCTAAGTCTTTATAAATGGGACTTGTAATATTTACGAGTGTTGAGGAACGAATTCTTCTAAGTCTTTATAAATAGGACTTGTAATATTTGCCAGTGATGGACTCTAAATTTTCTCCAGTGATTTTTCAAAGACTTGTAATATTTACCAGTGATGGACTCTAAAATTTCACCAGTGATTTTTCAAAGACTTGTTATACACTGACTGATAGACAGAGCAAATGCAACACCAAGAAGGAGTGGTCAGAACTTTATGCCAATTGCAGGGTAGACTGACGTCACTGAGGTATGCTCATGATGTGAAATGCGCCGCTGTGCTGCGCACGTAGCGAACGATAAAAGGGACACGGCGTTGGCGAATGGCCCACTTCGTACCGTGATTTCTCAGCCCACAGTCATTGTAGAACGTGTTGTCGTGTGCCACAGGACACGTGTATAGCTAAGAATGCCAGGCCGCCGTCAACGGAGGCATTTCCAGCAGACAGACGACTTTACGAGGGGTATGGTGATCGGGCTGAGAAGGGCAGGTTGGTCGCTTCGTCAAATCGCAGCCGATACCCATAGGGATGTGTCCACGGTGCAGCGCCTGTGGCGAAGATGGTTGGCGCAGGGACATGTGGCACGTGCGAGGGGTCCAGGCGCAGCCCGAGTGACGTCAGCACGCGAGGATCGGCGCATCCGCCGCCAAGCGGTGGCAGCCCCGCACGCCACGTCAACCGCCATTCTTCAGCATGTGCAAGACACCCTGGCTGTTCCAATATCGACCAGAACAATTTCCCGTCGATTGGTGAAGGAGGCCTGCACTCCCGGCGTCCGCTCAGAAGACTACCATTGACTCCATAGCATAGACGTGCACGCCTGGCATGGTGCCGGGCTAGAGCGACTTGGATGAGGGAATGGCGGAACGTCGTGTTCTCCGATGAGTCACGCTTCTGTTCTGTCAGTGATAGTCACCGCAGACGAGTGTGGCGTCGGCGTGGAGAAAGGTCAAATCCGGCAGTAACTGTGGAGCGCCCTACCGCTAGACAACGCGGCATAATGGTTTGGGACGCTATTGCGTATGATTCCACGTCACCTCGAGTGCGTATTCAGGCACGTTAAATGCCCACCGCTACGTGCAGCATGTGCTGCGGCCGGTGGCACTCTCGTACCTTCAGGGGCTGCCCAATGCTCTGTTTCAGCAGGATATTGCCCGCCCACATACTGCTCGCATCTCCCAACAGGCTCTACGAGGTGTACAGATGCTTCGTGGCCAGCGTACTCTCCGGATCTCTCACCAATCGAACACGTGTGGGATCTCATTGGACGCCGTTTGCAAACTCTGCCCCAGCCTCGTACGGACGACCAACTGTGGCAAATGGTTGACAGAGAATGGAGAACCATCCCTCAGGACACCATCCGCACTCTTATTGACTCTGTACCTCGACGTGTTTCTGCGTGCATCGCCGCTCGCGGTGGTCCTACATCCTACTGAGTCGATGCCGTGCGCATTGTGTAACCTGCATATCGGTTTGAAATAAACATCAATTATTCGTCCGTGCCGTCTCTGTTTTTTCCCCAACTTTCATCCCTTTCGAACCACTCCTCCTTGGTGTTGCATTTGCTCTGTCAGTCAGTGTATTTACGAGTGATGAACTCCAACATTATTTAAAATTTTCATGAGTATAGACTTGTGATTTTCACCAGTGATTTTTCAAAGACTTGTAATATTTACCAGTGATGAACTTTAAATTTTCGCCTGTAATTATTCAAAGACTTGTAATATTTACCAGTGATTGACTCTAAATTTTCACCAGTGATTTTTCAAAGACTTGTAATATTTACCAGTGTTGGACAGTAACTTTTCGCCAGTGATTATTCAAAGACTTGTAATATTCACGAGTGATGTACTATAAATTTACTCGAAGTTTCCATGAGCATAGACTTGTGATTTTTGCCAGTGATTACTTATAGACTTGTAATTTTTGCCACTGATGAACTATAACATTATTGAAAGTCTTCATGAACATGGACTTGTCATTTCCATGAGTGTTAAAGAGTGAATTCTTGAAAGTCTTTGTGAACATTGACTAGTGATTTTACTAGTGGTGAGAAAACTATTTATTCAAGGTTTTCATGAACTTTCACTTATAAATTCTGCGAGTAACGAAGAACACATTTTCGGAGTTTTGTGGGCATCAACCTCATTGTACTTGGGTAATGTGATTACCTGCAACATCGTCAGGAACCATCGGAGGTCATCCCGAGCATCGGGAATTTGAGGCGTATTCCATGCAACCAACCGGGATGGTCCGTCCGCATCTTCACGGAGTACTTGTGCATATTCTCTAACGTATTCCAGCCGGTGCGGCCTGGTGAGCTGGAGACCCGGGCCATTTAAAGGACAATGTGGAAGACAACCCCTATCTACCATGAGGTGATGTGCAATTTAATATGCATTACATGAATAAACTCTTATCAAATCAGATTCAAAATTTTCTTGCAGATAGGACCCTGCCTCCTGTACCAAGCCCTAGCTAATTTTCATCCAGTTTAGCCCTGAGAACTATTCCATGCTTACGTTGAAAATAAACCTTAAAGTCTGGCTCTTTTACTGGTACAATATCTTTCTTCAAAAACTGTTTAACACCTTTAATTATTTGTGTATTGGAATATAAGAAATATGGTATTTTTGCTTTAACTCCGTGTCTTGCTGAATTAAAATTACTTACTTCTTAGATAACTATTAAAGGAAACACACGCTCCTTTTTACGAGAAATTGTCCGTTTTTTAATTTTCCTGTGTTGTTTCCTTAGCAATCTATAGAATCTTTAATTTTAACAACCATAATATTATCGAAAGAATGTTCTGTAATTGGTTTAAATTCTTGTAAATTTTGTTCTCCATTTTGTGTATTTAATATCTCCAATATTTGTAATAAGATTCGAGTTATTTCTGTAATAGAGTATTCATTTGCTGCAGTAGAATTTCTGATTTCAACTTCCATTTATTACAGAGAAAAAGTAGTTGGAATATTTTTAGAAATTTTTATTAACTTGTATTTGTTAGAACTTTCTAAGAAACCTGCAAAAGTATAGGTAGTTGAAATTGGTGTAGTTGAAAGTAAAATAAGATGCTTTTCATATTTATATGAAATGATTGATTTTTGGGCTTTTTGACGTTATTTTTCGTAAATTTTGGTGATTTTTATGTTTTCTCTTTTTTGAATTTTTTTTTGTGCAGGCTCGACGAGCACAAAAAGGATGATTTTGAGATATTAGAAAATTTGTGGTAAAAATGTGTTTTTCGTTGATATTTCTTTAATGTTTACTAAATTATATTGTTTTTTCGTGTTTAGTTAAATTTGGGCTAAATTGCTCTGGTACTCTCAATATCTACCTACTAACATGTTAACTAAATATGGTGAAAGTGAGCAGTTGAAATTGTTTTGATTCCATTTGTTTCAGTTTAAGGTTGCTGTGATTTCTATAATTTGAGTATTGTGAGTCTGTCCCGGTTGAGTCGTATTTTTTCATGGTTTCACGGACCTCTTCCATGTTGACTGTATCCAAAGTATTCTAACTGTGACTGGGTAAGAAGAAGGTTTATCATGCATTTACGAATGAACACGATTCAATCATGGAATCATTAATTGGATACAACTCATTCATTCACTCATTCATTAAAATCAATTCATCCATTCATTCATATAACTCCTTCCCAAGTTGGTGGTTATCCGTAACGTGGAGAGAGGACTTCTTATTTACGGGAGGCTGTGCAGTGGTTATGGAACAAAATGTGTGAGAAGAGTGTTTATTCATTCATGCACGATCATAGCTCAATTATGCAATCAAACACTCACCAGTTCATATAGATACTCAATCATTCTTTCAGTCATTGAATTCATTCATAAGGGATGTTTTAATTGGAGGATAACCCTATAAAGACTGATGAGACGAATGTAAACACTAATACACCTTAGGCAGGGTAAGATATATGTTTGTTCTAAACTACATAACTCTGTTAACGTCTAGGACAAAAGAAATACATAAATTTAAAAAGAAAACTCTAGTACAATTTAGAAATTAGATTGAAATGGTTAATAAATGTAATTGCAATATCTAATGTAGTAATAAGGCAAAGAATGCATGTATCAAACACATCTTGGATTACAATAAATGTTTACTCCCTCTCCAGTTTGAGGTGATCCGAAAATGGGAGATGGGAGTATTCTAGTCTATTCTATGAAAAGTATTTTATACATCAATTAAACATTTCTCTTCAGTTCAAGTCTTCTCTCAAAGGAAGACCCCAATGCATTTGTTATCAAATTGCAGTACTAAATTCCCACATTCTTGTGTTAGTCAAGGGAGACCCCGTTGTTCTTGGCCTACTGCCGCCCTCACTCAGAGAGCTCTTGACTTGTGTACTTTGTTCAAGGAGATAGCACAGCAAGTGCTGCACTTCTAACTTCATCTGCCCAGAACAAGTTTACTGACAGGAATGATGACAGTGGAAATCACTGTTCTCATTTAGTAAGATTTCTTTTCATACTCGAACCCATAATATGAGCATGAAATAATTATATGAATAAGAGATATTTTTGAAACCTGTTAAAGAGGAGAAGGTGGTTGCAATGAGGTAAGTAGACGAGAGTTACAGGCTTACCAGGCACCGATGGACATCGAACGTTTGAAAATGGTTATTATGAAGGCAGCACTTTTAATGCTTAAACGCTCTCCGTGTGGATCAGCGATTGAGTGTCA
The DNA here is from genome assembly GCF_040414725.1 of Anabrus simplex. Classification (NCBI taxonomy): domain Eukaryota; kingdom Metazoa; phylum Arthropoda; class Insecta; order Orthoptera; family Tettigoniidae; genus Anabrus; species Anabrus simplex. The sequence continues at coordinate 217,749,852 of NC_090267.1, read as the reverse complement.
CTTCCTGAAAAGATCGTGGGTTCCAACATGACAGATTTAGTCGGATTTTTGAAGGACGCGTCCGTACTACATGAAAGAGGTCTTTGGTGATACTGTGATGTTTACCCTATAAAATATGTTTGAAATTCTTCCATAGATTATCCAACAAAGGTCTAAAGTAATATCTAACGTCGGAATCAGGCATAAAACTAAAATATCTTACACGCAATAAAAGAGATATAATAACAATTTATTTATTTATTTATTTATTTATTTATTTATTTATTTATTTATTTATTTATTTATTTATTTATTTATTTATTTATTTATTTATTGTTCAGCAGGCATCTCTGCCCATTTACAGATCATTTCCATTTCTTGTTTCTAATGTTATAATTGCGCCGTTCCCGGCTCCTTGAGAGGACGCATAAATATCCAAGCTAGCTTAATTATAACCTTTCCAACTAAATAGTTCTATAATTTGGGTGGTGAGTTCCGAATCAGAGAAAGATATACCATACGGAGCCAAATAAGACTTAAATCACCTATGGAAACGACTTTCATATGTTGCTTATTCTAATTCTTATGCTATCAAGATGTTTCCGCTCTCATTTACTTAAATCTAGGTCTCTATACTACGAACACATTGAAAGAACAGTTTAACATTTTACATATTGGTTTATTATACAAATGTTTCAATCCAGAATTCGAATATTGAGCTATCCTCCACAAGAAAAATCTGGTAAAGGAAACTGTATGATCGACTGTTCACTTGGCCTATTTCTAGGGAACATGGACTTAACCTCATAAGTCTACCTATTTCTCCACTCAATATTTAATTAATCATTTCCGTTTCTCTTCTAATTGCTCTCTATCATTCCTTCATTCAGCACTTCCACATTTCTGGGTGGAAAGAAGAATCGAAGAAAAGGGCGGTATCGTGCAAAAATATATGTACGCAATGTTTATGGAGAATCCACCGGTATTTAGCACATCCGGCGCCCACCATACATTCTAAAGTAAAAGTTGTTTGATTTTGTCATCATCTGTAATAGATCTACTGGAATCCACTACATTAAGTGCTCAGGTCATGCTTGCCCACAAAATCAGGGACAGAATTCAGTGTATGGCAAGGTATTAAGTTCCGCATAAGCCATTATTAAGTTGAATATCATTATGCTCCAACTCATAATTATCAAATTAAAAATCATAAATCCAAAAGAAAATGTCAAATTCTCCCACTTAGGCCCTTAAAGCTATAATCAAATTGGAATAAAGCGTTCAATTAATGGATTGAAACGAAGTCAAATATGTTTGACTACTTAGTGAAATATTTTCTAACATAGGTAATTAAGAATTCGTATAAGTAATTGAAAACTTACTTGGACAACTAAAGAATAACTTATCTGTATAGTTAGTAACTTATCTGGGTAACAAAAAAAAATTTGTTTGGGTGCACCCTAGCAAAGGAAAAGAAAAATATTTACAATATGAGTTCCAATAAGCAAAAATATAGACTGAGGGTGTCTTCTTCATGGTATCCAGGACGCATTTTGAGACTTATAACCATATCTCAAGAATTGGAATTTTTCCCTACTACATATCAGGTTTGAATTAACTGTTAGCTCTCCCTCGGAGCTCATATTCATTTACTGCCATAGAATAATCCTATCCTTCTCAACATACTAATAAATACCTATGGGTGCTAATCTGGGAAGATAGTTCCCTAATGCTTCCATATATAATTAAGTCCCAATGTTGGATATGGAATAATGATCATTGAATATTGAATATTGAATGTTGAAAGTTGAATGTTGAATATTAATGCTTCTTTATTTACGTCAATTTATTCTGCGTGAAGTCCGACAAGTCCCCCTTTCAAATCAATGTAGTTCTCATAAAAAGTTCAATCAGAACCAATAAGATACATATACCATTTAAAGATCCAAATCCTCTCGTCATTTTAAGCTAAACATAGGTGCGATATTATACTTGTTAACGACTACTCTACTAGTCTCGTCTGAAATATGCTATCTAGAGTGGTGCACGGTGTGAAGACTTGACCGTTGAATAACATTCCTACATTTCCATTCAGTCATCAGTGATAGGATGTCGCCCAAGAAGTTACTACGTTCCTCTCGTCTGAGAATAGATTGGTATTAGAAAACATTTGTGACAGCACATGTGTTTAGTTCGTCCTCCTAACTGATATTTTGTTGACACTACCAAGTATGCGTTCTAACCAACAGATGTCACTCCGATCTTATTTGTATTTCTTTATGCTTGCTCGTAAGATAAACAGTACGTGAAATTGCTACACGTTCATTTCCTAATTAGCAAAACTCTACATGAAAACCATTAAGTGCATAGCCACGTCACCGTGCTCATCCTCGCGAAGAATCAACAACTATCATTACTCTAAATCATCAATCACGTATCAACTTCTCTAAAAACATTATTATTATACTTCAAAACCATAATCTGTCTCCTTACTAACACGGGTTCACTTCTTACAATCGTGGCCCTTATTATTTCAATTACGGTTCATGGATACTTTTCCAGATACTATGACCTTCATTCAGTCATAACCACCATTTATCATAAACAGATTGTCTATCTAGCAAGCATATCCTACTGCTGGTTCCTAACTTGACATTCATTGACTATAACCAATGTACACACGTATCTATATCGCTCTTTTACATATCATACAATTTACTGTCACCTTGACTAACTCAGAATTTCACACTACATGGATCACATTTCGAACGTAGGCTTTCATCACTGAGTGACTACCTATCTAAGGATTTGTCATGCATATCTGAAGATTACCTATCCACCTTTATTCTAACTTATCACACCACTCTTGTCGCTTAACCACTTCGCACGGAACAAATTAATAAATCATACTACATTTACAGTTGAATATAAACATTATTACACTGATTTAAAAGTAAGACTTATCTGAATTCAGCAGCTCCAGTCGCCGTCATATGTCCAGTTGACAGGACATATTGAAACGTCGCTACTTATTTCCCTGGGTGGACGGGAAATATTCGCATATTCCTCCTCTGGCCTCAGTCATCTCGGTCGGCAACGTCATCCTGCGGCACCCATTTGGGCAGTCTGGCTTATCATCTCCTTAGAGCATCTTGTCCATCTGTGGTCTAGTTGGAATAGAATAGCATATAAGATTAATTAGCATTTCCATTGTGAATAACTGTGAGAAACTGTCTAATGCGAAGATTGTTCCCTTTGAAAGAGTTGATTTACTTGTTGAATATTCTCCTTAGGGAGATGTAATTTTATAATTTGAAATGATTAATTCTCTTTCTTCACTCAATTTCGAGTTATTGTAGGATTCCCTTTCTGTAACTCTTCACTTCGGCAATATCGTGAAGTACGTCAACAGGGACTGCAGTGACGTAAACTTGTTGCTGTTATTTTCCTCTCTTCACGTCTCTTGGAGTTCGCTGAATGAAATTATTAGTCTCCCACTCAATTCACAATGTAGCTTCTAAAAATTCATTCTTTATCCCGCTGAGCTGATTTCTTGTTGTACCGTCCTTAAAATTCTAGTGCAGTTACTTCCGTCTTCAACTCGTATATTTTTAGGTAGTAATCCAATCTCGTTTTTCTAATTTTTTTCTCATAATTGTTAGTAACAATATTCCCGTTCGATCCTTTTCACTGCCTTCTGGATCTTAATTCTTCTTCTCTCCCACTTGATGTGAGTACTTTCGCCTTCACATGCGGTATGATCAGACCTTTCGGCGTTAATTATTCCAAGATACATGGGTTCCATCTTTGTTCAACTTACGGTCGTAACTTCTCATAACAGTGAAATGGCACATAATTAAAATATGAAACCTAATACTATATTTATGAACTATGGACAGTGGTAAGTTTGTGTTGAAACTTAATATTTTACTTTCTCTTAAAATATACATTGTCAATCTAAATTAATCTAATGACTAAACTATTCATGGCACACAAGTATTGTACTTTATTTAATTTATGTCTTCTTTCCGTGTGAGTTCCCTTCTGAATAACCTTAAGAAGACGCTCTCCTCGTGAAATACGTACATGTTTGGCATTTTGTTAATTGACTGACATAATTAATTGTGAATTAATATGGTGAATTTTGTTTGGCCTTTTAATAAAGTTAAATTATTTCTGTTACTTCCAAATGGTGGATACAGGTTTTTTTGGTGGAGTAACTCTCAGTTATCTTTGAGAATTATATGTAGGTGTTTTACACTCGTTAATATTGTCCTAGTATGCAACTTATATATTCCAAAATTTGTTGTTAAGTCATTATATGTCACATATTTTGCACTAATTTTAGAGATACAGAAATACAAATACTGTATCTTAGAAATTTAGCTTGAACATTTTCTATTTCTTTTATATGTTTATTGAACGATGGATTCCAGACTACACCGAGTAACCACCGCTATCAGTGGTTCACCTCTTACAAGTGCCAACGGCCTCTTCGAGGGCGGATGAGCGGAAAGAGGGCAGGGCACCCTGATGTCCTTGGAGTAAGAAATTGTAGGTCAACCTAAATTGTAGGTCAACGGCATAGGATGTGGAAGGTAACGGGAAACCAAGACATTAAAGATCCTTGTGATGTTCCAAGAATAGAAAGCATGATGATGTCTTCGAACGTAAAATATTCCCGAATAGCCCCCTATTCGGGTCTCCGGAGGGGGATACAGGAGAAGGCAAAGAGCAAATCCTACAAAGTAGGTACATGGAACGTGAGATCCTTGGAAAAGTGTGGTAAGCTGGAGAATGTGAAGAACGAAATGAAGAGACTAGGAACGGATGTTTCGGGAATGAGTGAGGAAAGATGGCCAGATAGCGGAGATCTATGGAGCGGAGATTTCATGGTTTTGTACTCTGGCTGTTAAGGGGAGACCCTACTGAGTTTTAATTTTTCTACAATTCTTATCTGATTTTCACCAAATTTTGATAGTACATTGACATAAGTAAGTTTAAGATAATTATAACATTTGAATGAATTTGAATGGATATTTTTCAATTTATAACAATTTTTTTGAAAAAAGTACATCATTTTCAAAATGTCCCATGCACAATATTTTTGAAAATATTTTCTTGAAACTTTCTTACAATAGTCACAACACATATTTTAATAATAATTGGTATTCATTTCAAAAACAATCCATTGGTCATCCAATTATTTCCATTTTTCTCGCTACACCTCATAACCATGTTAAAACCTATGAAAATTTTGGATTTCACACCCAATATCTCTGAAAATTATAATTACATTTTAAAACGGATACTAAGTTTCATGAACCTTATAATGTAGAGTGTGTGGACACAGTTTGAGCGTAATCGTACAAAAACTGTTGTGCAAGGAATGTTTTAAACATCTGGAATTGTTAGTTCTGAGAAAAAGATAGTTTTATAAATAAAAATCTGTCAAGTAATAATACCTTCATCAGAACTTCCCAGCACCTATGTTTCTCCTTCCTTAGCCCTTTTTCTCTCTTCAGCAACTGCTTTTGACTGCTTCTGCTTCTTGGTAACAGCTTTTTTGTCTTCTTTACTATTCATGGCACTTTTCTGCTTCCTGTCTCTGTCACGTTCATGACCCACTGTGTAAGTGGTTTCACTCAATTGTCTGCCATCAACTGCCATTTTGACCTTTTGACAGGCTACGGAACCCATACTGAACTCCCCCACAGCATTTACAACAGCCATGTCCACCCTTGCTTTGGAAACAATGGTCTGTTAAGGGCATTTATGCCAAGTAACAGAGTGTAAACTCTCATTAGGATTTTTAGTTTTTTCCTTATTACACCTCTTCAACAAATCATCAAAAATAAGATAACAGATGGCAGCACTAGGCCATTCCTAAACATCATGCTCAAGAATCAAGTTGAAACACAAAAGAATCTTTGAGCTATGCCACTTTATCTGCAGGGAAGTGGGCGTGTCCATTCAAACTGAAGTGCACGTGTCATTTTAACGCCCCGCAGAGCATTTAAAAATGGCCGTACAAGCAAAAAAGTTATATCACAATGCGCGGCAAGGAATGAAATATCATCTGATGGAAAAATCTCATTTTCGGTTTCTGGACCATTTTTGACTGAAAAACTCAGTAGGGTCTCCCCTAAGACGGGAAAGGTGGTGTTGGGTTTATACTGACAAAGTAGTTAGGACAGCAAGTGTCAGGTATTTGGGCATAAAATGAAATAATACTGCTCATAAAATTAAGGACAGAACCTAGAGATACAGCTTAATCCAGGTGTACGTGCCCATCTCTACATACACAGATGGCGAAGTGGAGGGAGTGTACGAACAACTGGAAGAAGTGTTACTGAAGGTCCAGGATGAAGATAATTTAATCATCATCACAGATATGAAGGTAGTTGTTGGAGAGGGCTGAGAAGATAATACGGTGGGCGATTATGGTCTTGGTTCCAGAAACAAAAGGAGAGAAAAGCTCATCGAATTTTGTCGAAGTCACTCCCTTGTAATTACAAATACTCTCTTCCAACAGCCAGAAAGGAAAAGATATACAGGGACAATGCCTGGAAATTGTAGTAGATACAAAATAGACTCTATAATAGTTAGAGAACGGTATCGAAATCAAGTAAAATCAAGTAATAGTTATCCTGGGGCTGATACTGACTCCGATCATAACCCCGTGGTAATGACAGGCCAACTGAAACTTAAGGAAAGAAGAATAGAGAGATGTCCCCCCAAATGGAATTTGAGTAAGTTAAAGAAAGACAGCGAGGCTATCAAAATGTTCAAAGAAGAAACTACTAACAAAATTAATACTGAAGTACTGGCTGGAAGTAGTGCTCAAGAAAAATGGTAAGAAATCAAGAAACAAATAATTGATGCAGCAGAAGATTGTTTTGGAAAAGAATATAGGAAAATCTATAAGCCATGGGTTACACTCCACATTTTGGAACTAATGAATGCGCGCCAGATGGCCAAAAGGAAAGGAAAGCATGAACATTACAAGAAAATAAGAAATAAAATCCATCGAGAAATTACAAAAGCAAAGGAAGAAGGGATCGAAGCACAATGTAAATAGATATATATGAAAATATAACCAAAGGTAGTACCGAAAAAGCGTTTTCAGAAGTCCGGAGGCAGTTCCAAAGAAAGACAAAGCCCTTGAGTACAATAAATGGAAGCAACGGAGATGTGATAATAGAGCAGTATAAGATAGCTATAATATGGAAAGAATACGTAGAAGGCCTGTATGAAGGACAAATAGATGACGATGTAATAGAAAATGAAAGTGAGATAGAGCAAGATGATATGGGACCATGTATACTTAGAGAGAAATTTGATAAAACTTTGAATGAGCTAAAACAAAGGAAAGCTCCTGGAGTAGACTCAATTCCAGGTGAAATACTACAAGCTCTAGGGGATAAGACAGAATCTTCCTTATATCAACTAGTAAATGATATTTATACTAGCGGAGAAATACCAGAAGATTTTGTAAAAACTGTATTATACTTATCCCAAAAAGTAATCGTGCAAAGAGATGTCAAGATTATAGAACGTTAAGCCTGGTAACACATGCTTCCAAAATTATTACAAGAATTGTTTACCATCGCATGGAGGAAAGAATAGAAGAAAATCTCTCAGAGGATCAATTAGGGTTTAGAAGAAACAGAGGGACAAGAGAAGTAATTCTGAGCCTTAGAACAATTAATGAACAAGCCCTAAGAATCAATAAGAACATCATAATTGCTTTCATTGATATAGAGAAAGCGTTTGATAATGTTAACTGAATATTATGTTTAAAGCCCTTGGAAGTCTGAATGTGGATTACAGAGATCGGAAAATCATCTATCATCTGTACAAGAACCAGACAGTGCTTATAGGAAAGGAGCAAATCAATGCGGAAATAAGAAAAGAAGTAAGGCAAGGATGTGGTCTGTCACCTTTATTATTCAATGTGTGTTTAGAAGGAGCAATGAAAGAGTTTTTCAGCCACCTCCACCCATGGAATAAAAATAAATGGCCAACTATACCAAACAATACGTTTCGCGGATGATTTTGCCCTCACAGCTGAAACTTCGAAAGAGATAGAGACCTCAATAAAGAAACTGAATGATCTACTAATACTAAAATGTAACATGGATGTTAATAAAACAGAAACCAAGATAATGAAATGTACTCTGGATGGTAAACAGGATGTTAATGTTTTGGTTGGAAGGAGAAAAATTGACTCAAGTAAATCAGTTCAGTTATTTGGGAAGTATCATTACATCTGATGGGAGGTGTGAATAGGACGTCCGTTCTCGAATAGCCCAGGCTAAAGAAGTTTTCAATAAAAAAAGAAGCCCGTTGACCTCCAAGGCAATATCCCTACCAGTCAGAAAGCATTTCATTAACAGCTTCATTTGGAGCATTGCGACCTATGGCTCTGAAACCTGGACTCTATTAAAGGCTGATACGAAAAGAGTAGATGCATTTGAAATGTGGTGCTGGCGTCTAATATTACTAATTCCCTGGACTCACAGGCTAACGGATGAAGAAGTTCTCAAGAGAGCTGAAGAAACCATCAGTCTAGACAAAATTATCGCGAAAAGAAGATGTAGTTGCATAGGACATTTACTCCGGCATTCATCATGGTGCACCACACTGCTTGAAGGGAAACTGGAAGGAAAGACTAGAAAAGGACGACCAAGAGCAGGGTTCCTCGATGGCATTAAAGGGCGACGTCCATATCAACTAATCAAGCAGCTGGCTCAGGATAGAAGGTCGTTGGACGAGGACAGTCATGCTACCCACCAACCATCAGGTTGAGGAGAATGAGAGAGAGGGAGAGAGAGAGAGAGAGAGAGAGAGAGAGAGAGAGAGAGAGAGAGGATTCCAAACTATAGATACATATTCTATTACTGTTCTAACCAGTGAATTGTATGCCTGTATAATGGCTTAGATATTTTTGAATTTGTTTGTGTTTCGTGTGAGAAATCCTAGGTTCCTGCAGGCCTTACGTACGGCGTTATTTATGTGCATATTGAACACAATTTTACTATCAAATATTATTCCTAAATTCTTCTTTCCTTCAACTCTTTTCATGCTGTTATTGTTGATTTCATAAAAATGGATTTGTAATTGTCTTTTTCTAGTAAATATCATTGATTCACATTTCATATCATTGAACTGAAAGGCTTTGTGTTTTCCCCATTCAACCAGTGCTGTAAGATCTTGTTGTAATTTTTCGTGATCCTGGTTTGAGGAAATATGCCTGTAAATTTTCATGTCGTCAGCATATAACTGAAATTTAGAATTTGTCAATACAGAATGAATAACAGTGGACCTAATTTTGAACCTTGGTTTATGCCTGAAGTTACCCTGAACATGGATGAAGCTACCCCTTTGAAACAAAGAAATTGAAATCTGTTCCTGAAGTACGAGTCAAAGAATTCAACCAGGTCTGGGCCAAAACCAAAACTGTGAAGCTTGTTTAGAATTTTACGATGATCAATTCTATTGAATGCTTTTGTCATGTTCGTGTATATGACATCCACTTGTCCTCCTTGATCCAAAATAGATGACACATAATTTGTAAAGTTTACTAAATTTGAACTCGTTGACCTCCCTTGCACAAAGCCATGTTGACTTTCTCAACATGTCGATAGATATTCGAGTAAGGTATATCCTCAAACACTTTGCATAGGGCTGATAGTACTGATATCTATATAAATAAAATTGTAGGGGGTCCGCTGTCTGTAATTTCTTTTGTTTTGCCAATTTTTCAGATATTTATCCGTTTTAGGTCAACTCAAGACCGAATCGGTGGTTTTTACGTTTTGTGTCTGTTTGTTTGTCTGTTTGTCTGTCTGTATGTCTGTTCCACCATCACGTCGAAACGGCTGGATAGATCTCAACCAAACTTCATATTTAGGGTATACTCATCCCGGGGAAGGTTTCGATATGCATATCATTTTAAAATCATTGAATACACGGGGGGTTTATAGGAAAACCAGAATGTTTTTTCCACCATCACGTCGAAACGGCTCGATAGATCTCAACCAAACTTCGTATTTAGAGTATACTCATCCCGGGAAAGGTTTCTTATGCATATCATTTTAAAATCTTTGAATAGACGGGGGGTTTATAGGAAAACCAGAATATTTTTTCCACCATCACGTCGAAACGGCTGGATAGATCTCAACCAAACTTCATATTTAGAGTATACTCATCCCGAGGAAGGTTTTGGGATGCATATCATTTTAAAATCTTTGAATAGACGGGGGGTTTATAGGAAAACCAGAATGGTTTTTCCACCATCACGTCGAAACGGCTGGATAGATCTCAGCCAAATTTCATATTTAGAGTATACTCATCCCGGGGAAGGTTTCGATATGCATATAATTTTAAAATCTTTGAATAGACGGGGTGTTTACAGGAAATCAGAATGGTTTTCCTCCATTTTCTCTTATAATATTGATTTTCTGTAAACTTCGTTTATCGTACGTGAAACGTCTCTTCATTATAAACAACTTTTGTTACGTTCATAATTTACCTTACTCTTCACATGACAGAGAAATTTACAATTTTCTGCTGGTATCATGCTCTGCATTTAGTGACCGACAGACCGACAACGAACCTACAGGTTACCATGGCAACGTCTCTGACTGCATGCCAGTAGGGAAGTAACGTATTGCCATTTTCCTCATCATGCTTTTAAATTCGTGGTTGTTCCTTGGGTAGATGGCAAGAGAGGCGTCAATCGGCCCATCTGCGGGATATTGGCGGAATATCGTTGGAGGTTATAACCGCCCTCGAATAGATTAAATAATAACACCATTAGTCATCTTCTTATTTGTTTACCTAAGAATCACTGGACCTAAATTTCTCCTCTGTTACCGCTTTATTATATCCATAACTCACACTAACATAATTTATTGAGGGGCATTTGATTTTCCAATACATTTACTTGGCATTTACATATTTGTCGTTATCCGGCTGTCCTCAGTTATAATCCATTTTCTATTACTTTCAACTTTCTTAACTGTATTATTTTCTTCCTTAATTACGCCGTATGTACGTGAGTGCTAGAAACTACTGGATGTATTTCCACCAAGATTCGTATTTAGAATACACCTGTCCTTGATAGGTTTTAGGGCAAATATTGTTTCTAAATCCCTGAACTGACTGGGGGTTTATACGAAACCGAAACAGTGATTTTGTACTTCCACAAAATATACACATTCAAACTTAATGGAAGTCTACCTACCTTGGTAGAAATTAATTTCTAAACCTTTTTTCTCATGTGCATCATTTCGATACGAGGATTAATAAGGGAGATATCATTAACGGACCGTTTTTCTGTACAAGTCCCATCGGACTTAACTCACGAGCGGGTGCGTGTAAAGCGTATTCCTTACAACTTGAAAACTACTGAAGACATTCGAACCAAAATTTATATTTAGCATCCACCTGTCCAAACGTAGGTTTTAAACGTAAATAACATTTCATGTTCCGGAATGGACTGGCGGTGTATAGGGAACCGGAATGGTGATTTTACTCTTCCACAATATATATAGAACAAGATCAACCTGACTGGAAATCGAACAAACGTGATGTAATTCCACCTCTAAACCTTTTTTTCATGTGCATTTTTTCGTCAGGAGGATTAATAAGGGAGATGGTCACTTTTGCAGGTTAAGTCCAGCGGACATAGCCCAAAAGGTGTTTTACATGGAGCAGATTCCTTATCTACAGGTATATAAATCAAATCGTAACGACTGTGTGCCTCTACACTGACTATTTTGGCGAAATTTTCGTACAGCTTTCCGTTTAAGGGGTAATAATGACCATCTGCATAATTTTTTGGTTTAGTTTCCTGAAAGTCCTAATTTTTACCCTCCTCGCCCAAAATCCAGATTGCGGCATAATCTGCCAGAAGAAAAAGAAGATAATTGAAATTTGACAAAATTATACGTTTTAGCCTGTAATGAACGGAAAACTACCAAGATCATTATTTTTTTCACTTTTTATCCCCGAAGAATATCGAAATATGCAGGCAATTTTAATGATGGTGCACACCTTCGGAATAGACATAACGGATTGCACAATCTCCGTTCAATTTGGAATGATCTACAACCTTGGTCGTATGACTTTTTGCCGTATCTGTATCCCTTTTACGTTTGATTTTTCTCCATTAATCGATGTTAAGTCAATTTGGAATTTTCACATGCATAATTCATACTTTCTATTACTTATATGAAATACAGAATCACCAAACTCTTCACGAAAATTGGCCCACCCAATAGCCATATATGAGCCAAATGCTACGTATGTAGCTGTCACATAATTATCCGAAAAGTAATGTAATGTGAGATAATCTTACAAAACCTTTACCCTGTTCCACGTTTCTAACTCAATCTGACCCAAGAATAGACGACATATCATAGGACCAGCCATTTAGGCCACTAAATCCGGCGTGTCTTATGGTATAATCCTTTGTCGATATGACGTACGTTTAGTAGCAGTTAATCTGTAAATGAAGGTCTTCAATATTGTAAACACGCATATACTTTCATATGTCGATCTATATATATTCACTGACGTCGATTTGTAGCGATCGAGAAAGGGTGGGTCAGATATTGTAATCAGTACTCCCCACACCGACTTTGAATGGCAGTAGGAAAGGGTTCCTTTTCCAACACTTGTGTAACTGTCATTAGTAAGGAAGGCCTAAAATTGTAATGAATAGTTCACTTCTCGATTTGACTTGCATCAGGCAAGTGAGCATGCAGTTTTGTGTAAAACTCCCCTACCCAATTGTGTTTGGCAGTAGGCAAGGGTGCCCGCCATTATAAAGAAATGTCCTCATCTAAAATGTGACTGGCATTGGGCATAGTGGCCTGCTATTTTGATGGAAACTCACCAACTTGGTGTAATCTGTAATCTGTCTGGAAGTAGGAAAGGGGGGCTGCCATTTTAACGAAAACTCCCCAAATCGATTCTGTCCGCGTAGTAGGCAATGGGGCCTGCAATTATAATGTAAACTTCCCAACTCGATTGTGAATGGCAGTAGGCAAGTGAGCCTGCCGTTATATCACAAATCCGTAACAAACACTTTACATTGGAAACAACGTACGGGGACCTCCCCATGCTCTTTCTCGGATAACGCTAAGAGACATGCAATTTTAAAACAATCTTATTTACTGCATGTAGACTATTTACTTCGATATTCGAATACAATGTAGAATACCGTAGCGATGCACGGGTACATTCGCTAGTTGGTCTATAATAATGTATGTTTTCAATATTACCATCTTTGTGAATTGGACATACTCTTGCTATCGTCCACAAATCAGGAAATACTTTTTGTTGCAGACATTTGTTAATGATTATACAAAGTGGATATGCAAGAGCGTCTCTGCATCCTTTCACTACATATTGGGGTATATTATCTGGACCAGCACTGCTTTTAGACTGTAATCGTTTGCAATGCAACAGTTGGCTTTATGCCGCGCTGACACAGATAGGTCTTATGGCGACGAAGGTATAGGAAAGGGAAGGAAGCGGCCGTGGGCTTAATTAAGGTACAGCCCCAGCATTTGCCCGGTGTGAGAATGGGAAACCACGGGAAACCATCTTCATAGCTGCCGATAGTGGGGTTCGAATCCTCTATCTCCTGGATGTAAGTTCCCATTCGCGCGCCTCTAAGCACACGGCCAACTCGCTCGGTACTGTAATCATTTCATGGCATATTTAACATCATCAACAGCGGCCTCTGAAATGTTTAATATGTCAAGCTCCTTATATCGCAGTTCCTCTAGAATATACTGCTAATAATAATTATAAGAAGAAGAAGAAGAAGAAGAAGCTGTACTTGAAAACTCTAGTAAACGTAAACATATCTCGAACAGAGATGTTATGACGGATGCCACCATCAGTAATAACAGACCAGATGTCAGCTTTATAGGCAAGGCTAGGTAGACTGCATTTCTGATAGAGATCGTCTGCCCTCACACGTGTAATCTACATAGAGCACTAGCAATAAAATCATCGGATTGAAAGGAGCTGACAGAAAAAATACGAGTACTACGCTTGTCGGAACTTCATTCTGCAGCCACCCTTCCAACATTTTTATCATGTACTGATGTCATTTCCATGATTTTCTTAAGTTTATAGATACGAGTTTTCCAATTCATCATAAGATTCCGAGTGTGAGGGTCTAGTATTTAGAAAAAAATCTATAAGTGAACAAATTAGTTCCTAGCCTAAGTGTACGTATTCTATATGTGCAACTGTCAGTAAATTATTAATGCACGATGACTCGATGAGTAGCTTCATGTTATCGCCGAGCCACTCAAAAAAGGGGTCTGGTTTAATCCAAGAAAACAAACAAACAAACAAACAAACAAACAAACAAACAAAGAAATAATAATAATTTGTATACACTATTTCCAGCTCGACTATTTTGGTCAGCGTTTGATTACTCACAAAAATAAGGTTGACTATACTAATTATTATCTTAAAATGTCATATGAACTTACTAATATTAAAATGACTATTCCGTTATAATACAGAATAAAGGGTAACTGGAAATATTCACAATTAAGTTGGACTTGTTGAACATTTTCTTCACGCTGTAGTTAAGACGTACGTTTCCTCTCAGAAGGAAACTTTGTTTCATCAGAGAAGGACGTAATCCTCGAAACAGTTGTGTATCGCATTCCAACTAACTGTTTTATTTACAGTTCCTGGGGCACGTTTCACGGGACGAGATAGAATGGTCTAGAAGTTGTAATTCAGGGTACTAAAGGAAGTTATTGAAATTCTTATTTGGATACCTACATTTTTCAAACTATGGTGTGTTTGCCTTTAAAGAACTGAAATCTCTCTATTAAATATAAATATAAATAATAATGACTAATGGAATTTGGGAGCCATAAATATACAAATAAATAATTCTTAAACTTTGCCGGCTGTTGAAACTCATCTTCAGGGTCGTTGCCTTGTGACAAGGAGATCTGAATCACTTGATACCTAAAAAATTAATATTGGAAAAGGAGTCCATCTGGTAATTTCCCCCTCCCATAGAAATTAAACAGAATATATATTAATCTCATACAATTTACTTAGTCAATTAAACATGTATTTACCTAGACATCCGAGCAGAGCTCGTCGTGATACACCCTTGAACATATATAACAAAATAAAGAGAATATTGATATAAATAAGAAATGTCTTAATTTATGAAATAACTCTCTTTCAATAACTAGTACTCAGTTTATTCCGCAACGCAAAATATTCACACGCAGTCATGACTCATTTTTCAAGAATGGACTCCACTTTGCTGATGGCGTTGGTATAGTTTGAAAAGGCCCAACACGTTACCTTACGTAGACTCTCCGTAGAATTATATATGGCTAACATTCATAACCATAGAATGGTATTACACTCCAGCATCTTTCTCCCTGGTTCCTTCAACAGCAGATCTCGAACTCCCAACATGGCATGGGACATCTTCCTCACAACTCGTACAAAAACACCTCTCAGATTACCACCAGTATCACCTCTGCACACTGCAAGCTGCAACTTCCAACTGCCGACGCGTGCTTGCACCACACTAGCCCAAGCCAACACAACAGCATCTGAAAATAGCCCAGTTCCTGGAATTTTCCACCTCAGCTCCGTCAACACGTAAACCCCCGCTCGGAGACTCGTCACGTACACAACCGGGAGATAAACTGAGTGATCGAAACACACTAGTCCCAAATAAAATATAGAGAGTATCCATAATAACGAGAGTTCCAAAAAGAGTTACTAAGCCGCGACGGCTAAATACACACATAAATGAAATATACACATGAATAAATAATAATAATAATAATAATAATAATAATAATAATAATAATAATAATAATATCTGACCGGAGTTTGTCAGGTTACAATACTCCCCCTTTGTTTTCCAACAGATGCAAATGTTGGCAAAACAACACAAATCAGGTGGCTGATGGCCCAAGGACAGCTCCTCAAACTACCCATCAAATATACAATATACAACATTAGGGATCCCGATGGTATCTCCTCAAATTGAACACATTATAAGTTCAAATACATTTCCTATTAGCATCAATTAAGGAATATGCACACCTCCCTATCCTTCTCGCAACAATAAAAGGACCCTTAAACAATTGAAAAAACTTAGACATGGTCTTATCCTCAGCGTTAGATGGGTGAGGCACTCGCAACAATACTTCATCTCCTACCTCTAAACTATCAGAGCACCTATTCTGAACTATCCTAGCATCTAAACACAGTCTCACCGACCCATCCTTCTTGCCAATAACAACCAAAGGATTAACGTACTTGCTACAGGAAGGCTCAATAATCTTACCTGTAAGCATATTATGTATCACTTCCTGTACCGCCTGAGCATGAGCATGAGGAATCGGATATCTAGGACTATTAAAACTAGACCTATCTAAAATATCAAATGAGTGTTCGTACACAGTAGTACACCCTAATTCACCAGAGAACACCTCCTTGTTCTCCATCAAAACATTCAAAAGTTCCCTCTTCTGCTGCTCCTCCAGGCATGTCTGTCGCACCGCTTTCTCCACCTCACTGACCAAATCCTGACTTTCCGATACCATACTGTCATTAATTCTGATACTTGCATTATTAACTTTAACATCGACTTCATCCTCAACAATTTCCTCAATAACCTGAATATGACTACAATGAAGCACAAAACTACTCCTATCCACCTGATAATTAAGCTTAATCGGTTTACGTTCTTCACCAACAAGAAATTTCAAAACATCAGTATCATAGTCAATCACACACTTGGTTTCAGATAGCCAGTCATTCCCCAGTATAACGGAATATACCAGATTAGGCACAACAAGACAACATTGCAACATGGTCTGACCACCAACCTCAATAGGAACAATAACCTGACTACGAATACGATTACTCTTAGCACCAGCTGCTGTGATAATAAATGTGTTCCTCACAGGAATCTCCTCAATAATCTCACCTCTGCGACGAGCTTCCTCACAAAATTTAAAATTTACACAAGACTTATGACTCCCCGAGTCTACAAGCAATTTCTCCTTCACACCCCATATGGTAGCCTCCATAGCTGGGTTGATCAATAATTCAGACGAACCACCTTCCTTAGCACTATCCTGGTCACACAACAAATCCTTACCAACATCAATCTCAAAAGCCTCCCTGATAACATGGATTTGCACATCAAGTGGGGATCTCCTAACGGACCTATTTAGGACATCCCGTTGGAGTTTAAATTCTGATTCTGCTGATTACCACTATTATTACCTCTCTCATCCCTTCTCCCCCTATCATTCAAATCCCTAGACTGATTACTAGAATTAAAATTCCTACTATATTGATTCCTGAAATTAATCCTGGTTTCTTCCTGCCTATTCCCATTACCCTGATCCCTTCTGCTATAGTCATTCCCATTCCTACGATTACTTTCAAATGCTACTCCTCTCCTGTGATTATTTTCCCCCACACTCCTATGTCCTACCTGCCTACCCAAAGAATCGAAACGTTGCAACAGCCCTTCCATTCCCTTAATGGTCTTAACCTGCTGGATGCACATGGCCAACTGAATATCTTCATTAAAATGTCTAGCCATCCTCCTAACAATATCCTGCTCTGGCAAACTCTCTTCTAAGTTCTGACTAATAGCCACGTGCACAAGAAAATACTCCGTACGAGAAATACCCTCATTACCCTTATACTTCCCAGCCATAATCCTATCTCATTCCCTACCCTGAATCTCCTCATTCCAAAACTTATCCATAAACAACTCCCTGAATCCCCTTAAACCCTTAATATGACCTCTGTAAACATCATACCAACTCCTAGCTTCACCCGTAAACGCACTTGCTAACATATCATCTACCAAGTCCCACTCTAACACACCTTCTTCCAAGCTCCTAGTAAAACGTTTCTCCACTACCTTGAGAAATTCCAGAGGGTTAAACTGCTTACCATTAAACTTAGGCAGCTCAATTTCCTTAATAATATGCCTTTGTATGCTAGAACTCTGAACATCACCTGAGGACCTGACTGATTGAATCTTTTCGTCAACCCTCTGTAATACATCTGCCTTCCATACATCAATATGACTAGCGTTCTCTCTGACCTGATGTTCAATTACACCTTGTTTACTTATCACATTGTGAATACTGTTAAAGTTATCTAAAATTTTATCCTGACATTTAGAATTATTTTCAACAAGTTTAGCTTCAAGATTATTAGCAACGTTATAAATTACTCGGTTAAATTCACTTTTATTTGATTCAGATATACCCCTAATTACTTCAATTTGCCTATCATGCTCAGACAATTTACCATTAACTTCTACACATTGATAGTTTAATTCCTTCCTCATCTCCATAATACCTGAATCGACTTTCTCACTTAACCTCTTTACTTGATTATCCATCCTATCACTAATTTCCTGAACTTGTTTTTCAATTTTAGCAACATTAATTTCCATTTTCTGATTATTATCTTCAAGTTTACTTTCAAGTTTCTGTGTTAACTCATCATTCTGCTCTCTAAGTTTACTTTCAAGTTTATTAGTAAATTCACTCAAAATATGAACTAATTGGTCTAGCTGCTGGTCACTATTATCGCTACTCTGCTCTGATAGAGATGATGAAGCATTGTCCCCGGTTACCATCGAATCTAACACAACATTTAAATTATTATCGCCCATTGTGGCTTCACTCTCTGAATTAATCATATCAACGGTATAATTTGCTCCCCCTGTACTACAATTAATATTCACTTTCCTTTCCACACTCCTATTTCTTAATTTTAACAGATTAATATTTTCTCTCGTCCAACTCATCACCTTGCGTTTCCCACATACGCAAAATTTCCACAAGACATATTATACACTCCACAGCGAACAAGAAATCTCCACAACAACTGTACATATCATGAAATCTGAGAGCAACTATACCATTTCTGTGTGCATACCCTATCGTGACTCAGATCAGTCTTGCCCCACGTTGGGCGCCATTGAAATCTCTCTATTAAATATAAATATAAATAATAATGACTAATGGAATTTGGGAGCCATAAATATACAAATAAATAATTCTTAAACTTTGCCGGCTGTTGAAACTCATCTTCAGGGTCGTTGCCTTGTGACAAGGAGATCTGAATCACTTGATACCTAAAAAATTAATATTGGAAAAGGAGTCCATCTGGTAATTTCCCCCACCCATAGAAATTAAACAGAATATATATTAATCTCATACAATTTACTTAGTCAATTAAACCTGTATTTACCTAGAAATCCGAGCAGAGCTCGTCGTGATACACCCTTGAACATATATAACAAAATAAAGAGAATATTGATATAAATAAGAAATGTCTTAATTTATGAAATAACTCTCTTTCAATAACTGGTACTCAGTTTATTCCGCAACGCAAAATATTCACACGCAGTCATGACTCATTTTTCAAGAATGGACTCCACTTTGCTGATGGCGTTGGTATAGTTTGAAAAGGCCCAACACGTTACCTTACGTAGACTCTCCGTAGAATTATATATGGCTAACATTCATAACCATAGAATGTTGTTACACTCCAGCATCTTTCTCCCTGGTTCCTTCAACAGCAGATCTCGAACTCCCAACATGGCATGGGACATCTTCCTCACAACTCGTACAAAAACACCTCTCAGATTACCACCAGTATCACCTCTGCACACTGCAAGCTGCAACTTCCAACTGCCGACGCGTGCTTGCACCACACTAGCCCAAGCCAACACAACAGCATCTTAAAATAGCCCAGTTCCTGGAATTTTCCACCTCAGCTCCGTCAACACGTAAACCCCCGCTCGGAGACTCGTCACGTACACAACCGGGAGATAAACTGAGTGATCGAAACACACTAGTCCCAAATAAAATATAGAGAGTATCCATAATAACGAGAGTTCCAAAAAGAGTTACTAAGCCGCGACGGCTAAATACACACATAAATGAAATATACACATGAATAAATAATAATAATAATAATAATAATAATAATAATAATAATAATAATAATAATAATAATATCTGACCGGAGTTTGTCAGGTTACAGAACGATATAAAGTTAGTGGATCTGGTTCGATCAAGCTGTGATTGAACCTAGATTCTTCCGTTAGGAAGCAAATGAATTGCCTGTTTTGCCACAAAGGCTAGGTATTGTGAATTTATAAAGTGAAACTTCGAAATGATCTCCTGGTTGAATGGGTATTTACGTGCAGAATTTGTTTGAAAATATTCTCGTTTCATTTAAAATAAATTAAGTACTGTAATTCCAGTGTGCGATTTCTATTTTTACCACTGAGTGTTGTCCGGTATGGTATAAGTGGGTAGGCAAACATATATAAAGCAACTATATCAAATACAGTAGAGATAATACGGGACAGTTTGCGAGATATCGAGGTACTGTTATTTGAGCTCTACTTGTTCAGATCATTTCCATGTCAGCGACTTCAGAAATTCCCGATTGTTATAGAAAGTGTGTTTTCCGTAATACTAGGTAGTAATTGCTCATTAGATGGTAGTACATTGCTTGTAATGAAATCTGTTGTAGGAAATGTACAATCTCCCTTATATTTATCCCAACTTACTGTGAGGTGAAAACTGTGAAGATATTTCCAACAATTTTAATTCGTGAAAATGCATGTCGATGGACTAGTTCTAATGCCAAATACCGGTGAGTGCCTTTCTTTTGATAAAAAGTGGGTTTTTATACCTACTGATTCAGAATTTTATGGTCTACCTATGAATTTCAATGCCACGTATGTCTGATTATAAGTAATAGCTCAAAAGCACTTTCTAGTATATTGCATAAAAATCAAAAAAACATATTTCTGCTAATACCACGTATGTTGGTTTTTTCTAATACCAGATTTCTTAGAGCATGCAGCAGTGGGAACTTGTCCGACTCCTTGGCTGAAGGGTCAGCGTACTGGCCTTCGGTTCAGAGGGTCCCCGCTTCGATTCCCGGCTGGGTCGGGGATATTAACCTTAATTGGTTAATTCCAATGGCACGGGGGATGGGTGTATGTGTTGTCTTCAATCATCATTTCATCCTCATCACGACGCGCAGGTCGCCTACAGGAGTCACATAGAAAGACCTGCACCTGGGATATCCCGGCACTAAAAGCCATACGATAATTCAGTGGGAACTTGTAATAACACGTATCATATTTTATGAATTTTACATTTTATTTTTCCACTCATGTTGAACAATGGACTTAATCAATTTTTGCTTGCTTAATGCATTGCATGACAGGTATTATGCATGATCTGAGTTCCAATAAATTTTGTAGCTTTGAGATTTCTGAACTGGAGAGTTTTCATGTAAGTGGTGTGCTTGTAGAGTGTGAAAATTCAATGTATTTTCACGCAGCAGGAAGGTGATTAACATGACAATGAAATGTAATGCAGAAAAACCGGTGAGTTATATTCGTAAATGATACTGAAAGCAATTTAAAAATAAAAGTAATCACAAGTAATCTTTAGATTTATATTATTAGATTAATTTTTTTATTCCTTATGCTCAAGTGAGGAGCGCGTATGAACTTATTTAGCACAACGTTTCTTCTTGTCTTCCCAGAAAATCTTCATCCTTTCGCTGTGCTCCTCTTTGCGTTCTTTCGTCCATCCTGTAACTTGTCTTTTAGGTTGATCAGCAAATTTGTGTTTGTTTATGAGCTTTCTGAATATTTTCTGTCTTGCGTTATTTCTGCATTTATACTAATTTCCTGAAGATCTTTGCTTATTCCTGAAAGCCAGTTGTTTTGATTTGTTAGAGATACTGTGAGATTTAGTATTTTCTTTGTTAGCCTATTGTTGTCCATCCTATCTGCTAAAAATAAAATTTTAATCTTCTTTTTCTAATGGTGTCTGTGATTTATTCTGTTACTTGATAGATTTCCTGTGATTTACGTTTCAACCAATGCCATTTTCGCATTTAGGTTCTAGAACTTTCCTCTTTTGTTTTTCGATGCTTTTTGTTTGTGATTTTCCACCAATTATCAGAGTTTCTGATGCATAAAGGGCTTCTGGTTTGAAAACTGTGTCGCAGTGTCGTAATTTTGCGTTTTGGGATATACATTTTTTGTTGTATCTGCTCCAGACAATTTTGTATGCGTTTTGTAATTTTGTAATTCTTTCTTTGTTTGCTGGCTGATTTATCCCGTATGGTTGTATAATTTCGCCTAGGTATTTGAATGTATCTACTTGGGAGATTTTCGTATATCTAGTGATTATAAGATGGTTGTTAAATCCTGATTTTGTACCTTCCATATACTTTGGCTTTGCATATGAAATTTGCAAACCTGTTCTTGCCGCTATTTCATGAAGTTTTGCTACGGTCTGGAATGCATCTTGTTTGTTGTTGGAGAGGATTGCCAAGTCATCTTCAAAGGCGAGGCAATCAAGATGAATTTTGTTTTTGAGAATTTTAACCTTAGTTTCATTTTTCCACTATCGAACCACTTTTTCCAGAACTAGATTGAATAGTAGTGGTTATAATCCGTCGACTTGTCTGACCCCTGTTGTACTTTCGAATGGCTCTGAAATTTCTCCTAAAAATGTAAATTTCGCTCTTGTGCCTGTTAGAGTTTTATTATTATTATTATTATTATTATTATTATTATTATTATTATTATTATTATTATTATTATTATTATTAATGTTACCGTGGTATTGTAGGTTTCAGAGGTGTGAGAAGGTAGTGGGGTGAATGGGTGGACAGAGAAAAGTTCGAAGCTTAATTGAAAACACTAATATTGGAAATTTTATTTCTTTCCTTTTTTTTACTTTAAACTATTGTAAACAACAACAACAAGTCAGGAGATCGTCGGGTCAAATAACAAGAAAGATTAAAGTTCAGGTGTACAATAATCTGTAGAAAGAGCTTGCAGCTCCAAAGTTACAATATTCAAAGGAGCACCATTGCTCCCTTCAATCAATACTCTAGGAGACTGCGCTCCCAAACTTCTAGCCTCTCCGAGGCACCATTTTCTAATCTTAATTTTACAATTAGATCATTACAGAATAGTTTTACTCTCTTACCCGCTCGACAGTCTGATTTACCCTTAACTGTGAATAGTTAAAATTTAACAGAGGTAATAAATGCCCATTCTACATGGCTTCAGTGATCAAAAGAAAAGGTTCAAGATATCGGCCATAAACAAAATGCTAGGAGACGAACTCTGGCATTCCTTTGGAAATACACTTGAAACACTTAAAATCCTGTCTGGGCTTATGCCCTTAATTTACACAGGCTAAGCCTATACTATGCCTTTGCTGGCAGGATCTACAGTAGTGTTTACAGTGCACTATCTCTTCTGGTATAGGCTAAAGCAATTTTGTTACTTTCATAGATCTGTCTCTGTCTTAACGTTGGCTTTGACAATATGAAAGTGACTGAGGTAAGAACGATGATAGTAATGCAGCAGTCCCTGCTATGAATAGTGTGAAAATGTTGCTTATAGGGTCGGTTGGTGTATGCATTTCAGTGGACTTGGAAGACTGATATGTAATAGCAACTTCTGGCTCGGTGAGGAAAGCAATGGGAAACTACCTCACTCCTCATTTCCCTAGAACGCTTCTTGAGTTATGCCCAGGCCAACTATGACAGCTGATGGCAGAGGTGTTGAGGATCCCACCAGCGTTAGCCCTGACGGACTGAACATACATAAGCCTATACTACAGATGGTGATCAAATGGAGAAAAATATTAAGTTCCAAATGAAGAGATAAATTTTAAAGTTTTACAATATCATAGCCACCCCAAAAACCAAGTTAAATGGGAATTAAAAAAGGTTGAACACTCTCTATTCCGTAAGTCAGAAGAAGGTCCTTAGACTTGTTTGTTTTAAAAGAAGATGTAGAACTTTACATTAAGAATGTATTCTGAAAACTTCCCCTGAAGTCAGCTTTCTGAAATTATCACATGATTAAAAGATGTCTGTCATTACCTGGAGCTGGTGGGCATTCCGACGACGGGCAAGGCTTTCCCCCGGCCTGCACTACGTACGCCATCTAAACCACTTGACTGGAGCGATGGAAAAGACACCATGGCCCAAAGCTCCCAGCTTATATAACAGAGGGGAAGGTTCCAGAACACTCTGGGCCGAAGGCCTGTACACACCCTCAATTTTGATTGGCTAATTGAATAAACATCCAAAATTATTGATTGACTAACAGTTTCATGAAGAAGGACGATATGGAAGGGCTAGTAACCTGAGAACAAAAAAAATCTACGAACACTTCAATTATGCAAACCTAGAAATTACAAATTTCTTTGACATTTAATTTTCCATCCTCCCACCAGAGGGGGCACATAAATCGATAGTATGTACATTTGAAGATAAGGATCGAAACTTCTCCTGATGCACAGTTCAAGGTCCACATTACACATAGCCTTCTAAAAGGCGCTCAGTTTAAATGTACGGGGCAGATGTACAATTATTTTTATTATTATTATTATTATTATTATTATTATTATTATTATTATTATTATTATTATTAATATTCACAAATGAAGATGTTGCTACTACTATTACTACTACTACTACTACTACTAATCTATATAAATAAAATCGCAACGACCGAGTGTCTGTACATTGACTATTTTGGCGAAATTTCCGTAGAGTTATCCGTTTCAGCTGTAATAACAACCATCTGCATAATTTTTAGCTTTGGTGTCTGTTTGTCTGTTTGTCGGTTTGTCTGTTTATCTGTTTGTCTGTACTTCTATAACTTGAAAACTACTGGATATATTTCCACCAAACTTCATATTTAGAATCCACCTGTCCTTGGGTAGGTTTCAGCGCAAATATTGTTTCTAAATCCCAGAAATGAATGGGGACTTTTACGAAACCGAAACCGTGATTTTGCACTCCCTCAAAGTATACACAACCGAACTTAATGGAAATCTACCTGCCTTAATGAAAATGAATTTCTAAACCTTTTTTCTCATGTACACCGTTTCGATTAACAGGATTAATAAGGGAGATATCATTAACGGACCGTTTTTCGGTGCAAGTCCCAGCGGACTTAAAGCAAGAGCGGGTGCGTGTAAAGCGTATTTCTTACAACTTGAAAACTACTGAAGATATTTGAATCAAACTTTATATATAGCATCTATCTATCCAAGGGTAGATTTCTTTGGTGTCTGTCAGTTTGTTTGTTCGTTTGTTTGTCTGTTTGTCTCTTTGTCTGTCTTTCTATAACTTGAAAACTACTGGATATATTTCCACCAAACTTCATATTTAGAATCCACCTGTCCCTGGGTAGGTTTTAGGGTGAATATTGTTTCTAAATCCCTGAACTAATTGGGGGTTTATACGAAACCGAAACCGTGATTTTGCACTCCCTGAAAACATACACAACCAAACTTAATGGAAATCTACCCGCCTTAATGGAAATTAATTTCTAAACCTTTTTTTCTCATGTGCATCATTTCGATACCAGGATTAATAACGGAGATATCATTAACGGACCGTTTTTCGGTACAAGTCCCACCGGACTTCACGCAAGAGCGGGTGCGTGTAAAGCGTATTTCATACAACTTGAAAACTACTGAAGATATTTGGACCAAACTTTATATTTAGCATCCACCTGTCCAAGGGTGGTTTATACCATTTGAAATTCCCGGAATGGACTGGGGTTTTATAGGAGATCGAAATTGTGATTTTACTTTCCCACAATATATAAAGTACAAGACCAACCTGACTGGAAATCGATCAAACTTTTTGGAAATCCAATAACGTGAAATTTCGGTTTCGCAGGCTACGTCTAGCGGACATAGCCCAAAAAGTGTCATACGTGGAGCAGATTCCTTATCGATCTACATAATTCATATCGTAACGACCGTGTGTCTGTGCATTGACTATTTTGTTTGGACAGCTTTCCGTTTAAGGGGTAATAATGACCATCTGCATATTTTTTAGCTATAGTTTCCTGGAAGTCCTAAATTTTACCCTCCCTCGCCCAAAATCAAGATCTGCCACACGAGCTGAAAAATTGAAATTAAGCAAAATTATATGTTTTAGCCGGTAGACTACGAAAAAGTTCCAAGTTCTTTAAATATTTCACTTTTTATGCCAAAGAATATCAAAATATAGGAAATTTAATGACGGTGCAGACCTTCGGTTCGAGATATATCGCGGCTAAAGAGTAATTCCTATCACAAAACGGATAGCACAAACTCCGTTCAATTTCGAGTGATCTACAACTTTGGTTCTGTGATATTTTTTAATCTCTCTCTCTCCCTTATAGGGATTGTTCGTAAATTTTGTGCTTTTTACACGTGTATTACTTAGTTTGACACACTTATAGGAAAGGTAGAGTCATCGAATTTGGCACGCACATTGACACGACCAATGGCTATATGCGAACCAAATTTCATGATTCTGGCTTTCACATAAGTATGTGAAAAAAATATAAAATGATGAAAATGTACCCAAATTTCAGCCCATTCAAATATCGTAACTCAATCGAAACCTTAAATATGTGAGATACGAGAAAATATTTTAACACCAGACATGTAGAGCGATAAAACGGACGTCTGAGGGTGCAAACCGTTTGTTGGTATGATGTACCGTTTAGGAGGAGTTAATCTCGAAATGAAGGTTTCCACTTACAAACGTGCTCATGCTTATCTGTCATCTATATAAATATAATCGTAGCAACCGTCTGTCTGTACACTGACTATTTTGGCAGAGTTTCTGTACAGTTGTCCGTTTTAGTTGTAATAATGACCATCAGCATATTTCTTAGCTTTGGTGTCTGTTTGTCGGTTTGATTGTATGAGTTTTTACAACTTGAAAACGACTGAGTATATTTCTACCAAACTTGATATTTAGAATCCACCTGTCCTTGCGTAGGTCTTAGGGCCAATATTATTTCTGAATACATAAATTTACTGGGGGTTTATCCGAAACCGGAACCATGATTATGCACTTCCTCAAAACATGCCATCCGAAATTAATCGAAATCTACAATCCTTAATGGAAATCCATTTCTGAAACTTTTCTCTCATGTGAGATATCATGAACGGTTGGTTTTGCAGGTTAAGTCCAGCGGACGTAGCCTAAAGGTGTTGTACGTGGAGCAGATTCCTCATCCATCTATATAAATAAAATCGTAACGACTGTGTGTGCCTGTACATTGACTATTTTGGTGAAATTTTCGTACAGCTACCTGTTCGAGGATTATAAAGATCATCTGCATATTTTTTGGTTTTATTTCCTGAAAGTCTAAATTTAACCCCCGTCACCAAAAATCCAGATTGGAGCATAATCTGCCAGATGAGCAAGAAAATTGAAATTTGGCAAAATTATACGTTTCAGCCTGTAACGGACGAAAAACTTCCAAGATCTTAAAATGTTTCATTTTTTATCCCCGAAGAATATCGAAATATGGAGGCAATTTTAATGATGGTTCAGACCTTCGTTTCGAGGTATTTCGTGGGATAAACGGGAAGTCCTATCACATAACGGATGGCACAATCTTAGTTGAATTAGGAGTGATCTTCAACTTTGGTCTTATGACATTTTGTCGTAGCTGTATCGTCGTATCTGTATCGCTTATACGTTAGATTCGTCCCTATTTCTCGATTTTAAGTAAATTTGGACTTTTTATCTGCATAATTCATACTTTCAGTCACTTACAGGAAAGATAGTATCATCAAACTCTACACGAACATTAGGCTCACCTAGTACCCATATGTGAGCCAAATGCTATGTCAAATAATTATCCGAAAAGTATTGCAATGTAATATAATCTTACACAAATTTCAACCTATTCAACGTTTCTGACTCAATCTGATCCATGAATAGATGAGATGAGAGCAAATGTCATAGGACCAGTCATTTAGATAGCTAAATTATGCGTCTTACGGCAATCTTTTGTCGATATGACGTACCGTTTAGCAGCAGTTAATCAGTAAATGAAGGTCTGCAATATTGTAAACATGCATATACTTTCGTATGTCCATCTATATATGTTCATTGATGTCGATTTGTGGCGATCGAGAATGGGTGTGTCTGCTATTTTAATCAGTACTGCCTACAATGACTGACTGGCAGTAGGAATGGGGTCCTTCTCTAACTGTGTAACTGGCATTAGTAAGGAGGGCCTACCATTGTAATGAATAATTCATTTCTCGATTTGACTTGCAGAAGGCAAGGGAGCATGCAGTTTTGTTCAAAAGTCCCCTATCCTATTGTGTTTGGCCCTAGCCCAGGGTGCCCGCCATTATAAACAAATGTTTCAATCTAAAATATGACTAGCATTAGGCATAGTGGCCTGCTATTTTCATTGAAACTCACTAATTCTCAGTGACTGGCAGTAAGCCGGCTGGCAGCAGGAAAAAATGGTCTGTCATTATAATGATAACTGCACAACTCGATTTTGACTGGTAGTAGGGAAGTTGCCTGGTATTATTATAAAAACTCCTCAACTGTAATCTGCCCGAAATTAGGAAAGGGGCCTGCCATTGTAACTATGTACCTGAAAGGCAAACAATGTTGAAATAGGAGATTGTGAGTTAAACACTGAAAATAAGAGAGGATTAATGAAGTGTGGAGTAAAAGGAAACAGAAATAGAAGGCATATCTCAGGGAATTTCTCAGAAAAATACCGAACACTTCTTCCCGTTACTGTCGGAGAGACACCAGCAAGCTTTATTTGGAACCACTTCCTGAGTCAAGGAAGTAACTTTATGATGTTTACGTTGAAGTTCTGTAACGACAGTGACATGAGTACTCTGTGCTACTTTACTTTCAGCGAAATGTTTGAGGACCATAATACATCTGTTTTCCGCCCTCGAATGGACATGTGTGATACATGTAATCCATACAGAGATGGAAATCTCACGAAAATGAAAAGAAGCGAGCTGCTCTGGAGAAGGAAAGACATAAAGCTGATGCTTTAAATAATCGACCGTTCTTAACGATGGACTTACATTCTGTGAAGGCATGCCCTTTTGTTCATGTTATAGTGTGTAGAGCCACCAAGCCACTAATTATTGTTGGTGTAATGTCCCCTCCCGTTCTACTACTGTCTACGACACACTCACCTTGTTCACTGGTTTTCCCTGCCATTTCTTTTCGGCGTCAGCTGCTGTACTGGCGAGCATCAAGTTGCTCCGGGCCGCCTGTTACGTCACATGGCCACGTTACACCTGCCAATCCACACTTCGTGATACTTCCAGTATGTTCCACACGCCAACTGTTCTGCTATATAAATACGCCTTTTCTCCGACTCATCAGTCCGTGTTTCGACTGTGCTGGTGTGTGGAGGCTCTTAATTGCTTTCGTCGCAGCGTACTGGTCATGCTGTTTTTAACTGGAACTCTTTCTACAAGTCAGATGGTGAGCTATGAATGTTACCCAAATTTTAATATCTTTTTAGCGGCTCTTCAGGCCCTTTTGGTATTTCCACATTGTCATTTAAAAACTTTGAGTTCTTTCCCCTGTGCCATGGCAACAGTGTTTTACCACGAAGATTATGAGTGGCTGAAAACGCAGTCACTGACTCAGTTGAACGTTTTATCCATCCTTAGTGAGGTAGAAGGCGATCTAATAGCCTCAGTATTCGTTTCATGTATTGTGGACTATCTACAAGAACACAGCATGAACCCCAAATTTCCAATCGTAATATACATTGATGGGTGCGAATATCAGAATAAGAAATGGGTAATAGCCAATGCTCTTCTTCATTTTTCTCTTCAGAATGGTGTTGACATAATTCATAAATACTTGGTGAAAGGGCCCAGCCAAACGAAATTCGATGGTGTTCATGGTTCCATTGAGAGGAAATTGAAGATCAAGGAAATTTGTATCCCGAGTGATTGTGTGTGAGCAACAAAAGAAGCCGGCAAAATACCTTCTCTTTATGATGTTAAGTGATTTCCTTCTTATATCTTCAAAGACCTTATAAGTGAACCGCTACAATATTATGAGTTGATTCGTCGCGGAAGGAAAACTGGTGATCCAACAGTCTCTGAAGCAAGAGATTTTCAGTATAACGATGGAAGAATAGCGTATAAGCGATCTTTTGATGAAAAATTCCAAGAACCAAATAAGGTAAATAAGAGTGAAAGTCCTACACACTTGTATGTTGCCAGCTTGAAAATTCCAGAGAAAAGTAGCGTTACCTTCAGGAACTTTCGGAAATGATTCCAAAAGACCGTCATGGGTTTTATAACAACTTGCCTCATTAAATGCAACTTATTAATGCCCCTCGCAGATACCAATTGGGTGATGAGCATAATGGTGTTCAGTAATATCTTTTTGTGATTGTATTTGTATACGTATGGAGCACGTGCTTTTTTATTTATTTAATAAAATTAATCCTTTCTGACGAGACATGTTCACTGTCCTTACAGAGACATCCATATTGTTATCATATAGACTAAAGTTAAAGGTCCCTTTAGAGACTAGGAACTATTATTTAAACGATTAAACTACAATTAGAAATTAACATGTATATCATACACGTATTACATTATAATTTGCTGTACGTGTTGTGAGATTGTAGATTCTGATAACACGTAATGTGCATTACTTTTTATTCTAATAACACGCATCTGACAAAAACATTGATATAAGTTTGAAAATATTAAATTAAATTCATTGTATTGGCTTCTAAACATTGTCGAAAGTAAAGAACAATAATGTAGGAAAATTAAAATGTATAACCCACTTTAATAATTAACAGCAATGTTTTATCCTTCTCCTGTAAGGCTGTGTCAAAGTGATTTGTGTGTCATTAGAACTAGAACATCGGTATGCTTACAAAGTATGTGTGACTCGTTGCGTACTAAATTACCTCTTTTGGAATGCCATAACGCATTGTCAAGCACGGAAGAAAATATGGATGACTTAAAAAAAATATATTTCGTTAAAACAGTATGATGACGCCAATTTTCTTTATCCTATTGTAAAAGCGAGTACTGCTCATAAGGAAATTTATGATGATTTTGAGGCTGAATTTATATATTTCCTTCTAATAGTAGGCTTCAAGTTAAAGGGAAAATTTCCCAACTCATAAATGTTACTTTCATTAATTATATATGTAAGAAATGTTCCGATATTTAATAATGTGATGGTACAATGTTTTCAAAATGAAAAAAAGAAAAGACGTTCTGGCACCGAATGCTAAAGCAAAGGAAGTAATGCATGAATGAATGATCAAGCCGTCACTACTACCTCTATTATATATCTAATTTCAGTCATTAAATAATATTCTGCTAAATAATTCATTTTTCATTTATCAGGAATTGCTTCAGTATCTTAATAACATT
The DNA here is from genome assembly GCF_040414725.1 of Anabrus simplex. Taxonomy (NCBI): domain Eukaryota; kingdom Metazoa; phylum Arthropoda; class Insecta; order Orthoptera; family Tettigoniidae; genus Anabrus; species Anabrus simplex. The sequence goes on along the minus strand of NC_090267.1, from coordinate 217,718,524 downwards.
TCCTTTCTAGACGTAATTTATTTATCCACTAGATGTCGTGCCCGGCTGTGCTCGGGTACTTTACAGAATGTTTACTTTTAAAATTAGTTTAACCTGTTTGAAGTGATTACTTGCAGATTTCTTTATTGTGAAGTTGATTGATATTTTGCGAACTCGTTTGTAGATTTAGAGTTATGTGTTTAATATGACGTTTTAGTTTAAGATCACATATTTTTGCGTTAAATTTTGTCCTTGAGACAGCCGGGATTGTCTGGGAAGTAGATGAATCTTTCAAATAAATAGTGAAAGGAAGTTCAATACATTTACGCCTTGTGCTATATATATATGACATACACCATGGTATAAACATCTTAGTTTAACCAAATGGAAAGCTGTCCTCCAACTACTCAATGGATTGAGGACTTAAAATCTGCAAACACATACATCACTAACACCCGCAGTTTAGATGAGGAAAGAGGCATACCAGGGACAATTATATATAAGCTCGTAAAGTTAGGACTGAGATCCGTGACATGGAACATCAAGCGTAGTGTAAGCTACCCCATAAGAGTAAAGGTTATAATTGGATCTGGTACCACAATGGACTCCCTTGCTCCGAATGGAAGAACACTCTCAAACTAATATGTAATGTTGCTACAGTCCGAGCTGTGCAGGGAAAAAGTGTGGACGGTAACCACTGACGGCGTTGACACAGTGAGATCGAAAACCTTCCACACGTCCTTGGATTTTGCCCGCACTGTGAAACTCTTCGCGATCACCGTCATCACACCATTCGCCACATGCCAGCTGACTCTTTACAAAGGAGAAGGTGTACTACTCGTGAAGAAGTTTCTGGAATCGCTATGCAAGGGAGCACGAAGCGAAGAGACTTCATAGCTGCCTCATAAACTAGCTATATACTACATTCAACTGTGAGGTTTGAACTGAGTTCTGACTAGCCACATGAGGTTGACAATTAGAAGACGTTTGTCTACAAACCTACAGTGCCATACTTTAAATATAAAATACAAACTTGAAGATATTGAGGGGATTGGATTGATTATGGGTGCTCGTGGAGCGATTCCAAACCACGACTTGCAACCCAAATAATGCTATCAAATACACTGATATCTCGTCAGGTAAGGGATCCGTTGTGATTTTACGAAATTACTTATACGTTTTGTAACAACGTTTTATTGTTCTTAATCCCTTCTATTACTTTTGCATCATTTATCAGCAATTGTCTTGCCATATTATTTGTCTTTGTAGCTTTTTCCTTGTGGCAGCCTTAATAATTTTCAAGAAGCGAATGAAATAAAATTAAAATAACTTCAACACTAAGAGGAACAGGGTGTTCAGTTCTATGTCTGGACATCTTTACCACAGGAATTATCATACTACTCATTTCTACGCCCCTGTGGGTGGGGGCGATATAATTACACCCACGGTATTCCCTACCTGTCGTAAGAGGTGACTAAAAGGCACCAGAGGGTCTCTTAACTTGGGCGCGTGGGTTGGTGACCACGGGGTCCTTAGCTGAATCCTGGAATTGATTTCAATTACTTGTGCCAGGCACTACACTCTCATCTATCCTATCTCACCTCCTTTACTCAGCTCTTGTTATTTTCCGATCCCGATAGTATTAGAGCATTCGAGGCCAAGGGAGTCTTTCGTTTTCACGCCATTCGTTGCCCTTGTTTTTCTTTGGTCGATACCTTAATTTGTCGAGGTGTCGTATTCCTTCCATGTTTTCCTCTCTGATTACTGTTTTATAGAGTTTGGTTGTCTAGTTGTACTTCCTCTTCAAACAATAATCACCACCACCATCACCACCAACACCACTCATTTCTGTTGTAGGCAGAGTGAATTTCCAGGCCATGTACTGCTCCAGAAGTGAAAGTTGCGTTGCTGTGGTAATTTTCCACGTTGTGGAATCAATTCGTGTTCTTCCGGGTAAACCGAGGGCCCGTTAATCGTCTCGGAGGAACAGATACTATATGTCAATTAACATGTACTACTAGAAATACAGGAATTATTCGAAATATATCATTTTATAGAACCAGACACTAGTTTTGTAGCAGAACACTTCCAGTGGTAGATGTCACGTACTTTTATTCCACCTCACGATAAAAATATTTCTGAAAGCAATTTCATAAACCACTCAGAGAAGAGAGGGCGGAGGTTTAGGAATGACCTGGCTGCTTCATTGAAGTTCCCTCACGAATGTGCTGAAAGTTCAAAGCGCCTTTATGTTACCATTAATTCATTATCCTTTTGACATATCGTTCACCACTTAGAGTTTGCGGTATAAGTCGATGGAATGAAAGAACGAGTAAGTAGCTTCAAGTAGTAATTACAATTTTCCAGTTACCTGGGTTGGCACGTTGAATGGATTTAGCCTAGATTTACTGCCAAATCCCTTACCTAACGTGAAACATACGTGAAGAGATGTATTCGTTGTTGTGTGTTCCAGTAGTGGTTTGTAGTGCAATCTGTTGTACGTATTTGAATGAGATTAAGACGAACATAAATACCCAGCCCCGAGCTAGGGGAATTAACCAGACGCTCTCTAAGACTTAGACGTTGACAATTCAACCTAATTGCCGTACTAAACTTCAACAACTTTATTGCATGGAAAAACTAACTGAAGTTTTTAAAGTAATACGGAGTTTACTGACTCGAAATTAGATTAATTAAGTTGAATATCAGCATTTCCTACGTAAATATGTACGACTGTCGCTTTAATGACGACTACTAGGAACCGATATTAGCAAATATTCTTAAGGAACGTAGAATTAATTAATTAATTAATTAATTAATTAATTAATTAATTAATTAATTAATTTATTTATTTATTTATTTATTTATTTATTTATTTATTTATTTGGGAAACCAAAACAGCGAGAAGCCGAATTACAGAGTTCCGCAATGGAAAACATATTTACAATGACATTAAGACGATCATAAATACCCAGCCCCCGAGCTAGGGGAATTAACCAGACGCCCTCTAAGACTTAGGCTGTTTTACTTGAAAGAAATTGTACGAGTTGTGCCTTTGATTATATATTCTCCAGAATCCAAGCATCTAAATAATAATCTGTCCGCCAGAGACCTTATGTGTCTCCTACATGCCAACAATGCAACTCCCGTTGACTTGCGAAGGTATTGGAACCATGTTATTATTGTACTTAGTCAATAACTTGCCCACTACTGAGCAAGGAAGAGCAGTAACTCCGACTCCTACAGCAGGTGGGAGTACCTGTATTTGTTTATATCGCCTGACCTTCACTGACGATCTTTGTTCATACACGATGACATTCAGCTATCTTAGTAAGTTTTCTTGTGATAAACAGAACCTGAGGGCTCTTTTTCTCAACGTTTCATCCCCTGGGGGTGGAGGATATAATATATTCAAGATTTCCCTGCCTCTCTTAAAAGGCGATCAAAGGGCGTGACTCTCTAGGGCATATCGTCGTTGTTCCTCGAAATACCGTTATGTAACAATGTTGCCGAATAAATGCTGACCCGCAACACGAGTATCTCTAGGACGAGAATTCTTTGATACAGTTCATGCTGCGAACCATAGATGGCAGAACCTTTCTGGTCAGAGCACTAAGCTGAAATACGTAGTACAGTCATTAAGTTCTGAGACTTGACGCCTGGAGGATAGGCACCCACATGACTCGGTGTGTTGCACATGATGCCGCATTGCACGGCGTACACCTACACAGAACCACATCCACCTTCAAAATAGTCGCCGTTGGCCGTTATGCACGTTTAACAACGTTGTTATAGCTGCTGGAAGCACCGCTGAAAGGAAACACAATGTTTCGTGTCTAGTTAATATCCGGTTGAGAAACGTCGGATCATCATCAGCACTACTGGTGAGGTCATCACAAATCGTCGTGCGAACATCACGTTGGTCTTACGACTGGATTCGTGGCATACTGTGTTGGGTATTGGGTAACACGAGACATGTTGAGGTCATCCGTCAGAATTTTTTGGCAAGTACTATGGCTGACCCCTATTGCTGCTCCGAGATCGTCTACCGATTGGGAGCGGTTAGCAGGCACCAACGTTGCAACTTCTTGGATCTTGCCTTCCGTTCGAACTGACTGTGGCCGACCAGTACGCACATCATCTTCCAAACTGTCCCGTCCTTGCACAAAACGTCGGTGTCACCTAAACACAACACTGCGACTTAATGCGTCCTCAACGTAAACCTGCTATATCATTTCAAACGTTTCGGCAGCGGTCTTGCCTAATTTCTGGCAGAATTTGATGTTTTCCCGTTGCTCAAACTGTGACAAGTCAAGGTCCGATGGGCGCATTCAAATCACCGTCACAACAACGGCCGTACGTCTGATTCCAGTGCATGCACTCAACTGTCTCTTGCAGAGACGAGAGACTAACTGTCATGGTACCATGCACCACAGCGCCATCATGCGGCCAGTCTCAGGACTTAATGAGTGTACTACGTATATCACATAGTGGTTTTAGTGTTGAGAACATTTTATAGCAGACAAATTAGGGGTCCTCAATTGTGCCGAAAGTTGAAGGGCTAAATGACACGGAAAGGTTCCAAATTGTGAGTTTTGGATAGATATATCAAACTAAAGGAAATTCGAAAATCAATTTCGGCATAAAATCGCTTGCTTCTTTACTCGTTTCTTTTTATTCAAATCCTAACCAAATTAACTTATTCACGTAATTATTCCTGTAACGTGTTCCATGTTTCAATACCCTGAGGCTATTTGATTTTTGAAAAATGTCCACACCGAATGTAGTAATTAGTGCTCGTAGTGGTGCTTAAGTGAAACAATGCACTGACTCGCATTAGTGCTCGTAGTGGTGCTTAAGTGAAACAATTCATTGACTCGCATTAGTGCTCGTAGTGGTGCTTACGTGAAACAATTCATTGACTCGCATTAGTGCTCGTAGTGGTGCTTAAGTGAAACAATTCATTGACTCGCATTAGTGCTCGTAGTGGTGCTTAAGTGAAACAATTCATTGACTCGCATTAGTGCTCGTAGTGGTGCTTAAGTGAAACAATGCATTGACTCGCATTAGTGCTCGTAGTGGTGCTTAAGTGAAACAATGCATTGACTCGCATTAGTGCTCGTAGTGGTGCTTAAGCGAAACAATGCATTGACTCGCATTAGTGCTCGTAGTGGTGCTTAAGTGAAACAATTCATTGACTCGCATTAGTGCTCGTAGTGGTAAAAAAGGCAAACTGCTAATCTAATCGACCGGATAACGGTGATTTAGAAAAGGATTGTAATATTTAGGAATAAATAAAGAATATATTCTTATACTTTGTTATATTGTATTCACCTAGAATTCGTAGCTCACATCCCTAGAATGTTTTCAGCACTGAGTTGCTGGACTGAATGGCTAGAAGTACGGGTTTTTCAAGGTGCAACTACGATATGCAATGTTATTAAGACTGTTATGCCACCCACGTTCAATCCGCAAGCCTCTGCAAAGGAACTAAGCGTCTCTATTGAATGATTTCGGATCATGAGGAAATAAAGAAATAATTAGTTAACTGTGACCAAAATTGCTTTGATGAATGCATTTTATAAAAATCCTTATTGATATTATTTGTAACTATTATTAAGTTATAATTTATAATTAGATCTCAGTAATGTTGCTATAGGCCTATCAATTTTACGCGTTTCCTGAATACATAAGTCAACGACAGCTACGTATCATACCCTTCAATATTGACGTTAGTGATTTCCTTCCTTTATTTTCCTTTCTAACTAGAATTTTAATCAAAATATTTTATTTCTTACTGCGTTCCGCTCTTTATTAACAGATGGAACATTACGTATGTTGGATTATTCCTCTTTCCATTTTGACCTTAGATTCACTACCGGTAAAGTGTTTCTCTCTCCCTACAGACTCTTAACAGATCTGCCATTTTCAGTTTTTCACCACACAAGTCTTTGGCGAAAATGTTCTTGGTGTTTATCTATTCTTTGGATGTAAGCGCATCGTTTAGTAGTAAAAAGATCAACGTCTGGACCTTAGATGTATATGCAACTATGCTGCATTTTTTACCATTTATTCATACTACGGTATAAGTCACCATTCTTGCAGTATTTAATAAATAAAAAACATCAGTATCCTATTTGTTTTGAAGATTAGTTCTACGTTCTTCGATTGTTTTTTCCTATTTCATAAATTGAGGTACCGCTGAATCTACTGTAGTGTGAAAGCAAACATTGTTAAGTTAACTGAATGTGTAGAAGTATGGATTCTAAAGTTTATGATAAACTTACAGGTTTATTTATGAAAAGGCGTAGTAAAATTTTTCAGAAATATTTACATGGCTTACTTCCTTTCTTAAACTATATTGTTCAGGTAAATATTTTCATTGCCAAATGCGTGCCAGACATAATACACAGACTTTGAATATTCATCAGTGATGCTTGGGAAGATTTATGAAGTTTATTGCCATTTCGCAACAGTCGACTTTATTGAACTGATAATATAGACTACAACGATTCTCGTCATCTTTCTTTTTTGATAATTTCGTGTATATATTTAACCAAGACAACGTATTACTTCTCTCTGTCTGTCTTTATTTATTGCTTGTCATACTGTTGCTAATTTAGCGGAATTCTAGGAACGTTTTCTTGGTCTTACATTAACGTGATCATAAGTTTCTCTCATTCTGGCAGTTACCGGTACCCTCTTATTGAGCATCTGTTCGACATTCCGAATCCCTGTATAACAGCGGTCTCCCGATCCTTCTTCCTATTCAGCCTAGCATCCTTTTAACCTTCTTTACGCAGGACCTTGTTTATCGTATAGATGATCTCATGTTGGTGCACTAAATCCAATATTTCCCTCCCGTTTACCTTCTCTTATCTCAACCATACTTTATTACACTTTTAGCTAAATTAAGTCTCAACAAACCTTCCGTTTACAACGAACTTTCCACCCCTTGCTGCTTTCTTTACTATTAGCTGGAAACAAATAACTTAGGAGACCAGCCATCATCTTCCAAAACTTTCCCTCGTCGTCGTACCTATTACAGTCGAGTCCATTAGTCTCGAAGGTAAATTAATACTGCATTCTCCGTTGTCAAACGACCCAGTTGCCGAAGCGAGTTCGTACAAGAAGCTTCATTCTCTATGTTCCTTGCTAACTCTACATCACTTCATTCCGAATGTTCTGTTAGCAAGGATCCAACTTGCTATCAGAAACAATCATTTTTGCTCCTTTCAAAAATGTTTCCTTATATATGGAGTACAGGAAAGAGGTCCTGAAAACAGAGCATTGTAAAATCTGGGATCTTACTTCCTACATTAAAATAATGTAATTTGTAACGTTTTTCAGCTACTATCGATTATAAAAATACCGATATCGGAATTAAGTATTTAAGGAGCCGGAAGCCAAAGTCATAGAATTGTACTTAAACACGCTCATATTTCTGTCAGGATTGATGCTCTTGTCGAAGGCAAAGACTAATAAAATGCGCCACTGAGGTCAGTAAGGTTGTATATACAATGCCACATGACTATCGCACATGTCACTCTCTCTCAAACACCTCCCTATGGATGGGGCGGTAGAATAACACCCACGGTATTCCCTGCCTGTCTTAAGTGGAGGCTAAAAGGGGCCCTAGGTGCTCTGAACTTTGCAACTTGGGTTGCCGACCATGGGGCCTTTAGCTGAGTTGTGGCATTGCTTCCACTTACTTGTGCCAAGTCCTCACTTTTATCTATCCTATCCGACCTCCCTTGGTCAACTCTTGTTCTTTTCCGACACCGGCGGTATTAGGTATCTAGGCCTAGGGAGTCTTTCATTTTCACGCCTTTCGTGGCCCTTGTCTTCCTTTTTCCTATATCTTCATTCTTTCGAAGTGTCGGATCGCTTCCAATTGTTTCTGTGATTAGTGTTAAAAGAGGATGGTTGCCTATTTGTACTTTCTCTTAAAACAATAACCACCACCACCACCACATCTCTCACTCACTCACTCACTCACTCACTCACTCACTCACTCACTCACACGCTCTCTCCCTCTCTCTCTCTCACTCACACACACATAAATATAAGACTGATCTCCAAAAATATCTTTATTCCATTCTCCTGTTCAGGGAGATATCGATCCACATTACAAGGGAAACTTTCTGATATTCTCTCTCCATACTCCATGGTTACATGGTTTAGAGTGTGGGACTTTGTTCACAGGGGTCCCGGGGTCGATGCCCGGCAGGGTAGGGAATTTTATCCATCATTGGTTAATTTAGCTGGCACGGGGGCTGGGTGTATGTGTTGTCTTCATCATCATTTCATCCTCATCACGACGCGCAGGTCGCCTACGGGTGTCAAGTCAAAAGACCTGCACCTGGTTAGCCGAACATGACCTCGAACACTCCCGGCACTAAAAGCCATACGCCATCTCATTAACCATGACCACTTAATTCGAAATCCGCTAATTAGGACGCTTTTCAGACATAGTATATTCCGACGTCTGTTTATACAATGAAGTATTCATTTTGAAACGATTTAATTCTCACGAAGATATCGAGTTTGTCAAGTCATTAGTCCGAAGTTTGGTTGTATCCTCAAAGATCAACACAGAAAGCTACACGGTTATAGAAAATTCGGGAAAACGTATGGCAGTATCCTAAAGAAGTCTTCCAGACAAAATGTGTGAGGTGGTTTGTCATTGCTTTACTCAATGATATAAAAAATTACTATTCCAACATTTCATTGCATACAGGCGCTCTAAAGCTAGTTGTGTTCTAAATATCATTACTCAGCGCCACCCACACCTAAGCAATTTAAATACCGCCACAACCATAAAAGAGACCTAGAGACGAAACTACCTTTTGCTCTAGACTGTACTGAAAAGACGGATGTAAATTCTGGATCAATAAAGACGTGGCAACGAGTGAATGGTTGTTGAAATAAATATCCATTTTCCCTCATAGCACATTATAATTACTTGTTATGCACATCCTCGTTGTAGAAAGCAACAATCAAGTTGAAACTTTTCATGTAGTGCTTCTTTAAAAACCTTACTATTTGGTTCTATCCACACAGAGCTTAATTGTTACTAAGTTGTTTTGTAAGCGTTTTTTCCTGTAATCTACAAAGTGTGACACGTAGCCTCCAATTATAGTCACATGACCTCGTTTAATCCAGATACTGGACTGGAAAGCTTTTCATGGACTGTATTTGTCAAAATACATTTTTGCAAATTTGCTGCTAGCTGTGAGGTGTTCAATGAACTGAAAAGGAGATTTTATTTTTGAAGATAGGACCACATACTTCCAGAGAGTATCTTTAACTACAGTCTGCATCAGTCCGTGGTACGTCAGAAGACAAAATGCCATCTCTTTGAGAATTATTGTCGTTAATTATTTCATCAATATTTTCCCGAATTTTCTGTACGATTTCTTCAAAATTCTGAATGTCTTGTTTTACTTTGCTTGCCCTTGCTTGAAAGCTCCGGCATTTTATTGGTAAAAGGCAACTCTCTCGTGATAATTCCATCGTGTGAATGAAACTCGGGGTAAATATTCTCCATGATCTCGTGCAACACTTTCAAATTCCTGACAGATGAGGAAAGAAAAATGCGAGCCTGTCGATTAACAGAGGCTGCTGTGGGTACAGTGGGTAGAGTATGCATTGGGGTGCTTGTCTTTGATTAATTTTTGAACACCATTTAATCCACCACTCATAACTAATGCTCCCTTGTAGCTTTGGGCAGTTAACTTTCTTGATTGATCATGAACTAAGGGACCAATACAGTCTGACATGGATTGAGCATTTTCACCTTCGGGATTAATAAAGTTCCAAAATCGTTCTACTGGTCTTCCATCACAACAATCAATAGAAAGTTTCAAGATACATCAGTTGTCTCATTCGCGATTATTGCTACATAGTCAAACCTTTCTATTTGTTTGGAAATTTCGTCATGATACACCTGCAATATCTATTTAAGCAATTCTTTTTCAATGGTCTTAGAGAAGCCTTCAAACACGGAGGATTGACAAAGGTGAACTTTCAAGTCTTTATCCAGTTCGTAACGGAAGTAAATCAACTAAGGAAATACGCCTTTATTTTTGGATGTTTCTGTTTCTTCATGTCCCCTAAGCGTCAGTTCCAGAGAAATTGCGTTCTGGGTCGCGTTGTGATCTTTGCATATATCCAGTGGTTATGCTGTATGGTTTTGAAATACGTAATTAAACTGATCTTTTTATATCAGTTTGTACTTATATTGGCTAAAATGATATGGAACAATAGCCAACTGATGTCATGTTGCGCCTCGCTTGGAGTTGAAAACACCAATTACAAGTTGCATGGACGGTAATATTTGCTTCGCCTTTTGCTTAAAAGTTTCCTCCGGTATTTAACAATTAGACCTTCCTGTGACTGGCATTGAAAAAATGTATTAATAAATAATGTAGAAGACTTCCCATCAACTTTCCTTATGAGTGCTTTGGACTTCCAATGGTAGCTTTAAAAACGTTTTACTTTGATTTGTACGTTGTTTTTGCTTTTTACATATTTTATTTTGAGTTTTATTCCCGTATATCTACCTATTTACAATAGGCCCTATATACATAGGTTTAAGTCAGTACGTTAATAACAAGAAATACCGCCATCAATTTCAAATTCATGCCAATCGCTTTGAGAATCAGAACTGCCAAGAATAATAACTGGCTGGACTTGAATGTCTTCAGCAGGGTGGTCTTTCTTAAAATTTTTTCAATTCCTATGGCGTGTTTTGTACATTTTTTCACAGCTAAGGCGTTACGAATCTAAGATTTCTTTGCATAGATCTCTTGTCACTTTTATGTTTTTTCCCTTTCTTTTCAGCGTTCCATGTTTTAAATCGAGATCCGATGCTGTGAACAATATGCCGAAGTTTATCAAGGAACATCTCCGGAGAGTTTGACGTCGAATGCTGAAGACTCTCTTTAAATTTTAAATTGGTCTGCAAGCCTTCTCAAAGACAAGCTCTGAATGTTTTTTTTTCTAGGGGCTTTACGTCGCACCGACACAGATAGGTCTTATGGCGACGATGGGATAGGAAAGGCCTAGGAGTTGGAAGGAAGCGGCCGTGGCCCGAATTAAGGTACAGTCCCAGCATTTGCCTGGTGTGAAAATGGGAAAGCACGGAAAACCATCTTCAGGGCTGCCGATAGTGGGATTCGAACCTACTATCCCCCGGATGAAAGCTCACAGCCGCGCGCCTCTACGCGCACGGCAAGCTCTGAATGATACGCCTGATAACTCTGATAGTGAATTGATCAATTACAGTGTGGGGTCGTCCTGCTGACTGAAGTTTCTTTTCTGCGGGCGTGGGAAATCAATACATTCCTCGCTGTCATTTTCATTATTACTCTTCTTCACCGCGTATTTTACAGATCGTAGTGAAATTCAAAGTCAATCATATGTTCGTTGATAAATAAGAAACCGCTTTTCTCCTAACTTCTCGCTCACGGCACTCACAATCGTACGATGCTGAAATTCAGTTATCGGAGCTCTTGGAAGCAACTTACAGGGATCTGCACTCGCCAACAGGTTGAACAAGACTGAAATTAATTGATAGGAAGACGGAAAGTATGTGTTTATTTTGTGTGTAGAACCTCAACATCGGAATTCCATTAACTTATAGGAGGAGAGGCCACTGTGAAAATTCAAGAAACAATGTGGTAGGTAGCAGCGGAAGAGTCAGGCTGGCACGTAAATACGCAAACCCTATTTCAGTGCGTCCATAATTAAATTGAACAAATCATTAAAGACTTAAGAGATGCTGTAGAAGTTATCTGACTGCCAATATCTCACTGTGAAATGAACGCTAAAGAACTGATTCGGGCCTCCGTAAAGAACAAAATGAAAGAAACTAAACCGAGCAAACGCTGAAGAAAACAGAAAAACAATTAATGTGATAATAATAATAATAAAGTTAATAATGCAACTGGCTTTACGTTTCACTGGTTACTTTTTTTGGTTTCTGTACACGCCGTGGTGCCGGAAGTTTGTTTGATAGGAGTTCTTTCACTTGTTGGTAAATCTACCGACACGGGTTGACGTATTTGAGCACCTTCAAATACCTCCGGACTGAGCCAGGATTGCACTTCCGAACTTAGGCTCAGAAAGTCAGCACCTTAATCATCTGAGCCATTCAGCCCGGCAAATGTGACAAGAGACCTATGCCAGGAAGCATTACGTTCCGTAATATTTTAGCTCTGAAAAATATGTATAACATGTCATAGAAATGAGAAAATAAAACATTGGGAAGGAGACCAACTTCCTGAAGAGGTTCAGATCCTGGCAGTCCTGTCGGTTCTGATTCTGAAAGCGATTACCATGAATTACAAATTGATGAAGATATACATTTCTAGTGATAAACTGATTCAAACCAATGGAATTGTAAACCATTAGATAAACACACACAGACACTTTTAAAAGCTTAAAGATAAAAATATATTTAAAAAACAAGAAGGGAAGAAACGCAAATAAAACAATTTAAAAACTGTAATTGGAGATCAAAAGTGCTCATGAAGAAATCTTATGGGAAGTGCTTTTCCGACTTGTTAATGCCATTTGTTTCAATTCTAATCAGTGCTAAACATTACCGTATGCCTCTCTCTCTCACACACACACACACACACACACACACACACACACACACACACACACACACACACACACATGTTACAACCACTTGAAAAAGGATATCAACTGCTGCACCCGATAAAAATTAGCCATATAATAATTTAACCCCAATATTCATGCACACACAAAAGAAACACCAGAAATAAATTCTGATATTTCGTGCTTGCGTTCTGGTAGGTAAAGGTAACCGTGTCGCCAAATTATACTAATGAAACCTTGCAAAATGCATTGCAAAATTCCCAGTTTGTTACATTAAAAATATAGACATATATTGTTGTCGCTAATACAAGTTTCTAAGAATCACTAAATGTATATTTTAACGCAACAGAACTAAGCATATACTGTGGGTAAAATTTATCAGATACAGTGATAAAATCACTAAACTGGTAACGCTGGGTGTTGTCATCATATTGTCCGCCATATGCTGTACTCTGCTGGTTGAAATATAAAGCAGTGTAGTCAGCATTATGCTTGCAATATTCTCTACTCTAGCGGTTGACTTATAAAACAATTTTGTCAGCATCACCGCCGTCTCAATCTCTAGGTCAGCATTATCCTTGCAATATACTGTATTCTAGAGGTAGGAATAAAAAGCAGTGTTGTCAGTATTATGCTTGTAATATGCTGTATATTCTACTGGTTGAAATATAAAGCAGTTTTGATATATGATTGCGCGCTCGTTCAAATGGAACAAGAATAAGATACCTGCATATTTCCTTGAAGTTTATATTTATTACAAAATGTTTCTGAAAGGAAAATATATTCATATTCTTTCTTTATTACATTCGTGGTAACCTGGCATACCGGCACTACGTCACAAGTCACCCCTGGTAGAATGTGTTTTTCTCTTATCCGCTTGTTGGCCTAATGATTACAAATTAAGATATTTTTTGGCCATTTATATTTTGTTTTGTACCCATTGCCTTTTATGTTCATTTAATATTGTTACTATTTCATGTCGTGGGTTGCCCTAGTCATGATCGTAGTCGTAGAACATCTTCATCGGATGAGTAGGATACCAGTTAGGCCTACTAAATTTGTTTTATTTCTGTTTGTTTTGTTTTTGCTTTTAATAATTATGTCTAAGTTTTTAAAAGTTTGTATATATGTGTATCTAACTATTTACAATGTATACATTAGTTTCAGTCAGTTTATCACTAGAAATGAATATCTTCATCAATTTCTGATTCATACCAATCGCTTTCAGAATGGCTGGATCGGAACCTCTTCAGAAAGGTGGTCTTCTTCCCAATATTCATGTTCCATTTCTATGGCATGTTGTATACATTTTTTTCAGAGCCGAAGTGATCTTGGTACTTTGAAGATGCTCTCAGATTATTATGAGGAAATTCACTTCAAGCCAAACCCATCGAAAACTAATGCGTGCGCATTTCATTTACAGAACAAAGAAGCCCTGCGGAAGCTGCGTGTGAATTGGAAAGGAATGGAGCTGGAACATAGCAATACTCCAGTTTACCTTGGTGTTACCCGAGATCGTTCGCTGACCTTCACCACACAGCACCAAACTCAAGGCAAAAGTTTCATCACGAAACTGCCTCCTGCTTAAGGTAACTGGTTCTGGATGGGGTGCCCATTCCCAGACAGTAAGGGCAACTGCCCTAGCACTCTGCTACTCTGCTGCTGAATATGCTAGTCCCGTGTGGTAGAAATCAGCTCACGCAAAGAAAGTCGACATTGCCTTGAATGAAACCTGCAGGCTAATCACCGGCTGTTTAAAACCAACACCCAAACAGAAGTTGTATTCACTTGCAGGTATAGCTCCACCTGCTATTAGATGTGAGGTGGCCGCTAATATCGAGAGACGAAAGGTTTGCAGCAACTCAGCCCATCCCCTTCATGAACATCAGCCACCACCAGCTCGACTGAAGTCCAGAAAGAGTTTTCTACAGTCTTCTGCTCCACTTGATTCTGACCCAAAAAAGACCAGGGTTAAGCTATGGAAACAAAGGTACCCAGATCATCCGGAACGTGTTGAAATTGAAGAGAAGTTGCCACCTGGTCACGAAGAGGGATGGTGTATATGGAAGTCATTAAACAGACTGCGGACCGGCGTTGGAAGTTCTAAGGACAATTTTGTGAAATGGGACATCGTGCATGGTGCATGGTGGGGACTCATTATGCGAATGTGGAGAGCAACAGACTTCTACGCACCTCTTGCACTGTCGTCTATGCCCAGATTCATGTACTGGCTGGAAACAATGCCATCAATGTAGCCAAATACTGGTCACAACTTGTGTAAATAATGTATATATAGTGTAGATATTTTCAAGTAATACTTCCATTCTCCTTTTTTATTTTTTTACAATTAATTTGTTCATATGTCTTTCATTTTGAGTGATTAACATACTTCATATTTCCATTATTTAATTTTTTTGAACTGTATTTGAATTGATTCTTATATATTGGTACCTCTGATACGAATAAATAAATAGAGCCGAAGTGTTACGGGACGTATGTTTCTTGGCATAGGTCTCTTGTCACAATAATGTTACGGGAATCCCGGACATACCGACCCCTTCAACTGAGAACATCTTATCTGCATAAAGTAAATTGTTGAGGAGAGCAGGTTAGCTTCGAAAATTTAAAAGAACACCAGAGAGTTTTTCGATATTAATGGTTTTTGGTTCTATGGAATGCATTTACTGCCTAGTTTATTTTTCCCCAAACAAGGGTGTTTTGTATTAAATAACCAACTGACATGTAATTACGTATTACTGAACTGGAATTATCCAATGGAGAACGGCGTATGTGATGAAGTTGCGGTGTTCTTCACTGGAGATGTGTGAACAAGAAACTGCATGAGTCAAGTTACGATGTTATTCTTTGGACATTTAAATCCAATAATGACCATCAACTTCGAGTTATACCTTTTTTAAGTTAAATGTTATTTTTACTCCTTAAAATGAGTTAAAGGAAGAAATAACTGAACTAACACTCCTGAGATTGTTGCCTGTGAAGATCACATTTTTGAAGACCATTGAGTTAGATATGTTGCTCAAAATAAATCACCAATTTACATGTGAGGCGACTTTGAGGGATAAGGGGATGTTTTAAAAATTATTACCGGTTGTTATTATTTTTAGCTTTCCAATTTTGTTATCATTTGGAAAATACAAACATTAAAACCTAATCAATTTAACTGTGTGACCACTTTTAAAAGTCTATGTTAATCACTAATTGCGCCTGATTCATTTGGTTCTGCTATAACTGTTTTCAGATTTTTGTGGAAATGTTCATACACACTTGGAATTATATTATGTGTACATAAAGATAGCAGATCCTTCTTCATTTTCGGAGCAACTATCCCATTTAAGCATTGCCAAGTTCCAAAGTGCGAACTCGTCATTTCTGGCTAAACTTCCGCATTTCTCCTCTAATCGGACGCTTTAGCTGTTGCTGGTGAAAACTACCTTTCTGGCACATAAACATGACTCACCTGCTGAACAAAAGAATACGCACTTACCTTGAAACTGAGTTGAACAAACAGCCATGTTCCTCACTAAATAAACCATGAATTACCCTCTTGAATACATTTCGGAATGAGTAAAAGACTACCGGTCCGCACAACAATCACCGCATCATTCTAGTCGGTGTTTTGCATTGCTCTGGTAACATTCCCACCTATACCGTGTCTCGACTTCGGTAAGAGGAAATGTCTCTCCACAACTGCTAAAATGTGTACTGTAATCAACTGATTATCTCTCAGGTCACAAAGCAGTGAGAATGGAAACTTGGAACATCTTGGCGCCTCAATGCGGACAGATGCTCAAAATCAGTGCTATCCTTAACATTCAGTATTTAGTGAATGAGTTCAATACTTCTTGTAAGATGATCGAAAATCTTTACTTTTACAGAACTTGTTTTTGACAACACTTCATTTTAAGAACATCGTATCTTAAGTTACCATGTTCTTAATTGAACGATATTCTTAAATACTGAGCCAACAAGAAATATGTTGCAAATCCGGATGGAATAATTTTCCAGTTGATAGCACTCATTCTTTTGTACATGATAAGCGAATAATCTCAAAATCACTAAAATGTCAGTTGCGATGTTCTTAGCTGGAAGAGTCGATATTCTAAATCGTTTGTGCTCAGGAGACTAGGACTATCCAGCCTATCGGCATTACCCAAATGATGATGATGATGACGATAATGATGCTTGCTGTTTAAAGGGACCTAACATCTAGGTCATCGGCTTTTACTGAAAAGAGTAACAGTGAAGACATTTCATTGGGACTATGCGTAAGTATATTCACAGAAATGAGCAAATCTAAGAACTGGACTAAAATATGTGCAAAAGGGGGAATGGTCCAAGAAGTGCAAGAAGGCTGGATATAATACTGCAAGAACTGATACTCGGAACTGGAGAAAGGCAGTAACGGATTGTTATTCCACAGAAAGATCGTGGATAAGAGAACATCCATTTTGTAGGTGGACCGATATAGTGAGGCAAACATGTGGTGCCATTGTGGATGTAGATTGCCCAGAACACAGCAACTAAGAAGATGATGGGGATAGGCCCTTGCTTCAAAATAGGATTGATCAGGCTGAGAAGGTGATGGTGATGATGATGATGATGATGATGATAATGAAGTGATGAGCTATGAGAATGTTGGATTTCTGTTTGTGACAGATCAAGTACTCGTCGGAAGCAACAAAAGGAACTGGACCTGTTAGGAGTAAATGATTTTCTGGGCAGAGAAGATTGAAATAATAACAATAATAATAATAATAACGGAGCCGGTGACCTAGGTGTTAGGCCCCTTTAAACAACAAGCATTATCATCATCATCATCAATAATAATAATAATGTTATGTGTTTTGCGTCACACTAACTGTATTTACTATAAAGAAGTAAGAGATTACAATGCTGTTGTCAACGTAATTGGAAATGGGATGAGCAGAGTCTGGAGGTCATTTGTTCGCTAGACAATATTGAACGCAATTTAGCCTGTGTTAGGCACTTGAAAAGTTTCATTGTTGCTATCAGAAAGATAGAATGATTGCCGGTGAAACAACTGGGAACTATAACGGGAGGGCATCCACCTTGAAGGCAGAAAATTAACGTAGGCCTACTGAATAAATCTGTGCATATGAAACGGACTCAGTGGTCTGGTTAGGTAACGTGAATGGAGGATAATAGAGTCGAGCATGGAATGTACGAGAAACAGATGAACTCGTGGAAGGCGATGGTTGGACACTAGCTGTAATTGTTTAATTATCTAATATTATACTTCTAAGAAGCATAATTCAACGGAAAGAACGATACAGTTTTATTGTAATTTCTTGAATTTCACTTGCGAAAAGGAAGACGCTAGAAAACATGAACCTTTCTTTAATAAGCATTTATCTCTGTTTTGTGTGAACTCATTAGGCCGTGCTTCATACTCCCAATGTAGGATATTTTTCGAATAATATTCCTCATTAGAATTACTTCATCACGAGCACTTTGTAAGCTCATGTACAGTTCGTGACGGAACATGTAGCCCATCACTAAAATAGCATCCTGATTACTGTTAGCAAAAATTATGCACCTTCATATTCCGCCTTATCTTTTTTTTTTTTGCTAGGGGTTTTACGTCGCACCGACACAGATAGGTCTTATGGCGACGACCGCCATATCTTGCTTTATATCCGACAGATACCGTCTTTCAGTATGGTGATGGTAAGACAATTAATTCCAAATTCTACTATATATTTTAAAATACCAATATCATCAAATATACCTCATACTAGTTCTAATTGTTTTATTTCTATTGGCTTTAAGTTGCACCGGCTCAGACAGGTCTTAGGTAGGACTGGAAGGAAGCAATCATTTTTGAAATTAATGACTAGCAAATGTTGCTTCGCTACGGTATTATACCTTGTATATGGAGTCCTACGTATGTTACTGCGCACGCAGTGAATAATAACTGCACGTCTCTTAGCGCTATCCGAGGAACAAAACGGGGAAGACCCCATACGTTGTTTCCGATGTAAGGTGCATGTTGGGAAAATTTAGATCATAATAGAAGGCCAATATCCTACTGCCATCCAAACGGAGTTCGGGAGTTTCTACAATAATGACAGGTTCACTTGCCAGCTACCATCCACCATAGAGTTGGATAGTTTTCATTATAATGACGGGCACCCTTTCCTAGTGCCAGTCGAAATCGAGTTGGAGAGATTTGACTGTAACCGACAAATCCTGCGCTATGTAAAGTATAAAGAAACGAGAAGTGACAATATGGCATAGGACCAAGTTTGAAGATCTCTTCAAATTGAACAGCGATTGTGCAATCTGCCTTGTGAAATGAATTACCGTTTAGAAAGTAGTTACCACGGAACGAAGGTCTGCACCGTCATTGAAATTGTCTCCATATTTCGATATTTTCCGGGGCCTGAAAGTACTGTAATGTAT
This sequence comes from Anabrus simplex, assembly GCF_040414725.1. Lineage (NCBI taxonomy): Eukaryota > Metazoa > Arthropoda > Insecta > Orthoptera > Tettigoniidae > Anabrus > Anabrus simplex. Next base: position 217,699,471 of record NC_090267.1, on the reverse strand, counting down.
TTGAACAGCAAGGAATATTCCCTCAAAAGAAAGAGTGTCCAGTGACCAAGCGAGAAATTCGATAACTTCTAGATCCTTCAGAAATCCAAGAAATACTAGAACGTCGAGAACTTCGCATCAAGGACGGGCGTGATCCCTGTCCAGACTGAGCCTGATCCCATCCCGGAGTCGGGAGGTTCCAGCCTGCTACAACGAATGAATTCAATTTGTTTCAAATGAATAATAAAACCAGATTTTCAAAATAATATAAATTCATTGAACTAATACCCCTCTCTGTAGCAAATCCAATGCTTACGTACCACCCCCTTAGGAATATTTCATGCTCTTCAAGCTAGTATCTGCGGCTAAATACATTTTTTCCTAGTACAGTATGTATGTTGCTTTTTTTTTGTTCTTGGTTTAACGTCGCACTAACACATCGAAGGTTTTCGGGAAGGCTCCCAAAGATAGCAGATGTGGCCTTAATTACGTGCAGCCCGTCATTTGCTTGTTGTGAAAAGGGGAAACAACGGGAAACCATCTTCAGAGTTACCGAATACAAGCTCACAGCTACCCGCCCCGTAGATTTCTCAATTCTATTTTCCCTCTAACCTCCTTGTGTTTTCAGTAATTTTTCTGTAGGCAATGGATTATACTTGCTTTCACACGTGAATTAGGTAGCAATATAGGTTGTGGGATAAGCTGGAGAAGAAGTTTCTAATATCTAAGTAGGCAAGAGTTATGTGAACGAGAGGCAGTCTACTGTATTAACTGTTCCATTAACGTATATCAGTCGATACTCAGCAAGTGTTACTGAGGTAAGTTAGTGCACACACCTAGTTGATATATCTGGAATCTAACCTGCACTGGGCCGATGACGAAGATGTTAGGCCCCTTTAAGGAACAAGCATCATCATTTTCTAACCTGCACGACAACTGTCCCCAATAGACGAGCTGTATAAATGGTTGTCACAATAGAATAGAATAGCGCATTTCACGACGTTGTACCCTCGCCGCAGTTTATAGCGTTAACTTTATTATTTCTTGCAATTAAAGCCAGAAACCTAATTCAGCTTTTGATATGACAGTAAACAATAACATTAATAACATTATAAAATGCGTTTAGACTAGCCCAAAAATGAGTCTTTCAGTATCCTGTATCATTTTATTTTTCTACTATATACGTTGTCCGTCACCACAGCTAACTAGTTAACATGCAGGCCGTTAATCCGATAGGTACAGGGTTCGATACTCGGCCAGATCGAGGATTTATCTTTCATTAGCTATTTACTTCGGTTCGGGAAGTGGGTTGTGTGCCGTTTCCAGCATTAACGTTCATTGTAGGTAGATCACTATTCTTAGATTCGCGCAAGTCCCCCATGAGCATCAACTCGATAGACCTGCACCATATTTTTTGAGGAGGACATTCACCATTATTATAATCATTATTATATGCGTTCTTCGTTTAAAACTAATAAGCTATGACATGAATATTTGTTTGTTAATAAATGTGTAAGTCTGTCTTCGACAGTTTTTTTATTGCACAACACAACTTGCGAGCCCCTTAACATAATTATAAACACAGTATGTTATCTCTTTCTTATCAATCATGTATGATACAATTATCTCTATAACAGTATTCCATGTATAACTGAATCCCTTAATTGAGTGTAGTAGGTGAGTGGGAATAGCAGGGATCCTGCGGTCTTGGAGGATGTCGAGTGGAAGTGATATCCCTGACAAGTCTCGGTGTAGGGGAAGACAGATAGTGATGTAGGTGCGTAAGAGCTATAATTAAATCCAGTGATGTGACATATCACTCGAGTTGGCACTTTGTGAACAACAGCAGTGTATTACAGGTACTTCGATATAATATTCGGAGCTTTGGAGAGTCATGTACCAATTCAATATAAACCAAAGCATACGAGCGCTTGATATGCATTAGTATTTACTTTCAAACTCTCAATCTCAATAGTTTTTTCAGACTTATGCTTCTCTGTGGCTATGAACCTTACTTGAAGCTAACGAGAAGAGTGTAGGGTAATCAATCTCTCTGTTGTAAATGGTGGCGCGTACCATGGCACGAGCGATTGCCGTACACATGTTTTCATCCCCGGGTAGGTAAATTAGTGCACAAGATGTAGGTTTATCGGGCGAGTTGGTCGTGCGGTTAGGAGCGCGCAGCTATGAGCTCGCATCCGGGAGATAGTGGATTCGAATCCCACTTCGGCAGCCCTGAAAATGGTTTTCCGTGGTTTCCCATTTTCACACCAGGCAAATGCTCGGTCTGTACCTTAATTAACGCCACGGCGCTTCCTTCCCATTCCTAGGCCTTTCCTGTCCCATCGTCGCCATAAGACATATCTGTGTCGGTGCGACATAAAGCACATAGCAAAAATAGATGTAGGTTTGAAGTACGTTCAACCGTGTTTCTATCCATGTCGAAAAATGGATACAATATCAGTAATGTTCTTCGTGCGTGGTATCAAGCAGAGAGAGTGTTATAAGTGTTTTGAAATTATGATTATCCCTTTCACTTTCATTTCGGGCTGTAGATCGGGATAAGATAAAATACGTTGCATAAGACAATTTTTCAGCCCGGCAAACAAGAAGATTTTACCTGAAGTGTTGATTATTCTACAGCGCAACGGAAATCTGACGAGATTTTCATTCTCGGAACTCTGCTCTCAAACTTTCAAAAGCAACGGACGGCAGCTGATGGTATTTTAATTCAGTTCTGTGAGTAATCTGCACCTAGTTTGAATTTAAAAATTAAAAAATGCTTCTTTAAAAGTGTTTTTCAGTTTAACAACGACTAATATTGCTGTAAAACAAAGAGCTAGCTAGTGGACCTACCCGAAGTTCATTGACAGCTTGTAGGCTGTGTGTAGCAAACGGTCAGGAAGGGAGAGCAGATGTTGTTGTGACGACTGGATCAAGGGATATAACTACTTGCTTGTTGGCAGGGAGTGTACTTCTGACGGGGACAGTCGTTACACAGATAAATATCACACCAGCATGTAGAACAGGCATGTCGAGGTCACGAGCCGACTGACAGCTCTACGTGTTCGAGAAACAGCTGTTACGAGCGCTAGCCCATGACGTCATCAGATAGCTTAAGTCTGGAGGGGTGTACATAATTATGTGAGCAAGGACTTTCATTAATTGCTAGTGGCTTATGGCGACGATGGGATAGGAAAGGCCTAGGGGTTGGAAGGAAGCGGCCGTGGCCTTAATTAAGGTACAGCCCCAGCATTTGCCTGGTGTGAAAATGGGAAACCACGGAAAACCATCTTCAGGGCTGCCGACAGTGAGATTCGAACCTACTATTTCCCGGATGCAAGCTCACAGCCGCGCGCCTCTACGCGCACGGCCAACTCGCCCGGTCCTGATTACTTTAAAGGTTGCCATAAGCAATGAAGTATAAAGTAATAGGCATTTAATTTTTAGGGGCTTAACATGCTTAACTTTCCTATGAACAATTATGAAGTAGAATAATACCGAATGTCCGCCTCTGTGGTGTAGTGGCTAGCGTGATTAGCTGCCACCCCCGGAGGCCCGGGTTCGATTTCTGGCTGTGCCACGAAATTTGAAAAGTGGTACGAGGGCTGGAACGGGATCCACTCAGCCGTCCTAGAAGTTGTTTTCCGTGGTTTCCCACTTTCCTCCAGCCAAAATGCCGGGATGGTACCTAACTTAAGGCCACCGACCACTTCCTTCCCCAAAGACTACACTCCTGGAGCATATGAACTCTATAAATAGGTAGAGTTTTGTATGTGACGAACTTTCATTGATGATTTTCGGCATTTCCATTTTTTAAACAAATACACATCTTTCCCGACGTATTACGGGATTACAATAGAAGAGAAAGACCAAAATATGAGCAGTGCACAGCAGATCAAAGAATAATAATAATAATAATAATAATAATAATAATAATAATAATAATAATAATAAACAACAGAAAAAGTTTCAAACATTGAAATTGACATAAAGAAAAGACGAATGAAATTCTTTGGACACCTCACAAGATTACCAGAAAATCGACTGTCAAAAAGAATATTAAATTATGTTAGCTCACTTAAGAATTCAACACCTTGGCTGGACGAACTTCGAAAGGACCTCAAAAACGCAAACATATGTGCAACAGACATTTTAGAAAGAGACACCTTCAGACACAAAGTCAACAAGTGGGAAGTTACATCAGAGCAACCAAAGCAAAAACAGTGCAGACCGAAATGGTCGGAAGAACGTAAACAAGCCTTCTCAGAGAGAATGAAAGCCTATTGGAAGAACAAAAAGAACCCAAAGAAAGCTTGATTGAGTTGTTTGCTTAACGTCTTCCATTATTGGGAGAGTACGATAATAATAATAATAATAATAATATTTAATATTCAAATATGCCGTTCAGATGAGCATTTTATTACTGAGTAACCAGCGTAACGGTCTTCAGCTGTGTGTCGGGTTGATTAGCCCAATCAGTAAAAGCGATATTTCAATGTGCTCAGGTACGAAGCCTCAAGGCGCTAGATTTACTGGCAAGTAATACAAGTGCTGCAGGACAAAATTTCACCACCTCGGCGTCTCCGAAAACTTTAAAAGTAGTCATTGCGACATAAAAATAATATTAGTATTCTTTAGTTCATGGGGTTCTGTTTCAGATCTTCAAATTACACACACAGCACAGCACACTGTCAACCACTGCAGAAACACGTAATTATTCAATACAATTCTACACAGAGTTGGTGTCATGAAGGGCATTCGGGCGTAAAACATGGCCAAGTCCACTTCCTAAGTCTCACAAACCTAACAACGTTGGGGTCGGATCAGAGTAAGAAATGGGCATTTAGACCGTGTTTAGGGAGCTATGAAAAAGTTTGGCTAGGTCTCGCAAGCTAAATACTGTCTGGATCGGAAGACTACAAGGGTTGCCTAAGTGAGCTCCGAGAGAATGATGGAAGTGGTGAAGCTGGTAGAAGTACATGGGAGCAATGTCAGACATGGGTAGGGACCCTGCTGTCTCAAATTTAAAGCCTGGGGTTACCCCTTTTAGTAACCTCTTACAACAGGCAGGGAATACCGTATACATATACTACGCCGCAACCAACGGGCACAGATTGCTGCACAGGTACTCTCAGATTGTAACAAAAATTTCAGCCATAAGTAAAGAAAAGCGTAACATCTAAGAAACTACAACAAGAAGAAAATTCACAAATTATAGTACAGTGTAAAAGGCTGTAGTATCTTTCTCTACACGTGTGTGAATTTCTCATTGGACTGCTGTACGTGTTATTACCGAACTACAACAATGAGCCACTTGGAGACAGACAAAATGGCGAGTAATCCCTCTCTCAGAAACTGGTAGTGGGAATGAAATGAAACATATCTTCCTGTAGTGAATGCAACGAGATAGAATAACATAGAGAGGCGGAAGCGCTGCCTAGCTGAACCTAACTGTACGAACGCCCGCTGTGTTTCCAGAGGTCAGGTAAGCAAGGGGGCGTGGTTCTCGAATGACTGTTAGTCAAAGCTTAGACCATTAATAATAACAGATTGCGGATACCGCCACGTCATCCATGTTGCGGCGTGAGGCCAACATCACGATCAGCTGATTGTAGGGTAGTTCGAAAGGTATCTAAGGAAAATCTTCATACGGTATCATATGAACTGACCGCGAAATCGAATCAAGAGCGTTAGCCTGCTCGGCTGTTGTGGTTAAGTGTAAATTACAATTTTAAAAACCCGTCGACATAAATGAGTATTCAGGACGGAAACTCCTAAAACGAAAGGAACCTATGATAGGTTAAAACGTCATTCCTCCACCAAGCGAGTTGGCCGTGGGGTTAGGGTCACGCTACCTGTGAGCTTGCATTCGGGAGATAATTGGTTCGAATCCCACCGACGGCAGCTGTGAAGATGGTTTTCCCGTAGTTTTCCATTTTCACACCAGGCAAATGTTGGCGCTGTAACATAATTAAGACCCTTTCCCACTCCTCCCTTGCAGAAACCTTCAAAGTGCTAGTGCGATATTAAAAAAAAATACTCACCTCATTCTGATCATGAGTACCAGAATAAGTGTTAAAGGTTATGATTTATTATAACGTAGGGGACATATGATTTTGTCCAATTACCTTAACATATTGGGATTACTGTATTAGCTGAAATAGAACCTTGAAAGTTGTCCATTATGACGTGCAGGCTTATTTTAAATATTAATGTGACTGACATCTACAATAAACACTCCATAAATTTCACAAACAGCAGTAAAATACTGTATTTATACTTGGTGGACATTTGGCTGAAATAGGCCTACATAGACCAATGCACAAACACAAGGCACTGCGACTAGTGCAGTCATACGCTGAGCATGTTCCTGGCATTCTCGAAGGTGAGAACCTAACTTTTCACTTCCTACAAATTTATGACGTTTAGTCGCTACGTACAGTCTCCCTGTCACCTGATCATATGTTCTCACGTCTACTCGCTTTCTTTTGACAACTCGAAACATGGCTACCCTGTATGAACCAGCTGTTGTCAGATGTACAGCCCCCTGTTTGTGTGGGTATTTTTCTTTTTAATTTCGGAACACGAGGTGGTAAAGGCCTGCTTGGTTCATTCGGATTGAGGTGGGTTCGATTAACCGTCAGAAAGTCGAGCAATTTAGACACTAGGTTCTCTCTTCTGAAGAAGTACATGGCCCTGAGGTTAACTCAGTCTACACCAAAAGTGGGAGCCAGCACAGTATCCTACTTAGTACAGAGGTTAGGGGCAATGGAATCCTTTACATTCTACTCCTCCAAGGGCCTTCTGTATGGAGACAGCTCTGCTTTACTGTTTACTCGATAAGAAATTGCGGGTGAATGGTGTTTTATATATTTTAATAACTATTGTTCTCAAAACGTAGTGAATTAATGCACGTATTTTGTTACGTTATCCCGTTCAATCAATGTGCTGCGCATCGCAGGAAATTTCACTGCATATAACTTGCGCCACGCCAAAAAGACTTTTACTCCATAAAAGCGACCGTAACAGAAACAGCTTCATATCTGACACAGGCAATAAGTCGTTCTATCAATAGTTCTTCCGATGCTAAAGCACTACTATTCTCTCGGCATATTATTGGTTGGCTGCACGTTATATGATCAGAATGGCAGATGCCACTGTCATTTCTGACATCGGGGCCACATCTCTCTCCTCTACGGCTACATGACACTTCAGCATCACATCCAGTTTAATGAGGCATATCCTTACCATAAGTTTGAGAGTTTACAAGTATTTGTTTTTATTTTTCGGCATGTTTGGCTATATCTCTCTTTCTTCGTTTCTTTTATAACGATCTGCCTTACGTTCCATGAGGAACAAATATTACCTTATTGTTACAGTATTTCTTGTTTCCCAGATTCAATGAATATATACCATGTCCATTCCTTCTCTTCCGCTACATTATGGAAGTTCTATTCGTTGACCAATGTTTACCTGCATGGCGTATTTTCCCTCTTTGACATTTGTACGATAAGTATTACCTTCTTCCGTTTTTTTCTGTATGGGTTATCTTATCACCACCACTCCCTCAGTTGATCAGATTCTCTACAGTTCTGTTAAGGCCTTGAGGTTCCTTCTTGTTTCACATCATTTCCACAAGAAACTCTGACATTATTCCTTGACAAAATTTTTGCTCCTTTGATATATATATTCATTCACAAAGGCATTACGTCGCATCGACACAGGTAAGTCTTATGGCGACGATGGTGTAGGAAAGGGAAGAAAGTACCGTGGCCTTAATTGAGGACCAATGATGGAAAAGGGTCAAAGTGCCGAAATATATATTTAAAAAAAATTATTTAGACATACCGCATGTTGTGGTAACTTGTGCATGCGCCTGAGGTCGTTAGTTAAGTTGGTAGGAAGTTCAACTGGTAGAGCCACAGTCCAATGTGCCCAGCTGAATTTGGTGGGGAAGAGTGTATGTGCCAACGTCTCGCGCTGAAATTCTTCTGTGCTGTCCATTGTGTCAGTGTGCTATCACTCATGTGTTTTCTAAACTGTGAGCCACTTAATTAAAGAAATAAAATTTATAGAAGTTACATATTACTATGTACTTATATAAAATATATTGGATGTAGTATACTTGCACTTCAAGGGCCGTAGGTAATCATTAATTCCTGGTCTCCTTTGGTAGAGAAGGGTTAAAGTGCCATTCTGCTCGGGAACTCTGTTATAGGCGTTTACTCGAAAATAAGTTTCTAGTACTTTCACCCTTTTTCATCTCAATTTAGATACAGCCTCAGATTTTAATGCACAGTCATGCTTGTTTGCTGTCCACGTAGAGGAGCGACGGCTTCGATTCCTAGTCGGGTCGGCGAATTTTTACATTTCTTGTAGCTCAAAGGTTGGGTGTTTTGAATTTAACGCACAATCATTTAATTACTATGATAGTCAGCAGTCCTAGGCGGAGAGTGCCGAGTTCGATCCCGAGTCGGGCTGGGGATTTTTTAATTTTTCACAGCTCGAATTATAGGTGTTTTGAATTAAAACACACGCTTTCAGTGTGCAGATATTTACTTAGCGTGATACTCAGCAGTCGAAAGGGAAGGTTCCCCTCCCTGTCATGTGAAGCCCAAACTTTTTTATCGGTTCTGAATCCAACGTTTTTATCTCTAAGTGATGCCAACAACATTGTAAGCTACTATAAGTTCAACTCTACTGTATAAGCTCGAAATGTTACAATCAAGAAATCAGGGTTCCAAACACTAAAAACCAACAGTGCGTTACGCATCACCTCGCACGCTAGCACCTTTTACTCGCAGCCGCTCAGCTTCAAGACTTTGAAGTAGCTTTGCTTTCTAAAGTTATGTCCCTATGAATAAAGCATATGTATTAAGCCTTATACCATCCCCCTAGTCCTATCAGTACAGTGTGTAGACGCCATCTTGTATCAAGTTCAGCTTCCACCAAGTTCAGCATCAAAACCAAAGTTACCCTGGACCATGTCTCATCTTGTCTAGTTAGGTTAAGCCTGAGATCGAATCCCAAACTTGAGTCTGTAACGCTCTTGTGAGGTTGAGCCGGACGTCAAATCGGTACCTATTAGGTTAATCTAGCACTCTTGTACATAGTCACGTTTGTAGTTATGTTAAGCTAGCACGCTTGGCAATCAGACTTGAGTCTATAAACTTAACGCCCTTGTAAGGTTAAGCCTAGGGCCGATTCCAGGGTCTGTGAGATTAGGCTTGGAGTGAAATCCGTGCCTGTTAGGTTAAGCTTGCACTCAGGAGGAGGAGGAGGATGTAGTCAAACGTTACTAAGTGCGTGAGGAGGAGGAGAGGGAGGATGATGAGGATGAGAACGAGGAAGTCTAAATCTATGAGGAGGCGGAGGAGGAGGAGAGACTCTGCAGTCACTCAGCTTCGAGCCCCAAACATGTTTGCCAATGTTGCTAGGTTAAACTTGGGTTCAAATCCGTGTCTGCTAGGTTAAGCTTGCACTGAGGAGAAGACAATGTAGGCTTACGCTACTAAGTCTATAAGGATGAGGAGGAGGAGGATGAGGAGGAGGAGGATGAGGAGGAGGAGGATGAGGAGGAAGTTTAAGTCTATGAGGAGGCGTAGGAAGAGGAGGAGGAATGAGTCTGTAGTCACTCTGCTTCGAGCTCCAAAGGTGCTTCTCAATGTTACACTCCTATGAAAAAAGCATATGTACTACGCCTAACACTAGCTTCCTAGTCCCATTAATACAATGTGTGTTGCCGCCATCTTGTTACATGTTCAGCTCCAAGCCCCTGAAGTGGCCTTCGAAAGTTATGCCCCTATGAATAAAGCATGTGTATTAAGTCTTACACCATCTCCCTAGTCCTATTAGTAGAACACGCAGCCGCTAAGCTAGTGTGGGGAAGGGCAGCCGGTTAGGTTAACGCCCGGTCAGCGTGAGGTTAAGCCTGTACAATTAGTTAGGGTGTAAAATTGTGTCCGAGCTGTCCGTGCCGGTGTAGGGTAGGGCAGTCGGTTAAGTTAACGCCTCGTCAGCGTAAGGTTAAACATGCACTTTATGGCATTGTGCAGGGAAGGGCAACCGGTTAGGTTATCGCCTTGTCAGCGTAAGGTTAAACCTGCACTTTTAGCTAGGGTGGAAGAAATGACAATCGGTTAGGTTAACGCCTGGTCAGCGTTAGGTTAAGCCTGCACTTTTAACCAGGTGTAGCGAAGTGCAACCGGTTAGGTTAACGTCTGGTCAGTGTAAGGTTAAGCCTGCACTTTTAGCCAGGATATAGGGAAGGGCAACTGGTTAGGTTAACGCCTGGTCAGCGTAAGGTTAAGCCTGCACTTTTATGAAGTTATTCCGGATATCGAACTTGAAGTCTGTTAGCTTTAGCTTACACTCTTTTGCGGTTAGTCCCCGGGTGTTGAACTCTGAGTTTCTTAAGTTAAACTTGTACTCTTAGGCTTCGGACTAGGATCTTCGGTTAACGCCATTAGGTCTGGGGTCGAACCCGGAGTCTGGAGGTTTAAGCCTAGATACATAGCCAGCGTAAGGTCATGTGAGGTTAAGCGCGCACTCTTAGCAGACCAGGTCATGTCAGGTTAAGCATGCACTCTTAGTCAGCACATTCCGTGAGGCGGAGGCCTCTCCTCGTGTTCTGATGTGGAGGCGACCGCTGAACCATCCGATTATAACTACTGCCGATTATAGTGAGGTCGTAGGTGCAATTGAGTGGTATATGCGGACCTGGCCCAATGGTAGGAAGCCCTTCCTGACGCCAACTCTGTGTGGAGGGATGTTTCACTCTAGCGTAACCAGATAGAAACAAAATCCCCTACCCGAAGAGAGCCGAACCCAGGACACCCTGGACCGATTGCCTCATCCAACAGGAGCTTTGGAATTACTTGATGAGATTTTCGAAGGTAAGCTAACCAATCAATTTACGATTAGTTATTTTCTTTAAGATGTATTATTTTTAATAGGCCTGAAGGATCTGCAAGTTTTATATTATTTTAGACGTTATTGATATTAAGAATGACAACATGTTTTTTTTAAAAAAACCTGTCACTCTGGTGTTGTTTTCCTTGGCCATGATAGGTGGTTATCTTGGTCGAGTTACGGGGGAAAAATCCAGTTTGTGAATAATACTTGGGACAGATATCCTCGGCCACTAATGGCAGCCCGCTGATGTGTCTCATTAGGATGAAAGATCGTGGAGCATTACTCTACCCCTCAAGGAAATTAGTTTACTTTCTGCAAAATACTTTGAATTTTACGCGTTACTCCTTACGTTATCTGGGCGATACAAATTTAGTTTTTAGAAAATTAGCGTTTGTGTTGTTCCAAACATCACCCCTTACATTATCTGGGCAATTCAAATTTAGTTAAAAGAATAACGTTTTCGTTGTTCGAAAATCCGTTGAGGCATCCAGATGTTGTGAGAGAAATCAGAGAGCACCGGCCGTAACTCTCATTACTAAACTTTAAAACCAATTCTCAACAATGAAGCTCATAAACTTACAGATGCTCATGACTTGGAAAAACTTCAGAACAAAGCCTTTAATTCGGAAGATCTTAACAATGTGAGTGATGCGAGGAATGATCACGATAAGTCATTTTAATTTATTACAATCGGCACTATATTTATTGCACTTAACTTTATTTTAAATCATTCTAAATATCACTTAAATGTGCTTTACATTGCATCAAATAACTCTAAATCACAATTAGATGGTCCTGACTTTATTGTTTGTACTGTAATTTTTATTTTTGTCTTTAAAAAGCAACGTGTATTAACAATATATTTCGCGCGAGCAGCATAGCACAATGTCGAGACCTCAAGCGGACGTTCGTAAAAACACTTGTAATCCGCAGTTTTCTCTGTCCACTTCCCGGCCTTGTATATCTCGTAGGCAACGGCGTACGTAATGCCTACCTTATACAGTAATTTTAACATTCATGTTGGTTAAGATCAGTGATGGTCTACTGGGCCTGGGATAGAACGAGGCAATGATGAGTGTGGGAGAAATAGAGTAAAATATTGAAACCAAACCAAACCCCATGGCGCAATAGCCCCGAAGGACCATGGCCTACCAAGCGACTGCTGCTAAGCCCGAAGGCCTGACGATTACGAGGTGTCGTGTGGTCAGCACGACGGATCCTCCCGACCGTTATTCTTGGCTTTCTAGACCGGGGCCACCATCTCACCGTCAGATAGCTCCTCAATTCTAATCACGCAGGCTGAGTGGACCTTTAACCAGCCCACAGATCCAGGTAATAATCCCTGATCTGGCCGGGAATCGGGGCCGGCTCTAAGTAAAGTATTGAGGGAAAGAATATTAGGTTCGACACGTCTGTATTTGAATGAGAAATGTTTAAGAAGTAATTCTAAGTGCATCACTGTACTGCATCTGTACACATTAGTTCAGTGCGGCTTCAGGACATATGAATGCGTAATGTGCAAGGTACAGTTCTAAGTATATCACTCCACTAGAGCTTCAGGTTGTATGCATGCGTAAGATGTATGAAAACGTTCTATCGTGTGCATATTAGAACCGAACGTTTCCACACTGGAAAATATCGTAATGTATGGAAGCAAAGCCCTAAATCGTTCATCATTAAATACTACCTGAGACAAAAACATAAAATTTTCACTTTAGTTTTTATTTTTGAAACAGAACATTATTTTGATGAATTCAAGGGCCTACCAATAACCAGCTTATATCCAAAATACCTATATAATATATCCACATATTGTAACAGTATGACTTAAAAATTAGTGATGTTCAGTAGCATTGTACATTACAAAAGAAAAGGGCCTGAAATGTTGAGGAAGAGTAGATATTTTGTAATTCGCTATCTAGTTCTATAAATAACGAGTAAGAAAAAATGAAAAATGGGAATATTTTGCCAATAATATATCGGGATTTCAAGTTTGTTTGAAGCTTCTGTGGTGTCTCCTCAAAAGAAGATGTAGTAAAGGTTTACCCATTTTAGGTCAATGGGTCATATACAACCCATAGTGCTTGGATTTTATATCTCTCTTTAATGCTATTTTTTCACATTAATGAATACTCAGTAATACAAAACGGACATTCCATTCAAGAAATTCTCCCAAGCATGTAGGGTTTGGAAAGTCCTGTTTGAAACCTGTTTTGAGGTTACTGGAAGACAGAGTTTTGATATTAATTCTGTTTAGGATAAAATTATAACATATCACTTTTATTATTCTGTTTTAATAGAGACAAGTTTTCGATAAAGGTATGTCTCAGTACTTTGGAAGTGACATTTAACGCGTAGTTATATCGGCAAACGTCAAACTGAATTCTGGGGCCGAAAACGACCTATGCTGTAAATACTACACCCTCTCAATTATTCTTTTATTTACAACAAATTACTCTTAAAATAAAGGATAGTAAAAAAATGTATTTTGTAATTCTTTCTAACCTTGGCCTAAAATTGGGTGATGCTTTATAAGAAACTGCCGTTAATCTACGTGTCCCCAGTCATGTCGATATTATGCTTCATTAATTACTCTTCGTTAAAAGAAGGATGATGTGAATAGTTTTTTTCTTAGGTGCTTGACGGGAGTGCGATCCAGTAACGATTTAAATCCACATCTAGGAGAAAGGTCAATAAATTGGTCACCAGACATTCATCAGCAAGAACAAACATTTATGACCTGATTTGAAGTATGGAGGAAGTATTTAAAGTCAACTCTAATTACACACATTTTTCGAGTGATCCTCTATGAATGAAGGAGGGACAACAACCCACCTGTAAGTCAAGCTTTACATGCTTTACATCGCATCGACACAGATAGGTCTTATGACGACGGTGGTATAGGAAAGGCATAGAAGTGGAAAGGAAGCTTCTGTGGCCTTAACTAAGGTACAGCCCCAGTATTTTCCTGGTGTGAAAATGGGAAACCACTGTGCCTCGGACATGTCCACATTATGCACCGTAGGCCGGTGTCCGAGACTCATAGTTATGCCAGGCACAGATCAGGTTATATATTTGTCCCCTTGACGGTATCTGTCATGTCTATGAGTTTAAAAACATCACTTGTAGAGTCGTTGGTGAATAGACAGAACGTGCAGGACTCAGTTAAACATTGCAACGGCTTCCATTTCCGCTATTGACAGCATTCGAACTGTGACATTGCTGCAAGAATGATGGCGACAAGTGGATGTCACCGCTCGTGTTGGAGAACATCAGAGTGACGTCTCCAGAGTTTGGAAAACATTCAGGAAGATACAAACGGTTGCTAATCGACAACGGACAGAACGACCACGGAAAACAATTCGCGCGGAGGATAGGTGTTTGTTGCTTCCAGCACGTCGAAGGCTCACTGCTACAACCACCTCGTCCTGTCAGGATCTTCGGAAAGCCACCGAAGTGAATGTGTTAGATACTACAGTGTGAAGTCGGCTACAGGACGGAGGATTGACGTCAATAAGTGCTGTGTTTAAAACTCCTCTTAAACCGCAACCTAGAGCAGATCGTGTGAGGTGGGGTAAAACTCATAGTCCATGGCATCAGGATCAGCGGAAGCGTACGCTTGTTACTAATGCGAACACATTACAGGAGCATTACAGCCTGGAGACGATCCGACGAGAGATGAAACGAGTTCTTCATCCTGAAACGCCATCAGTAACAAGGAGGTTCTGTAATGTTTTGGAGTACAAACTTATTGGTTGTCATGCACCTCTAATTCCTATCCAGGATAACATGAAAGGTCTGGTATAGACAGAGACAATATACTCCTTCAATCTGTAGTTACCGCATTTGGTTCCACTGTAAGGGAGGGCTTTACACTAGTGGATAAAAATGCTCGTGTTAACTGAACCAGAGCGATCAGTCAGGTCCTTGAGATGCATGGCACACAGAGAAATATGTGACTGGTATATTCTGGCATATTCTGCGAAATCCACTGCTCCATATGTACCCACATTAACAATTTATATTACGTGTACTCAGGTTTTGTTGTGTGTTCATGGATTTTCCTCTTACCTCCATTATGTGAGGTTGAAAAACGATTTCGATTACAATGCGGTCGTGAAAATTCAATATTCATTAATTTAATATTTATTTGGAAATAGCTGAATTTTTACTTTTACTGTGGCGAACGTTTTAGTAAGATAATTGTTGGTCAAACATTTATGAGTTATTATTGTTTGTATCATGATAAATCACAATAAATTCCAACGGAAGAAATTCGTCATTAAAATTAAAATTTTTTATATACTTTTACTTTTGCAGTTTCTTGTTTTCTTGATTTACAAGATAGCCAGGATTTACAAAGATTATGACATTTTGTAAAGAGGATACAACATTATTACAAATTTGAAGGATGTTAAAAGGAAATCTACAAATCTATCCAGAAAGACGGAACACTGTACAGTTTAGTCAGGTTTCATGATGGCATGCTGCGATTTGTGTATTATATCGGGCCATTGTCCGGCTCCATGGCTAAATGGTTAGCGTGCTGGCCTTGGGTCCCGGGTTCGATTCCCGGCAGGGTCGGTATTTTTAACCATAATTGGTTAATTTTTCTGGCACGGGGGCTGGGTGTATGTGTCGTCTTCGTCATCATTTGATCCTCCTCACGACGCGCAGGTCTCCTACGGGAGTCAACTCAAAAGACCTGCATCTGGCGAGCCCAACTTGTCGTCGGACACTTTCGGCACTAAAAGCCATACGCCATTTCATTTTTTTTCATCGGGCCATTGTTTCTCATTCAAATACAGACGGGTCGTGCCTAATATTGTTTCCCTCAATATTTTACTCTATTTCTCCCACACTCATCATTGCCTCGTTTTATTCCAGGCCCAGTAGACCTACACTAATCTTAACCAACATGAATGTTAAGATAAATGTATAAGGTAGGCATAAAACGGACTTGCCGCATAGCACTGTTTTAATTTCGCTCTAAATTCTTTTGATGTTTACTCCAGTTCACTTCCAGGAGAATGCTTGATGGTATATAACACTGAGGTTAGTTCCCATCCTTCCACATCATGGAGTATTCTTCGTATAGTGTCTTCCACTCACATAAGGTTGACGACCATCTTGAAATAGAGCTCCCACCTTTGCGTTTCTTTTGATATTTCTGTGGTTCAGTTCCAAGATTAAAATCCATTAAGCTCAGAGACGCGGCAGCCACTACAGGAATGTTGGATGTGTGGATAGAGCGACAGAATGTTAAAGCCTCTTATCACAGTTCCAAGAGCTGGATAATTTGAAGGAAAGAAGTTTCTTTTAAGTATAGTTTCTTTTTTCAGGAGTTTTCATTCCAGTTTTATTTGACCTGTTCTCATTTTCCTTGTACAGGACTGTGGAAACAGTTTCCGGTGATTCTTGACGGACAGAAAGTGTATGCGTTTTCCTCAATAACGGAATATTCAATTGATGGAGCATTCTACTCTTCTTCATATATGATACCCCTTTATGCCACGACACCATTCAGGGGAAAACACGAAACTACCTACCGGGCTTTCGAGTTACCTATGTAAGGCGAGTATATTGTATGTTTTGAATGTAAGTTAATGAAGTGATGTGTACATTAAGATGAGCACAAACATCCGGTCCTCGAGCTAGAGAAATTAATTAGACGTGGCTAAAATCTCCGGTTGTTATGATATATTAGCGTGTGTCTGCATTATGTAACTAAATACATTCCGCGGTTAGGAATCTGGCTAGTTTCTCTTTGTGTTCTGGCCATCCTCTCTGCTCTACTTCCCTTTCACACAGATCTCAAATTCCTATATGGAAATTACGTACACTGACAGATGTACAGTACAAAGCCTTTAAAACGTTAGCGGGACGATTTCCATAGCAACTCTCCATAGAGTTAGTTATCGGTTCTTGGATTTATATTTTTATACGACTGCATCGGAAAATGGTGTAGAATGGAAAATTTTTGAAATAAAATTCAATATAAATGTTGTCATGAGCTATTTTCCTGTAAAGCCAACCGTAAGAGTTTTAGATGTTTTTGTTTTAGGCTCCTTCTGAAGCTCCCCTACTGATGATATCTAAAACATCTCACTGCCCATTAATCTAACTTAAATATCAGGAAATCTACTAATACGTTTTCTCGTAATACAATAGCAGGCAAAACATGATAACATGATAACATGATACTTTATTATTTTTCTCTAGATCTACAGTAATAATACCCATTTGATCCTTTAAATGAGAAAAATAACATGTTCAGCCCATGCCAAAATTCACTCTTTCAAACTCTACATACTGTACAGAAAAAAGAAAAGAAAAATAAAACACGCAGAGAACAAAAATGAGCAAACAAAACAATATTAATAAGAAAAGAAAAAAATCAAACGTACTCCATGGACATGCCATGAAATTCCTCAGATACTCCGGAAACGTAACCGCCAAAGAGAGGGTCACCACGGTAGTCATCCTCGGCCCTTTCATGCCACGTCCAACGTCTTTGCTGAATATTCCTGTTGTCTTCCCAGAATGTGTAGTTTAAATAAACATAATTAAAGGACATAATAAAGTTGAAATAAAATCAGCAGTATTAAGAATGTCAAAGACCTTCATGCCTCTCTTAACTAGACACGCAAACCCTTGCACATTCCATTCCTCCTACCTTATTTTACTTGACCCACTCTAGGTTGCTGAGTCCAGACTTACGTTACATTCTGCCATTGCGTATTCATGCTCACGTATGCTCACGTTGCAACTTTATCCTTGTCAGCAATGCTTAATCAATTTAAATACCAAGCCATACTCCACCTGAAACTTGTCATCACGTCCACCAAACCAAAGTTTACAAACAAACACCAATTCTCAATTCTCCTCCCTCTCAGCACTTAAATTCTGCCATTACATATACCACCCTTTCTCCATCTCCACATTTCAGCAATAAATTACCGTCTCTACTGCAATTTAATACCAATACATCATCACTTAACACTCACATAATATAGCAATAATTAAACGTCCACCATCCATTTGTCATCACGTCCACCAAACCAAGGTTTACAAACAAACACCAATTCTCTATTCACATCCCTCTCAACACTTAAACAAACACCACTTCTCAGTTCTCGTCCCTCTCAACACTTAAAATCTGCCATTGAAAAGTACCACCACTTCTCCATCTCCAAATTTCATATCACATTGAATACCAAACCACCTTCATTTACAACTTACTCATGAGTGCACCACTACTTCTCATACCTTTCCAACACTACATTTCAACATATACCACCTCTATTTCCAACACCACCTTTCATCTTTAGCACACACTCATATACCATACTCAATTTACCTTACACTCATACTCATCCTATTACCCATCATAATTACCTACCGAAAACTCCATCTTCCACCAAACCAAAATTTACAAATAGCCAAATTACATTACTACATCTTCATACTTTTCCAACACCACATTTCAACATCTACAGATACCACCCACTCATATACCATCACATTAAATACAACTTACTCATGAGTGCACCACCACTTCTCCATACCTTTCCAACACCACATTTCAACATATACCACCTCTACTTCCAACACCACATTTCAGCCCTAGCACACACTCGTCTACCATCAAATAAATCTCCATCTACAAATACCACACACTCATACATCATCACAACCTTCAAAATTAATATCACTTCATCTTCACCTACAAATACCAAACACTCATTCCTCAACACTACATTCTTACATCTAACAATCTTTATTTTCACTACTCCCTATACTATTGTTCTTTTTACTTCTGGTGACTACACCCTTCTCATTTCTACATGTATCCCACATGTCTGTCAGTTTTCTATACTTTCCTGTTGCTCTGCCACCTCTTTTGGCCGCCACTTCATCACCATCTTCACTCTGTTGTGTTCTTTTGCCTCCACCTTCAGCTCCCATCATCTCCGTTAATCTTCTGCCCTTGCCTCTTTCCCAACTCCTATTGAGACATCCTCCGGTTGCCTCTGACGTCACCTTTTTACCCGTCACTTCCCTTACTTCACTGCTTTCACTCCCCTGCCTTTCTTCATCACTGCTTATGGTCACCCTTTCACTTGTCGCCTCTTCCTGGACTTGTTCACTGTTAATGGTTACATTTTCACTTGATAGCAGGCAAAACAACCGAACGGGTAAAGGGACCCGAAATGGGACATCACTTGTCCTGTCCGGTATAAGAACCAAGTATCAGCAGGGCTTCTCAAACGCCCAACATCTCACGCGTCCAAACTGATGCGCAGAATTCCTGTGCACAGTGCATCGGTCCCACTCGGCTCGGCTCGGACCACCGCTTCGGCTCTGGGCTACTCGGCTAAGCCAGGCTCAACTCGGGTCAACTCGGCTCGGATTTGGAGCGCTACGGAGCAAGTGGGGAAGAGGAAGACAGGTTGAGCGAGCGAGACAGGCGTGGGGAAAGAGAGGGACAGCGCTATTACTCCACATCGAGGAGTGGAGGTTTGCACTCTGGTCAACCAAGCGAAGTCGTCCTTTGCACCGTCCACACTGTGCATGCACCAGGTGCATGCACCCTGAGAGGCCCTGAAGTATCAGGTTAATATTCAGAAAGTGGATATACAGTGAGCGTATATACACTGGCTGACAAATTAGTTAAGCACCTGGACAGAGAGAAGGGAGTGAAATGAAACTTCACATGTTGAAAGGTTGTGTGATTTCATTTCAGTGATTACGAAATTAAATGAAACGTAGAACGAATTTGGTATTACGAGCACTCTGCCGGTCCCTTGTCTGCAGGATGTTGCTCCTCCTTGGGCCTGGATGCATGCAGTATGGTATTAAGCAGGCGATGTATGTTGACCCACAACAGTTGTAACTGACCCTCCATATGCTGGATACTGACACTGGGACGAAGTAGACGTCCTAGCTGGTCACACCCATGTTTTATAGGAGAACCTCGGTGGACAAGGGAGTACCTCAACACCATGCTGGCAGCTCATGGAGACAGGCGCCGTGTGCGGACGAGCGTTGTCATGTTGAAGGGTGGTACTACAGTAGTATACCGTTCCACGAGACGTAACACAAGAGGACATACCATGTCTGTGATGTACCGTTGAGCCGTCAGTCTTCCTGAATCACTACCAGAGGTAACTTGAAGTCATACCCGATGGCTACCCTCTCCATGAAGCCAGCAGTAACACCGGTGTGTTTCGCCGAAATATTATCAGAATACGCCCTCTCCCCTTGGCGCCACCATACAGTACATGCCGAAAGTTTAGGACCACATTAAAAAATCATGAATGTCTATCTAGAACCTAAAATGGTGCTACTAGACCTCTGTATACTTTTTGCCGAGCTCTCGCATCTAATGTGATAAACGTCGCCTGATTTCAGTGATTTACGCCAACTGTTGTATATGTTACACATGTTTAACTGTTGGAAAGTTACATCAGAAAGTCAACATTTTTGAAAATATCATATTCTATATAGGCCCACTCTAATTGGTTTCAAGTATCACCACCAAGATTCTTTTTTCGACATAGCAATAGTTCGGAGTCATCTCTATCTCTATAATTATAAAAGGAAGTGTTTGTCTGTCTGTCTGTGTGTCTGTGCGCGATGCCCAGCAAAATCTACAGCACGCAGAGATCTGAAATTTTGAACAGAGGTAGATGGAAGGGGGTCCTAATGCACCTCGAAGCCGGAATTTTCATTTTCGCTTTCGTTGGTAAGTTATGAACGAAAAACCATCGGAAAACGTGAATTGGGATATGACAATCCAACGTGCTGTCACCAAGATTAAATGCATAGAGTCGCTGTCGCTAGGCAACGTACATAAGATATGTAGAGAACACAATATTCAAGGAGCCATTTTACGTCCAGGACGTAGGAAGCTGTTTTTGGTCTTACATGGTGTGAGGGCATATGACGGTGTTGATGATGATTCGTCTGTCGGATCGGGACGTTAAGTCTTGAGCTGTTCGAGAGGAGTGGCATATGTGCCGGCGGCGGGTTTCATCCTCTTCATTCTTGCTATCATATATCATGTCATTCATTTCTTTCAACAAGCAACTTTTACAAGAATTACCCGATGTTCTACACAGTTACAAGTCTATCGACTACACGGCAGAGCTTCGAAAGACTTGGAGTCACCTGGAGTACCCTTGAACATCTTAGAGCGGACGATTGTGGCACCAATTATCCTTCTTAAGAATAAGAATCCTGCCCTCTGCAAAGAACACGACTCTGAAACTGATGACTAATATTATTGAAGCCATTCTCATGATTGGGTATGTCGCGAGCGAAGTAATATTCATTCCTCGGATTCGAATAATTTGTTCGGATACACAGTTTAAGTTTAGATGTCTGCAGTGTTCAAAATAAAATTTCTCTATGTAATAATAAAGCAAGCATAATCTTCTTCTTCTTACTATATATAAAATGGATGTTGTATGCATGTTTGTGTGTGTGTGTAAATGACACATCTCTTCCTAAACCACTGGAGCAATTTCATCCAAACTTGGTACACTTATGACTTACTATCTGGAGACGAGCACTGTGGGGGTAAGCCATCCGTAGCTCCTTTAGGGGTGGGGGGCCAGGGCTGGGCAAGGTATAAAAAATTATGGAAAAAAAGTGCCGAATCCACAGTTTTCGGGGTCGCTGAGATGAACAGTGACACTCCCGATTTTTCAAAAGTCAAAGTTTAGCTCCCTTTCGCAGGGGGGGGGGCGAGGGGGGAGTGATATATTGAATTAAACGAAAATAATGTCGAATAGATAGTTTTCGGGGGTCGCCGAGGTGAATTGTATACTCTGGATTTTTAGTATCAGGAGACAAACCACGTGGGAGTAAGACAGCCCAGGAATCCTTATGGGCGGGGGGGGGGGTGGACGAGGGGGGTCAGATAAACCAATTAACGAAAATAGTGTCGAATACATACTTTTTGGGGTCGCTGAGATGAATAGTGACACTCCGGATTTTTTTAAACTTCAAGTTCAGCCCCCTTTGGGGTGGGGGCGAGGGGGAAATGATATATAAAATTAAACGAAAATAGTGTCGAATACATAGTTTTCGGGGTCGCCGAGGTGAATTGTACACTCCGGATTTTTAGTATCAGGAGACAAACCACGTGGGGGTAAGACAGCCCAGGAACCCTTAGGGGCAGGGGGGCGAGGGGGCTGAGTATAAAAATCATCGAAAATAGCGTCAAATCCGTACTTTTCGGGGTCGCTGGGATGAACAGTGACACTCCGGAATTTTTTAAAGTCCAAGTTCAGCCCCCTTCGTGGTGGGGGGCGATGGGAGAGTGATATATAGAAATAATAGAAAATAGTGTCGAATACATAGTTTTCGGGGTCGCTGAGATGAATAGTGACACTCCGAATTTTTTGTATCAGGAGACAAACCACATGGGTGTAAAACACCCCAGGAACCCTTAGGGGCGGGGGGGGGGCAAGGGGACTGAGGTATGCAAGTCATCGAAAGTAGTGTCTAATCCATTATTCGGGGTAGCTGAGATGAATAGTAACATTCCGATTTTTTAAAACTCAAAGTTTAGCCCCCTTTAGGGTGGGGGAGCGGGGAGTGAGATATAATAATAATCGAATATACTGCCGATTCCATAGTTTTCCAGGTCGCTGAGATGAATAGTAACGTTCAGGATTTTTAAAGTCAAACTTCAGCCCCCTTTGGCATAGGGGGTAAGAAAGGGTGAAAAAATAAATTGTCAGAAATGACCGAGATAATGGACGTGTGTATGTTCCAGTATGACGTTCAAGTATGACTTACTACCTGGAAACGTACTGTGGGAGTAAGACGCCCCTAGAACCACTAGGGAAGCGGGTGAAATATAATCCACACTAATAAATGGAAGTCTGCTTGGCGCGATCTATATATACTGTACTATATATACTGTATATATAAATTAAGGCATAAAAATGAAAACAGACGTGAATTAGTGAGACCATTCTAGGCATCTTAGAAATTTGAAACTTGGTACCAGACAACCTGATGACTTCAGGATCCCTAGAAAAATCTCAAAATCTCATAATTCTCTGAGGGGTACATGCTGGTAGTTTCAAACCTGCATAAGAACACAGTCGGTGATATTTATCCAGAACCTACAGGTTTTATGGGCTTAAAAGTTTCCAGAATGTCCTGATATTTTACCCACTCTCCCATATCAAGATCGCAGCACAATCTCCCAGACGAGTTAGAAAATTGAAATTTTGCAAAATTATAGCTTTTAGCATGTAACCGACGGAAAATTTACGTGATGTTTACATTTTTTTAACCCCCAAAAATATCGAAATATGGAGGCAATTTTAATGACGGTGCAGTCCTTCCTTTCGATGTATTTCGTGGCTAAACGTTAAGTCGTATCACAAAACGGATGGCACAATCTCCGTTCAATTTGGAGTGATCTACAACTTCGGTCCTATGACTTTTGTCGTATCTCTATCCCTTATACATTAAATTTTTCTCTTTCTTGATTTACCTAAACTTTGCACTTTTTACACATATAATTGATGGTTTGATTTATAATAAAGATGGGATCAGCAAATTCTACACGAATATTGGCCTACCCAGTAGCCATATGTGAGCCAAATTCTATGTT
This sequence comes from Anabrus simplex, assembly GCF_040414725.1. Lineage (NCBI taxonomy): Eukaryota > Metazoa > Arthropoda > Insecta > Orthoptera > Tettigoniidae > Anabrus > Anabrus simplex. The sequence goes on along the minus strand of NC_090267.1, from coordinate 217,675,935 downwards.
TGAATCTGTCGCATAAGTATCTGAAAAGTAATTCACTGTGTAAAAATCTTACACAAATTTCACCCTATTCAACGTTTCTAAAACACAATGAATTGTGGTAGACAAGTGCACCTGTCGTTATCATCACAACTCCACAACTCGCACTTTATATTGGAAACATCATCTGTGGACCTCCCTATGCTTTTTCTCGGATAACGCCAATTTACATGCAATTAAAAAATATTATTCACTTCATGTACAGTAATTTACTTCGATATCCGTATACAATCTGGAATACCGTAGCGAAGCACGGGTACAATTGCTAGTTTTATTATAAATATGAAAGTTCCGAAAAATGCAGCAGTGATTATTGTGCCTTAATTTTTATAAAACAAGAGCTAAAAGGGTCAATTTTTCCTTGTTCTTGTCATAGGTCTCAGTGTGGTCTACCGGCATCAGAAATGTGTTCTTGGATGCCATCCACAGTGCAAATGAAACTATCAGGGCAGATAAGTCTGACGCCGATAGCTCGTCCTGAGACCTTGGGCCATACATGACAAAGGCAAAGCAAAATAAACTATTTTGACCCTGGTTCGAAAAAATGCAAAACGCAAAGAAAAAAACCGGTGCCACATGTTTTCTGAATTTTTATATTTATAGTAATGGCCCTCACCTATTGCTAAGTCTGCAAAAAATCTTGGTGGTGATACTTGCAACCAATTAGAGTTTACAGTATATTATATTACCAATATTTTTGATTTTTTTGGTGTGACCTTCCAAGGGTTAAACATTCATAACTTCTACAGCATTTGGACTAACTTTGTGAAATCAGGTGACATATATCCTATTAGATGTGAGAGCTCAGAAAGGAAATTACAGAGGTCTGGTGGTACAATTTTAGGTTCTAGATGACATTACGTGATTTCTTTATGTGGTCCTAAATTTTGACCGGTTCTGTACTCGCAGACGATGGTCATCTAAGATAGTGCTGAATCGAGATTCATCGCGACTCGTCAGCAGTCTACGATTCCCGGGTACAACACCACTTCAAACGCAGCCATATATTTTATGCTGTTATCGGCAGCCTATGCATGGGCCGGCGATTCAGTAGTCCGATATCTGCAGGTCTCCAACCAATTGTGCGTGATAACACGGGCGCCTGTAGAGAGTCCGTCTTTTGCCCTCGGATGGCAGGTGACAGATTTAAACGTGTTACGATGTTCTTAGCGCACAATATGGTGATCCTTCTTTGGTGTGGTCAAACATGGTCGTCTGCGACTTTGATGATGCGTGTGGTTTCCCTCATGTCCCCATTCAGTCGAGCATCGGGCCACTGTTACATCTGAATGCCTCACATATCTGTATATTGAACGACAAGACTTATCTTTTATATATAGATATTATTCTGTTCGACATGAATCACGGAGTAATAGCTTCAGCACAGTGAACAAGAATGTGTCTTCTTCCAGTGGCTTTCATATTTCTCCGATATTCGTCCTGTGACTTGTTTTCTTTCTTTTGAAAAGGTGTTTCAACTTCCTCTTAGGAACTGTTAAATTTTGACAGAATTTGCCCGAGACGATTCCAATTGTGAATATCTTTTTGCCTGATGCCCATTTTCTCAATTCCTGGGCATATTTCAGGGAGCCGTCCAGAAACAACTTTTTGGATCAGGATCTGTCTTCGTTCAGTTTGAGATGTTCATAAAATACAACAAGTAACGTTTTCATTTATTATTATTATTATTATTATTATTATTATTATTATTATTATTATTATTATTATTATTATTATTATTATTATTATTATTATTATTATTATTATTATTATTATTATTATTATTATTATTATTATTATTATTATTGGAACGAAAAATCTTATTCTATGTGGGTAAAATTAGTGTATGTTCAGTCTTCAGCTCGAAGGCTGGTTGGATCGTCAACAGCTCCACCATTAGCTTTCATAGATGACCTAGACACTGAGTCAGAAGTTGCTATTACATATCAGTCTGGCCCAGCCCACTGAAATACATGCGCCAACCGACTCTATGAGCAACATTTTCATACCAATCATTGCAGGGACTGGCTGCATAAGGAATGGCATTACTAGCATCGCTCATACCTCAGTCATTTTCATATTGTCAAAGGCAAGGGCAAGACTGAGACAGATCAATGAAAGTAACAAAATTGCTCTGGCCCATACCAGAAGACACAGTGCACTCAGAACATCAGGTCTCGTCAGCAAAGACATGTAATATTAATTAATAATTAAAATTAGTAATGCTTAATAATTGAAATTTCTTCACACTGTACAAGAGATAGAATTGAAAGCCTGTATATGAAGTTTCTTCGCTTGTCAGAGTGTTACTCTTAAGGACAATACTGAACGAATGCGTACAGTGAATTCGTGTTCTAAGAATGCTTTTGTGGAAGTAACCTGAGATCTACGGGGAATTGGCTCTGTGTCGACAGTAAAAAATAACAGTTTCTGTCACTCAGAGCGGCTATAGGGCGAATTCCCATTTGTACGCCAGCTGAAGCAGACAAATCACTCTTGTTTCCTTCTTTCGCAATTCTAAGCCTAAAGGGAAAAAAACCGTAGTGTCAGAGCAAACGTGATGGCTTATTTACTGCACAGTACTGCAATGATTAATTTATAAACGGTGTAAGGTGTTTCAGACACATGGTTCGTCGAAATTACTTACTTACAATTGCTATGTCAAAATGGAGGAATATTTACCTGGTTAGCAACAATTGAACGTCCTAGTCAGAACACCGAAATTGATTCCTCAAAGTCCTCAGCTTGGTGCAATACTCCAACGGAATTAAATGCGATCAATATACGTAAAAGTACCACAAATACGAATCCCTAAAAGCCAAAAATTCGGTTAATCCGAAGTCCAATTTAAAAACATCAAAATAAGTGATGAAAACAATGAATTTCAGAACGGAGATTATTTTATAAATGGGGCACACTCAGCCTCGGGAGGTCAACTGAGTAGAGGTGGGTTCGATTCCCACTTTAGCCATCCTCGAATTTGTTTATCCGTGGTTTCCCGCTTCTCCTCCAGGCAAATGCCGGGATGGTACCTAACTTAAGGCCACGGCCGATTCCTTCCCTCTTCCTTGTCTATCCCTACCACTCTTCCCTTCTCCCCGCAAGGCCTCTGTTCAGCATAGGAGGTGAGGCTGCCTGGGCGAGGTATTAGTCATCCTCTCCAGTTGAATCTCCCGACCCAAAGTCTCATGCTCCAGGACACTGCCCGTGAGGTGGTAGATTTGGGATCCCTCGCTGAGTCCGAGGGAAATACCACTCTTGAAGTGTAAACAGATTAAGAAAGAAAGAAAGAATGAATGAATGAATGAAAGAAAGAAAGAAGATTATTTCATATTTATTATTCCGAACACAGCATTCTCGAGCAAAGTCTTTTTACGAATATTACAGAAACTTAGTGTTCATTATTCTGTAGAGCAGTAAGAATAGAATATTCACGATCTCTGTTACCATAAATGATCAACCGAAAAGATGCCTTAAGTTACAGCAATGGAGAAAACAAAGGGTCTAGAACAAACTGACTCAAACGAGGATTCGAGATCTATCATCTATCTACGTCAGTCTACCATGTCAGTCTACTAGTAGCAATCCATCTCCGGAGGAGATGAATTAAGCACTACGGAACGAGAAAGGGTTATGCCTGATGAGCCTCGATGATCTACGAATGGAAATATCAACACGTGACTACTGGGGCAAGGAGAAATAGCATACAACATCGCTATAGCATAAATTATGGAGCATTACACAACGAATATAGCAATTTCGACTTCTTCACACGCTTCGCTTGTCTTGGAAGGAAAGGTTGCAGCGACAAGTGTAACTCAATCAATCAAAGTTCAATATATGTAGTGGATGGGAGTGTGTTATCAATTTATGTAATATTCCCACAAGTAGAGGAGAGTCGTATAATATGGAATACCATTTACTTTTGGCAGTATAACTTCTTACCGAAATCAGTTATGAAATATAAATAAATATGGTTTGAAAATTCAAATAATTAGCCAAGATTCTCTATATTTTTAAATTGTAAATTGTTAATGTCTTCACGTCACAATTATTTCTTTCAAAAAGTTGCACTTGATGGGTAATACGGAATAGTCGGCTAATATGCAATAGCAGGGTGAATAATATGTAAATTAAAATACAACTTCAATAAATTCATTCAGTTATATTTAAGGAACGTTCTTACAGGTGGACGTACAGAAATTTTAAAAATCGAAAGAATAAAATTGGTAATTAACTTAAATGATAATCTGTATACACTAATAAATTATTCAGAGTTTTATTTTTACAGTCACTTGTTCGTTCAGTGACAAAAGTCACAGATGCAGAAACTGAGATCTATAGGTAATTAAATGTTATAATATACCAGGATTAATGCAATTTTAATTATTTTTAAACGTCATTTTACTTTGAAACTAAAACAGTATTCCATATATCCCGACACACCATGTTTGAATTAAATAATTCGTCATGCCCTAAACTTTGCACAACAAGGAAGTTACACTTGTGTATCAATATAAGCAACTCTTGTACAATATGTAACATTGGATTTCCCAGGACTAAACTCAGTTTTGGTAATTAATACAAGCTTTAAAAGAATTACCTGCAGAAGCTTTTCAAGTATGAAAAACAAATATTCTTGCTCCACGCACTAACCTCACTCACGAGCATGTCGAAACTGAATACAAAGCATCATGAGAACATTTACCGTAATTCGACGAGTTTCCACGTGAGAGCAGTACCTTACAGGCAAGATATTCTGGTATTCCTTATTGCCCGACTATTCCATATTACCCGATTCCCCTCTACAGTGTTCAAGATGGCAAAAAACAAGTAAAATTATCAGAAAGACTTGGAGGAATTTATTTTAATATACCGGGTGATTCCCTTGCAGACCAACAAACGCGTGAAAACGTTGTAAGGTCTTCTTCTTCTTCTTCTTCTTCTTCTTCTTTGTGTGTTTACCCGCCAGAGTCGGATTTTCCCTCGGACTCACTGAGGGACCCCACCTCTACCGCCTCTAGGGCAGTGTCCTGGAGCTTCAGACTCTGGGTCGGGGACAAAACTGAGGAGGATGACCAGTACCTCGCCCAGGCGGCCTCATCTACTATGCTGAAGAGGAGCCTTGTGGGGGGGGGGGGATATTGAAAGGGATAGACAAGGAAGAGGGAAGGAAGCGGCCGTGGTCTTAAGTTAGATACCATCCCGTAATTTGCTGGAGTCCGACTCGTTGGCTGAATGGTCAGCGTACTGGCCTTCGGTGCAGAGGGTCCTGGGTTCGATTTCCGGGCGGGTCGGATATTTTAAACTTCATTGGTTAATTCCAATGGCCCTGGGGCTGGGTATTTGTGCTGTCCCCAACATCCCTGCAACTCACCCACCACACATAACACTGTCCTCCACAACAATAACACGCAGTTACCTACACATGGCAGATGCCGCCCACCCTCATCGGAGGGTCTGCCTTACAAGGGCTGCACTCGGCTAGAAATAGCCACACGAAATTATTATTATTATTATTATTATTATGATTATTATTATTATTTGCTGGAGAAGTGGGAAACCACGGAAAACCACTTCCAGGATGGCTGAGTTGGGAATCGAACCCACCTCTACTCAGTTGACCTCCCTAGGCTGAGTGGACCCCGTTCCAGCCCTCATACCACTTTCCATATTTCGTGGCAGAGCCGGGAATCGAACCCGGGCCTCCGGGGATGGCAGCTAATCACACTAACCACTACAGAACTGTCGGACTACGGACCAGCCGTGGCCACTTGTAGGCCAAAACCTACTCTGCAACCGCCCCCGCGCAAACTACTACTACTACTAAAAAGTTTTCATTTCGACCCTGAATGGGACGGCGGGCCTTCCAGACGGTAACGCCGTCTCTCAAGCCAGGAGATTTGCTACGGTGAAGGAGATGTACGGTGAAAGGTTTGGAGGTCATGGCATTCGCCTTACTGCAGGAAAATGGAAAACAACCGAAAACCATTCTCAGGACAGTCGACGGTTGGGACCAGCCCCTCCCCGTCTCCCGAATACAGAGACATAGAGCTACAGTAGAGTCATGGGCACCCCTCATCTTCTCGGTTGGCCGGTTGGAGTGCAGAGCTGTCGGATCACGGACCATCCGTGGGAACTTGTGATTCGAGACCCACTCTGCACCCACTGACCGCGCAATCTAGAATCAATTTACTGTAATTTTGACATTAATGTAACACGAACCACAGAATAATGAAACCGACGAATTCATTCATTATAATTAATGAAATGTAATTTAAGACAATAAAAACGTTTCTAATCACAATATTTTAAATATAATTTCCCTCCATGAATTATTTTCTACTCAAAAGGAACATACTTTTCGCGTCGGCATTACAACCCAAACGTGTGCTGCTACCTATTGGCGGACACTAGAGTTAACTACTGCCATTGCACGATGCTAAATGCAATTATGGATGGTACTGTAATTATTTAATTACTTAATTAACCATACTCAAACAGCCAACTGATTAATTGGCATCGTATGGTGCGGGAGTAGTGTGGTAATGATTAATTGCATTACTACAATATTATTGGAACTGAATGAGTAGAAACACATTTTACGTTCGTAAAATAAAACTACCTTAAATTGTATTTTGAATTACATTGAACTATATTCATATAGTTATTTTATAGTGTTTAGAGGTACCTAGATGTTGATTCATAAGGGCCTAAACATCCGAGGCCATTGACAGATTGCTGACAGATTAATTGGAAGGAAATCTCCGTGGCCTTAATGAAGGTACAGTCCCAGAATCACCTTTAGAGCTGCCGACAGTGGGGTTCGAACCCACTATAACCCGAATACAAGCTAAAAGCTACAGGACCCAAACCGCTCAACGACTCGCTCGATTTTTATAAACTATTTTGTAGGTTTAGAGTTACTGTATGTGATTTGAAAGTTAATTTTAATTTTTTTTCGCGTGGAAATTCATCCTTATGGCAGCCGAGATTGTCTGGAAAGTAATTGATACTTTAAAATAATAAAAATAATTTTATCAACAATTACAACAGTGCTGTTAAGAATTTTGTTTTTCAGTGAAGCTTGCTAAGGACCTCCAGAACAAAAATGTGAAGTTAGCAAGAATAACTGGTGAACTCCACACGTAAAATCAGGGAAATGCGAATTACTGAAACTTGACAGCAAATGATCTTCATTTGTAAATAACGTGCGAGCATAATTATACTTCCTTTCCCTCAATACTAAGTGATACCATTGAAAGTAAACTGATTTAAAAAATACATCATTAGGTGTACATTTAAAGTTGGCTGCTGTGCTTTATAGTAATTCATAATGGCACTTCATTGTTACTGGAGTCGGTGTTTTGTGTTTAACTTTGAAATATACTTTACGCTGTTATAATAGATGTTAGAGAACGTTTATGGTTTTCAGTTTTCCTGTTTTCGGGGTTAAGTGTTGCACCCGCTCTTGCAACGGTCAGTGCAAGATTATCCCGGTAGCTCATTAATTCTTCTCAGGGTATCCTTTTTCCGCCCATAAAATCTGAGATTTTATATGTAATTATTTAACGTGGTTTCGGAAGAGAAATTGGCTGCTGGGGTACTCGTGGTGGGAGTATCAATATCCACGAGAATGACGACCGATATCTAGAAATCATCTCGCATTTCGTTTGTAAGAACTTGTCGATTGCTTACATCTAGAAAACTTAACAACTAACTTAACTCTAAACGTTACCAGAACAGAAATCATAACTCAGTCACATACTAAAGAAAATATATAAGATTATTTATTGACAAAAATTAATGTTCGAGATATAGTGAAATCTGGGTAGTATTAATTCCGTGTTATCTCATCATTTGAAAATAAGTTTGAGTCAGCGCTGGCTCATTTAAGATAAAATAGTGAAACTTAAAAAAAAATGCTAACATTCTCTCATTTATAAGTTCAAATTCCAATAAATACACATGTGAACCTTCGTAGCCATGTTCCGAAAGTATTACATTTTTTTAAAATAATATTTGCGATAATTGAGCATTCAAGGAATCAAATAAAATTTTCATATTGTAAATACTGCTCTGTTAATTATTAAAGTTATCCTCACAACATATGAGACATGTTTCCCAAGTATACACTTTCGCGTGTATTAAATTGTGGCAGTGTTCACCGACCTTCCATTCATAAGTTAAAGTCTTTCATAGGTTTGAACTCCGAGTGTTAGGTAATATCTTTCTAATGTGAACAAGTAACGACTTACGAGCTAAAGCAATACCACCCTCGTGCCTACGATATCTGGCTCCTAACTAACCATTGTAATATTCTTCATTTTTATATATACTGAGTCAAAATCATATTTATCTGAGTAGAAATAAAAAAAATCTAACTAACTCTTCGAATAGTTTCTAATCTACACACTCATCTATTAGTGGCTCAATGTACTCTTATGACCTGCACTGTCTCAATATTTCATTTATATACGTGCTACTGAACGTGTATGGATAGTATAGAATGCAGGTATTTCATATCAACCTGTAAGATCACCGCTCCACGAAATACTAGATATATAATCAATCATGAGTCTATTGTATCATATGTAAGAACACTCTCTCTTACGCAGTACCTGTTATTCACCCAAGTCAAACACAATATCACTGTCACGATACACAATTCTACATAATTCATGTTTACCTTACCTTGAAATGGTCATCTGCGCGGAATTCTCTTCTTGACGTATATTTTCAAACATGGCATAGAAACTCACCTTATATTACTAATAAATCATTAACACGTCAAATTGCAATTCTTACACTTCCCGTAGAACATAACTAAATCTCTTCACTTAAACCATTCATCAATATATAATCACATTTCAATACACTACCGTCGATACTTTAACATCCTATCGGCTTCCATTTAGCCGCATTCATATAGCCATAACTCCAGAACCATATGCTAAATATTCAAGAATTGCTTAGCAAAATACGCAGTCAATAACCTCTATTTTTAATAACAGTAATATGAATTCATATGCCCTCTTTCTCTGACGAAAGGAATACTTAATTTGTCAATGATCATCGTATTGCGCAGGTAATTCGTGACGTAAACTATACTCAGGTGAAACGAGATTAATCGAACCTTTACTAGTAACTTAGACTCATTGATTCTAGCTCTACCCAAGTAACATACCTTTCTCTTATCGGATATTATATCCACTGTCGATGTGCTAGTGCAGTATCCAGTATATGTCATATCGTCATTCTAATTCATCACTTCCATCTAATTTTAAAATCTTAAGTATTTCACACATTACTTACATTACACACGCGTTCTTAATTACTTCATAAATCACCAAACTCTCAGCACATGCCAAAATAGATTGAGGGTGCAGATTGCAAGAAACTACTCTACTATAGAAAAGTATGGACTTAGCTCGTCAGTTGCTACATCTGGTCTGGTGGTTGCTCCGTCCTTCACTTGCTGCTAGACCCTCAGATTGGAACTGGATCTCTGTCTGAACTGGACATTCACGGTCATCTGCTGGTTACATAGCTCGTCAGACCACTTCGTATCATCCGGTCTTTCGGCTGGCCGATGCTCATCCAACGTCATCATCTCCACTGGTTGGTCTGTCCAATAATCTCCGCCTGGTCATCTGATTCGACGGTACATATCCCCAGTTCGGTCCATCTTGATGAATTAGCAGACAGTCATCATCATGTATCTGTTGACAATGAAAATAATTCCCTGTGCGCAGTAATTAGTCATGATATTCTGCATTTTCTATTATTTAAAATAATCGTTAAAGTTTTTCTTTCTGTAAAAAGTTTTCTCCGTAAATAATTATTATTTTTTACTGCTACGGTAGTTATACTCTTCTCGTGTGTAGATATTAAATATTTCACAATGGTGAATTCCGATTCTTTCGATCGTTACGTTGCTACTTGATATTCCAAATCCGTCGTATATCACCAAAATTTATATATTTATATTTTTTTCTCGGCTAATCTACTGGCATACAGCGATGAATACTTTAATTATATGCTGTCGCGAATATATATCATTAATATTCTTCTTCAGTAGGCAAATCTATTCTTGGAATATGTAGATCTGCTCGCATCTGCGTCTTGTCTACATGAAAGTAATTTTTTAGAGTCTCGTTAAACAATTCACCCGCTGCTATATTTTTTTTAAAACAATTCAAATGAGCCTCTACTGTTCTCCAGTGTCTTCGAAACCTATCCTTTCCGTGACGTACATAGCCTCCTATACGTTGCATTGATACGAAGTTCATTGCCTTTGTAGATCGCATGGGCCATACCTTCCTACGCCGCCATTTTGTTGTTGGTCTACGAGATGCGAACGGGCACATTTAATCCCCCTGGCATGAAGAAAATATATTGGTCACGATATATTTTCTCATTGTTAACTTGAATCTCAAATGTGACTTTGCATCTCGTATATTCTCTGCCATTGCGATATTATCTATTCGATTATCGAATATCAGCAGATTGATATCGATTACGTCCTAGTTGCATTAATTTGTTTACATGTCCCGTAACCATGTATTTGGCAACTGCTTTTTCTTCATTCAAGTGGTCGTAATAAAGATATTTATTCCTTCCTCTTTGCGCATTTCACAATGGTAGGTCATTTAATGGCTTTAGACTTTCTTATCTCTTAAGTTCTTATTACATTTGCTGATTCTCTTGGAAGTACAACTTGATATTGCATGCATTATGTACGTTACGATATTTGCCATTTAAACTTGCTATTTCGTACGTATTATTCCCAAGTACGCGTTCGATTCTGTAGGGACCATTGTATAACGGCAGAAATTTAGCACATATTTTTGCTGGTGCATTTGATATTGGTGCAGTCTTAACCAGAACTAGATCTCCTTGTTTGAAATGTGGATGGAACTTCTTATTCCGTAGTCTTCTTAACCGTTTTTGAGACTGATCCTTGAGTCTCTGTTGGATCTTTAGATTTATTTCTTGAGGATCTGGCTTTTTCTCTAGCTGCATAGTGAAAATGCTGTCCCATGTTCTCTGTGGGTGAACATTTTTATGGGCTACGCTAGGAATTTGGGCTATTGATTGATTAACCGTGTTGTTTAAACTTTCAGCTATGATATCTAGCATATCTATCCATTTCCAATGTTTTTGACTACAATATATTCTCCCGAATTTAGCGATTTCCTTCATATATCTCTCTACGGGATTAGCTGCTGGATGACGAACTGAGCATAACGTATGCTTGATGCCCTCATTTCTTATTCGTTCGCGGAACATAACTGAAGTAAATTGTGTTCCTCTATCAGTAAGGATCCTCTCAGGTTTTCCCATTTCAGGAAATGTCTTATTAATGAGGCCGTGTAAAACTTGTTTAGTATTGGCTCTCTGTATGGCTTGCAATGAAATATATTTAGAGAATATATCAATAACCACTAGTATATATTTCTTTCCCTTCCTAGCAGTGGGCAACTTTCCAAAAATATCTATTGCATAAATTTCCTGAGCTCTAGATGGTATAATTGGGATCGGTTTATGTCCGCATGTGTAATTGTTATGCTTTACTCTCTGACACACATCGCATGTTTTTGCTATGTTTCTTACTGATCTTCGTAATCCATTCCACGTGAATTTCTCCATTATCGTCCCTATAACCTTGTCTATACCAGCATGTCCTGTCATCTTATGAGTATGCCAGATTAATTCTCTTTGTAGCTCTTCCGGTATTACAATTCTTTTGCTGTTACTGATCTTGTCCACTACTTTCAATAGTATTCCGTCTACAATTTCATATTTCTTTGTGAGTTCTGGCGTTGATTCCCTGTTAACCAAATTATCGATGATGATCTTTAATTTCTGGTCAGATTCTTGAAATTCTCTCAGATTCTCTAACTTTCTTAGTAGTTGTTCGTCTTGAGTATCCAGTTCGATTGCTAGCACATGTTCTTCACCTTCATGTGGGTTTCTACTTAACGCATCAGCTAAGATGTTTTCCTTTCCACTGCAATGTTCAATCTTTAGGTCAAACTGTTGCGTGAATAACATCCATCGCGTTATCCTTTCGCTGATCATGACGGCTTTTAACCCAAAAGTCAACGCCTTGTGGTCTGTCCGTATTGTTACTGGGTAGCCATAAATTATACGTCTCCAATGTTGTAATGCGTGCACTATTGCGAGTAGTTCAAGCTCAGTAGTAGTATAATGTTGCTCATGTTTTCTAAGTTTCCTACTGGTAAATGCCAAATAAGTTCGTCTTTTGGTTTCATTATCTTCTTGATATAGGCATGCTCCTACACCAACGTGTGATGCATCAGCTTGAATTATGAATCTCTGTTGATAATCAGGATATCCCAGTTTGATACTTTTCTTCATCAGCTCTTTCATGTTGATGAATGCTTCTTCTGCCTCATCATTCCACTTCCATTTATTGTTGACCTTTAACAAGTTCTGTAACGGTGCAGCCGTATCTGTGTAACCTTCACAATGGTCTGAGAAGAATCCAGTCAACCCAAGAAATTGCCTTATATGCTTTACTTTAGTCGGCCTTGGGAACTCGCATATTGCCTTTATTTTTACGGGATTTGGTCTTATCCCTTCTCCATCGATGACGTGACCTACAAAAAGTACTTGGCTTTGGCAAAATTTAGATTTTGATAAATTTATTTTGAAGCCAGTTCTCTGTAAATTACTTAATAGCTTTTCCAATTTGACACAGTGTTCTTCGAAGGTAGTGCTCGCAAAGACTAGATCATCAACATAACAATTTACAAAGTCCTTTACTTCACTCGTTAGGCTTCTGTCTAGTGCCCTTATCAATACTGCCGAACTGACCTTTAATCCGAAAGGCAACCGACAATAGGCATATGTTTGGTTATTAAACATAAAACCTGTTAATAACCGTGACTTTTCTTCAAGTACAATATGGTGAAATGAAGCTGTGCAGTCCATACTCGTAAAATATTTCTGACCTCGAAATCTCTTCACAATGTCCTTAATTTTAGGGGCCTGACTATACTCTGGAATCAGTCTGGAATTTAGGACTCGCGCATCGAGGCACAAACGCAGTTTTCCGTTGTTTTTCTTTACAATTACTATAGGGTTCAGAAATGGAGTGGTAGTCTTCACGATCAATCCATCAACTAACATTTCCTCGATGATTTGTTTAACTTCAGTGAAATACTTCTCTGGCACATCATATATTTTTCCCTTGTATGGCGTCCAGTCAGTAACTATCAGTTTGTACTTGTAGTTAGGAATCTGCCCTGGTTTATCACTAAAAACTTCAATATATTTGTTTATGATGTTGTACAATATTCGTTTTTCTTCTGCAGATACCGCAGCTTGAGTAATAGCTTCCCAAATTTCAGATTTTTCATAGCTCTCCTCTTCGATTGCAACGATTTCCTCAATTCTCATGATTAATTCCGGCTCTATTTCTGTGCTAAGATCTTTTTCTTCTAGTTCTTGGCTCTCTCCGTCCAATAGATCCACTTCTTTTCCCTCGATCTTCAACCATTCGTTTTCTTCAAGTGTGCTACTAATTTGAACTCTTTCTACAGTTCTATTTCCATCATTTTCTACCACTGGAAATCGAATTTCACCCTTATCCATATCAATTGTCATCCTAGAGCTTATCATGAAGTCTATTCCAAAAATGACGTTGTATTTTATTTTCTTCATAACCATGAATGGATGCTCAAATTCATATTTTCCGATCTTTATACTTAAGTAGGCTTGTATCTTGCATTCAACAGACTTGTCTGGAATTATGCCTCGGATTTTTACACCAGATACAGGTATGATTGGTATCTGTATTTTCTGATTTAGCTCTTGGAATAAGGTATATGACATTACACTTATGCTAGCTCCAGAGTCCACTAAACAGTACAATCGGGTGTTGAACACTCTCACAACTATTACTGGTAACTTGAATTTAGGTTGAGTTTCGTGACAAGTATCTTCTTTAATTAAATCTTCAGGTTGAATGTCCCAATGATCTATTTGTGCTACTACCCAACTGCGAATTTTGACAATATTCACTAACGGTTTAATATTTACAATTTCGTGTTTAACTAGTTCATCATCGGCGTTTTTTTTCCCGCTCAGATGTTTGGGCAATTTCTGTGTTCCCATGATTTTCATGCTCCTTCCAACCTTCTTCCTGTCTTCTTCGTTTATAATTCTGAAGTTCGAGACTTTCTGCGCCTTCGAGGTCGCCGTTTATATCCTTATTTTTGATGGCTTCCTCCCATCGGCTCCTATTTTGTCTCTCTTCTCTCAGCTCTTGAAGATATCGCCTATTCTCTTCATTTTGATTATATTGTGCAGGTCTTCTCCTCTCATCGTATCGCCTTCTGTTCCTCTGATATGGTCGACTTCTATTGTTCCCATATCGAATGTTACTCCTATACTGGAAACTATTTCTATTTCCAATTTGCCCACATCTTCCGTGCTGTTGACCACTATACTGACAATAACATTTTCTTGGTTCTTTGTTTTGGGCTCTAACACAATCTTCTGTCCTAATTTCATGACCCTTATCTAGTCCTTGGTTAGTGATTTCGGAGCTGAGCGTATTGACTGCTTCTATTTGTCTTATATTTCTGGGGTTCCTCTCTATTAAGCAGGATGACGTTAGGTCGATCTGTCTTAATCGTCTCTCCATGTCAATAGCAGTTTGTATATCAGAGGCTGCTAATAATCTTTGTATTTCGAGTGGTAATTGCCTCTGAATAGTTTTAATTGCCTCCAGTTCGCTAGGTGGAGAATCTAAGTCCTGAAAACGATGAAATTGTAGGGAGAAGAAATCACTAAAGCGAGTTTGGCCTGCAGTCGAAAATTTCCTTGAGTACAGCTCTAATCTTAGCTGTTGCTGGATCTCAGGATCCCAGAACTTCTTCAGGAAAGCTACCTTAAACTCGTCATAGTTATGGAATGTGTACTTGAAAGCCTGGAACCAAATATTTGGGTTCCCGTCCAGATGTTTTTCGATAATTCTCAATTTCTTTTCCTCCTGAATTTTTCCTTCCCTAAAATATTCCTCTATGTCCCTAAGGAATTGTTTCGGTGAGGTCTTAGCCGAACCGTCGAAATGTTTCGGGCGGTCGTCGTAATTTTTAATAATATTAATTATCGTACTTCCTTCATTCTGATTACTACCGTTTAATATTTCTATATCTCTTCTACTTGGGTCGCTTATCCCTGAAGGTGTGTTCTCTCTCTCATTAATCTGTACCTCTACTGCTCTATGTCTATCACTAAAGCTTGAGGCCATAGATTTCGCCGTGTGTGATTCCACCTTCATCTCCTGTATTTCTCTTCTAATCTGTTTCACCACTTCTTCCGTCTTTTCGATTTTTCGTTCCGATTCCACCTTGTTATCTTCTATTTTCTGCTTCAATTCATCAATTTTCTGTGCTACTTTGCTCGCAGCTTGGTCATATTTCTCATCTAAGTCTCGTTGCCTTAGATTTAATCCTTGCATACCAGCTGTTATATCATTTATTTTCTCTTCTTCCAATTTTCGGATCGTTTCCTGGCTCTCTGTTACCATCTCATTTATTTTATTTATTTCCTCGTGTATTTCCCTGTTTCTATTCTCCATGGTTTCAGTCAACCTCGTCTGCATGTTTTGGATTTCGTTCCTAACTTCATATACTTCCGACCGTGTTTTCGCTGTTTCTTCAGTCGCTTCTTCTTGTTTCTTGCGTAGCTCATCGATCATCCCTTTGTGTTCATCTTCTATTTTTCTAACGAATTCTTCTAAAGATTCTTTCTGTTTTAGCTGATCCTCTCTTCTTTCCTCTCTCATCTCAATGATGCATCTCTGGAATCTTGATTCCCGTTCCTGTTCTTTCTCTTCTTGTTTCTGTTGCCATTCTTCTTGTTTCTTGTGCAATTCTTGCATCAACTCATAATGCTCTTTCTTTCTTTCTTCGCGTTGTTCTTGTTGCTTTCGTTCCTTTTCTGTCCGTCTTCTTTCCTTCTCTTCTTCCAGCTTCCTCTCTTTTTCTTGTTGTTGCTTCAAATATTCGAGAAACCATAATGGCGCTCCCTCTTGTTTCTCTTGAGCTCTTCTCATCTCCTCTTCTTGTTCTCTTCTTGTCTGAACTCTACCCTGTGTTGCCATTTTATGTCGTTTTCTATATATTCGTTATAATATCTCAAAGTTTATATTAAGCTCTCTATTTTGTTAAAAATCACTTATTTGCCTAACAGTCCTCTAAGTTCACAAAATATTAAATATTATATCACACACACCACAATAACTTAGTCTACAAGGTTTAAAAATAGTTCAAGGTTTGCACTATATGCACTAGTTTGAAGTTTTCTCTTCAGTAAATAATAATATTGATGGACCTTCCTGGAGATCGGCACCATCTCACCAGATAGACCAACAACAACCAGACCAAGAGTTCAAATCTATGATTTCGTTCACATTTCGGAACATGTTACGAAATAAATAAATTAAAATTCCGTTATGCTGCATTCCATATTTATATGTATGGCCATCAGCCTATACCATAATTAAAATTAACTAAGTTTCATTTCATATTGACTTAAAATCACCTAACCCTAGATTATTATTATTAAAAAGAAGCATTCATCTAATAAATACAATAATTCCTTATTAATATATCTTCACAGGTTCAGCCATGTGGTAATAATTAATAAATTACTCAATACATTAGTGACATGTTTTCTATACCCGATACCTACATTTCGAGCTTCGTCACATGATTGCCTATTAAGTAATATAAATTATCAGACTATTTTCATACACTCCCGCGATGTGTTTCTCTTCAGGCGCCAACCATTAATGCGACATTTAATTTATTTCAAAGTGAAGATCGTTTCCAATACTTTTTTCACTTTATTTGGCGTTCCCACGGTGTATTTCTCTTCACTCGCTCCACTGTTGCGGCATTTTATTCTTTGGCAACTAACAGTTCCCACGGCATCTTTCTCCATTTTAAATCACGTTATGATGTCAAAAATTACCTCTGGCAACCAATATTCAATGATCCCGCGGTGTCTTTCTCTTCAAATCGTCACACATTGCGGCGTCATTTTAATAACTTTCCCACGGTGTGTTTCTCTTCAATTGCCCCAGAGTTGGGCAGCCATTTTAAATACTTGCACCCGCTCTTGCAACGGTCAGTGCAAGATTATCCCGGTAGCTCATTAATTCTTCTCAGGGTATCCTTTTTCCGCCCATAAAATCTGAGATTTTATATGTAATTATTTAACGTGGTTTCGGAAGAGAAATTGGCCGCTGGGGTACTCGTGGTGGGAGTATCAATATCCACGAGAATGACGACCGATATCTAGAAATCATCTCGCATTTCGTTTGTAAGAACTTGTCGATTGCTTACATCTAGAAAACTTAACAACTAACTTAACTCTAAACGTTACCAGAACAGAAATCATAACTCAGTCACATACTAAAGAAAATATATAAGATTATTTATTGACAAAAATTAATGTTCGAGATATAGTGAAATCTGGGTAGTATTAATTCCGTGTTATCTCATCATTTGAAAATAAGTTTGAGTCAGCGCTGGCTCATTTAAGATAAAATAGTGAAACTTAAAAAAAATGCTAACATTCTCTCATTTATAAGTTCAAATTCCAATAAATACACATGTGAACCTTCGTAGCCATGTTCCGAAAGTATTACATTTTTAAAAAATAATATTTGCGATCATTGAGCATTCAAGGAATCAAATAAAATTTTCATATTGTAAATACTGCTCTGTTAATTATTAAAGTTATCCTCACAACATATGAGACATGTTTCCCAAGTATACACTTTCGCGTGTATTAAATTGTGGCAGTGTTCACCGACCTTCCATTCATAAGTTAAAGTCTTTCATAGGTTTGAACTCCGAGTGTTAGGTAATATCTTTCTAGTGTGAACAAGTAACGACTTACGAGCTAAAGCAATACCACCCTCGTGCCTACGATATCTGGCTCCTAACTAACCATTGTAATATTCTTCATTTTTATATATACTGAGTCAAAATCATATTTATCTGAGTAGAAATAAAAAAAATCTAACTAACTCTTCGAATAGTTTCTAATCTACACACTCATCTATTAGTGGCTCAATGTACTCTTATGATCTGCACTGTCTCAATATTTCATTTATATACGTGCTACTGAACGTGTATGGATAGTATAGAATGCAGGTATTTCATATCAACCTGTAAGATCACCGCTCCACGAAATACTAGATATATAATCAATCATGAGTCTATTGTATCATATGTAAGAACACTCTCTCTTACGCAGTACCTGTTATTCACCCAAGTCAAACACAATATCACTGTCACGATACACAATTCTACATAATTCATGTTTACCTTACCTTGAAATGGTCATCTGCGCGGAATTCTCTTCTTGACGTATATTTTCAAACATGGCATAGAAACTCACCTTATATTACTAATAAATCATTAACACGTCAAATTGCAATTCTTACACTTCCCGTAGAACATAACTAAATCTCTTCACTTAAACCATTCATCAATATATAATCACATTTCAATACACTACCGTCGATACTTTAACATCCTATCGGCTTCCATTTTGCCGCATGCATATAGCCATAACTCCAGAACCATATGCTAAATATTCAAGAATTGCTTAGCAAAATACGCAGTCAATAACCTCTATTTTTAATAACAGTAATATGAATTCATATGCCCTCTTTCTCTGACGAAAGGAATACTTAATTTGTCAATGATCATCGTATTGCACAGGTAATTCGTGACGTAAACTATACTCAGGTGAAACGAGATTAATCGAACCTTTACTAGTAACTTAGACTCATTGATTCTAGCTCTACTCAAGTAACATACCTTTCTCTTATCGGATATTATATCCACTGTCGATGTGCTAGTGCAGTATCCAGTATATGTCATATCGTCATTCTAATTCATCACTTCCATCTAATTTTAAAATCTTAAGTATTTCACACATTACTTACATTACACACGCGTTCTTAATTACTTCATAAATCACCAAACTCTCAGCACATGCCAAAATAGATTGAGGGTGCAGATTGCAAGAAACTACTCTACTATAGAAAAGTATGGACTTAGCTCGTCAGTTGCTACATCTGGTCTGGTGGTTGCTCCGTCCTTCACTTGCTGCTAGACCCTCAGATTGGAACTGGATCTCTGTCTGAACTGGACATTCACGGTCATCTGCTGGTTACATAGCTCGTCAGACCACTTCGTATCATCCGGTCTTTCGGCTGGCCGATGCTCATCCAACGTCATCATCTCCACTGGTTGGTCTGTCCAATAATCTCCGCCTGGTCATCTGATTCGACGGTACATATCCCCAGTTCGGTCCATCTTGATGAATTAGCAGACAGTCATCATCATGTATCTGTTGACAATGAAAATAATTCCCTGTGCGCAGTAATTAGTCATGATATTCTGCATTTTCTATTATTTAAAATAATCGTTAAAGTTTTTCTTTCTGTAAAAAGTTTTCTCCGTAAATAATTATTATTTTTTACTGCTACGGTAGTTATACTCTTCTCGTGTGTAGATATTAAATATTTCACAATGGTGAATTCCGATTCTTTCGATCGTTACGTTGCTACTTGATATTCCAAATCCGTCGTATATCACCAAAATTTATATATTTATATTTTTTTCTCGGCTCATCTACTGGCATACAGCGATGAATACTTTAATTATATGCTGTCGCGAATATATATCATTAATATTCTTCTTCAGTAGGCAAATCTATTCTTGGAATATGTAGATCTGCTCGCATCTGCGTCTTGTCTACATGAAAGTAATTTTTTAGAGTCTCGTTAAACAATTCACCCGCTGCTATATTTTTTTTAAAACAATTCAAATGAGCCTCTACTGTTCTCCAGTGTCTTCGAAACCTATCCTTTCCGTGACGTACATAGCCTCCTATACGTTGCATTGATACGAAGTTCATTGCCTTTGTAGATCGCATGGGCCATACCTTCCTACGCCGCCATTTTGTTGTTGGTCTACGAGATGCGAACGGGCACAGTGTGTCGAATATGTGTGCGTGATTTACATGTTTTTTGAAAAGACAAATAATATAATGTCGTGGTTTTAATGTTGAATGTAATAGTTCTTCTGTACGAAAATTATGAACATTATCAGCGTTAATAATTTTATTTAGGACTTACGTCCATCGCTTTACCCCCTCTGGGTGCGGGCGGTATATTAACACCCACGGTATCCCCTGCCTAGCATACGAGGCAACTAGCTGGGGCCCCAGCGGCTCTTAACTTGGGAGCGTGATTTGGCGACCATGAAGCCCTTAGCTGAGTCCTGGCATTGCTCCCACTTACTTGTGCCAGGGATCTCACATTCATCTATCCTAACCGACCTCCCTTGGTCAACTCTTGTTCTTTTCCGACTATGGCGGTATTAGAGCACTCGAAGCCTAGGGAGTCTTTAATTTTCACGCCCTTCGTGACCGTTGCCTTTCCTTGGCGGATACCTTCATTTTTTGAAGTGTCGGACCCCTTCCATTTTTTCTCTCTGATTAGTGTTATATAAAGGATGGTTGCCTGGTTGTACTTTCTCTTGAAAAACTAATCACCGCCACCACTACCTCTTTACTCTTGCTTCATAGGATTCTGAAAATCTACGCCAAGGGCATTGGCCCAAGATAATCGTCATGTCGGATTCTAAATTGCGGTTTGATATATTTTAGTTGGCTTTATACCTTCCCGTCTGTTTGTACGTAGAATTCTTGCTCTTAGCAGCATGTAAGTTATTAGGAACGTTCTGCCATCTGTTGACTATATTTGGAAAATGGGAATGGTTAGAGAATAAAAAATTATCTACCAAGGAATCGTATTCTTCCGTGATCAGCGAAAATGTATACACTCTGGCTTGACAGGTAGTAATCAAATATGGCTGCATGCAATGAAATTACTAAGGATGAAAATCACATATATTTAAGGTAGTAGGAAATGCCTGCCTTTCGCCAGAAAACATCATGAGGCCCTCTAAGGCTAACCACCTTAGTTGCACAATGTTGGACTATGTCCAACCCCTAAAATGAACATTAATATCATGGAACAAGCTTCTTACGAATTAAATTACCCTGAAGACAAAATCAAGCTTTCGGATTCCAGGGTGCCTGACATATTGAAGCTCGTGAGTGAATCGGAGCACCACAAGAACATTGCTAAATTCAAGAATAAGAGAAAATACTATTTTGGAACATTCAACACCAACTCCCTTATTCAAGTTGGAAAACTGAAACAGTTAACAGCAGAGCTACATAGACTTGACATCTCGATACTGGCCCTCCAGGAAACGCGGTACATGGATTAAGAACCTTTTGAATCAGATGGGTTCAGCATCTTCAAAGGAAAGGCCGGAAAAATTATCATGAACAACGTCCCGTAATGGGAACCGCCTTTGCAGTAAACGAAAAGTTTCTAAACACTATAGTCGACTTCAAGAGTGTAAACTCAAGACTATCGCTCTTGACGGTCAAATCAGCGAATAAGAAATACACGCTGATAAATGCTCATGCACCAATAAATGAGGATAATAAAAAGAACCCCGATGTGGTTGAAGAGTTTTGCGACAAACTGGGGGATGAAATACTCAAGATCCTAAAAAATAACATCAAAATTCTCCTCGGGGACTTCAATGCACAAGTAGGGTGGGAAAGGAAGTACATTGAAATAGTTGGACAATATCCGGCACACAACAGGACGAATAAAAACGGAGAAAGACTGATCAATTTATGCAATATGAACAACTTACAACTCATGTCTACCCATTTCAAAGCAATCCCCAACATAAAGAAAACATGGGTATCACCAAACCCCGTGCTAGGCGAATTTCAACTGGACCATGTAGTGATATCCAAGAACAATTACAAGGACATTCATAACGTCAAAATCAGAAAAGCGGTAAATGTAACATCAGATCATTACCTATCAAAGATTAAGATGAATTTCATACCCGGACGAAAAACACATACCTGTGGCAATAGGGTGCCAAAACTTAACCTGAATTACTCATCCAAGAAAAGAGGGAAGAATGCAGGAAAAAGCGACAGGTGCAAAAAAATTGGAATGAAGTGACAAAAAATCTGCAGGAGCCAGAAGTTGAATTAGCATCTACGAAACGTCGAAGCAAGCATGCATGGTGGAATCCAGAATGCGAAAATACAATCAAAGAAATATTTGAGGCATGGAAATCAAGGAATGAGAATAAGACTGTGACAAATTTGGAAAAATCACGAGAAATAAGGAAACAAACACACCAAACACTGAGAAGAGTCAGAAGAGAACTCTTTAGGGCAGATGTCACAGAAATGGATGAAAACTTCAAGAAAAACAATACTAGATTATTCAGTAGGACCTTTAAAAATAGAATCAAAGGCTATATAGTACCGAGCTTGCAATTCAAGAAAACGGACAGAACTCTTGCCCTGAACCATAAAGATAACTGAGAGATCCTTGCAAAGTAGGCTACTTTGAAGACCTTGTGAATCGTCAAGGGAAAAATTGGAGATTAAGAAGGACACAATCCAGAACCCAGATTCCGAACCACCAGACGAAGAAGTAAGGGAAGTAATAAACTCCCTAAAGAACAACAAAACATCCGGTGAAGATGTAGTAATAGCAGAACTGTGGAAGATAGCCAATGAAGCCTTTATCACTGAAGCGACAGAACCTGTTCCGGAATATTTGGAGAGACAAAAAATACCAGAAGACTGGCTAGTAGCATTAATACACCCGCTACATAAAAAGGGACCGAAAACAGACGTCAACAACTACCGAAGAGTATCACTTTTATCTGTCACGTATAAGATTTTTTCTAAACTCCTATTGAACAGATTGATACCGCAAATTGACCACAAGTTAGGAGAGTATCAGGGTGGCTTCAGGAGAGGGCGCTCTTGTCAGGATCATATCTTGAGTCTAAAAATGATAATCAAATATCACAATACGCGACCAAAGAACATCTTCATCTCTTTCTTTGACTTTCAAAAAGCATACGATTCAATAGATAGAGACACATTGATGGAAATTTTGAGAGAATATGGCATCTATCAAAAAACACTCAACTTACTTATTTTAACACTAACAAACACCATATCCAAAGTGAAATTTCGAGGAGAGATCAGCAAACCCTTCCGGATAAAAACAGGTCTGAGACAGGGTGACAGCTTATCCCCAACACTCTTCAACGTGATCCTGGATAAGGTCATGAAAACACTGTGGCAACACAATGACTCAGGTGCTATAATAGGTAGTAAAAATAAACATGTCAAACCCAAGTGTTGGGCCTTTGCTGATAATTTGGCACTCTTCGCTGAGACAGAACAGGAAGCAATAACACAGATAAATGAACTACAGGAGATAGCCTAGAAAACAGGTTTAGAAATCTCCTTCACAAAAACAGTGATGATGAGCACGGACAGGAATTATGTGAAGAGAACAATGAAGACGAAATATGGCGAAGTGAAGGTCACAAAGCAGTTTAAATAGCAGGGAGAGATTATCAGCAGCAACGGGATGGATAAAGAGGCCGAGAAGGTACATTATTTGTAGTAACAACAATATGGGACGTACGAGGTACGAAAGAAGAACAATCACTGGAAAAATCTAAAGAGATGATTGCGAAGTCGATAAAAATTGAGGATAATTCTGAAGCGAAGCAGTAGAAGGCTGAATAATAGAAGATATACTTTCCCATAGATACGCCTACTGACTAACAACGAGCTTCATAATGTCTTAGTTTGGCATTAATGGAAATATTATTTTTTGTTGTAAATGGCTTTGGTGGCAGTGTTTAGCCTTTCCAAGCAAAAGAAAAGAAGATGTTGCTACAGTTACAAAAACAAAACTAATCGCCGACAATGGAGGAGCAGATAACGGCCTACGAATATAAAATAGCACACCACACATGGCCCAAAACGGCCAAACAAAACGAAAACAGAAAAGAAGGATTTACGGCCCAAGGGTGGTAGATGGAAACTACAGATTACGATCAAATAAGGAGATATACAAAAGAACAGAAGACCTGGAGACAACAATAAGGAAAAGACGTCTGCGATTCTATGGACACATGGTCAGAATGGTTCCAGCAAGGTTAAACAAACAAATTTTTAATAAAATATACTACTTGAAGAGCCATGGGGGATATGCCAAGTAGATGAAGGAAGAACTCGAGAGGTTAGGAATTGCAGATGAAAGATGTCGTGATAGAGACCAATTCAGGAAAAGACTTTCCAACATAAAAGTTCGAACACGTTATCGAAGGAATCAGAAAATGGAACCACCAAAGGGATAATACTATACTAGTACAAATGCGGAGCGCCCACATTACAGCAGTAAACATCCGTGCTCCAAACGAGCGTCCACATGATGCTAGCGCGTTACAACAATGCCAAAGCACAGCCTCCTTCTTCTGTCACTGCTCAATTGCAGTTAGTTTCGAATCCTCTTGATATTAAAGAGGCCCACTTTTCTCAACTTAAGACATTTTCTACCTAATTCTATATTTTGTTTCTCCCCTGCTACCTATCTGCCACAGAGAGAGGCTGGGAGAACCCGGTTCTTAGTGTTCAATGCATATACTCACATATATGTTTCTTTTTGTTGTTCTTGTCCACATTTGATGATATATATAAGTATTTCTTGTTTTCTCTTGCTCACCCAATCCCGCTCCCTCCACCAACCCCTCTTTCGTGTCGAACTCTCCCATGAATCTTAAATTCAGAATTTTCTTTCACTCTTGTGAATGTTCTGTCCTTTTTCTCATAGGAAATATTTTAATGTACTTATGGCCAATATAATAAAAAAATAACTGATAATTGTAATCGGTCCGGACCGTCCCCTTTTGCTGTCATTTTCCTTTCCTTCCAATTTACTCTCCCCACCCATTTTCTACCCTTTCCCTTCTTCTTCTTTTTCTTCTTTTATGCACTTCCAACTTGTTCTGCTACCTCTTGGTTTTTCTTTTGTTCCAGATACTGCGTTTAGCATCATCGACGATCAACGTTCTCCTGAGAAGGCGCCTCTCAGCGACGTCGATGGACCATCGTCTTCTATCGTTCACCCATCCTTCGGATTCCACCTGGTGGCGGGAGTATCTAACATACTCCCACCATAATACTAGCATAAACTTTTCTACGTGTTCATCTGCTCCGTCTGCCAACGTCATCTGGTGCCTGCTGTTACGTACAATTCATTATAGGCGCCGTCTTGTTGCTCGCCCATCTGCATCTACTCCGTCCTCTGTATGAGTTCATCGCATACTGTGCACTCGCAGGCTTCCAATTCTTTCCACACTACGTCATCCGCTATGTCACGGAACCTGCTCGATGTGCCTCGTCTGCCCTTCTATTCTCCTATAAATGGACTAAGCATGGCCCTGGCTCACCAAAGCCAAGTACTTAGGAGTAGTCCTAGATAGGAACTTAACCATGCTACATCACATTAAAGACATCCAGCAAAAAACACACATACGAATACTACAGCTCTATCCTATAATGAATAAAAAATCCGGCATTAACACGAGAGTAGCAACCAACATGTACAAGGCCTTAATTAGGCCAATAATCACGTACGCAGCGCCCACATGGGACCACACTGCTATGATGAACCTTGATAAACTGGAAGTAATACAAAATAAGTGCATTCGAGCAGCGGATAGACTCCCATATGGCACACTAATACGCCCCCTACACGAAATTGTGAAAGTCAGCTCGATAAGGCATCACATACGTAAACAAACACTCCGAATGTACACGAAGTCACGGGGTAATGAGATCAACCCACTAGTCAGTGGAATAGGACGTTACGACGTCGATCTGTGCACTAAATACCCCACTCCGAAACACATTCTGTTCAGCCTCAGGGTTAAGAGGCCGGAGGTCCCAAAATACCACCCTCATAAGCTGACACCCACTCAACATTTGGCACACATCCTACACTGCAAACACTTGTATATATGCACATGTCTATTATGTCTATTATGTTACAACTCTAACCACCACAGGGAAGCAAGCGAGGAAGGATTGAGAGAAGAAACTCAAACGACGAAGGCAACACAGCCATATTATAAGAGACGACCCAATCCACCTCCACCCCCCGCCAGTGACAAGGGAGTGGACAGAAAGTCCACCTATCCAGTTATAATTTTCCAGCTATTGTTTACATTGTTTTCTTACAGGACACGAAAGCGGAAAGCAGCCCGCACTCTACTGAGAAGTGTATACATTTATAAATGCATGTGTATGTACAGTGGCTCAAAAAGTATTGGTCTGTCGAGATATGCTACATATGAGGACGAGGAATCTAAGGGAATGATGATAAAAATTGACATATACTAGAATCCCTGATTATTTATCATATTGTGTAACATGTACATTGTAAGAAAAACATCATTCTTCCATGTCCATATAACTAAAATGCAATAACTTAAAACGATCATTTTAACTTGCCACCAAAAATTTATTGTTTTGAATTAACATAACGCAATTTCTTGATCCTTATTGAACGTTTCAGTACATGGTAGGTCCTCCTTTTCTCTTTATAATCTCAGCTAACCTATTTGGCATCGATCGTACCAAGGTTCCCGTAGTTTTCGCTGGTGTGTTATTCCAGTCGGTGAGTAAGGCTTACTTCTGGACAGCTTTGTTTGATATTGCATGCTTTCTCAGGTTTTGCTTCAAATAGTGCCACAAATTCTCGTTGGGATTGATGTCGGGAGATTGTGGTGGAGTTTCCATCCAACAAGCTGTATTATATAACAGCCATAGCTTCGTATTCAGGGCTGTGTGTTTGGGGTCGTTATTTTGAGTAAACGTATACTTTGCTGAGAGTCCCATCTTTTGTACACTTGATGGAAGATGTGTCTTGAGGATGTTAATGTATGCTTTGTGATCCATAGTCCCTTCAATAATGGCAAATTTACCTACACAATTCGCACTCATGCAACCCCACACCATCAGGGAACCACTTCCATATTTCACAGTAGCTGTCAGGTTCTTCTCTTCAAGTTCAGAATTCGTCTTCCTCCACACAGTCACTCGTCTGTCTGACCTGAAGAGGGTAAATTTACTCTCATCAGTAAACACGACTGTCTTCCAATCCTCATAGCTGTCATTTCTGTGCTCTTTAGCGTACGCAAGTCTCTTCTTTCTGTTAGTCTTACTGATGTACGGCTTTCTACGGGCTGTTCTGCCCGCATATCCTCTTTCGCGTAGCGCATTTCGGATGGTTTCAGGTGACACTTGCACTCCTACATCTTGTTGTAACGCAACTGCTATGTTCGGCGCACTTAGCTGAGGATTTTGGGCGAGTTTACTCACAATTTGTCATTTGTCTTGTACTGATAACCTTGAGGGACGGCCAGTTAGTCGTCTATTTTCTATTGTCTTCGTTCGTTTGTACCTGTACACAATATTTTTAACAGTTGTAACAGCTCTTCCAATAATTTTACTTATGTACTTGAAAGTTTATCTTCCTGAAATAGTCGCACTACAATTCTCCTTTCTTCCACGGTTGTTTCTTTCATTTTCCTTCCCATTGCTAGCTGAACACGGAAACAGTGCTGAATATTACCTTCCGACGTGTCAACACAGACACACTGAGCCAGATGCGGCCGACAACACGATATCACGATGATATTGTGTACTAGACCAATACTTGTTTGGAGTGTAATGACGCACGCCGTTGTATTACTGGTCCGTTTGCAAACAGCGCGAATCTTCTTGGCTCTATATTCAACCTACTGATGTACTTGACTGTCTTACATATCTGTGTATGTATTATTCCATTATATGCACCATTATTTTTACCATACAGTTCCGTTCCTACCACGGCTATGGGCAGACCAATACTTTTTTGGAGCCACTGTATATAGTTACAGGTTGCAGTGATAAGTGTGTGCCACCAATGCCGAAAAGAAGGGAGATCATCAGACGAAGAATACGAAGGAGAAGAAGAAGAAGACGAAGAAGAAGAAGAAGAAGAAGAAGAAGAAGAAGAAGAAGAAGAAGAAGAAGAAGAGCCTTACTTTAAGTAAGGCTTGGCTCTATTTCCCTTTCTCCTTAAAGGAGACTTGGCACCAGGGACCGCTGGCTACTGGACCAAGGAACTAACCTGTGGTCCAAAGCCCAGACGCTAGCGGACCCGAGCCGCACCAGGCAGTGACAAGAAGGACTGATCCCCATAATAACTGACAAACGCAAGGGAAAGGGTTATGAATGCATGACACATATTCCTAACCACCACAAACTCTGGACTTTCCCAGCCCACATCCTTGCATGTGCTATCAAAAAGATGTCAGGTTTTACATGTAGGTTCTTTCTTTTTTCTGCCTATGTGGTTTTTCCCTGACCCTTAATACCACGCCTTATGACCACCTTACCAACACAAACCATGCCTGGTAACGCGTCTAACGTGCAAACAAGCAGGTACTCCTGTAGTACCTTTCCCACTCTCCCCGGCTATCTCTTTTCTTCTTAGAAATTAATAGTATGTCGGAGGCAATGCAGATGAGCTGATTGCCAAACGAGGGGAACGGGGTTCGGGGGTACCCCGACAATAAAAACCTGGCTCACCAGTCTGGCATCGACTGTGTGGAGGGAGCACTGACCTCGTGCGGCTGATCCGCACGCACTTCGATATTTCCGTCTAACTGGAATCTAAAATTGTCAAAATGTGGACCGGGTGAGCAAAAAATAACTTTCGTCTGAAATACATACTGGAAATTTTCCATCCTGTTTTGCCCTTCAGGCACCATTCGCATTAATAACCATACGGCACTGGAACGGCCCAATACATTTTCTCTTTCTATACGAGAACTTTCAAACCTCTTTGCTTCCTTACAAGTTACTATGGACTTGTGGTTTATAAACTCAACGTGTGAATAAGAACATTGATGTTAGTTACGAGTGTCTAAGGGAACTTAATGCACCTCGTATTGGTGTAAGAAACTTTTTCTAATCAAGCAGTCAGGCTTTTTTCGTTTTCTTCCCTCCCCTCCCCATCTTTCCTCTTTTGTCCTGACCTCAATAGTTCTCTTTCTTTCATGTTTGTTGTTCAAGAAAGTTCTAGAAACACCTTGGTGGTGACATTTTCATTGTGGCCTTTAATGTACAAAGGTTCAAGATTTTTCAATAAGTGTTTAATCTTGATGTGGTAATGCAGCGTTGGTAACTTAATGAGGACAATTCTACGAACTTGATCTGTCCCAAATTCTAGTCATACTTTTTCTAGATCACCTTTTTCAACAACCTTATCATTCGTACTGTAAAATGAAGAGATCTTGTATAGATTCTTTTTAAATGCCCATTGTAAGCTTGTTCTGTTAACTTGTTATCATTCAAACGAAAAATATATTCCTTAAAATTGTTGGTTGTTCAGGAAAGTGTGCCTAGTCTGTCTTGCTGTGTTTTCCTTTCGGTTCCTCTCCTCCGTTTTTGGTGTGTACTTCTTTTCACTCTGCTCGCTACCTTAAAGTGCTGGATTGGAAAATAATGTGTCCTCTTTCTGACCCAATATAATTTTGTTACCAAGGCATGAAAGAAGGTAACAACACAAGAGAGAAGATACAAAAGACACTTCGTTGGTGGCTTGCAATTAGAAAATAGTTTGGTATTGCTTGGTTGCCTAGTTATACTTTCTCTTAAAAGTGTAATCACCACCACCAGAACCAAGAGAGGTCGAATAGAAAAGATGGCCACCATTTACGGAAGACAGTGGATATTGGGGATGTATTCTCCACCAATTACGGGAGAAAGTATTGTTTCCAAGAGCCTTACAGCATTCTTTTACGTGGAGGGTTATAGACAATGCAAGTTTTACTATAGACGTACTTCGTGTATTATTATATTGCTTTCAGTAAAGTTCGTAATACATTGTCTCTCTCTATCTAGTCCAATTTTGCAACTGTACAGTGTAATGAAGCTGTTTCAGAAGAGGAGATCGACATGGAGATTGTTGCATGTTTACACACACTGGTATTTCATTCGATGTTCGCGTGTTAGTCAGGCGATATTCAAATTTCACAGTGAACTTTTATCGCAATGTTTCCAGTAACCCCAGTAAAATAAAAAGCAAAAGGTCAACATGACCTATTTAAAGCACGCCCACTACGGGGCCGGAATATGACATTGAACTGGAATTAAAATTCGTGTTCTCGCGTGAACAAATGAAGTAAAGTAAAAGAGTGAAATATATTTTGTGTTATATTTTATTGACATTATTATGATATATGTTGTAATGTAAAATATGTTTCTTTCATATCTCACATCGAGCGACTTGGTTGCGTAACTCGGATCGTATTCGACAGGTCCAGGGGGTCAGTCTCACCTTCGTAACGCTGAAGTTGTTGTTTCTTGATTTTGAACTTTAGTGGTAATTGTGGTAAATGTTATTTTAAGAGGAAGTACAACTCGACAACCATTCTCTCTTAACCGAGCTCGATAGCTGCAGTCACTTAAATGCGGCCAGTATCCAGTATTCGGGAGATAGTGCGTTCGAACCCCACTGTCGGCTATCCTGAAGATGGATTTCCGTGGTTTCCGATTTTCACACCAGGCAAATGCTGGGACTGTGCCTCAATTAAGGCCACGGCCGTTTTCTTCCCAATCCTAGCCCTTTCCTATCCCATTGTCGCCATAAGACCTATATGCCAATTGTAAAAAAAAATATCTCTCTTAATAATAATCAGAGAAAAACTAGGAGAATTCCGAACTTCGTAGAATAAACTTACCGGCAGAAGAAAACAAAGGGCTGCCAAGGATGTCAAAATGAAAGACACCCTCACAAACTTACATTCTACATTTAAAGTAACCACGACCGAAATTTTACGTGAATGTAGATACGATCGTCATAGGCGTGGGGTATACCGTTTCGTGAGGAAGCGGAAACGCAGGATAGATTATTATTATTATTATTATTATTATTATTATTATTATTATTATTATTATTATTATTATTATTATTATTATTATTATTATTATTATTGTGGAAGAGAAGGCCTGAAAGCCTAAATCTTGCCAGGTGAAATAAAACATTACTAAACGAAACTAAAATAAACTATTATTATTATTATTATTATTATTATTATTATTATTATTATTATTATTATTATTATTATTATTATTATTATTATTATTATTATTATTATTATTATTATTATTTGCTTTTAATTTTCGTTTGGGCCTACTTAGAACCATGGGACTCGCTTTGAGTATTCACATGGGTCATCTGTTCGGCTCCATGTTTAAATGGTTAGCGTGCTGGCCTTTGATCACAAGGGGTCCCGGGTTCGATGTCCGGCAGGGTCGGGAATTTTAACCATCATTGGTTAATTTCGCTGGCACGGAAGCTGGGTGTATGTGTTGTTTTCATCATCATTTCATCCCCATCATGACGCGCAGGTCGCCTACGGGAGTTAAATCGAAAGACCTGCATCTGGCGAGCCGAACGTGCCCTCGGACACTCCCGGCAATGAAAGCCATACGCCATTTAATTTAATTTCATGGATCTTCTGTTGCTTCTTGACCGAGAAAGCTTTCATTTTTCGGCTCCTTCTTCTCTGTCCATTTCGATCTGACGGCCGCTGTGTTCTTCTTCCTGGTGAGGGACACTCGGATGGCACCCTGCATAGTGATCAGTCGCAATTGGGATCGGTTCTGATTGTAGATGGGGCTTAATATAAGTCATGAACTCAGTTTTTTTGTATGGTTGGTGAGTAGCTTCCTCTATGTTGTAGGCTGAGGCCGAATGGGCAGAATACATTGAGGTTGTCTTTTCAGTATCGAATCTGTAATCTGGTTCCTGATGGTTGATGGTGATGACTGTGATTATTATTATTATTATTATTATTATTATTATTATTATTATTATTATTATTATTATTATTATTATTATTATTATTATTATTATTATATTCCAATGTCACCTTTTCAAGTTTTATGTGTGGTCGGTACAACATACATGATCAATTTGAGGTTCAAGACCGGATACCTTTCCTGCAACCACTCGCTGGTTCTAGTAACATTCCAACCCAAATCACCGAAATGCCTGCCTGGCATATTCGGGTTGAAAGCCGAGCGACTAGATCACACAAGGACAGACACCTGCCGGATAATTTATTTTTAATGTGTATAGATTGTTTTTTCATTTTTAAACTCCTGAAGTGCGGATTCACTCCGCGGCGCGTGTAAGGAAAGTTTAATACGTCGGGAGTTTTAGACCTGAGGGACTGTATTTGGATGGTGGTGGTTATTATTGTTTTAAGAGCAAGTACAACTTGGCAACCATCTTATATTAACACTAATCAGAAAGGTAACAGAAGCGGTCCGACAGTTCCAAGAATGAAGGTATCGGCAAAATAATGACAAGGGCCACGAAATGCGTGAAAATGAGACTTCCTAGCTCTTGAATGCTTTAATACTATCGGGGTCCGAAAAGAACGAGAGTTGACCAAGGAAGGCCGGATAGGACAGATGAAATTGATGAGCCTGTTACAAGTAAGTGAAAACAATGCCAGGACTCAAGGGCGCCGCGATTGCCAACACATGCTCCCAAGTGAAGGGCAAATAGGGCTCTTTTAGGCGCCCCTTTAGACAAGCAGGGGATACCGTGGGTGCTATTCTACTACCCCTTGCCGGGCTGAGTGGCTCAAACGGCTGAGGCGCTGGCCTTCTGACCCCAAATTGGCAGGTTCGATCCTAGCTAAGTTCGGTGCTATTTGAAGGTGCTCAAATACGTCAGCCGCGTGTCGGTAGATTTACTGGTACGTAAATCAACCCCTGCAGGACTAAGTTCCGGCACTTCGGTGTCTCCGAAAACCGTAAAAGTAGTTAGTTGGATGTTAACAAATATTATTATTATTATTATTATTATTATTATTCTACGGCCCCTAACCTTCCAACTCGAAATACAAGCTTACAGCTTCATGGCTCGTACCACGCAGCCAACCTCCTTGATTGCAATATTTTACCAACAGATGTAGACACAGAAAAGGACATATCAAAGAGAAATACATCGCTTAATGTTCATGTATGTGAGACTTACTTTTAACTTTAATAAATCACTGAAAAATATTTCTTTGATGTATTATTAAACCTAGATGTTTTTATAATAACGGGGACCATAACCGTGATGTTTCTTCACTATCTTCTCAGTAAGGCGTTTGTGATTCGAATCCCGGCCAGTGCAAGTGGAGTTTTGGAAACTTCGATTCAGCGTAAAACTGAGGTCCCATGGATATGATCATATCCCGTGAAAGTACAAATTTGATTTTTCTTCGGTAATCATCATTTTTTCTCGACATAATCACCCCTAAGATACAAACTCGCCCAACTAGAACAACAGATGTTACGAGAATTACTTACAGTAGTAAGAGATTCGTTGTCACCTCGCAGATGTATTATACGCGTTGTGACTCGTGATCCCTACTCTGTATCACCCCTATGTGACATCCGTAAAAAATAAAGGTAAAACATCTATTATAAAGTTACGCCATTCCAATAAGGGCTTAGTTAGTGTCTGAAATACATCAATGTTTTCATCCCCAGTTGAACGAAGCTGAAATGATCGTTTTCACGACTAGATTGTGCTGAAGTGCAGTTTTCTCTTTTATGATCTTTCTCCTTCCAGTTAAATTTTATCGCCCGTCGTATTCATCTGACATTTCTGTCCAGTCAGCACATAATTTATTGGATTTAATGATCTAGGTCAATATCGGGATGCCGTTAGAAGCTTCAGCTGCTGATCAGACGGGAGTGAAAGGAAGAAGACGTATTATATATATTTCGTGCCGGGGCTAAATAGTATAAGCCAAAAGCAGCGGCATTTCAGTTTGAAGTTTGAGGTTTTAAGAACAGAAACAGTATTAATTGTAGCGGATTTCAAATCAATAGACCAACATTTCAGAAAAAAAATAATTTATTAATGATCGTTTTATCTGCTAACTATTGAAAATGAAATCAGTGACTTGTACTATGTGGACCGGATATAACATGACGTATACCCTTACTCCCTGGTACGAAATATATAATTCACAGCAGATCGTTAGCGCAAATTAGTGGAACAGAACACATTATACACTTAATGGCTCAGAATTACGGAATCAGGGTATAATATTTATACGAACATTCACGAAGCATCTTTTGGAATAATTAACCTGGGAGGTAGTGTTAAACTTCCAAATGAGTCGTATATTTGCAAAACCGGCCATCTCTGAAAAAAAAAAATCAACAACTGAAATCCACTCCTTATGCTCAGCATGTTCTGTCTACTTTTACACAACACAGCAAACTATTAGCTGCAAACTCGGAACCTAAGCAGCTTATTTTCTTCATCAAAAATTGGAGTTAGGCAAAATACTGTATATTTAATAATCGAATGACTAAACATTTTGGGATTCAGTGCTGAAGTGTAGAAGTGCTGAAGTTTTACGGAGAACTCATTGAAAATAATAACATTCCACAAAACAACCAGAAGGAGGGGAAGATTCATATGAGCACAGTGTAGACAATGGCATTAATTTAGTGTTTAATTCTGGTTCATTTTGTGTAAATACTGTACATTGTTTTTTTACACTGTATTGATTTTATTTTTAGTTAACTTGTAAATAAATCACTTGTTATACATTTTCATACCTTCAGTCTGCTTCGTTTGGTGCAAAGCCGGCCATATCCAAGCTTGAAATTTAAATATTTTAAATAATTTTACAAATAACACATTGGTATTCTGTGACATTTATTATAATGCTATTTATAAGTGATTAAGCAATTAAAAATAATTCCAAATTTCGTTATTTAGATTTTATACGTTTTATCGGTTTCCTGAACAATTTAACCATTAATAGATTGCGGGATTTGCAAATAGACGACTCAGATTCAAAAATGAATTGAACGGGCTTGCATCGGGGTCACGGCGCAATTGAAGAATTGTAGAAATAAAATATCTAGTCAGTAAGTGTATAGGTTTTAATTTTTTCGCTGTTGATAGCAGTAGATATACTCAGCAATAGTACAGTTGGGCGAATCCGCCTCACAAAACTGAGCCGCCATAACTTTGAGGCAATCCCGATAAGCATTGGCGATTGTGGACGTTTAGAAATTTGCTCTGTCCTCTTGAATGCCTTTCCGATAATACTGAAGCCATTTATTTACCATACGTTTCGGTATTTTGCAAAATACATTTATCGAACTTCTTCGCACCGCAATTTTCTCAAATATTAAAAGTTTGATGCATTCCCTGTCGTTATAGAGATCTCTAAGTAGAATCAAACGGCACCTCACACGACGTGCTGACACTTCGTAGACCACAACTACAGTACACTAATTGTCAGCCGTGTGGCACGGCAATTTTAGCACCTGGGTACCACCCGATGACGTCATAGTGAAGTGCGCTGGCCCATCCTCATTGAAATGAGATATCGAACACGAGTTGTCTCTAAATTATTTCGAATTTAAATTTTGGAGTCTTTGTAACGCTCACCGGCCAAGTACAGTTCCTATCATATAGACTGATAGACGTACATACGCATACATACATCTTCATTATAGACTGTTATGTATTTCAGTGTCCGCCTCTGTGGTGTAGTGGTTAGTGTGATTAGGTGCCGCCCCCGGAGGCCCGGGTTTGATTCCCGGCTCTGCCACGAAATTTGAAAAGTGGTACGCGGGCTGGAACGGGGTCCACTCAGCCTAGGGAGGTCAACTGCGTAGAGGTGGGTTCGATTCCCTCCTCAGCATCCTGGAAGTGGTTTTCCGTGGTTTCCCACTTCTCTTCCAGGCAAATGCCGGGATGGTACCTAAATTAAGGCCGCAGCCGCTTCCTTCCCTCTTCCTTATCTATCCCTTCCACTATTCCCATCCCCCACCCAGGCCCCTGTTCAGCATAGCAGGTGAGGCCTCCTGGGCGAGGTACTGGTCATCCTCCCTAGTTGTAACCCCGATACAGAGTCTGAAGCTCCAGGACACTGCCCTTGAGGCGGTAGAGGTGGGATCCCTCGCAGCGTCCGAGGGAAAAACCGACCCTGGACGGTAAACAGATTACGATACGATGTATTTCACTGCTCATTCTGCAAACGTCTGTGAATTTACAAACCGCCGCCTCAATCAATCCTCTATTTGTAACTAGTTCTGTCGCCTCGGCTGAGCCTCCGTGGTTCTCACCACTTGGTTCCGTGGTTCAAATCCCGGTCACTCCATGTGAGATTTGTGCTGGACAACGCGGAGGCGGGACAGGATTTTCCGGGTACTCCGATTTTCCCTGTCATCTTTAATTCCAAAAACACTCTCCAGTATCATATAATTTCATCTGTCAGTCATTAATTATTGCCCCAGAGGAGTGCGACAGACTTCGGCAGCCGGCACAATTCCTATCCTTGCCGCTGGATGGGGACTTCATTCATTGCATTCCTGACCCGGTCGAATTACTGGAAACAGGCTGTGTATCTTTTTCTGTATCCTCGGTTAGTTCTATATCTCTTAAATAGTTAGAAAGTGAGTTTAACCATCATCGTCTTGGTCTCCCTCTACTTCTCTTACCCTCCATAACAGAGTCCATTACTCTCCTAGGTAACCTATCGTCCTCAATTCTCCTAACATGACCGCAATACCGAAGCCGGTTTATGCGTACACCTTCATCCATCGAGTTCATTCCTAACTTATCCTTTATATCCTCATTCCGAGTACCCTCTTGCCATTGTTCCCACCTGTTTGTACCAGCAATCATTCTCGCTACTTTCATGTCTGTTACTTATAACTTACGAATAAGATATCCTGAGTCCACCAAGATTTCACTCCCGGAAAGCAAAGTTGGTCTGAAAACAGACCGATGTAAAGATAGTTTCGTCTGGGAACTGACTTCCTTCTTAACAGAATACTATTGATCGCAACTATGAACTCACTGCATTCGCTTTACTGCACCTTGATTCAATCTCGCTTACCATATTACCATCCTGGGTGAACACACATCCTAACTACTTCAAATTATCTACCTGTTCCACTTTTGTATCACCAATATGACATTCAATTCTGCTGAATTTATTACTTACTGACATCCATTTAGTCTTGAAAAGGCTAATTTTCATACCACACTCATTGCACCTATTTTCAAGTTCCAAGATATTAGACTGCATGCTTTCAGCATAATCTGCCATTAAGACCAGGTCGTCAGCATAGGCTAGGCTGCTTATTAGATGTTCACGTAATTGAATTCCTCCCTGCCACTTAATAGCTTTCAGCAGATGATCCATATAAACTATGAACAATAAAGGTGAAAGATTACAGCCTTGTCAAATACCCGTAAGTGCCTTGAAATCATTCTACCCTAAATTCTCACTCTAGCCCAATTGTCAACACAAATGCCTTTAATTGATTTTAATAATCTACACCTAGTCGACCAGTACGGCGGAAAAACTTTTCCTTCAGTACTCGCTCATATGCATTCTCTAAATCTACGGAACGTAAATATAACTGTCTATTCCCCCAGCAACATTTTTCAATTATCTGGCGCATACTAATTATTTGATCCTTACAGCCCTTCATTGGTCTGAAACCAGTCATCCAACTTACTCTCAACTACTGATCGTACCCTCCCTTCTAAGATGCCGATGAACACCTCCCCTGGTATACTGAACAAAGAGATAACTCTATAGTTGTTACAATTCTTCCTGTTGCTTATAGATAGGTGCAATTACTGATTTTGTCCAATCAGCAGGTACCTTAATAGCAACCTATGTTAATATTATTACTCTATAATGCCATTTGATCCCTGCCTTTCTACTATATTTCACAATTGTAGGTATAATTCATCTATTTCTGCTGTTTTATGACAGTGGAGTTTACTTGCCATCCTTTTCACTTCTTTAAGAATAATGTCACCAAGAACTTTGACCTATTCCCCATGGGCTCAGTCAATCGCAACGTTACCAGGAAGATCCAGTGATGCCCTGGGATCTATTATGAGTTTACCTGATTTATCCAAAACACTACTCATTTCATTTTCTCTCCCTTCCTAAGAATCGTTGTTACTACTCAGAATAGTTTCTCTGCTGCTTGACCTAGGCTTTCCATGTTATTACCAAAATCTTCTCACGAATTTTTCTTGGATTCAACAACTGTTTGTTTTGCTCTGTTTCTCTCATCTAGATACGATTCCCTGTCTGCATCAGCCCTTGCTTGGAGCCATTTATGATTCGCCTTCCTTCTACGTTTACAAGCTTCTCTCACCTTATCATTTAGCCATCTTTACACACAGCTGTTCGTAGGTATTCCCTTGCTGTTTCTGCTACGGCTTTGTTGTATGCCACCCATTCTATTTTTGTATCCTGAACCTACTCACTGTCCATTGTTTGGAACCTTTTTATACAAGTTGCTTTACGTCGAACCGACTCAGATAGGTCTTATGGCGACGATGGGACAGGAAAGGGCTAGGTGTGGGAAGGAAGTGGCCGTGGCATTAATTAAGGTACAGCCCCAGCATTTTCCTGGTAAGAAAATTTGGAAAACCATCTTCAGGGCTGCCGTCAGTGGGTTCGAACCCACTATATCCCGAATAATCGATACTGGCCGCACTTAAGCGGCCGTGGAACTTTTCACCAATTATATCCACGCACTTCTGTTTAATTTCCTCGTCCTGGAGATTTTTTTACCCTTATTCGTCTGTAGACAGGTTTCACTTTCTCTATTCTAGGCCTAGAGACACTTAGTTCACCACGCATCAAATAGTGGTCGGTATCATCGAAAAATGCCCGAAAACCTGAATATTCCTAACAGATTTCCTGAATTCAAAGTCGGCGAAGTTACAGCCTATTACGCATCTGGTACTCCAACCCTCCCATGTAGCTGTGAATAACATCATGGTTGAAGAATATATTTGTAACTGCTAATCCCATACTAGTACAGAAGTCCAGCAAACGCTTCTCATTCCTATTAGCTTCCATATCTTCCCGACATTTAACGATCACCCTTTCGTATCCTTCAGTTCTGTTTCCAACTCTCGCATTGAAATCACCCATTAGCACTATCCGATCCTTGCTTTTCACCGAGACTACGATGTGGATCTATGCTTCATAAAACTGGTCGGCTTCATCCTCATCTGCACCCTCACATGGTGAATTCACTGAGATAATTGAAGGTGCCCCCGGAATAAGGTCTATGCCACAAAACTAAAATGTTCATGAAACAGAAAAAAACTGTTGAATAATGAGACTATGAAAAATATATATTTTGGAATAAGTCACATTACTTAAAGAACACTTGGAAATCAAATTATCACAAATTAACCTTTTTAAGGTAGTAAAAAAGCACTTTCTTATTTTGAAATCATGGAATAAGGGTCTTAACCACATTTTCACTGTTTGAAAGTGTTACTTATTGTCAAATGTATTGCTTCAAATCACTATGCAATCCTTTGAATTCTGGAGGCATGAGGTCACACATCTTCAGTAGGTCATTCTTTATTAATGGGCAGTGTTGAGCAGTAGAGTTGTGGCAGTTCTCAGGACAGGAGGAGTGGCTGATTCCGTCTGTTCTTTACACCTTTACCTAAGGTATATCTTTCGCAAGGAGCAATAAAATTGTGTAATTTTCGCGTATACACAGATGTGGGGCCATCTTCGGAAAACTTCAGCCACATTGCTTCAGTAATCTTGAATTTAGGGTCTTCAACCAACATTCCCTGTAGTTGGCTCAGGTCTTTGAATTCGGAACTCTGGAACAGCTCTCGTATACGGAAATGATCCTTGTGTATTAAATAACGACCAATTGTTTTAAAAGGATCTTCCTTAGCACAATATAAACTATTTATTATTGACCGTTATTCCACTCACCTGTTGTGGCCTCCTTTTTGCTTCTTTTATAACCCCTTTCCTTGTTGCATAAGCTTAACCCTTATTTCGTTTCCTTTTCCGTTCGTTATCCTTTCAATTATTCATATTTTTCTTCCTTTTCCTTGTTTTATTCAACACACTGGAATAAATCATGAATGAGTGCCATAGACCTGTCTTCCAGGCAAGGAAGTTTTATAACAAGTACTTTACCTATTTATATTAAATATATGACTATCACAGTTCGCATGCAATGACCTGAGATTGTATAGACCCTTATTCCGCAAAAACTCAACTTGCTGAAAAATGTGGCTTAGACCTTTCTTCTGGTAGGGTGGGGGTCTTTAATTCTCGTCCTAATTTCTCCAACAGCTAGATCTACCTACATCAATCGCTCATTTACGTGCCTAGCAGAAACTATATTGGGTGCAATATCATTTTTGATGAACAGTCCTACCTAACACTCTGCATGTCCCTTTTTAACACCCGTCAAGCACATTTTATAATCTACTATCCTTTCCTCGTTATATTCCCTTACCGGAATGTTATTAATTCCTAACACATCCAGATGCATCCTCTTTTCTGACTCAGCCAGTTCTACTTCCTTTTTTCACTAGGACCCATTAGTAATGATAGCTCCCCATCGAATTCCATTTCGTTCGCCATGTTGTTTCCAAGGAGTCACTTGCCTGTCAAATGAGAGCGGGACTACGGTAGTTCTGTAAATCAGGCCTGGGATTCGATCACAGACTTCCCCAAATATTTTAATACTGAACAGAGGACTGCAACAGGATTCAGCCAGCTTCGTGAGGTCAACTGAAGAGGATTATGATTTGAGAGGCAGTGGACTCGACGAAAATTTCTAGAAATCCGGATAAGGAGGATGTCACACGAACAATCCACGTGACACAATTATTTGCAGGCCGTGCGCTGGGTAGCAGTTATCTTGAAGGCAATGATTTTTTTGAGTTCTGACTCGTGATTCACGTGATAACAACCATAATAATCGACTACCCGTTTGTATCATAAGAAAAAGTGATTAAGTAAAGAATTTATAATTAAATTTCCCATTTGTTTAGAGCTTACTTAAAAGCACACATTGTTATTATTATTATTTCAATATGACCTTCTTTCACCGCCCTCATACAGTTCTAAGTCTACCCGAATAGCTTTCACCACCTCGTTCCATATTTAATGCCCATAATATTGCTTTGCTATTTAAAGCGATTCTTCTATCAGACACAACAAATTTGCCCATGCATTATCCACAGGTTGGATGCGATTTGTATCCTAACCAGCATCCTTGCAAACC
Organism: Anabrus simplex; assembly: GCF_040414725.1. Taxonomy (NCBI): domain Eukaryota; kingdom Metazoa; phylum Arthropoda; class Insecta; order Orthoptera; family Tettigoniidae; genus Anabrus; species Anabrus simplex. The sequence continues at coordinate 217,634,724 of NC_090267.1, read as the reverse complement.
TTTCTTTGCAAATGTTGGAAACTATGTCCACGCGGCTGAATCTGTGGGTACAAGTTAGTAAATGAATACAGATAAACATGGTGCAGCGAAAAATATTTTAAGTTCTAAGTAAAGCTTCAAATGTTTCCTCGCTAATAAATAATTACCACAGATGCTTCCATATACACAAATAAAATATTAATTATAATATTAATCAACGAGTAGAGCATGTTTCCAGCAGGCATGGACCTATGTAGTCTCGTAGGCTATTCTATCACTTCATTGCTTCAAGCTCTGAGTGAATGTGCTGGTGGTGGTAATAATAAACACAACCTGCATTTTTATTTCTGGAGTTCTAATTGATGGGGCGTGCTAAAATTTTGTGGAGTGGTGGTTTTAATTGAGTTGGTCATTAAAATTTACGGATCAGTCATAGTCATTTGTTCAATGAAGACCTATGGGTCTGCTCACTCGTTGTGGGGAAGTTTGAATTAATAGTGCACACATTTCTCGCTCAGGTATTGCAATTTACAGTACCTATTGAACGTTACAAGTATAGTTGTTTTTGTTCATTCCGCACTTAAATATAGCAGATCTATCATAATTTTACCTCTAATTTTCAAATTTCCTGAGTCTAAAATTTATGTTAATAGGAATTCATAATCAAGGGTTATACATTTCATTTTGGTTCCGTATTGAACTGAGATTACATATAATTTAGTTAAAAAAACATTTTATTCCACCTATTCAATAATATACATTAATTGCAATGCCTATATTTACACCATTATGCATTTCTGGGGACTAGGTAATATATGTACACTAAGCTTGGACATTTTGTGACTATTTTAATCTAATTGATCCGTACCACGACATATTAATCTCATATAACATTTCATGCATTCAACCATAATTTACAATGAATATTATTGTATTTTACATATAGTTCACTTATTAATTTTCTTACTTCACAAGAAGATATTGTTCCAGGATATTTGACATATATGTGTACTTTATTTAGGCTGATGATGACCCAAATAGGGTCGAAACTAGTCCCAAGCAAAGCATTATGATGCAAACATAGGCATTGCAATTAATGTACAGTATTGAATAGGTGGAATAAAACATTTTGTTTAACTAATATGTAAGTAATTCATAAATATGAACAATTTGTGATTTTATTTTTATTTCGGATCAGATTTTAAAACAAGTGTGAAAATATATGTATATACATTTACATTATTTTGACAAATTTTTTGATAGATTTTTGGTCAGTGAAAAAGGTGATAGTCATATTCATTATCTATCCTCTGTCTCTCATTCAAAACCGCAGGTTTTCCTACCTACAGAATTCGAAATAGGGAAAGATTGACAAAATTCTCCTCTCAGTAGATGAGTTTTACTTGAAATTTTATAAAATAACGCACACATCGCAAACAGTTAATTTTACTGCTATTCTTGGAAAGTTACGTCTCCTTAGGTATTTACACTACAATTTGTTTGATATAGGTATAAGATATATGACAGCAATTATAAGCACTGCCTTCCTTATAATGTAAAGGAATGTGTACTAAGCTATTATTCTGCTGAATTTAATAACGTTATTTGATTTACATCCCACTAACCACCGTTTCCGGAGAAGCCGAGATGCCAGAATTTTTCCCGCAGGAGTTCTTTTACGTGCCAGTAAACCTACCGATACGAGGCTGATGTATTTGAGTACCTTCAAATACCACCTGGCAAGTTGAGGTCAGAAGGCCAGCGCCTCAACCATCTGAGACATTCAGTCCGGCTCCGCTAAATTTAGACTTACGTAATCCTATACTCGGAATAAACATTTCTGTAATATATTATACAATTTCCAAAAGTGCCATATGTATAGAAAACTGCCGTAACAGATCATCTTGAATATAATATTCCGGCCTTGTAAGGAATGGAACATTAGTAAGTTACAGTTTCTATTTAGTGTGTACCTTCCACTGAAGCCCCAGTCTTATCCATGACCGTGACAGTATGGAAGCTGCTGGGGTATGAGTGGTGCTGAGTAATGACTTTCGAAGCACGACCCGTGCGTCTGATTGTTAGGAAAGGTGTTATCGATAGAGCCAGTCGTGCTGAAGTAATACGATCTGGCCTTTTGAGGAAAGCAATGGCAAACTACTTCACTCCTAATCTTGCCTTTTATGACTAACTAGCGAATGTACCCGTGCTTCGCTACGGTATTCTACATTGTATTCGAATATCGAAGTAAATAGTGTACATGCAGTAAATAAGATAGTTTTAAAATTGCATGTCTCTTAGCGTTATCCGAGAAAGAGCATGGGGAGGTCCCCGTACGTTTCCAATGTAAAGTGTTTGTTACGGATTTGTGATATAACGGCAGGCTCACTTGCCTACTGGCATTCACAATCAGGTTGGGAAGTTTACATTATAATTGCAGGCCCCATTGCCTACTATGCGGACAGAATCGATTTGGGGAGTTTTCGTTAAAATGGCAGCCCCCCTTTCCTACCTCCAGACAGATTACAGTTTTTATTATAATGGCAGGCAATTACCCTACTATCACTCGAAATTGAGTTGTGCAGTTATCATTATAATGACAGGCCCCTTTTCCTACTGCCAGCCAGCGTACTGCCAGTCACACCAAGTTGGTGAGTTTCCATCAAAATAGCAGGCCACTATGCCTAATGCCAGTCACATTTTAGATGAGTACATTTCTTTATAATGGCGGGCACCCTTGCCTACTGCCAAACACAATCGGGTAGGGGAGTTTTAAACAAAACTGCATGCTCACTTACCTTCTGCAAGTCAAATCGAGAAGGGAACTATTCATTACAATTGTAGGCCTTCCTTACTAATGACAGTTACACAGGAGTTGGAGAAGGAACCCTTTCCTACTGCCAGTCAAAGTCGGTGTGGGGAGTACTGATTACAATAGCAGACCGACCCTTTCTCGATCGCTAAATCGACATCAGTGAATATATATAGATCGACATACGAAAGTATATGCGTGTTTACAATATTGAAGACCTTCATTTACAGATTAACTGCTACTAAACGTACGTCATATCGACAAAGGATTATACCATAAGACACGCCGGATTTAGTGGCCTAAATGGCTGGTCCAATGATATGTCATCTATTCTTGGGTCAGATTTAGAAACGTGGAACAGGGTAAAGGTTTTGTAAGATCATCTCACATTACATTACTTTTCGGATAATAATGTGACAGCTACATACGTAGCATTTGGCTCACATATGGCTACTGAGTGGGCCAATTTTCGTGAAGAGTATGATGATTCTGTATTTCATATAAGTAATTGAAAGTATGAATAATACATGTGAAAATTCCAAATTGACTTAACATCGATTAATAGAGAAAAATCAAACGTAAAAGGGATACAGATACGGCATAAAGTCATAAGACCAAGGTTGTAGATCATTCCAAATTGAACGGAGATTGTGCAATCCGTTACGTGATAGGAATTTCCGAAGGTCTGCACCATCATTAAAATTGCCTGCATATTTCGATATTCTTCGGGGATAAAAAATGAAAAATTTAATGATATAGGATTTTTCATTCGTTACAGGCTAAAACGTATAATTTTGTCAAATTTCAATTATCTTCTTATTCTTCTGGCAGATTATGCCACAATGTGGATTTTGGGCGAGGCGGGTAAAAATTAGGACTTTCAGGAAATCAAAAATTATGGAGATTGTTATTATTACCCCTTAAACGGAAAGCTGTACGAAAATTTCGCCAAAATAGTCAGTGTAGAGGTACACAGTCGTTACGATTTGATTTATATAGATAAGGAATCTGCTCCATGTAAAACACCTTTTGGGCTATGTCCGCTGGACTTAACCTGCAAAAGTGACCATTCATGATATCTCCCTTATTAATCCTCCTGACGAAAAAATGCACATGAAGAAAAAGGTTTAGAGGTGGAATTCCATCAGGTTTGGTCGATTTCCAGTCAGGTTGGTCTTGTTCTGTATATATTGTGGAAGAGTAAAATCACCATTTCGGTTCCTTATAAACCGCCAGTCCATTCCGGAACATGAAATGTTATTTACGTTTAAAACATACCTTTGGACAGGTGGATGCTAAATATAAATTTTGTTTCGAATGTCTTCAGTAGTTTTCAAGTTGTAAGGAATACGCTTTACACGCACCCGCTCGTGAGTTAAGTCCGATGGGACTTGTACAGAAAAACGGTCCTTTAATGATATCTCCCTTATTGATCCTCGTATCGAAATGATGCACATGAGAAAAAAAGGTTTAGACATTAATTTCTACCAAGGTAGGTAGACTTCCATAAACTTTTGTTGTGTATATTTTTTGGAAGTGCAAAATAACTGTTTCGGTTTCGTATAAACCCCCAGTTAGTTCAGGGATTTAGAAACAATATTTGCCCTGAAACCTATCAAGGACAGGTGTATTCTAAATACGAATCTTGGTGGAAATGCATCCAGTAGTTTCTAGCATTCACGTACATACGGCGTAATTAAGGAAGAAAATAATACAGTTAAGAATGTTGAAACTAATAGAAAATGGATTATAACTGAGGACAGCCGGATAACGACAAATAAATAAATGGCGTGAGTTATGGATATAATAAAGCGCTAACAGAGGAGAAATTTAGGTTCAGTGATTCTTAGGTAAACAAATATGAAGATGACTAATGGTGTTATTACTTAATCTATTCGAGGGCGGTTATAACCTCCAACGATATTCCGCCAATATCCCGCAGATGAGCCGATTGATGCCTCTCTTGCCATCTACCCAAGGAACAACCACGAATTTAAAAGCATGATGAGGAAAATGGCAATACGTTACTTCCCTACTGGCATGCAGTCAGAGACGTTGCCATGGTAACCTGTAGGTTCGTTGTCGGTCTGTCGGTCACTAAATGCAGAGCATGATACCAGCAGAAAATTGTAAATTTCTCCGTCATGTGAAGAGTAAGGTAAATTATGAACATAACGAAAGTTGTTTATAATGAAGAGACGTTTCACGTACGGTAAACGAAGTTTACAGAAAATCAATAGTATAAGAGAAAATAGAGGAAAACCACTGTGGTTTTCCTATAAACACCCCGTCTATTCAAAGATTTTAAAATTATATGCATATCGGAACCTTTCCTGGGATGAGTATACTCTAAATATGAAGTTTGGCTGAGATCTATCCAGCCGTTTCGACGTGATGGTGGGAAAACCACTCTGGTTTTCCTATAAACCCCCCGTCTATTCAAGGATTTTAAAATGATATGCATATCTAAACCTTCCCCGGGATTAGTATACTCTAAATACAATGTTTGGTTGAGATCCATCCAGCCGTTTCGACGTGATGGTGGAAAAACCATTCTGATTTTCCTATAAACCCCCCATATATTCAAATATTTTAAAATGATATGCATATGGAAAACTTCCCCGCGATGAGTATCCTCTAAATATGAAGTTTGGTTGAGATCTATCCAGCCGTTTCGACGTGATGGTGGAAAAACCATTCTGGTTTTCCTATAAACCCCCTGTCTATTCAAGGATTTTAAAATGATATGCATATCAAAACCTTCTCCGGGATGAGTATACCCTAAATATGAAGTTTGGTTGAGATCTATCCAGCCGTTTCGACGTGATGGTGGAACAGACAAACAGACAGACAAACAGAAACAATTTTATTTATATAGATTTTTACACTCGTTCTTCACCCCCTTTCTATCCCCGCCCAAAGGAGTCCTATGAGTGCCTTACACAACAGTATATTTTTTTCCCAGATATTAAGTCTTATTTGTACCTATTTTGGTTGACAGCTATGCCCAAACGTACATGCATAATCTCACTGCTCTAGAATCCTGGAGCTGACGTTGCCATGGTTACGGCAGTTCATTTCTTTATCCGATTCCTAGAGCAGGGGTAGTGTGGTGCCAATATCTCCGTAACGGTTGGTTTTAGGGCCTTAAAACATGGTTTTCGGGCCCGTAGGGCTTACCGAGTTTTGCTCTTTGCGTCAAGAGGATTAAATTGAGCTTTGTCTCGTCCTTATACGACAAATTCGATATTTTGCCTATAATAGTATAAGAGAAAATGGAGGAAAACCGTTTTTCCTATAAAACCCCCGTCTTTTCAAAGATTTTAAAATGATATGCATATCGAAACCTTCCCCGGGGTCAGTATACTCTAAATATGAAGTTTGGTTGAGATCTATCCAGCCGTTTCGACGTGATGGTGGAACAGACAAACAGACAGACAAACAGACAAACAGACAAAATTTTATTTATATAGATTTTGGCGCCACTTTCAGCGGATTTCTTATAACCGCATAACCTCTGGTGGCGCTATTTGGGAATCCAACCAGCCTTTGGGATGATGACCAAACAGACATACATACATTTTCCCGCATCTTTGCGTTTTTGGTTTGCCAATAAAATTAATTTTCTAAAGTGTGCCTGACTTTTTGGACAAGTTTTATGAATTTATTTATATTATAGTGAGATTGTGCATATTCAATGTATTCTTTCACTAATTAAAACATTACTATCACCAATCATTTAGAACATTAAAATAGGTGTCTGATGGCGGAATCCATTTGTCGATATGACGTACCGTTTAAAAGCAATAAATCTCGAAATGAATGCCTGCACTTACACACGTGCTCATGCTTATCTGTATAAAGATAGTTATAGGGGTCCACTGTCTGTAGATTCATTTGTTTTTTCCAAATTTTCATATATTTATCCGATTTAGGTCAATTCAAGACAGTATCAGTGGTCTTTAGCTTTCGTTTCTGTTACTCCGTCTGTTCCACCATCACGGCGAAACGGCTGGATAGATTTCGACCACCGTGCTCGATAGCTGCAGTCGCTTAAATGCGGCCAGTATCCAGTCGGCAGCCCTGAAGATGGTTTTCCGTGGTTTCTGATTTTCACACCGGACACATGCTGGAGCTGTATCTACCTTAATTAAATCCACGGCCACTCCCAACCCACTTCTAGCCCTTTCCTGTCCCATTGTCGCCGTAAGACCTATCTGTGTCGGTGCGACGTAAAAGCAACTAAAGAAAACATGGATTTCGACCAAATTTCATATCCAGGGGAAGGTTTAGATATGCATATGATTTAAAAATCACTGAATAGACTGGTGGTTTATAGGAGACCACAACAGTTTTCTTCCATATTATTTTATACTGCATTCATACATTTTCATTATATACCGTTAATGCCCTTCAGCCTTCACAGTAAGCCTGATATTTCTAGGACGTAGAAAAACTGTATTGGTCGGCATTATCAGATTTTGAGAAAATGTGAACTCTAGAAAGGACATTTCACTGAAGAACGAATGGAGTGACGAGAGAACTTTCATCGATTAACGAAGACAGGCACTTTCCTCAGAACAACCTGAAACTACTTACTTATTTTTTATTTTTTATTCTTCAGGCGAATATGCAAATTCAAACAAAGAGAGCAGGGTCTCTCAAACGCCCAAAATATCACGCGTGCTAACAGCGGCGCAGAGTTCCTGTGCACAATGCATCGGTATCGCTCGGCTCGGCTCGGACCAACGCTTCGTCTCTGGGCTACTCGGCTAAGCTCGGCTCAACTCGTCTCGGATTTGGAGCCCTACGGTGCAAGTGAGGAAGAGGGAGACAGGGGGGGAGTGAGACAGGCGTGGGGAAAGAGAGAGACAGCGCTATTGCTCCAGATCGAGGAGTGGGGGTCTGCACTCTGGTCAACCAAGTGAAGTCGTCTTTTGCACAGCGTACAGTGCATGCACCAGGCGCAAACACCCTGAGAGGCCCTGTAATAGTGGTTTGATCGAAAAGAACCTTTAGATAGGAAACATGTCTCATTAACGAATACAACTATGAAGGGCAATGTCAGCACTTAATTATAATGTTTGTGAAATATGTGAAGTGATTACGAGCAGATTCTGTTGACTCCTACGGTGTATGCGTTTCAGAAATTGGACCCTGCAGGAAAATGCAACGGTGACTATGTTAAATGAAGTTGAACTGAATATATTTCTCAGAATATTAACTGTGGTCTGTACTACACAGCAATTTTGTAATGTGAATTACACAAAATGCTAAAAATATAAAAGAAAATACGAAGCTAAAATATTTAGTTGTTCAGCCCCAAAATACTTCAGAGTCCCACAATGGTCTCTGTCATTTTAAGTAAACACCAAATGCGTCACCAGAGATATTTTAATGCCGATATCATACGACTTAGAGTGCCAAATTAGCATTTTTCCTAAATGCAAACACATTATTTCTGGAATGTCATTACAACCTACAGAATTAACAAGCTAATTCCTATACAGAGCCAAAAGTCTCATACGATACCATACTAAGAAAAACACATATGAGGAATATCTGATAAAGAATGTTGATTGGCTGCATGATTATGATATATTCTTGATGTTTTAATCTCTCATCATTACTTACCGTACTTCTTATGAACTTAACATTACGAAACAATTACTACATGAGGTTTAATTTTCTATCACACAATCTGATCCCCTGAAATTTATTACAGCGGTTCATGAGCAACCAAGACTTTCTGTGTATTGTTTCTGCGACAACACCAACAATTCAGTATTGATATGTAGAGCTTCCTCTGTGGATCAGTGGTAGATTGTCACCTTGCGAATCCAAAGATCGCGGGTCCAAAATCGCCAGAGAAAAATGTTCATTTGAAATTCAATGTCGGAATGTTTGAAGATATCTGGTGACATATTTGGTGTTCTCCCGACAAAGTTCAATCACAAATCAGCCATAGACTTTCAAGAGATTCGGCTTACTGTGCTATCTAGTAAACTTTGAGCAAACCGGAACCTCGACATTGACGAAGAGAGAGCCAGATTGTGTCAAATGAGCTACAGCTGTTCGATACATATCTCATAAATAAATGGATTTCATTTAATCTTGAAATGTTTTAATCTATTCATTAGGAAGATAGGTAATTCTTGGTCCGACTCGTTGGCTTAATGGTCAGCGTACTGGCCTTCGGTTGAGAGGGTCCCGGCTTCGATTTCCGGCCGTGTTGGGGATTTTAATCACTTTTGATTAATTCTTCTGGCTCGGGGACTGGGTGTATGTGTCCGTCCCAACACTCTCCTCATCATACTCAGACTACCAACCACCACAGAAACACGCAATAGTGATTACATCCTTCCATATAGGGTTGACGTCAGGAAGGGCATCCGGCCGTAAAACAGGGCCAAATCTACATGTGCTCTGCAATTCGCACCTGACATCCCACAGGTGTGGGAAAAAGCCGTAGCAAAAGAAGAATATTGTTACTTCTTGATATCCACCTTCAAGCTTTGAACGATTACGAACCTCATATATAAACTGAATTTCTAGATGTGCGGTGGGTGGCCTGTTTTCCAGGAAGGAAATGTATTACACAGAATGTTTGCGTCTCTGACACTTAAGCGAAAAAAGTCCATTCTGTTAAGCTTAACAGATGTAGGATCAGGCCCGGGACGAGATATCATAATCAGGTGATATTAGGAGCCGTAAAGAAAATTATCCACGTTCTCATAGGCATTTTTATTAGCTGTTTTAATTTTTGAGACATTCTAAGAGTGCTCAAACCAATCTTTCTCCTCACAGGGCATTTTGCGATATCTGGAGAGTTACGAAAATGACGCTTACCAGTTTGTCAACAGAAAAATTTCATTAAATAGAAGGTTTCTCATATTAAAAATATCAACTTATCCTGTAATGTAGATAACGTGGTATTATGCTCGCAGGGAAATGACGTAAAGATTCATTTTATAGGCTAGGTGCAGTGTTACACCAGTCGGCAGGTTTTGGATACGATTCAGAGCACTGCAACGTATATGAGACTGACTTGACGGCCTGGAATAGGATGATGCAGTGAACCTTTAGTGTTATAATTAACAGAAAAGTGGGTTAAAATATACCTCTTGGCCATCGTAGAAGTTTTTTTTTCGCGATTTCGTACGTTAGATCTTGGCGAATGTCGTGACAGTATTTAACTCACGAACTGTGGACGCTTTACTCCTGATTCCTAAACCAGTAATTAGAAATATATAGATATGTTCAGATACAACATTGGGTCATGTCATACAGATAAAGTGCAAAAATTAAGAGTAGAGTGCTAGAAAGGATTGATTATAATAATTTACATTCAACATTTACAGGACTATCCAGTTTAAAATTTATTAAAAGTCTTTAGTTTTACGATATTCTGAAGATATATCTAATTCACCTGAAATCACGTGCCATTCACCAGGATGAATACCTCAGACGGTAGAACCCTGGTCTTACGAAATCATTTTGGTGGTTTAAACTCAGTCTGGCGATATTTGAATATGATAAAATATGCCAGTCTTGTCTCGGTAGACTTACGGCAAGTAAAGGAAACCCTGAAGGAAAAAAAATCGGCTCCTCGGCTTCTCCGAAAACCGTAAAATATTTAATGGTTATTATTATTATTATTATTATTATTATTATTATTATTATTATTATTATTATTATTATTATTATTATTATATCATTTAATTTATTCTCAATTTTCGAAGTTGTTTCTTCTTACTGTATAGACAAATTAAGATCCTCAGACTAATTCATGCATTTATTTCCCAATTCCCAGTTCCCTTAATATGGAAGTGGTACACACGTTTAGCTGCAGGAAAAATACGAAAAGCTCTTTAGCAATACCACATTCCAACGCCACCAAGTTTATGATATCTCTGACTGTCCGTGATTCTTGAGAATACAATTCGAATGAGGTACTAAGGAAACTGCTTTGCCGAAGTTTTGTAATTCTAGCCTTAGGTTGGAACAAATTTCCTGATCTGAAAATACACTTTATCAATATTATTTCTTTACGCTATGAAGGTAAATAAAATATCCAATTAAATATAGTGATAGATGTTTGTACAGTTTCCCCTCCTCACATATTCAGAACATTCTCACAACAAACCTAAGAAATCGATCTTTTTTTGTGAGGATATAGCGCAGGGAAACCTCACTTGCTCGGGCAGCCAAATCACTGTCTCCTTTCCCTCTCCGAGAGAAGGTAAGCTTTATCTGACTCAACACCCGTATGTCGTGGAGGAAATCCAGGAGAAGAAAAATATATGGTGGAATACGACTCAACTAATATAAATTATATCCAAGCTGTAAAAATATTTTGTTGGCAAGTGCAATTATAACAGGGAAACTCCATCTAACAAAGAACTTCGAAGTGTTATAAACTACAACAGACTTGTTAAGGACGCTGGCCGATTCGGGAAGGTTGTGGCATGAGTGGTACTCACGCAAATGGCTGATTTTGACGTAGTGTGATTGTTCCTGACTCTCTTACCTACTTTAAAATACATAAACCAGAATTTAAAATAGAAAATATGAAAATTAATATTCATTGAATAAAATACTCAATCGTTGGACCTTGTACTCACACTTGGTTCTTACCTGATTACTTACACATACGTTATTTGAAGGGCGCCAGCTACAACTCAGTACAGCAATAAGAGAATGAGATTCTTGAATATCTCTAGGGTGTGGGGTAATAAGCTTACTTTTGACAACATACCATATACGTTCTGGGAAAAGGAGATTGGCGTTCGGTTTCCCCATTAAATTTGAGGTTAAGTAATTCTACTCTAGAAATAAAACGATAAAATAATTTTATACAAAATATATTCTCTAAATTGTATAGAAAAATTAGTCAGTCTTGCTACGATAAAACAGATGAGAATATGAAATTATGACATTGCAACTGAAAGAAACTAGGCATAAATTTGAATTCTTCTTGACCGGACATTCAACAATTATACACGAAATTTATCCCTCACTGGTTCACTTGACTGTACCTTCAACACTTTGAGTGTAATTACGACGTATTCCTTTGAATTGGTATTTGCTGTAGATGTATCAAACCTAATTTGGTGATGTATCCTTTTTGTTTCACTGACTGCTAAGTATCCATGTGACTGCTTCTTCTCCATCCAGATGACTTCTTGGTAAGTCTGTCCTATATGACTTCATCGGAAGCCTTTCCTTCCAACTGCAGTGACCGACCAACTGTGGCCTCTCCTTCCAATTGACTCCCTCACTGTTCACTTATCCATTTGACTTCTTTACTGTTCACCTTCCGTTTGACTAATGATTAATGACCGACTGAGGCCTCTCCATCCCGTTGACTGAAGCTATAAGACGCTGGTCCTAGTATTTATAACCATTGGTTGACACACCTGCGCAATCTCCACAAATAACTATGATCTACTCCCACCCTATTCAAACTGTTATAAATTATGGTGAAACAGCCTGGGGCGGCCTGGGTTACTCAATGAAAGTGAGCTCACCGCTAAATACGCACGATGACAGAGCGATGACTCGGCAGTTATTCCAGCAGTATTTCGCAATGTTACAATGTCACAAGTTACTAGACACCATACTTCCACATCTGATATACAGCAACTCTTACTGTACATGATTTTAGTGTTAATCTACACACACGTATATATACATACATTCAACTACAATCACGCAAGCGATCATCATTGCATAAGTGAATTGAACAATAACAATAGTTACAATAATAGTAATAATAATAGTATAGACATAATAATAAGAAGAATACAGATATCATCTTGTAACGGGATTTGAACTGTTACAGTAGTATAAATAAAACACTAGAAATTTGGTACACCTATAAACGGAAGTTCTTACACAAAATTAATAGCGCATGTAAACCAAAAGAATAACATCGTTCACCTTTAAATATATCTCACATAATTTATGATAGACGCGTGCCTATAATGGTATTACGGAGAAACGTTGATACATTAATTTGCACCACAAGGAGTAATTACAAATGCATAAGAATGATTTTATTTTGAAATCTAGCTAAAACTGCGTTTGCCATTGAGACACAGAATAATACATTCTGGTCTCAGTTCGTAAAATAGATTTCAAATTATAACTAAATTGTTGTGTCGTATAAGTGATATCTTAAGGATAGAAATAGTGTGCCTTGTAATATTGATCATGATTTTGTCCTGTAGGCTCTTTCCGATTACTATTTCCTTGTTGTAGTGGAAAAAGAATTAAGGAGAGGAGAACTTGTGTTAAATGTTTTATAACCGAGATTACATTGATCATATATGAATGACATACATACCTATTTAATTTAATGTATATTCACAAGAAAATATTGGATATATCGAAATGATTTAGTTAGATATACACAAGAAATAAATGGCTTTCAGAAATGAAAAATATACAAGATTTTACTTTTATTCAGTGAGATAATGGAAAACGTAGATAATACCGATTAATAAGTACACCGTACAAAACTGAATGTTAATAAAGAAAACCAGGAAACTAACTTGTATCTTGAATATATTTTGATTCTACTCATTTTGCTTCGGTCGACCTGACTCCAAAATTCATTGAATGCTTTGTTCTGCATTGCTTTAAACGAAGGCTTCAAAAATGTGGCATTCATTCTCCCACCTTTCACTGCACTGCGTGGGGGTACGAGAAAGCTGCACACCACATCTGACACGACAGAACAGGCTGGTTACGGTTGTGGTCAATGTAACGTATGCTTCAGTTCGACAGATCTGACTTACAAAAATTTATTTTCATTGATTACGTTTCCTGGTATGGGCTAGAATAAATGAATTACTTTCATTCACCTGTCTCAGTCTCATCTTTGGATTTGACGATTGAAAGTGACTGAGGTATAAGCGATGCCAGTAATGCCACCCCTTATTCAGTCAGTCCCTGTGATGAATGGTGTGAAAATGTCACTCATGGGATCGGTTGATGAGTATATTTCAGTGGGTTTGGCAGACTGATACGCAATAGGAACTTCTGGTTCGGTGTTGAAAGCAGCGAGAAATTAATTTACTGCTGATTATCTTAGAATGCTTCTCCAGTGAAACTCAGACCATCTATGAGAGCTGTTTATGGAATTCTTCGGAATCCAACCAACCTTCGGACTGAGGACTCAACTTACAACCCCTTAAGAAGGTACGTTTATTTAAGTTGATTCTTCCAGACGAATTGAAGAGGAATGAAATAAAAACTTGAGTAATTAAACATTTCTAAAAAGGAGTTTCACATTTTGGTCACCCTGAAAGATGACGTTCGTGAATCCGGGACAAATCAATAGTATTTTCAGGCGTGCGAATTTAGGTGGAACATTAGCTTCATATTCGGCTGCATGGTTAAGTAGTTAACATTCTGACCTTTGGTCCAAGGAATCCTAGGTCCGATTCCTAACCGGGTCAAGGATTTCAAAATTCATTGGTTATTTTCTCTGACTCGAAGACTGGTTGTTCCGTCTTCAGCATTACATTTCATCCTAGCTTGGGCTCGAATCCCTCAGACGCGTAGGTCACTCATGGGTGTTAACTCTGAAGATCTGCACCAGGACCTCTATGGACGGCACACACCGGACGCGTTTGCTCCCAGAAATTAACCTTTAATATTGTTTGTATATGCTGTGTGAACCTCAGGACCATACGCACCTCCAGAAGTGGAAAACTCGTTTCTTAATACATGTTTCGACTCCCTGACGGCGAATCAAACCCATGTTCTTCTGGGTGAACCAAGCACGCCTTTACTACCTGGGTTAGGCAGCCCCTACTACGAGGAGGCTAATGTGTGTATATTGAGTGAAAAAAACCGGACGGGTCTCCATTACTACACTTACTCTTCTCACGCAGTAACTATGTTAGCTTCTCCACTGGGACCATGTGACAAAGTGTTCATTTGTCAACCTCTTCCAGCAAGAAAAGAAACAAATGGCAAAGTAAGACACGCGGTTAACACCTCTCCGTGCGTCTATACATTTTGTGTTACTTTATCTCATTCTTACGTAACTTTAAAAACTGATGTACTGATGCACTAAAACAAGTTATTGTATATGTAAACTTCTTAATTGTATCTGTCTTGCACAGCAATATTGAGAAAGTGAGTACGTTTTAACAGCTGAAATTAACATCTGATACAGGTTTTTATCTCCCCTTTATGCGAAACAAACAATGGACCTCTCACAACGAAGGTTCTTGTACATTTTCACACCAGGCAAATGCTGGGGCTGTACCTTAATTAAGGCCACGGCCGCTTCCTTCCAACTCCTAGGCCTTTCCTATCCCATCGTCGCCATAAGACCTAACTGTGTCGGTGCGACGTAAAGCCCCTAGCAATAATTGTACCTTTTAAGAAAAATACGTTCGGAAGTGATTATGCTATGTCTGTCATATTGACCAAAGAAATATTACTGTACTTATATCTAGACTCACACAGCGCACTGATGCTATGCGGAATCTTGAATAACTTCACACAGTGCCATGTTGAGGGCGCTTCAGTTTCGAATGCAGGGTGAATATATGGCATTGTTTATAGTTCCTAGTACGTTTTTATATTCAATAGAGTGGGTAAGACTGTAGGGTATAGGATTCAGAAAACTTATGGAAACAGTATTTTTAAGGTTTGGACTTGTTTTTGGCGTTCTTAAGAACTAATCAGATATTTTGAAAAAGCATACATATTGTTATTACAGACTGTGTATCTGTAAAAAAATTGATAAACACGATCCTGGAACTTGAAAAATATGTTTAATGAAGCTTTATGAAACCGATATAATTTTAGAGCAAAGTATTTTTTCAAATTATTGAAAAATATCTGAATAATGATTAATTGGTAACACACGTCTCAAGATCATCAGATTTTTTATATTTTATGGAAAGTAAAATAATTGTGAAATAGGCCTATGGTATGACAGAAAATTCTGAATAGGCTTAAGTCTATATAAAAATTACAAGCCTGTGACTCATACTTCGCTCTAGAAAATACTAGTCAAAATATCTGCTTAACTATGACATTCATCTCTTATTTTAATGCTTTACATTAAACTTTCTTTAGTTTCTTCCCGATGTGAATCATAATGCTCGTATTATGGAAAAATTAGGTCTCACTTTCAATTTTAATCTGAGCTCATATAATCTTCTTTCAATTTGAGTTTGTAAAAAACAGTAAAATTGGTATTAAAGGAGGATAGCATGAAGGAAATTTTACATCTTAAATGATATAATATCTTCTTAGTTAAGTCTAAACCACTGCTAAAATTATTTTTCTAAGATAAACTCAAACTAATCTAGGCATTAATTCTATTTTAAGGAATACATTTAGAATCAGGAGGTAGATCAGTAGATAAAATTCCCTTTAACTGCTTCACTTCGTTTGTTAATACTCCTTCTACTAGAAGAATATCTCAGGAGATTTTTAATATTATTTTCCGAGCCAAATATAAATAGTAATTGAAGGTGTACTCATCCAGATATATTATTTCATACGCAGTAAATTATAAAAATTATTTCATTCAGTTAGTATATATAAGTTTACTTGTCGTGGACACTGAGCACAGCTCTCTTTCTGTTTTGAAAGATTTCTGCAGTCATGTGCCTATTCAACAATCCGTTCAAAGTACCTAGTAGAACCTGCTTTGATTAATTATCAAATAGAAAATCTATGCAATGTACTTTTCACATAACATTTTATATAACAGGCCATCTTTTTTGTTGATATTCATGACTTTTGCTGTTGGTATAAGGATTTATAAAGCCTGTTTGCTAAGTGACAGGTAAACCATTGTTTTCTCATGATGTAAAGTTGTAGACGACTTTAATTTGAGTATATCTTTGTATTATCAAGAAAGCTAGAGTGCAGATCCTAGCTTTTAATTATTTGAGTCTATTCCGAATATGAAAGAAATCAATTACAAACAAATTATAGTAACATAAGCTGCATGATCATTTTCAGGTTATTATTGTCATCTACTCCAATATGTGTTTCTGTTCTCGGGGACTGTTATCTTAATTTAATACACCTGTTCATCCATATAACCTAATTACGTTTCTTGTAGTGTATTTTGCAACCTTATTATTAAGTTTGCTAAATATTTGTATGTGTGTTACCTGTAGGCTGTACAAAGAATTTGAGGACATAGTTCAACAACAATGCAAAATGTGTTCAGTTTTAAAGCGTAAGTATCCTTCTAATATTACGTCCATGCGCCTCGAAATACCGCCATGTAACAATGTTGAGGGGAGGAGTACTGACCCTCATTGCGTGTATTACTTATAACGAAAATTCGTTGAAATAGTTCATGTAATACCGGTATGAATCATTGAATGAGACATTTCTGATCAGAGATCTAAGTTGAAATATTACCATATAGCGGTTTTTTAGAAGCTCAACGACGATTACGTGTGTGTTCGGTAGTCGATATAGACCGGACGTCATCACGTAGTCGCTCTAGGGTGCCGGTGTTACTTGCTCCGCTCGGGACGGGTGTTTGTCACGTGACAAGAGAGAAGCAGTCAGGCGGGTTGCATACCGTGGCCGTACCGTACTTGCGCCACTGGCCTTCAGTATATACAGTACTACGTCATGCACTTCCCCTACGTCTTCCCCTACTTGCTCGCTAAGGTGCTCTCGTTCCTCGAGAGCGGGGAGCAACCTGGCTCCGACGACATTTCACTCTCGATTGACGATGCCTGATATAGACTACCTGGTATTAATTAGAACCTGGGGTTTACTAATAAAGCGGTGAGATATTATTAGGTAGTTAACGGGAATTAATGTATAAAGCCGAGTTTGGTGACCCCAACGAGCACGGAATAAAATAGAACACATCACCACAGAGCTATCAGATTTGATGTAAATGGGCACTCGTGTGGCCGCCTTGTTAACTGGGCTAAAATATTTGAGACTTGTTGCTGCCTATAAATGTAGTAAAGTAGTAAATTACTGTTGAATTTTTTAATTCTCTTCATCCACTAGGCATGCCACATATCTCGAACTAATATACGAGAACTCAGTATTATGATTTTATTTTATTTTAGAGATGTTACAACGGGTTGCAACTAAAGGAAAAGGGGTGTACTGTTGAAAAAGGTAAGAAATTCACATATAAATTACAGAAAATTCAAAACGAAATTCAATTCAAAAGTAAGGTTTTTGAACTAAAAACAAGGTAGGAACTGAAAATTCGAACTACAGCGAATGGCTGCTAAAATTCGGCAATGGGAAATTAGGCCGAAATGGCATTATTTATATTTCACAAAACTGGGTTTCAGAAAATATTGTTTCCTCGCATCCAAATGAGAAATATTTTCTTTCGAAAGCAGCAATTTCGTGCGCAACATAGAATGCAGTGGTGTTTATAATGTAGTAAATTACTGTTGAATTCCTTAATTCTCTTCATCCACTAGGCAACCACATATCCCGAACGCAAGCTCACAGCTGCACGTCCCTAACTGTACCGCCAACTCTCTCGCTATTATTACTATTATTATTGTCGTCTGGAGCCTCCGTTGCTCAGATGGCAGCACGGTGGCCTCTCATCGCTGTGTTCCGTAGTTCAAATCCCTGTAATTCCATGTGAGATATTTACTGGACAAAGCGGAGGTGGGACAGGTTTTTTTTACCGCCTACTCCGAGTTTCTCTGTCATCTTTCACTCCAGTAACACTCCCCAATATCATTTCATTTCATCTGTCAGTCATTAGCCATTGCCCGACATGAGTACGACAGGCTTCGACAGCAGTCACAGCTTCTAATCTCGCCGCCAGATAGAAGCTTCATTCATTCCATTCCTAACCCGGTCAAATGACTGGAAACAGGCTATTTATTTTCATTATTGACGTCTTACCACGTCAGCCACAGGAGATTTAGGAAAAGTGATGCAAGTGTGATAAACAGATATAACTTGAAAACATAATCTCTCACCCATGGGTAAATAATGCAAGTGTCGAGCTCGAATTATTATTATTATTATTATTATTATTATTATTATTATTATTATTATTATTACTTGTAGTGTATGGCTATGAAGTGTTACATCAATATAGTATTTGTATTATTATTACGATACGATCACGTTGTTTGTGAGGTTATGTCATGAAACCTGTGCTGTACATAAATATTTATATGAGTTCAGTTAATGTAAATACGTGTAAATTAATATTATATAATGTATTATTACCTGTATATGATGTGTAATCCGCTACAGACTTGTGAAACACACTGTAACTTCCAGAATGGCACTAAATGATGGTAGAATATTCTTATTAGATTGTATAATCATGTTGTTAGGCACTCTAGAATTTACTAGAAAATGTATCTTTCTAGAAGCCTTGTCAGGCACCTATATACGGAGGCGATCTTGACGGAAGAGATGAGTTATTGTTCAGAAGAGTAATGAGTAAACAGGTTATACTTGTGACGACGTGTGGTGACATGCTTTTAAGCGGTCATCTGTTTCAACTGTGTTTTAATGTTGCCATCTCCACGTGAGGTGATAGGCAATTGTTAAAAATGGAGGCTTGTTGATGTGCGTATTTTACTATTGACAGCAGTGATTAAGGTTATGTGTGTGTTTAATTTGTAAATAGATGTGAATAAATAACTGCACCAACTGACAGCATTTCGTGTGCGTCTTTGAGGATACCTAAAATGAAAAGTCAGTTTTTCGTCGTTTTGATTCCAATTGAAATTGGGGGTCTTGTGGGTGGTGATTTTATTAACAGCTGTATACAACTACTTGCTATTTTTTACTTTTAACCGGTTGAGTACAATATTTCGTATATGCTTGTTTCTTGTTAAGTTCTAGCTGGGTAGAAATTATTACTTTTCAAAACGTTGAAGGGACTTGAATTTGTTATGGGCATGCTGGTGAAATAATGGCGACGTTACAGCGAGGGAGACAGCTATTGAGCACAATGTACAGCTGTATATGTGGTCTAGCCATCGATTGAGTCCAGTGTAGACGGGAGGAACCACGGCGCCTCTTTAACCTCCCGGGTGGAGTGACGTATGAGCTCCCGAACTATTCATCCAACCCCAGTTAGATATATCACTCTTAAGTCCTCCAATCTGCACAGTCTCTTCCCACTTCTCAGAACTCGTTAACAGCGTCACGCTCGGGTTACAGTTGTAACGCAGTGGGCGATAGCTTGAATCTTGTCAGTCTGATCCAGTTAACTTCTTGATGTATTTATAAAAACATTGTTTTAAAATTTACAGTGATTCCCTTTGTAAATCTAAATGGTTTGTTGTGGTTGGCTGATCAAGAAATTTCAGTTCGTCATGGGTTTTATTTTCGATGTCAACATTGTTTTTGAATCAAAGGGGACAGATTTTGTGTTGCAATTATTATTTTTAAGCAATAGTATTACAGTTAATTTCATTAGTAGTTCGGCTCTTTGGCTGAAAGTTCAGCGTCGTGACAATCAGTTCAGAGGGCCCCGGATTCGATTCACAGCAGATTTCGGGGGTACTAAGTGCGGTTAGTTAATTTCTCTCACTCGGGGAATGGGTGTTTGTGTTTGTCTCAATACATACCTTTTAATTCACTCACAATTCACTACAATATCAAGCATCACGGAAATACACAATTTGAATAGCTTTCTCTCGCCTATATGCAGTCGGCGTTAGGAAGGGCATCAGGCTATAAAACAGAGTCAAATCTACATGTGCGACACAGTTCACAGCGAAATTCCCATCAAGGTGTGGAAGATAAATAAGATGAAGAAAATAGCATGAGGATTAGACATTTATAAAGCTTTTGTTAAGTGATAAGATAGTAGTGCCCAAAGAAGGCAAAAACTGAAACCGGCTCGGAATGATAAGTAAAAGTGTTTCTGCCAAAATTAAGATAGAATTAAGACTACAAGTTTATATAATATCACGCAGATGGCGCCAATAGAGCGTGAACTAAAAACAATGACAGAAAGGATGGAGGAGGGTAATTTGTGTGTAGAGTGGAAGAAGCTACTTTCTGAATAGAATTCATCCCAGGCGACAAAATAATCAAGTATTATGAAATATTACTTGAAATTGAATTAACAGTGAAGTACTGTGTGAATGATAATTGGGGCACAATATGTGGCCTTATTTTTATTAATTAAAAACAGCGATGGTATCGAAAATGAAACCCAAGAAATTGAGATTTCTAGATTAACCAAATACAACAAAGAATTTGGATGAAGAATAGAATCAAAATAAATATAAGAGAGTCTGAATGAACCTTTACTGACTGTATTGTTAATTAAGGTGTGCTCTGTCTCTTCTGCAGCCACTCATCTCCGCTAGGTGGTATTACTGTAGCTATTACAAAAACAACCCCATCAATGGTTTTGCAATAGCTAGTATTTACATATAAAAATGAAATGACACCTGACTGGCAGGTTGCCTTCCGAAACGACGTCGCGTCTAAATCACTGGGTGGAGTTTCATGAAATATTGCACAAACATTCTCAGAGCAAACCGGCACATGTCTGACTTCACAATGACCTGGAACGTTGATTTGTGGAAGGGAAATGTGATTAAAACAAAGAAGGTCATGGGCAAAGTTCCTCGTAAACATTTAATTAAATCGACTCCGGATTTGTGTAAGCAATCTATCACCGAAGCCACTTAAAATTCTCACAACTGTTCAGTGCATGCTGCTATACTGCTGCCATCAAGGCCTCTTCGTGTTGCTTCGTGCAAGACTAGGACTTGTCTGTGAGAAGTTCCGTTTTTGCACGACAGTATACTTCAACACTGATTTAGACAAGAAAAGAGTTACTGAACAAGTCCCATTTTAGCATCAACAGGTGCGGGAACATACAAAGAGAAGAACTATGGTAATAACTAATGTACCATCAAAATGATGATTTTTTATCTCATTGCCTCAATTGGAAATCAGAACATTTTATAAAATTTATTCCTCCAATCTTATAAGCTCTAACACAATGAATTTCATTGCGTTTTAAATATGAAACTTACTTTCAAATATACATAAAATGTATAACAAGTTTTTATTGCTAGATTCTGAAAACTTGCATTGTAAATTTTGCATTAAATTATCATTTTTAAAATTACTTCCATGTCTTTTAACATTTTGAAGTGGTTTATCATTTTATTCTTAAGTAAATAAAGTAAACTCGTGTCCTCATCCTGAGGTGGTGCAGCTCCGTTCAGGCGCACACCCAATGGAGTTTAGCAGCATGTGCCATTTTAACCACATACCAGTCCTCCTAACTTTCTTAAATTTCGTGCAGTACCGGGAATTGAACCCGGGCCCACGATGGCGGCAGCTAGTAACACCAACCGTTACTCTACGGAGGCAAACATATTAGCAAACTGAACCACGGTGGTTAAGATAAGTTAGTTTCGCTGGAAGGGGAGGAAGGAAACATGGTTAAAAATTGGAAATTATGACATTTTTATCATACGGTATATCATAACAATTTTTTTGTAAACGATGGCCTGAAAAGTCAGGTTCAAGTTACAGATATCAATAAGAAGGACAATCATGCAATGATTTTGAAAACTGTACAAGGTATGATGTTAATGGTTTAAAACATTCAGTTTCAATAAAACAAGCAATAAAGGTACACTTGGCAGTTTGGAGTAAATTTAATTCATTGCTCCTTCAGTTTTATAGATGTCTCCAAATGATTTTTCACAGATGTAAAGGTGAATGTTTAGTTTATTTTGGTAAAAATGACAAAACCCACACATGTATTTTTCATTCTAATAGGTGTATATCCCCTTTAAATTCGTTCTAGGAATAGAAGTATACACTTTTGTTTGAAAGGTGCAGATAATCCTCTATGTTTTAATTGGTCAGTAAATCTCTACGACAATGTGATCCTTCCTTTTGGGGACTTACGTTTTCAGCCGACAAGTTTATTTGTCCGGAAGTGTACATTTCTATGCGAATCAATAGACTTTCCAAATAAGTCTGAAAATTCTTGATGAATTGCATATGAACGTTTCAAAGAGTAAATTTCTTATTAGTGTTGTTGAATTAGAAGTTTCATTGGTTTTGTTCAAATAGTCCATGTTGTTTTTCATACCTCCCACCCCCCTCCAGTTTCTCAGATATTGGCGTACACTGTGGATGACTTTTAAAATTCAGTTTTATGCTCTGCTATGTTATATTGCTGTTCGATAGTTCTTATTTTAGTTCACTGCTTGATTTTACTGAAACAACATATTTACCTTTCCCCTCTTCCTCTTTCTCGCCCACAACTTCCCCATCTCACCACCGCCGAAAACCTGCACATGATAGTGTGAGGTTAAACCGTTAGCAACAAAAGAACTTATGCATACAACAATTAGTTATCCGAGTAATTTGCTTATTGTTAATACATCTTCCTACACTCATTTCAACAATCCATGCATGCAAGTGCTGTCAACATACGCTATTGAAGAATGACATAGAAATACTGTACATTGATTTTGTTGTATGTAAGGCAAGAAAGTGGTTTAAAAATCTTCGCGATCAGTATACAAATATTGGAAAATAGTATTAATGCCATCTAGATTAGACATTCTTGAGACTCAAGCATAAGAACTGTTGAGGGAGTAGAGTGGCGTCGTAATCACGCGTACTTGGTTTGACTAGCTGATACTGCTCGATGATGTACAATTTATTGGGCTATATCAGATGAAAGCCTGCGGCAATAGCCTAAGGGAGAAATTGAAGAGCACTATGTAAATAAGAAAAGAATATGTTAGGGTTCAAGGTATTGACGGTTAGAAAGAGAAACATGAGAGTTAAAACTCAGTAGTGATAGTACCTAAATTTAATGCTTGCAAGGTTCGGAGAGCAGAAAAGGAAAGGTGAGGAGATGGATACAAATAAATGGAGATAATATCAGCCTTACTTCAAGATTCAGTCCTTAATACTCAAGTCACAATTTCACTTGTTAAACATTAGAGGATGGCTATGCATTCACCCTCAAATGTGCTTAAGTATACTTTTCAATCATATCATTTGAATCGGAAAATGTTATGTTCGAATTTGAAAATCGAGAAGAAATTTGTGTTCAAAGGATGTCATTACTCTGGAGAACTGTTCTCAAAACAATAACTATCAGTACAATCGTATTTTACCAGTGACATTTCCGGAACATATTCAGGAATAATACTCAGAAACAATTAGAATCCCCAATTAGAATCCTGTTGCCAAGCTGCCATAATCAGTGCACTAGGAACACAATATCGTGTATTCAGTACATATGCATTTGAAAATATGCCGCTGATCTTATCTTTGGAACTTATCTCGCAAACTTCTCCGCGCTCAGGAAGGCTGTTGTTACGTTAAATTTAAATATTCTTATTCTGGCGTGTAGTGTAAGCCGAGTGGAGAAATGTATTCACGGCGAATAAGACTCACTAGACTCAACACACGTCTAAGATCTTATCACGTTACATCGGAACAGAAGATAAGATGTTACAACCCAATATGTCCACCATTGGCATCTTACCAAGTGAATCGCACTTTGATAATGATTCTCTCTGACAGCTGCTGGAATTGCGAACTGAATCCCATCCTTCGACGTAGACGTGATTCTTGGTTTCCTGCAAGGAAATACTCATAGCACGTTGTACTACATTTCTCGGTGCTCTTAGACTACTGATCTAGGGTCACTCACTGTCGGCTTGAATTTAGGACACAGTGGGCTCGAACTCCACCGTCGGCAACACTGCGGATGGTTTTCCGTTGTTTCCCATTTTCACACCAGGCAAATGCTGGAGTCATACCTTAAGGCCACGGTCACTTCCTTCGTGTTCGCAGCCTTTTCCTATCCCATAAGACCTTTGTGTGTCGGTGCGACGGAAAGCAAACTGTAAAAAAATGTATTAAAAAAAGAACGAATACTGACCAAAGGCTGCCTTTGACATAGGTTAGTGTGACAGGTACCGACACCTTCAATAGCCTATTTATTTACGAGATGTGGTATCTGTTTTCTTGAACATAATTGATGCCAATCAATATTATAAAGCTCCAGAATTATCATTCTAGAACAGTTTATTAGAACTTTGTCTGCCCTACATATCGTAACTTCGTCGAGGTCTCTTTGGAGTAGCTCACAGTCCTGTAACTTATTTGTTAGTTTATACAGTATAAAATCATGTGCAAAAAGCGTCATCTGTGATACTGTTTCCTTGCTCATGTTATTTATACGAGATATTGTGTTGTTTGAGTCATCAGTCCATAGACTGGTTTGATGCAGCTCTCCATGCCACCCTATCCTGTGCTAACCTTTTCATTTCTACGTAACTACGGCATTCTACATCTGCTCTCATCTGCTTGTCATATTCATACCTTGGTTTACCCCTACCGTTCTTACCACCTACACTTCCTTCAAAAACCAACTGAACAAGTCCTGGGTGTCTTAAGATGTGTCCTATCATTCTCTCTCTTCTTCTCGTCAAATTTAGCCAAATCGATCTCCTCTCACCAATTCGATTCAGTATCTCTTCATTTGTGATTCGATCTATCCATCTCACCTTCAGAATTCTTCTGTAACACCACATTTCAAAAGCTTTTATTCTCTTTCTTTCTGAGCTAGTTATCGTCCATGTTTCACTGCAATACAATGCCACGTGCCACACGAAAGTCTTCAAAAACATTTTTCTAATTCCTATATCAATGTTTGAAGTAAGCAAATTTCTTTTCTTAAGAAAGCTCTTCCTTGCTTGAGCTAATCTGCATTTTATGTCCTCCTTACTTCTGCCATCGTTAGATATTTTACTACCCAAGTAACGATATTCATCTACTTCCTTTAAGAGTTAATTTCCTAATTTGATATTTCCTGCATCACCTACTTTCGTTCGACTGCACTCCATTATTTTTGTTTTGGACTTATGTATTTTCATCTTGTACTCCTTACCCAAGACTTCGTCCATACCATTCAGCAGCTTCTCAAGATCTTCTGCAGTCTCAGATAAAATAACAATATCATCGGCAAATCTCAAGGTTTTGATTTCCTCTCTTTGGATTGTGATTCCCTTTCCAAATTCCTCTTTGATTTCCTTTAATGCATTGAAAAGGAGGGGGGACAAACTACAGCCTTGCCTCACTCCTTTCTGGATTGCTGCTTCCTTTTCAAAGCCCTCGATACGAGATAAAGACACATAAAGGTCCAATAATAAGGTAATTGTGTGAAATCTGGACACACTGTGTAAAAAACTAATTTTGATTGCATGAATAAGGTACGTAATTTCAAGGACCAAGTCGAAGATTGAACTCGAGACAAATATACATTTTTCTTCGATAGTACCCATTAAGTCGCCGTGCAGTGTGGTTCACTCCTTGCATTCGGGAGACAGTGGGAACAAAACCCACCATCGGAAGCCGTTAAGATGGTTTTCTGTTGTTCCCCATTTTCACACCAAGCAAATGCTGGTGATATACGTTTATTAAATCCACGGCCGCTTTCTTCCCACTCCTAACTCATCGTCGTCATAAGACCCATCTGTCCGTGGGCCGTAAAAGAAATTGTAACCAAAAAAAAAAAGGAAAATCTTTGATAGTTCCTATCTCCACTATACTGAGTCGTCATGTATTTTCCTGTTTAATATGTTGTTGCTAAATAGTTATTTACGAAACAAAGGCCGAATATAAGGTTTCAATTATGAGTTGAGACGTTTTTAAGTTGCATATTACCCCTAAAAAGTGCAATATTTTATTTCATATTATGTTGAGCTTCCTTTCGAAAAAGTAATGTTAAGATGAACATGTTGTGCTCGATTCAAGGTTCACCATCCAAACAATCAACACCATCAAAGTAAGAATCGATGTCATTCAAGAATAATTCGATAGATATTTTAACTTACCCACATGACACACTGTAGCCATCTAGTAAGCACCTACCTTACATGCATTGATGTTGATTTATAATCCTGTGCACAAAGGTGTTTCAGATATCATGATTTGGCGCAGTTATTATTTACCAATGTGTAGCCCCCCTAATGGTATTACTAGATTGCATACCAAAAGTCTGGATTCAATTACAAACCTCTCCGCAGTGTTCATATGAATTGCAGGCATATGAAGCTGTTGATGGCGATTCATTCGTTGGAAGGAGACGATAAGCCTTAAGCAGACCTCGTGGTGCTGTTCCACAGGAGTAGGCTAAGTGCATACCCCGGATTTTACTCCCTCCCTTACTACGAGTATATATCGCGTCATTCATTTCATCTCATTAAATCCTCTAATGAGGTTGACGTCAGCATTCGGTTGTAGAAACTCGCTGCTAAGATTCATCTAACTTCATACTGCACCCCGTAGAGAAACGGTACAAGGTTTGGACAAACATTATTTTGCAACGTGTATTGTACCCTTGCCGCTTGCGCACGTGCATTATACATTACGAAGTGTGTATACAATGTAGTCAGCTATCCAAAAGCAACAGAAACGCTACAATAGCACAGAGAATGTAATGCGGATGTTTGAACAGTACTGTGTGCAGTCACCTCGGGCCCGAAGGCATGCTTAAACACAATGAGGCATACTCAACACCAACCCATCCAGGTTACTTTTGAGGCAGATTATCCCGCTCTAGGATAGCAAATCGTCGTTGCCGGAATAAAACCTTGTTCATTCCACGTTAAGAAAACAGTATTGCTCTTATGACAACAGGGTTGCCATATCGAACGGCTCAGCGCAACACAATCACGGGGAAGCGGCGGCACATAAATTTGTAAAATTCAATATTTAACTTCAAGATAACAATAGGAATATACTAAGCTGCAAATAATTTGTATGAACTAAAGGGGACGGGGAGTTTACAGGGCTATTTTTGGTTTGTACAGAATCTTTTTTTAATTTTTTTTTTTGCTGGCTGCTTACGTCGCAGACACAGATAGGTCTTATGGCGACGATGGGACGCGAAAGGGCTAGGAGTGGGAAAGAGGCGGCCGTGGCCTTAATTAAGGTACAGGTTGTTCGAACCTACTATCTCCCGAATACTGGATACTGGCCGCACTTAAGCGACTGCAGCTATCGAGCTCGATAGGGAAGAAAGCGTGAGTGGCCTTAATTAAGGTACAGCCCCAGCATTTGCCTGGTGTGAAAATGGGAAACCACGGAAAACCATTTTCAGGGCTGCCGACAGTGTGGTTCGAACCTACTATCTCCCGAATACTGGATACTGGCCGCACTTAAGCGACTGCAGCTATCGAGCTCGGTAGGGAAGAAAGAAAATAGGTGCAACTGAACCACCGGGGAATATATTCAGTTGGTTGCAGATGATCTACTACTAGGCTGTTTTCTACTTCATACAGCATAAGAAGGGAAATTTAATAGTTAGCAATGTGGTAAAAATAGGCTTTCAGGTCCACCAATCCATGTACGAAATTTATCATTTAAAAAGTCTATCATAATGTGCCCTTAGTGAAGGGCTGCACGAAGTTGTTTCCATATCGTTGCTGCGGTGCGAAAACCGCGAATATGATAATGTTCTTCCTATGAATTACTTCCCTTAAGACTGGTTACGCCTCCCAGCCGCAGTCCATCAGAACATGTTTTCGTTGAGCTCATTTTTCTATGCGTGCGTGTAAAGGGAAATGAACCTGAAATCTATCAAATTCTAGGAATGGGTAAATAGGTCGTCCGCCTCCGTGCTGCAGTGGTTAGCGTGATTAGTTGCCACCCTCCGTAGGCCCGAGTTCGGTTCCCACAAAATTTTGAAAAGTGGTATGAGGGCTGGAATGGAGTTCACTCAACTGAGTAGATGTGGGTTCGATTCTCACCTCAGCCATCCTCGAAGTGGCTTTCTGTGGATTCCACTTCTCCTTCAGGAAAATGACGAGATGGTACCTAACTTAAGGCCACTGCCGCTTCTCTTCCGCTTCCTTGTCTATCCCCTCCAATCTTCCCATCCCCCAAAATGCCCCTGTCTAGGTGAGGTCACCTGGGCGAGGTACTGGTCCTCATCCCTAGTTACATCCCCCGACCCTAAGTCTTATGCTCCAGGACACTGCCCTTGAGGCTGTAGAGGTGGCATCCCTCGCTGAGTCCGAGGAAAAGCCAACCCTGGAGGATAAACAGGTTAATAAAGAAAGAAGGAAAGAAAGAAGGGTAAATATGTCATACAAACATTTCGACAGTACGATACAGTAAGGTTCATTGAGGAGTGTCTGTTCGAAAGGTGCTATTTCCACCTCAATAAAGTTGTGGGAAAATCGCAGGAAAACATAAAATAAAAGACACATGGAACGTACCCATGATCGGGTTTGGTACAACTATTTTAAGGAACGGAATATTTCTGATCTGAATTGCTCATGGCAGTCGATAGTATTCAACTACAATAACGAATATGTACGAAATACTGATTGATTTTGAGAAGTGGAAATAGCACCTTTCGAACAGACACTCCTCAATTGTTCTCATGGACTGTATATCAATATGTGGCTGGGAGGTGTGACCAGTCTTAAGGGAAATAATTAGTAGGAAGAACATTCGTCCGCCTCTGTGGTGTAGTGGTTAGTGTGATGCTGCCACCCCCGCAGGCCCGGGTTCGATTCCCGGCCCTGCCACGAAATTTAAAAGTGGTAGAGGGCTGGAACGGTGTCCACTCAGCTTCGGGAGGTCAAGTGAGTAGAGGTGGGTTCGATTCCCACCTCAGCCATTCTGGAAGTAGTTTTCGTGGTTTTCCATTTATCCTCCAGGCAAATGCCTGCATGGTACCTAACTTAAGGCTAAGGTCGCTTCCTTCTCTCTTCCTTGTCTATCCCTTCCAATCTTCCCATCCCCCGCAAGGCCCCTGTTTAGCATAGCAGGTGAGGCCGCCTGGGCAAGGTACTGGTCGTCCAAGACACTGTCCTTGAGGTAGGGAGAAAGCGACCCTGGAGGGTAAGCAGATTAAGAAAGAAAGAAAGAAAGAAAGAAATTTTATAACAAAAATAAGAAAGTCGATCACACAGCAAAACAACTAAATCTCCTATGCAGGACTAAAACTAAACAAATTCATTTCTTAATCTAAATCAATCCTGAAAGCTATGGTGTACAAATTATTCGATTGACTTGAAACTGTTACATGAACAATCTCGTTTACTGTTTATAATTACCGAGCTCGATAGCTGCAGTCGCTTAAGTGCGGCCAGTATCCAGTATGCGGGAGATAGTAGGTCCGAACCCCACTGTCGGCAGCCCTGAAAATGGTTTTCCGTGGTTTCCCATTTTCACACCAGGCAAATGCTGGGGCTGTACCTTCATTAAGGCTACGGCCGCTTCCTTCCCACTCCTAGCCCTTCCCTGTCCCATCGTCGCCTTAAGACCTATCTGTGTCGGTGCGACGTAAAAAACTAGCAAAAAAAATGTTTATAATTATGGTGTATGATATCAAGGAAAGCACAAAGAACACACGAATATAAACAAGTTCTACAAAAGTGGTTCTTAGCCAAGCTCGATAGCTGCAGTCGCATAAGTGAGGCCAGTACCCTGTATTCGGGAGATAGTTGGTTCGAAACCTATTGTCGCCAGCCGTGAAGATGGTTTTCTCTGGTTTCCCATTTTTACACCAGGTAAATGCTGGGGCTGTACCTTAATTCATGCCACGACCCTTTCCTTCACACCCCTAGTCCTTTCCTGTCCCATCGACACCATAATACCTATCTCTGTCGGTGCGACGTAAAAAAAACTTATAAAAGAAAACTGTTTTTGATGAGATTGTGGTCTAAACAAAGAAACTGAAGCGCAGTAAAAGGGACATTGGAAGACTGAAAATGAGTAAAAGGAAGCTTAATCAGTGCACCAATATTATTGTAAAGTTGAATTCTTCTGACTAACATTTCTCTTCTTCTTCTCCTTCTTAATCTGTTTACCCTCCAGGGTAGGTTTTTCCCTCGGACTCAGCGTGGAATCCCACCTCTACCGCCCTAAAATTTCCCACTGCTCTCTAACGTTCATACATTGATGAAAGTTCCATAACTGTTAACACGAATATTTCCCTCTGTGGATCTGCAGTAGACTGTTGGGCTTCATATCCAGACATCGCGCACTCAATCCCGGCAAACGTAGTCGGATTTCTGAAGGGTGGAACGAAGACCACTCGGCATTTCCTGTAGTGTATGATATGAGCATGTTTAAAATCTCTGGTTAACTAAAAGATTCCAGTAATAGGCCAATCGACTAAGTTCCGGTTTCGGGTAGAATAAATAGGATAGTCGAAACTGACTAACAAGCAGTTCAGGCAGTTTAAATGGCGTTAGATCAACATGCCTACACACGGATGCTGGAATCATATTATTGTCATGATTACAGTATTATTAACCTAAGTAATAATGCTAATAACCTGCAGTTGTGGGGAAGTTATTTTGTGAATTGGTTAATAACCACCTCCGTGCCTTAGATTAATTTGTTGTACAGTACCATGTCAGTCAGCACAATTTGGCGGTGTATGGCTCGACAAGCGCACTGATATGATCACTGTCACAGCTGCCTCAACACTTGCCTTCAGCATTGACCCGTCCGTTCAAATTAAACTCGTGAGAACCACCAACTGGCGTGTATAAACAGAATTACTCTATTTGTGACCCTCCCATACCCTAGTACAAAGAGAAATGCAAGTGGATATCTCGGGGTTTACTCACTGGCCGTAGAGACACAATATTGGCCAATTATGCCAATTATTGTTACGCAATCCTCTGAGAAACTTGTAATTAATGAATTGTGTTTGTCAGCAATTATAAGATCACTAAACGTACTTGTATACTTACACACTTGTAGCTAATAAGAGTAAGATATGGGCCATTCCACGTCAAGTCGGACAAAGGACTGCAAAAAATGAATATGAATTTCTGAAACAAGGAAAATTTTAAAACAGATGTAGAAAAGATTCAAAATTAATACATACTTATCTGTACTAAAGTTAACAGAAAAAGTAGTTAAATTTGTTTTATAATCGTGATTTTCGAGGCCCATATTTCAGTTATCTTCAGAGAAAGATAATTTCAGTTTCATTTTCTCAAATATACTATAGGCTGTTTAATGACATGTAAATAACTTGGGTTGATTAGGAAACAATTTAGATAAAACTTAAGGTCTTTATATGAATTTCAAAATGTGATAAAACCGAATTATTCAACACTTTTAATTTCGTTAGTTGAGTAAATCTGCGTTGTCAAATTTTGGGGCCGTGAATGATAGACGAATAAAAAATTAATAAAGAATTACCATGGTGGGATTGAGCTTCCACCATAATAAAAATTACCAAAGCCGATCGTAATATTTCTGAAAAATATACTATATTCAACATTTAATATCATGAAGCCTCTTGAACAAAGGAAGAACTGGCCACCTAATTAATTCATTGCGCCCTATCCAATGTAGATGTAGGTGTGCATGTAAACCGCAGCTCACATGAAGTAGTGCACCATCATGAAGAAAGTGCGTGTTCATGCGGTACATTGTCAAAGTATGCCACTAGTTCATCTCTGAGGAACGTTAGGTATTTTTCATGTCAGACGCGTGAGATTACGTGGGGCCTCATTAGGCAATAATCAATGATACCGACTCACACATTCACTGTAAATCGGCACTAAAAGTGCCTCTGACAAATCGGATGTGGTTTGAGGACAACCCATGTATGAAGGAACTTATTAGCACTTCATTCCTCGTGAAACAGACTTCGTCTGTGGCTAGCGCTTGGAACATTATTAACACATCATTCCTCGTGAAACAGGTTTCGTCTCTGACTAGGGCTTGGAACATTTTTAAAACTTTGTTCCTCGTGAAACAGGCTTCGTCTATGGCCAGCGCTTGGAAAATTGTTAGCACATCAATTCTCGCGAAACAGACTTCGTCTGTGCCTAGAATTTGGAACATTATAAACACCTCATTCCTAGTGAAACAGGCTTCGTCTGTGGTTAGCGCTTAGGACATAATTAAAACTTCATTACTTGTGAAACAGGCTTCGCCTGTGACTAGTGCTTTGAACATTATTAACACTTCATTCCTCGTGAAACAGGCTTCGTCTGTGGCTAGCGCTGGAACATTATTAACACCTCATTCCTCGTGAAACAGGCTTCGTCTGTGACTATGGCTTGGAATATTTTTAACACTTTGTTCCTCGTGAAACAGGCTTCGTCTATGGCCAGCGCTTGGAAAATTGTTAGCACATCAATTCTAGTGAAACAGACTTCGTCTGTGGCTAGAATGTGGAACATTATTAACACCACATTCCTCGTGAAACAGACTTCGTCTGTGACTAGCGCTTGGAATATTATTAATACTTCATTCCTCATGAAACAGACTTCGTCTGTGGCTAGCATTTGGAACATTATTAACACTTTGTTCCTCGTGAAACAGGCTTCGTCTGTGGCTAGCGCTTGGAACATTATTAACACTTCATTCCTTGTGAAACAGACTTCGTCTGTGACTAGCGCTTGGAATATTATTAACACTTCATTCCTCGTGAAACAGACTTCGTCTGTGACTATGGCTTGGAATACTTTTAACACTTTGTTCCTCGTGAAATAGGCTTCGTCTGTGGCTAGCATTTGGAACATTATTAACACTTCATTCCTTGTGAAACAGGCTTCGTCTGTGACTAGCGCTTGGAACATTATTAGTCCTTCATTCCTCGTGTAACAGGCTTCGTCTGTGGCTAGCATTTGGAACATTATTAACACGTCATTACTAGTGAAAGAGACTTCGTCTGTGACTAGCATTTGGAACATTATTAACACCTCGTTCCTCGTGAAACAGACTTCGTCTGTGGCTAGCGTTTGGAACATTATTAACACTTCATTCCTTGTGAAACAGGCTTCGTCTGTGACTAGCATTTGGAACATTATTAGCCCTTCATTCCTCGTGAAACAGACTTCGTCTGTGGCTAGCATTTGGAACATTATTAGCCCTTCATTCCTTGTGAAACAGGCTTCGTCTGTGACTAGCATTTGGAACATTATTAACACGTCATTCCTTGTGAAACAGGCTTCGTCTGTGACTAGCATTTGGAACATTATTAACACGTCATTACTAGTGAAACAGACTTCGTCTGTGACTAGCATTTGGAACATTATTAGCACTTCATTCCTCGTGAAACAGGCTTCGTCTGTGACTAGCATTTGGAACATTATTAACACTTGATTCCTCGTGAAACAGACTTCGTCTGTGGCTAGCATTTGGAACATTATTAACACCTCGTTCCTCGTGAAACAGGCTTCGTTTGTGGCTAGCGTTTGGAACATTATTAACACTTCATTCCTTGTGAAACAGGCTTCGTCTGTGACTAGCTCTTGTAACATTATTAGCCCTTCATTCCTCGTGAAACAGGCTTCGTCTGTGGCTAGCGCTGGAACATTATTAACACCTCATTCCTCGTGAAACAGGCTTCGTCTGTGACTAGCATTTGGAACATTATTAACACTTTGTTCCTCGTGAAACAGGCTTCGTCTATGGCCAGCGCTTGGAAAATTGTTAGCACATCAATTCTTGTGAAACAGACTTTGTCTGTGGCTAGAATGTGGAACATTATTAACACCTCATTCCTCGTGAAACAGACTTCGTCTGTGACTAGCGCTTGGAATATTATTAACACTTCATTCCTCGTGAAACAGACTTCGTCTGTGGCTAGCATTTGGAACATTATTAACACTTTGTTCCTCGTGAAACAGGCTTCGTCTGTGGTTAGCGCTTGGAACATTATTAACACTTCATTCCTTGTGAAACAGACTTCGTCTGTGACTAGCGCTTGGAATATTATTAACACTTCATTCCTCGTGAAACAGACTTCGTCTGTGACTATGGCTTGGAATACTTTTAACACATTGTTCCTCGTGAAATAGGCTTCGTCTGTGGCTAGCATTTGGAACATTATTAACACTTCATTCCTTGTGAAACAGGCTTCGTCTGTGACTAGCGCTTGGAACATTATTAGTCCTTCATTCCTCGTGTAACAGGCTTCGTCTGTGGCTAGCATTTGGAACATTATTAACACGTCATTACTAGTGAAAGAGACTTCGTCTGTGACTAGCATTTGGAACATTATTAACACCTCGTTCCTCGTGAAACAGACTTCGTCTGTGGCTAGCGTTTGGAACATTATTAACACGTCATTCCTTGTGAAACAGGCTTCGTCTGTGACTAGCATTTGGAACATTATTAGCCCTTCATTCCTCGTGAAACAGACTTCGTCTGTGGCTAGCATTTGGAACATTATTAGCCCTTCATTCCTTGTGAAACAGGCTTTGTCTGTGACTAGCATTTGGAACATTATTAACACTTCATTTCTTGTGAAACAGGCTTCGTCTGTGACTAGCATTTGGAACATTATTAACACGTCATTACTAGTGAAACAGACTTCGTCTGTGACTAGCATTTGGAACATTATTAGCACTTCATTCCTCGTGAAACAGGCTTCGTCTGTGACTAGCATTTGGAACATTATTAACACTTGATTCCTCGTGAAACAGACTTCGTCTGTGGCTAGCATTTGGAACATTATTAACACCTCGTTCCTCGTGAAACAGGCTTCGTCTGTGGCTAGCATTTGGAACATTATTAACACGTCATTCCTTGTGAAACAGGCTTCGTCTGTGACTAGCGCTTGGAACATTATTAGCCCTTCATTCCTCGTGAAACAGGCTTCGTCTGTGGCTAGCATTTGGAACATTATTAACACGTCATTCCTAGTGAAACAGACTTCGTCTGTGACTAGCGCTTGGAACATTATTAACACTTCATTCCTTGTGAAAGAGGCTTCGACTGTGGCTAGCGCTTTGAACATTGTTAGCAACTCATTTCTCGTGAAACAGACTTCGTCTGTGGCTAGCATTTGGAACATTATTAACACCTCATTCCTCGTGAAACAAGCTTCGTCTGTGGCTAGCATTTGGAACATTATTAACACCTCATTCCTCGTGAAACAAGCTTCGTCTGTGACTAGCGCTTGGAACATTATTAACACTTCGTTCCTCGTGAAACAGGCTTCGACTGTGGCTAGCGCTTTGAATATTGTTAGCACTTCATTTCTCGTGAAACAGACTTCGTCTGTGACTAGCGCTTGGAACATTATTAACACTTCGTTCCTCGTGAAACAGGCTTCGTCTGTGACTAGCGCTTGGAACATTATTAACACTTTATTCCTCTTGAAACAGGCTTCGTCTGTGACTAGCGCTTGGAACATTATTAACACTTCGTCCCTCGTGTAACCGGCTTTGTCTGTAGCAAGCGCTTGGAACATTATTAACACCTCATTCCTCGTGAAACAGCCTTCGTCTGTGGGTAGCGCTTCGAAGAAGAACTTTGGTTGTTCCGTTTCGTTTAGGAAGCACGTACATTCCCGCC
Source organism: Anabrus simplex (assembly GCF_040414725.1). Lineage (NCBI taxonomy): Eukaryota > Metazoa > Arthropoda > Insecta > Orthoptera > Tettigoniidae > Anabrus > Anabrus simplex. Next base: position 217,598,615 of record NC_090267.1, on the reverse strand, counting down.
TTTGCGAAAAATCCTCATTTTGCAGGCACTGCAGGCATTCTACATGCAGGACCCCATGCACAGTCCACTGAATCACACCAACATCTCGTGCAACACTTCGTGCGCATCTCTCCGGGTGACGCCGCTTGATTATTCCCAGGATGTCGACTTCTGCTTCTAACACTTGCCGTGATCTTTGCCGACGCAGTCTCAATAGGACGGTAAAGTACTACTAGTATCCTGTACTCACTGGTAAGCAGCAAAAATTGATCACCTACTGGGTGTGTGGTGGTAAATTAATATATCTCTTCACAATCGAACGGCAGCTTCTAAATTACGATGTGCTTCACCGTAAATAAGAAGCATATCAGCCGACTCTTTTGTAGAAAACTCCATTATTCCAGCAAGAACAGACTGTAGTTTTACTGTGCTTGTAGTCCACAGACAGACCACGTAGGATATCAATATAGGAATAACCATTTTGTGTACTTGTTATGGTTCACTGTACTACTCTGCTTTTCGATCAAGTGTGTTCAGTTCGTCACAAATGGTCGCTTCACCTTGCGATTGGTGTGACTCAGCATACGGAAGCAAGCCACTGTACTGCTGTGCGTGTTCTTACCTATCATATATTACCGTACATAAAAGTATTGTGTTTTTCAACGTCATGCCTGCACCATAACAGTGTCTACAGTGTGTCCAAAAAAATAAAAATATCGTTAAGTGCAGAGAGAATGGAAACTATGTTAGCTTGAAGACAAAGTGCTCGTTAAGAAAAGTGAGGGATGATGCTTTGAAGATGAAAAACTTGTGAACATAAAATGAAGGCGTATTAAAATGGCTACTAGTAGGATATGAAGGATAAATAACAGTACGAATGGGAACAAAATATAACCGATCGATTACTTGTAGTTGTCGAGTTCAAAATTATATAATGGAAAGATTTCATAAAAATACCAAGGGAAGGAGACCAAATGGCAAGGAATCATTTGTGGATTGTAATAAAGAACCTCAGAAAGGGAAGATGAAGAAGAATACCGTTCTGGGTTGAATCAGGTGAACTCATTGTAGATATACGTAGGAGAATCACTGAGTAACTGAAAATAATATTTTGAAAGTATTCTCAATGTACAGGAAACAGTCCTGGTGAAAACACGAGCAACATATTTTTGAATAATATTTACAATTTGCTTTACATTGCACCGACGCAGATAGGCTAGGCCTTATTGTGACGATGGAGTAGGAAAGGGATGGGAGTTGGAAGGAAGCGACCGTGGTCTTAATTAAGGTACAGCCCGAACCTTGACAAAATATGTAAATTGGACAAAAACAATGAGACAATAAGAATGAAATTACACTCGATGAAGTGGCGAGGACAGTATAAACCTCCATTGACATAAAATCACAGGAATGTTCGAAATTCAATTTAAAATAGTGAAATATAGGGTCAAAGCAATGGTAAAATGGCTTGATAGAGTATAAGTAAGCATGGAAGTTGCTTTATGTTCATTCAGCCTCACAACAATTGGTCGGTAAAGAAATAAATAATTTTATACGCCATCGAAAAGCGAGGATATTTGTGAACTGTAGATAGGTTGTGGTGAAAGATACGATATTTGTAAACCTATCACTTGTACAATATGTTAATCCTATTTCAGACAAGAAGAGATTGAAGGAAACTCATCTTCTACGACAGCAAATATTTGTCCAGTTTGGTGCACGGTATGATTGGAGAAAACAAATAATAGTACTGAACTACAAGGAAGGGAACAGGTAATTTTGTAGCAATAGGAATCAATTTGGCCCAGGCTTCGTAAGTCTGGAACTGAAGGAGTACCAAGAGAAAAGGTATTGACTACACTGACGTATTATGAGAACAAGGGTAGATTATTTATTTTTGGTAGTGGCTTTACGTCGCACCGACACAGATAGATCTTATGGCGACGATGGGATAGGAAAGGGCTAGGAGTGGGAAGGAAGCGGCCGTGGCCTTAGTTAAGGTACAGCCCCAGCATTTTCTTGGCGTGAAAATGGGAAACCACAGAAAAACCATCTTCAGGGCTGCCGACAGTGGGATTCGAACCCACTCTCTCCCGGATGCAGGTAAATTATTGTGGACAATTGGCCACGCTGAGGGATTTTGGGATAAAGAGTAAATACTGTAGATAATCAAAGGTTTTTAAGTTGATGATCAGGTTATAGTGAGAACTGATGAGTTCTTGGTTCAAAATATTTATAGGGGTTAGGAAAGGTTCTAACCATAAACTATATTTCACCCTTATTGTTCATTGTTTACAAGGACTGTTCATTGACATGTATAAAATGGCGCAGAAGTAAGGTGGAAAATGTAGCAAGCGGAATGGCTTATGCTGAGCAGTTGGCCATGAAAATCAACAGAGTGGAATACTTTCTTCTTCTTCTTCTTCTGCTGCTGCTTCTTCTTCTTCTTCTTCTTCTTCTTCTTCTTCTTCTTCTTCTAGAATGGTGTGGTTGGACTCATTTGTTATCGTCCAAAGAGGAATACTTGAAGCTTAAACAGGAATGCAGTGATGAGCAAAGCGATTGAAATCGAATCAAAGCGCAGTGAAGCTAATTAAATGATCTGACTGTTACGACTAACGGCAGTCTGTAAGAAAGAAGCGAATTCCCGAACTAAATCTTCTTTCCATAGTTGTTTCAGGCCGACCTTGTTGCATGAGACTGAAAGCTGTGATGGTTCGAGATGTTATAATCATAAGCTGTAAGTAACATACGGGAATTTATAGATAATGATCGCTGATACATACAAGTGGGAACAATGATAGGCGGATAGTTGGAATGAAGAGAATATAAGAGTTAATTAAGAATGAACACAGTAGATGAAGTTGTCTGTATGATTGGCATAAGGTCTAGAATTAAAATATACCTCGTATGTTCATATGCATGTAAGGATGTAAAAAGTCTCTGCTTGTTGCTGAAATGTTCTATCCTCCAAGAAAATATCGTGACAAACTTAAAAGCTAATCGCTTGTTACATCAAGCTTCTTTTCTTCCTTCGTGGCTAATTCTCCAGATCTTCACAATTCACTTGCTTTTCAAGGTATTATACAGTGGACAGTTAATTTGATGTCTCAATGGCAGTCACGTCGATTGGATCGCCATTCAGTTGACTCAGCGGCTTTCAATCTGAAGACTCTGTTCGATCGTTAAAATTACACGTCCTTTCAAGAGTTCTTCCTTTAATACACCCCCATACAATTCGTTACTCTTTGAGCCACTAATTACCTGATACATTTATAGTTACACTGGCTTCTCCAGTAAAGGGGAGGAAGCCACCTTTAATAGTTACCTTCTTTTAAGGAACTGACTTTTATGTATCGGGACGAATACACGTGTAAATCAGGTGGTGTAATTTTCGGTCGATATAATGGAAGTAGTAATACCTCAAACCAATCTCGTGCAAGTTTCTGCGATGGAATAAAAAACACGCGAGGTTTTGCATTGTTTTGTGGAACGTAGCACCTTTTCTATACCCGTTTCCGGGCTCCTGTGTTGATAATTTTATGATAATTTGTACAACTTCCTGTGACACAGACTCAAGCCGATTGTTAGCGTCGGATTTATCTAAGTAAAGAATGTCCTTAGAATCCAACTACCAATCAAGAACAAACTCGTATGTCCGAATATTTTTTCAAAACACTTTGGTCTCCTAAATAGCTCCCTACAGAAACTTCACATTATTGTACACAACTGTGCAATATTTAATTACTTCAATATATAGTACAACATGACAGTTCGTTTGTATTTCTTGTATTTCTGACAAGTAAATCTTAATGACGAGATACATGTGCATGTACTATATTATGTTTATGATATGATAATACAATAGAAACCTCCGTGGCTCAGACGGCAGCGCGTCGGCCTCTCACTGCTGGATACCGTGGTTCAAATCCCGGTGACTCCATGTGAGATTTGTGTTGGACAAAGCGGAGGCGGGACAGGATTTTCTCCGGGTACTCCGGTTTTCCCTGTCTTCATTCCAGCAACATTCTCCATTATCATTTCGTAGCATTTATCATTCATTAACAAATCACCTTGGGAGTGGCGACCCCATTGTAATAACAGCCTATGTAAGTTTCATTCATAACTTCCCTGACCCGGTCAATGACTGGTAAACAGGTTGTAGGTTTTCATTTTCAATACAATAGAACATTAAATGACATATTAGGAGTACTTTTCAATATTAATGAGTTTAGATAAATATACACCAAATGTAAATTAACGGTATAGTGTACAACTGTGAATCGGGCTGAGTGTTCAGTCGGCAGAGCGCTGGCCTTCTGAGTACAATATAGCGAGTTTCATCTAGTGGTATTTAAAGGTGGTCAAGTACTCCCGCCTCTTAGCAGTAGATGGACGATCGAGCTCGATAGCTGCAGTCGCTTAAGTGCGGCCAGTATCTAGTAATCGCGAGATAGTGGGTTCGAACCACACTGTTGGCAGCCCTGAAGATGGCTTTCCGTTGTTTCCCATTTTCACACCAGGAAAATGCTGGGGATGTACCTTAATTAAGGCCTTCCCATTCCTAGGCCTTTCCTGTCCCATCATCGCCATAAGACATATCTGTGTCGGTGCGATGTAAAGCAAATAGCAAAAAAAAAAAAAAGGAAAAGATGGACAAGGAGCTCTTTCCCTATGCCTCCGTTACGAACACACTCTAGACTGGAGCGATCACAGAGACATCATGACCAGAAATGTTACAGCTTTTATAGCAGAGAGGAAGGTACCAGATTTCTCTGGGTTTAAACCCCGACACACTCTCAATTTTCATTGGCCAATTAAAAAAAGTCAAGAACCGTGATTGGTTACTTAAATAAATGTACAAATTTTCTAATTTGCCAACTAATTACGTTGGCGGGAAGAGATAGAATTGTTGATAACTTTAGAATACTAAAAACAATCAATAAACATTTCAGTTTAGAAAACCTTGACACACAAAATTACTTCAAAATTTAATTGTTCATTCTCGCATCAGAGGACGCATCTAAGTTGATAGTAGAGACATCTGTCGAAAAATGTCCAAACTTCTTGTATCAAACAGTCTGACGACCAAGCTCTATATAGCTCTGTAAAGGCACTTAATTTAAATGCACGGGGCGGATGTACCTCCGGTATAATAATAATAATAATAATAATAATAATAATAATAATAATAATAATAATAATAATAATAATAATAATAATAATAATGATAATAATAATAATAATAATAATAATAATAATAATCATTATTCGTTTTTTATGTCCCACTGTCGGACCCGCAGTGTAGGAGTAGAGTGCCTGCCTCTTTCCCTGAGGCCCCGGGTTCGATTACTGGCCAGATCAGGGATTTTTACCTGAATCTCAGGACTGGTTCGAGGTCCATTCGCCTACGTTATTACAATTGAGGAGCTATCTGACGATGGGATGGCGGCCCCGGTCTAGAAATCTAAAATAACGGCAGGGAGGATTCGTCGTGCTGACCATACAACACCTCATAATCTGCAGGGTTTCGGGTTGAGGAGTGGTCGCTTGGTAAGCGAGGACTGTTCGAGGCTGTTGCGCCATGGGGTTTTGGTTTGGTTTATGTCCGACTAACTAGTTTTATGGTTTTCGGAGACACAAAGGTGCTGAAAATGTCCCATGCCTAGGAATTCTTCAAAACAGCTATAAATTTGCCGATACAAGGCTGGTATATTGGAGCACCTTCAAATGCCAGCCTGGATCGAACCCGCAACTTGGGCTCAGAAGGCCAGCTCCGTACGGCCCGATTCACTCAGCCCGGCGAGTGCTAGTTTTTAATGGCTTCTTGATTATTAACATTAGTTCCTGTGGGGTGTTTTATCTTAATCACAAATTACCGTACGAAATTCGACTTGTAACATCCGTGATCATAATTAGTGGACAACAACGGTGTTATTGAAATTACCTACCACTAACCACTTCTACGTTTTTCGGTTGGTAAATCTTCACCCGGAAGGCTAACGTATTGAGCACTTCTCATCCACCAGGTTCCATGTACTTCTCATACCGTCAGAGAGTAAACGAGTCCAACAGGCTTTCAGTCACTATTTCCAGGATAAGAAATGCATTTGGCGTAACAATTTACAGTATTTATTTAGCGTTTGGCAGTACATATCACAAATAATTATGAAATTACGTATACTACCTTACATTATTTACATTATTTACAATTATTTACAATTTTACTTCTTTCTTCCTTCCTTCCTTCCTTCCTTTCTTTCTTTCTTTCTTTCTTTCTTTCTTTCTTTCCTTCTTAATCCGCTTACCCTCTAGGGTTGGCTTTTTCCTCGGACTCAGCGAGGAATCCCACCTCTACCGCCTCAAGGGCAGTGTCCTGGAGCGTGAGATATTGGGTCGGGGATACAATTGGGAAAACGACCAGTACCTCGCCCAGGCGGCCTCACCTGCTGTGCTGAACAGGGGCCTTGATGGGGAATGGGGAGATTGGAAGGGAAGAGAGAATGAAGCGGCCGTGGCCTTAAGTTAGGTATCATCCCGTCATTTGCCTGGAGGGGAAGTGGGGAAACTACGGAAAACCACGTCAAGGATGGCTGAGGTGGGTATCAAAAGCCCCTCTATTCAGCTGATCTCCCGAGGCTAAGTCCCCTTCCAGCCCTCGTACCACTTTTCAAATTTCGTGGCAGAGGCGGCAATCGAACCCGTGCCCCCGGTCTTGGCGGCTTATCACACTAAACCCTACAATGCAGAGGCTGACACATTACTTACATTATTTACAATTTGACTTCGGAGTTGTTAATAGTCTATTTTAGTTGGACCTGCTTCCATAAAGTCACCGAGTTGCCTTTACAAGAATGTGGTGGACACTCATGCACTCATGTCTGGCTGAAAGCTCCGCAACTGCACTCAGGTGGGGGAAACTTGTCCCCACTTGTGGAAAAGATTAGCTCATCTGCCATGGTTTGTCCTAATCCTGTTTAGGGGTTGACCAATTTTTCCGGAGTGGATAGAAACCACTTGATTTTGTTGTTGTGTTTATAATGCCTTGGCAATATCCGGGACATTTTCCCACCAATTATTTCTTCCAGGTTTGCAGTAGATTGAAATTATAACCCACTAGATATCCCGCTGTCTCGATGGGTGGGTTCCTCGAGGGTAACCTTCTGGTTTCAGAGAAATGATGTCCTGGTGTATTGGTAGCCGGTCGTTGGCATTTATCTTCTCAAACTCCCGAACTAAGGCATGCTTATGTTTGAGTTCTGCTGATGGAATGTGACTTAATGACGGTACCCAGAATGTAGGCATTGATTTGCCTGTGCCAGTCACAATTCTCATTGCCTGATTCAACTGAGTATCACCAAGTTTAGTATAACTGCTTGTGAGCCACATTGGAGAGTAATACTCATCTGTTGAGAGCACCAGACTGAGGGCGGTTGTGCACAGAGTATCAGCCGAGGAGCCCCACAGCTTCTGAAGCGAGGAAATAATATTCCTGAGTAGGGACACACAGTAGTTAGTTATAGAAAAATCGTGTGAAGGTTTTTAGAGGAACAGTTACTACACGAAGTGAAAGGAATACTAAGTTGGAATAGTGTAGCAATGTGATACAACTCACGTACATACAGCCTTCGAGCCTATGTATATTCATGATGCATATTACAGCAGATGTAGGATGTAGAAATGAAAAGTTTAGCACAGGATTGTGTGGCATCGAGAGCTGCATAAACCAGTCTATGCACTGATGACCCAAATAACAACATTATGATTGATCCCTATTATTAAGGAGATATTATTAAAGAGAAGTCATCTTATTAAAGAGAAGTGCTTATCTCAGCAATGTAAAGGTTAACCATTGACACAATAATCACCACCAAACATTTAATAATAGTAGGTAGTAGACACAGGAAGGATTGCTGATTTCTACTTTTATGGTAGTAGTCTTTATGTTCTACTTATATATAATTCAGATATTTTCCTTAACACTGGTATTCCAAGCCAGTAACCTCATTCCGTTTTATGCCGGCAAGTGAATTGCTCTGGCGTGCGGAGGGTCTTAAGGAGTAAGGTGACCGTAACTTTAACCATATAGTCCCTGGACCGGACGTCCCTGTTGAAGCTAGGTCTGTCTAGTTCCAACTCATTACTTTTTATGAGGGCTGGGTGTTAAGTTTAGTACAATTGCGCCTCCGTCGTATACATTGCCAGATGGCACAACACAACCGCTGTTTGGAACAGTAAAGCTTCAATTCACTGAACATATTGAGGAAATATTTCATCTTCTATTTGTTAAGGAGAAATAAGGACAGAATACGAGCTAGTTCACCAGTGCAAATCAAATCAAATCAAATCAAATCAAATCAAATCAAATCAAATCAAATCAAATCAAATCAAATCAAATCAAATCAAATCAAATCAAATCAAATCAAATCAAATCAAATCAAATCAAATCAAATCAAATCAAATCAAATCAAATCAAATCAAATCAAATCAAATCAAATCAAATCAAATCAAATCAAATCAAATCAAATCAAATCAAATCAAATCAAATCAAATCAAATCAAATCAAATCAAATCAAATCAAATCAAATCAAATCAAATCAAATCAAATCAAATCAAATCAAATCAAATCAAATCAAATCAAATCAAATCAAATCAAATCAAATCAAATCAAATCAAATCAAATCAAATCAAATCAAATCAAATCAAATCAAATCAAATCAAATCAAATCAAATCAAATCAAATCAAATCAAATCAAATCAAATCAAATCAAATCAAATCAAATCAAATCAAATCAAATCAAATCAAATCAAATCAAATCAAATCAAATCAAATCAAATCAAATCAAATCAAATCAAATCAAATCAAATCAAATCAAATCAAATCAAATCAAATCAAATCAAATCAAATCAAATCAAATCAAATCAAATCAAATCAAATCAAATCAAATCAAATCAAATCAAAAAGCCCAATTAAAAACCAAAACAAAATCATTTTAGTTACGGATTCCAAGGTGGCAGTGAATGTTCTTTTTAAAAAGATACAAAGCAATATTAGCCCCTCTTTTTGAAATAATTTGTGGAGAAAAGAGGAAGACATCCGTTTGCTAAAAAAATGAATATATTGGCGAAGAAGGGAAAATTCCCTAGGCCTAAACAAATATGTGTGGGGGCAGGTTGGGTACTGTTCCACTCGGTTTTTGTGACTACGTCGCAGGACTCAAGTTTGCCCTTGTGAACTAACTCTTGTGGTTGGTTTCCCAGCGGTATGGATGACTAATTAAATAGATAAAATATTCGCGAACATTATCACTCCATATCATTCCATACCATTCAGCGTGTGTGCTTATGTTAAGTCGTGTGCTTCCTTGCGGTTATAATTAGCGAATTTGAAGTCTGAGAAGAATTATGATTCACAGTTCAGTCTTCTGGAATACCTTCTTCAAAGATACTAAACACAGCGGTCTTTCAAAATATTTCGTCATTTCCGATAAATCGTACACCGGGTAACTTTTACCCTAGTTGTCCAAACTCTACCGCAGTGGCACAGTTATGTCAGGCTTGCGATTCTTTACGCAATGATATACACGCAGAAGTCGATGTAAAATAAATTAAGACATTCTCACATATTCGGCCCCCATATAACATTTTCCCTCTGGGTCGTATGATAACCGTTGTGGTACCATCATCTTGGATTCAAGGAGAGCCTTCTAAACGAACTAGTTTTTGGACTGTCAAATCACCATTTTCCAAAAACATATACAAACGTAACATTTGGGCCCCTCCCTTGTCGTGGTATTCTTTTCTGTTTCAGACAATTTTGTTATGCGAATGCAAGGTTCAAATGCCTCATATCTGCATATTTTAATCCCTTTATTATATTTTGATTTCGAAAATACTAATCACAAACAAATCATAAAACTCAAAATCGTCACTTCTTTAAAGTCCCTGTCTGTCCCGTGTATTTAACTGAGGCTACTGAGTTGCATCATTTCAATCACATTCCACATTTGCAATTAAATGGTGCCTCAATCATTTGGCTTTCTTTTTCACATCTGAAGATATAAGACCGAATGTGGACACATGATTTCGTTACATTAAGATTCGAATGTATGTAGCCTCGTTTTATCGACGTTGTCACGTCAAAACTCGATTCTCTGTTCCACTTCGTACCCATGAGTGATTTTTCTCTTAATGCTCTTTTCTGAACTTTTAGGTATCATCAAGGAATTTCACTGCAGTTCATTTTATTCGTACCTTGAGGCTGTGTCACCGTTACTGTCCTATACAAGAACAGTGTTTCAACACGTTCAGTTTGAGACTATTTCCTGTGTTTCAACATGCGTGATGCCCAACTCTTGTAGAACTTTCTCTACCTTACTGAACCAGACCCCTTTTGTCGTACCGGTACATTGGAAGTAGGAGATGACCCGCTTGGTTGACCTTGCGGGGCTCAGTTTTGTCATGTGATCACACAAGCAATCCTTCTCTTCTGGTTATCTTCTCTACGCGGAAATAGTGTTCATGGGAACTTCTATATTCAACTTTGTCTTAGATGGATATTTTCCTCAAGAGCTTTCTTCATTTGACATCAAGTTTCACATTAACGAACTTTTTGTTAATTGGAATGCAGTCCGCTGTATAGAGTGCCTCCGGACTAACGACGGTTCGATAGTGTGCGAAATTGGAGATGAAGGATTTTGATCTTTTGTTGTATACACCCTTGGTTAGATGGTATGCCATTTGCATTTAAATCATAGGTGATATGAAGGATTCTGTTTCAGACATGTTGAGTTCCATCCACTCTGCTAGAAATTTAAAATTTCCTACCCGCTTGATTTTTCCCTGCCCCACATTTAGCTCTTTTGGTGCCAGCTTTATATGTTTTATAACCTGTGTTTTCTCCAAGGAAATCTGAAGCCCAACTTTCGCTTCCTGCGTCTTAAACTGCCTGATATTTTTCGTAGCCTTCCGTAGATAATAGGTTCTAAAATCTGCAAAATCACGACAGTCAGTTACAAGGTTTGTGTTCCCGCAATCCAGTCTGACTTCATTGTCGACCCCTTAATTTCTCATTTTCTTGTACATTTCGCAGTTGACTTTCTCTAGAACACAGTTGTAGAGTGGAGGTGGGAACCAATCCTCCTGCCTGACTCCTGTCCTTATTTCAAAGTCGTCTGAAATTCCTCCTCAGAACCTCATTTTGGAAGTAGTGTCTGCCAGGATCTGTTGAAGGATTCCTCCTGGTTTGTTCTCCAAGCCAAATTCCTGCAGGATTTGTATTGAGACATTTCATTGACTGTTTTACCAGGCATGTTTTCGTGGCTTCGTTAGAGGGATTGTCTCCTTAGCTGTTACGGCCATGGCCTCTAGTAATTCTTCCCAGTTCTGGGGGTCAATCGATTCTTGCTTCTGGGTGAACTCCGAACTAGGTTCTAGTTTTGCTGTACCTTTCCAAGATGGATCATCCTAATGTTCGCGGGAGCAATTTAATTTTTATTCTGGACGGATAGTGATCAGAATCTAGGTCCGTGTTTCTTAGAAGCTTCACAGTTTTTATCTCTTTTTGTGCTTTCCGTGTGATCGCAACGTGATCTACTTGGAACTAGCCAAGATTGGGATTTGGTGATTTCTACGTTTTCTGTTTTCAGTTTATTTCCAAAAAATGGTTGATTTCAAAACCAGATCGAATGCTTTACATACTGTAGTTCCGCAAGCATCTCTCCATTACAATTTGTTCTCCCGTGAGCCGAATACGGTAATTACCTGCAATATTTGGAACTTTCTCTTGTAATACTTTGCCTTTATGACTATTTTTCTATACATTGTAGACTGGATTTTCCATGCGCTCTGCTTCTATTGGTATTTTAAGCATGGAATGTGCTGTTTTCCCCCAGGAAGTAAAGTTAAAGCTATTCCCAAAGATGTGACTGTCACAGCAATCTTTTTTTATTTCTGAACGTATTTTGACCAGCAAAATATTTATAAAAAACGTCATGCCATTACCACCTGCAGCGTCTAAAATAATATATTTAATATACACCAACAGAGTTAACAGCATTCACACTGTCAATGAGGAGTCGGTAAAAGTGATTTTGTTCTTTGTTTAATCTTGGTTCATTCTGATTTATAGTATGTTGAAGTTCAAATGGATCAACATTTGTGTTCAATATATTCTCTGTTCAAATTATCAACAATCCCATCGGTTGCTTGTGGAGATGGTAATCCATAATGAGGGAGAGTATTGCCGCCTATGGAAAGAAGAATGTCTTGTAACGCAAACAGAGCACGATTACTAAAGTTTTGTAAATGAGTATTTATGTATGCATCTGGGTAATGTCGTTGGAGGTCTCTTATATTATCTTCCATGAAATGTTTCTTAAACTTGCCCCATAATTCTGAGGGATCAGAAACATTATAGAATACCAATATAATGGCAAATAGCTCTCGCAATTGAGATGTGCTGCTGCTTATACTGGCATCTGTTAATGTGTCGCACAAGTGATTATCGCCTTCTAGTCAACCAAGTGCAAGGCATGCTGCTTGATATGTAGGATGTAAAATACTATTCACGCTTTTGAGATTTTCGAAAGAAGTTGGTCCCTTGACAACATATAATAACATTCTTAGACGATAACATTTCCGAATATTAGGATGAATTAAATAAATTCTACCAAAAGTATGCTCGTAAAATATGCCGGGATGACCCTCCACAGGAGTACCTCGGCGTCGCCGTTGGAATGTGTCATTTTCTTTATAAGATATGTGATAAGCTGGCAAAACTTCATAAAATAAACTGGCTGCAAATTCGTCGTAATGGCACGGAACGAAAATGCTATCAATGTGGTATTCTTCGGATTCTCTTCCACTCCATTGATATTGTTTGGATGAAAAAAAATTTTCTGAAATTTTTCTAAATGGATATCCAGATGTGTTACTGCGGGAAAACTTTCGTGAATTTAAAACGACAATAAGCGCCAGATTGCTTCGGAAGTACTAATGTATCTTGCATTTTATATAATGTTAATTCATCGTTACCATTTTGTACTACGAATGCTGCTAAGTCTAAACATTTGTTGACATATTTGCAAATATATTTTATGGATTTTACACTGCTACAAAGTTCAACGTTGATGTATGCTCTAAAAGTGTGCGACAGTACCGGGGCGAATGGAACAATCCAGCGATTATCGTTATCAATAGAGTTAGTCCGTGATCGCTTTGTCGTTCGTATACCACAGTTTCGAGGTGAACGACGTCTCTAAAATGGACAACCATCATTATCTGTGATAGTTTCTGTACTGAAAGGTTTAGAAAATCTTTTACTACAAATACTTTCCTTCATACACTGAGATTGAGTAATGTAAGGGCCACATGGACCGGGTACCATGTGGATTTTTACAACTTAAAATAGTTCTGGATCAACTTCTCGGCCTGGCAATTCTGCTCGAATAACATCATTAATTTGCTGTGATCTTATTTTCGTTTCTAACCGTACCAAAATATGGGCATGGGGCCAACCACGCTTCTGCCATTCTACACCATAAATAAAAGAGCGAATGGAACCGTAATTTTTTCCTTTCACCAGGAGATCCATATTTTTTTCAGCTTTGTTTATAAACTCTTGCTACAACATCATGCCGATCAGAAGTCAACTGCCCAGTAAAACGTTCGTTTGTAATTTCATCCCATTTGAGGTTGGTCGTGAAATTTATGAAAATATCGGAACGTCCATATTTCCTGACATAACAAAACGCATCCTGTGTGCGTTAGTGCATACATTTAGGCCCTCCAGTAAACGATGCAGTTAGAATAACTAACTGGCCCAAGTACTCTATATTCTCATTATGATTGATTGCGTCTTGAAGGTGAATATAATTGTCAGCTCGAAGCTTTTCTTGATTAGTTCGTGTAAAAATGAGACTCTCTGTTCGATTTTAGCGTATACGTCAACTAAGTATTGATTCAATAATTGTTTGTTATAATGCAAATTATTGTAATCATTCTCTCTAATCATTAATCGGTATCAATAGTACTGTAGTGCAGAAACCTTTTTTGAACATTTGGTTGGCCTGTGTTTGTGTCAACTTGATAGACCGAAAAGTTATATTCGTCTTCCCCAAAAACAAACATTAGAGGATACTGCAGGGCATCTTAAGATCTGTGAGTTTCGGCGATTCTCTGCAATGTATTGTCATGTCTGCGAAGTAGTAAGTCATGTATATCACAATCTTTATTTACCAGTAACACAGATACTTCGTTTGTTGTCGGTTCGTTATGGCGACCTGCGTGCTTTGCTGAAGGTCGCCGATCAGCATTTATAACTATTTATAGTCATTTTCGTTTGAATTTGGTGTGAAACTTTGAAGAGCAATTTTGAATTCACGAAGTGTTGAGATTTGGAAAATATTGTAATCTTGCGTCCCTTTTGAGTACATAATCGCTAATGAAATATATTTGTAAAAATGATTCTCTCGAATTATCTACTGGAAGAAGGGAACTAATTAAATGATACAACTGCCCCTGTATTTGAAATGTGGGCATATAATTTCCTTCATGAACTTCTTTTGCCCCGAAAGAAGTCATTTGAAAATCCGAATTATAACGTGTAATATTAATGATGAAATGTTGATATTGATCATGTTTGCCACATAACAAAGACTAAAGTGGCTCAGGTGGCTGCTGAATAGAGTCCAAGCGCACTTTCCTAGAAGAAGAACAAAATCCCTTTGACTCATCTTTCCATCTTAAAGCTTAACAGTAAATACAACAAACATTCGTTAGGCCTATCTCTGATGCTGCAGAATAATGTATTTGGGCATCATAATTGAACCCACTGTTATGTTTTCCCTGCCATGCAATATTACGTCTATTATTTCTTCTTATTTGGTAATTATTCAGTCGTCGCCGGTTCTCTTCATGTTCAATATCCCGCATAGGACTTGTCGTTTGTTTGACAGTAACCAGACGCCTTTCTCGATCAAAATTTGTTTCTGACTGACGAATGGCACTCACACTTTTACGAAGCTGAGCTAAGCACTCGATTCTCTGTTCTAGTGACTTATGATATCGATGACATTGTTTAGTAACACGGATGTAATTTTGTTCTTGACTTTCAAATTCACGTTGATTTTAGTGATTGACGATGATCGCTTTCCTATCGCTGCTTTCCAGAATCATCTGTTTCTAGATATCGCAACACAGAGTGTTGAATAGGGTCATCTTCTAATCGCTGCTGTCTAGAATCGTCCGATTCTAGAGATCGCAACACAGAGTATCGAATACGTTCATCTCCTAATCGCTGCTCTCTAGATCGTCCGATTCTAGATTTCGCGAGGCAACGTGTCGAATACGGTCATTTTGTAATTGCTGCTGTCTAGAATCGTCCTATTCTAGATTTCGCAACATATAGTGTTGAATACGGTCATCTTTTAATCGCTGCTCTCTAGAATCGCCTGATTATAGGCTTCACGAGGCAACGTGTCGAATATGATCGTTTTATATACGCTGTTCTGTAGACTTCTGAGATTCTTGACTCCCTAACTGTAATCGTTCGTTTCTCCCAGAACTACTTTCATTCGACCTAGACATGGATTGCCTCAATCGACAATTTGTAAGACGGCTTTCTCTATACTGTTGGGATTCATTTTCACGTTACAATCTTTGACTTTTGCTCTTTCTCGCGTTTTAGAGAGATTTGATTTTCTTTTAGGCATCACTAATAAATTAACTACTCAGTACGAAGGAACACAAACACGGCGTGCGTTGAGACTCAACCATCCGCAATAGCCCTTTCGTGCGTACTGAGACCGCGCGACATCCAGCCTTTGTGATATTAAGTCGTTGAAGGGGAAGCAGTGGGAGGTGCCTTTCGATGCGGCGAAGGGGAACGCTCGGTACTAGACACTGCTTCTTTAGTTTATTATTATATTTTCGCAGACCACCAAGATGGCTCCCAGCAGTAGGCCAAGATCTGCTGCCTTAGAAACGCCTTAATGGAAGAGTGGATTTATACATCTAGTTAGTAGTATCCGTGGTGACCAAGAAAATTTAGAGAGTGGGTGGTTGTTAGGGCAAGGTTAGTAACCAAAATACGCTCTTAGTGAGTTAGTATTTAATGGAGCAATTCCAGCAAAATCCAATATGGAGGCACTTATGGCAAAAAATAAACCAAAATATGCCCTTAAATCAATTAAAATAAGCTGTAAACCTTTAAGATAACACGTTCACACGACCACCACACCATATAAATGCAAACATACTCCCTGATACCCCCTAACACTACAAAGAACACGAGAAAAGATGTTAAGATCACGGAGCTCCACTACACATGATCTCTTCCAGTGACTGTATACTTTGATCTTAGCCAAGAGGCCGAGACGCGTTTACAGTATAATTCTCCCAGATAGTAATTCATATGATCCCCCATTTTGTGTGGCAAATCTCGCTGCTGTAGAGTCCTTGAGCTGACGTTGCCATGGTTACGGCTGGTCGTTTCTTTATCGGATTCCTAGAGCAGGGGTAGTATGGTGCCAATATCTCCATAACGGTTTGTTTTAGGGCCTTAAAACATGATTTTCAGACCCGTAGGGCTTACAGAGTTTTGTTATTTGCGTCAAGGGGCTTAAAATGAGCTTTGTCTCTTCCCTGTACGACACATTCGATATTGTGCCTATTATTTTTATATCTCCCCACCACCCTCCCCCCCAATTGTTATAGAAATTTGAAAGCAACCTAAGTTATTCCTTACACCATCAGCTATCTGCCAGTGAAAGACCCATCAAAATAGGCCCAACCATTTCGGTGATTAGCTGGAACAAACAGAGAGACAGACAAGAATTGTAAACGTTGGTTTTTAGTTATAAGTACCGTATATACTTTCATACGCACTTAGTAAAGTGCTGTTATTTTGACGTTACAAACATACACTTTAATTTTATTTATTTGTATAGATTTAATTCTGTGTATGGCCTTTAGTGCCGAGAGTGTCTGAGGATATGTTCGGCTGGCTTGGTGCAGATTTTTATTTTGACAAACATGGGCTGTGATGTGATAATAAGGTAGGGAGAAGGTAAATTTCTATGTCAGTACACAGCCCTTTCCTGTCGAATAACACCAAACATTCCTTTCAAGTTTCAACGTCTCCATCCGACAGAAGATTTAGCGTCAATAGCATCATTCGTCCTCACATCATATGAACCGTGCAGGGAGATTTCAAACTGAACAATCCACGCTTTTGGGGCGGAATCTAGTGGTTAAAAATTATGTATCACTACCGTTCCTACTCAGCCAGCCAACATTATGTTCGTAAGATATCTTTCCCCAACGGGACTCAACTCGCCTAACCGTGGTGTCAGACCAGACAGACTTGGCACCTTAACAATCATGGCAACCAATCGGGATGCTGATTAAGCCCAACGTTATAACAAGCTGAGCAACGCCAGTGAATTTTCAACAACTAAGAATGATTCTGAATATGTGAATCATTCTTCACAATATCTTTGAACGTACAAATATATTAATATACAAGCAAAGATATTGGTGGGCATCCTTTGTATGAAACTGGTCTCTCCTCTGCGGAACACATATATTAAACGCTCATTCCTTCCCTCTTCTTCTCGGTACGTTTCGTCTTCCTTCTTCAATTATCGTGTAGCTCGTAAGCAAGGAATTCAATTACACAGAAGATTAAATAAATGAATGCAGCGCAGCTATGGACGGAATGTTAGACAATATTGAACACTTTCTGTGATACTGAGGTTGTCAAATGTATGAGACTTCTCAGCACCACTATATATTTCGTGCATGTCATTTTAAATGTCACTCAGAATTCACATATATTTTAGCTATCGTATGTAATAAGAGACGGTTAAGACGACGCAGTTCAAAGTTTCGGTCACATGCCACAATATCTTCTGGTGACCGTCCCAAGTATGTTCTTTTTAATCCTGGAAGCAGTTATCACGTACCACACCTTATGATTATATTATTATTATTATTATTATTATTATTATTATTATTATTATTATTATTATTATTATTATTATTGCTTTACCAGGGGTACAGCTTCCCCGGCTACATAAACTGCGCGCCTTCTCTATGGCCTTCTATGTCAGTGAATGCGAACTGTTAAAAACTTTCTAAAAGTTTCTTCTCTGATGGTGAGATGGGTCTGCCATTTATTTTCTAATGATATCTGGTGGACTAAAAACAAACTAATTGCTGAAGAAATGTATTTTTGTATTTGATAAAGCTTTTTTTAGGAGGGTTGTTTTTTAAATGCACCAAGGTTGTCAAGAGGTTCCCTATTGTAACCTGCCTATCAGATGCTTGTAACTACGTTCACTATCCAATCAAACCCAAGGTGAGTATGGAAATTCATCCTCTCAGCGTATTTTATTTTAATTTAGTCTGGAACTTTCCCCTGCAGAACTATTTAAGGATAACACTTTAGGGCCACCTTTTCTGATTTGCTGCAGTTCTTGAGAGTGCGACTTGACGAAGGCCAGAAAGGGCTAGCTTTAGGGCGCGGCCGGCTTGAAGAAGATCCAGCGTTATAAGGTAATGGAAGAATTTATGTAAACATTTGATCGTGACTGCGGATAATTGGAGGGGAAGGTTTCAGCAGCTTACGTAATATCTAACGTGTAATCTTTTCTTTTGGGATGAAGCTGCAGAACTATTTAAGGATAACTCTTTAGGGCCACCTTTTCTGATTTGCTGCAGTTCTTGAGAGTGCGACTTGACGAAGGCCAGAAAGGGCTAGCTTTAAGGCGCGGCCGGCTTGAAGAAGATCCAGCGTTATAAGGTAATGGAAGAAGTTATGTAAACATTTGATCGTGACTGCGGATAATTGGAGGGGAAGGTTTCAGCAGCTTACGTAATATCTAACGTGTAATCTTTTCTTTTGGGATGAAGCTGCAGAACTATTTAAGGATAACACTTTAGGGCCACCTTTTCTGATTTGCTGCAGTTCTTGAGAGTGCGACTTGACGAAGGCCAGAAAGGGCTAGCTTTAAGGCGCGGCCGGCTTGAAGAAGATCCAGCGTTATAAGGTAATGGAAGAATTTATGTAAACATTTGATCGTGACTGCGGATAATTGGAGGGGAAGGTTTCAGCAGCTTACGTAATATATAACGTGTAATCTTAACTTTTGGGATGAAATGTAGGACCTTCTGCGCAATCATTTCCCTACTGGGAAACTATTTAATATAAGGGGGCAGGAGTGGTGACCCTCAGTTTACTCCCCTTCAACTTATGAGCCGGGTGATTAAAAGTTTTTAACCTCTAAATATTGGAAATTTTTCCTCGGCTTTTAAATTCTAAAATTCTCCCCTTTTACTCATCCTGTTCAGTATGTGATTACCCTCTGCATCATTGGGCCTTAAGCCCACGCAAGTTCTGGCCTCCTCCAGAATGTTCTTTAAGGGGTACTGGTGTTTCGCCTCCTTGCCTTTTGTTAATGGACTATTTTTATATTCTTAAGGCCTTGTAGTATGGGTAATTATGCCCCTGTTTATTCCTTATAGTTCTTAGGGCAACTGTGTCTACGTTTTGGTTCCCTTTGCGAACAGAATTTAAACTAATTAAGCTCACCAAGTGGAAACCATGTATGAACACTTTGAAGTGTGGTTACTCTAGGGGTTGCCGAGTGTAATTTAGAGTGTAAAAACCACCTGATCGTCTGTTTGAAGCTAGCCTCTTGTATCCTGGAGATGAGGCTCCTATGAATTTGACCTGTTTCAGAGCAACTATGCTCTTTCAAAATAGTGTACCAGTCAGGAGCAATTATGCACTTTAGTATGTAATTTAACGCTTGGCAGTTTCCCCCAATTTATTTTATATCTGATTTAGGAATTCTAAGTCCAATTCATTGCTGGAGCTGATGCAATTTTTAATATTTTCAACTTTTATTTGTTATGCCATTAAATTTCGCTCTCTGAATGTTAAGAAAGGAAAGAAATAAAATGTCGAAATTTGTTTTAGTAAAAGTTGGTCTAAGTAATCCCCTATCCATCCATTCAAACCAGGCACTTCCTATTCCTCTGTGATCCACGGAAATCCTACAAAATAATAATAATAATAATAATAATAATAATAATAATAATAATAATAATAATAATAATAATAATAATAATAATAATTATTATTATTATAATTATAATTATTATTATAATATAATAATAATAATAATAATAATAATAATAACAATTATTATTATTATTATTATTATTATTATTATTATTATTATTATTATTATTATTATTATTATTATTATTATTACTATTCCTACCTACTGTACCTGTCCCGGGCATCGACAAAATACTAAGTATAATGTCACGAATGGAAATCTTTTAGATGATGAACTTCGGAGTATCAAACCCGGACATCGAAGTACCATCCTCCCTACTTTCATGCAGAGCAACGGCTTCGCTCGAGAGCATATGGGTCATGGTTCTGTCCGTCGAAAATGAAGTGAGCATTGAACAAAATTATCTTCAAAGAGGAATACATTTATCTAATAAAGAATAAGAATGGATTGTTACCAAATTCAAAACACAATCTTATTCATTGAGAGATCATCCAAGAAAAATTAAATGCCAATTCAGTTGTCTGCGTAGCAAATTTTGAGATACGCTACTCTTAACTTATCGGATGGGTAATGCCATCTAATGTCTTCATAAGTTCGTTATTCACTCTTGAATTGCATTCTGACATTTTCAAGTCAAAACCACTCAACACAACATACATTACAGATTCACTGCCAAGAATTAGGGACCTTTCCCTTTCACTTTGATAATGATATCATTTTGATATCCACTTCGTTACAATGGTAAATGACCCTGTTTGCCACTATGGCAAATATCCCATCCACTTGTAAAAGAACAACATAAATTACACGATTACATTTGGCATCTCCAGTGGTTTTATGTTCGCGGTTTCGAGAGTAGTTAATAAGTACGCTCCACATAAATCAACACAATACCTTATCATGAAAATCCCGTATTCGCGTAATGGTTCTTATAATATCTCATTACAAAAGACAAATGACTATACTACCGAACACACTTGTCTCACCGGGGTGACAAACTTATTACTAATATTTACAATGTGGACATTACAACGCTGGTGATCCTGTAACTCCAAAAATGAATCACCAAACAATTACACAAGACACAAACAGTAAAATATGTAATATGGTGGATAATTTTTCCTGTAAATAAGACAATAACTACACTCCATACTCTCTGGAATCTGTGACTCCACAAAGGTCTTCTGGTATCGACAGAAGAACTTGGGTGCCAGTCGGGTATCGAACCACGCCATCCTGACTCGAGGTACTAGCTGAAATTCCCTAACTACGACTTTATTTTAATACCCTAATTGAGGAAATGCATCGACTACCGGTTCATTAAACACAGAGCATTCCGGTGGCAAAGACAAATTGATACCCAAGTGAATATTGTAAGTACTGTGTGTTTAAATGGGCGAACTATGTCTGCAGATCAAGAACACCACATGCTTGGAACAAGGCCAGCAAAAAGAAACAAATAGGACGAAGGGTCCGGAATCTCACCTCCTTCTTATCTTCCCACTTTGAGCCCATATTTCACTCGCTTAGGGAAATACGCCATGGCCAAGACAGCTGAGCGGCTGCACAATATTACACCCTGAATAAGCGATGTTTCTTCCCGGGCACATTATCCTCCATGGATATTAATTATTCTTCTGATGCCTTTACAAATTACACAGGTAGCTTATATTATCATTATTATTATTATTATTTGTCATATACTACATACTTTTCACATATTCTCTCTATCACCCTCAATTTCAAACGCATGTACTTAAAATTCACACTACCTCTAGAATATACTATTATGATCCTTAACGACAGGGAATTAAAGTATAATACTTCACACACTCGTGTATCTTTATAGGTCATTAGTTCACATCTCGAATAATTTTCTTTCTTCCTTTATCAGCATCCTTAAATTAAAGGAGGATGTCGATAACCATGCAAAATTTAATTTGTGAAGCACCTGGACAATTAATAATCGTAACTTAGGAAAATCCTACGAGCTGATGTAAATCGAAATATTATGAAAGTCAGCCGAATTATATAATTCCACCCCATCTACAAATGCTTCACTAAACACCCACAAAAACATATAGGGCTTAAACACTAATTTATGCAGCTTCCCGGAGATAAATATTGTTATTAACCAATGATCACCCAGAAGGCAAGTAAAATAAAGCTAATAAAGAGACTATACCCCTTTGAGACTTGCGTATCTTGCTGTCTACACACTATACATGAAATCAAAATGCATGCTGTTGAATTTTTCTACAAGATGATCACATTAATGCGACCATTGCCGGATTTTCATGCTAAGATATTATTGGAATGTACTTATCGTTTTGGTATGTAACCTGTTGTCATCTGGCGACATCCATAATGGATTTTGTTACCCATGACCGCCATCTCGCTGGTAGAAGATCCTGGGTTCATGTGGCTCAGCGCTGGCTTCATGATGTACTGGAAACTGCTACCTCCAAGTCATTGGAAATCCCACTTTGTCCTTCCCCTCAGGAATACCGCTGGCACTTCTTGAAGTTGTTGGTACTGGGTTCATACATGTGATCACAAATGTAAGTCGAATTATTCTAAATACTGTTTATTTGGTATCAAAATAAGTGCGATAATGGTAAAGACCACTCATTGGCTCGAGATGGACTACCACAAGCAGCAATTAAGGTTCCTGAAGATCACCACTCGTGCCCCGTGCATTACAGAGAGCGATACTTGATAATTTATCTGTCCCCCAAACTGAGCACCACTATTCCACTTAATCATCCCTGGCTAATATGACTAGATTTATTTGATAGCATTTATAGCCTCTGGTAGCTGCACACGAGCTAACTATAGCACTATGATCTTTAATTCTCAGTAATCACAGTCTATCTACATACTGACGAGTACAGCTAGCGTGACCCAGTCTCTAATCGAAACTCATTTATTTAGCCTGTCTAGAATATCACTTATAATAATATGTTGTATGCACTCCATTACAACTGGAGTACTGATCTCACGTAATACTGTCGATACCACACAGACACCTATCCCACAATGACTGTAGATATGTGCACAAAGAAACATTTAATCTGCACTGAGACCGAATCGCACAAACCATGACACAGAATAAGCTTTCAGGGTGAAACGCCTTATATAGTCGATTAGTGGATTTTAGGCACGCGTGATGGGAATGATGGGGACTCCCAGCTTGGAATTAAGAAATCCAATAACTGTACTGTATGTCTGCGAGGGTGTCTGTCACTGGCTGCAGATCATGAAGCCCGTATAAAGTAGTAATTTTCACCTCATTTGAAGAGTAAACGGATCTACGCACATGAAAAAAAAATATTTAAAATGAAAGGGCATTTCACATATGGTCCACATATTTTAAATTAAATGAGAAAATTGAAAAGAACTCCTCTGGTCTTCCTACAAACTCCCATTCCATTGAGTGATTGATAAATGATACGCATGTAGAAAGCTATTCCAGGATGAGTAGACTATACATGTGAAGCTTGGTCGAGATATAAGCAATGGTGTAATAGAATATCAGAAAACCCTCTTGGTCTTCTCTTCAGTAATTTTTAATAGATATTCGTATTTAAACCTGCTCCTGGATAATTAGACTCTGAATATGAAATTTGATCGAGATATAATCAATAGTGTAAGAGAAAACTGAAAAACTTCTGGTCTTCCTATAAACCCCCAGGCTATTCAGTGATTTTTAAATGATGTGCATGTAAAACCTACTGCTGGATGAATAGACTCTAAATGTGAAATTCAGCCGAGATATAATCAGTAGTGTAAGAGAAAATTGGAAAACAACTCTTCTGGTCTTCCTCTACACCCTCTGTATACTGAAGGATATTTAAATAATAAGCATATCGTAACCAGCTCCTTAATGAGTAGAATCTAAATATGTAGTTTTGTCGAGATACAGTCAATAATGTAATAGAAAACTTGAAAATCGCTTCTGATCTTCCTATAAACGCCAGTCCATTCAGTGTGTTTTAAAGGATATGCATATCAAACCTGCTCCTGGGTGAGTAGACTCTAAATATGAAGTTTGATCGACATATAATCAATAGTGTAAGTGAAAAAGAAAAACTCTTTTGGTATTCCTATAAACCCGCAGTATGTTCTGTGAGTTTAAAAATATGCATATCGAAACTATCTCATGGATAAGTATACTCTAAATATGAAGTTTGGTCGAGATCTATTCGGCCGTTTACCCGCGATGGTGGAACAATCAAACAAAAAACAAACGAAAACAAACAAACACCGAAGCTAAAAACTCCCTATAATATCTTGAGTTGACCCTAAATGTATAAATATATCAAAATATGACAAAATATATTACACTACAGACAGCGGACACCGTACAACTTCATTTATAAGACTAGGCCTACCTCTATATGGAGATTCTGTCTTATTTCTTATATGGTGTTAGCCAAATTTCGTGTTACAGTGCTTATTTTGTCAAAGTTAAACACTTCCTTTTTTAAATTCTACTCGTTATCACCAGTGCATCTTGTAAGGGACTTGGGATATAATGGTCAGCATCCCTGATAGTATATGTTAAATCTACCTCTTTTCTTGCAAGGTGGTGTTTATTTTCAGTTTTTCACAATGCTAACACAGGTACATTTCGGCTAGAAGATGTTGGGAAAAGTGTAGATATGAAAAGGTACAAACCATGGCTTCAATAACGGCATAGTATTGGATTTTTTTATTTGAAGATGAGAAACAAAATTTAACCATCTTCTGAGCTGCCGGTAGTTGAATTTGAATTTTCCATCTATCGAATGCGAGCTTTCAGTTATACGATCTGTACCACGTAGACAGTTCGCGCGGTTCTGAGTCTAATCTGAGTCTGAGGCTGGCTACGATATAAAACTAGGGTGAGAATATGAAAGGGGTCTGGTGTGCACATCCAAGCATTTACGTTTTGTTGAGTAAAAAAACCCAATGAACAGCTTCTTTGATGGCCAAGAATGAGACTGGAACCCATTTCTCTTCCATGCCTGTTTCCCAGGTTGAGTCTCAAACCAGTTCTATGAGAAACGGAATCGAACCCGTGTTAGGCGATTAGAAGCTAATGTGTTAGCTTCTACACCAAAATGTTGTTCTCTGAAGTTGGAAATCCTAGAGTTACTTATACTCTTATCATTTCTTTTCCCATACAGGTGTATCTTAGCTCACTTTACATCCACTACAGAGAGCCTATTGACACATACAGCATATCGGAGGGTTTGCATAAGCGATGAATACATGGGGGACTGGGAGAGTTGGATGTGCGTTTCGGGCCGTGTAGCCGTTAGCTTGCATCCGGCAGATAGTTGGTTTGGATGTCACTTTCCACAGCCCATTCTCACACCAAATAAATGATGGGGTTTTACCTTAAGTATCGCTAAGGACGCTTCCGTCCCAACCTAGTCATTTCCTATCCCATCGTTGCCAAGAAATATATTTGAGTTGGTGTGTCATTAAACCACAAGCAAAATGAAATAAAAATACATGGGGGTAGCTATATGACATAGACTTTTGATTGTCAATGGGGTATCCGATGTTCGAATCTCAAGTTATGCGTGTGGGCGTTTACAAATAAAATATCTTTGGCGTCGATTCCATGTAAAACTGAAGGTCATTTTGCTATGAACACGATATGGACAGTCATGCTGAACTACACGCTCGATCGCTTTCTACTTTTGATACATGAGATGTTTAAAACTAAGAAACAATATTAGGTTTGGACCCATCCAATCAATACACATGTATGTGTATTCATTGGGTGGACCAAAATCTAACATTGTTTCTTAGTTTTAACTGTATCAATACGGATCTACACGATGAAGTTCGTAAATTGTACTACATGAGATGTTTACCGGTACCATAATATTTCTATAAAGTAAATTTAAGGGATAAAGATTGCCGTAATATTTCTTTACCTTAAATTGAAGGGATAAATAACACCTCACAAACTGATAAACGTCTATCATCATCCAGAAACATGCCGTAAAAAGTGAGCAATGGGTAGCGAACAGTGAAGTAAAGAAATATACTACACGTACACGAAGGGAGCTTAGACAAATGTAGGGACTATATTCTGGAGCTATAATTGTACACAGGCTTAGGATAATATCTTTGCATGCGGTATATGACAACGTTAAACTTTAAATTGGAAATATGGTTGTGAGAGCCCCTAGAGAAATAAATACCGCTTCGTTGTTTTAAATCTCATGTTCAGAACAAGAACAATGCTTCCGGCTATGCGGAAGAGATATTACATTACTCAACTTTGCTTATGCTGCGTGTGTTTTTTTTTAGAGTGAAACGAGAAGAGTGAGCTGCATATAGAAAGAACTCAGCGTGATGATGACAGACGCATTGAAAGCGACGCTACTTGATGAAGCGGAAATTCAATGAATAATAGATACTGCTTTACGAATCTACAATAACTGATGGGCGATTGAGGGAATATGCCAGAGCCACAGGGTTTAATTTTCATATTTTTCACTGCAATTATTTACTTATATTGCTAATGTTGTAGAAACCGGCACGAGTGCCAAAGATTCAATTACGTTGTAACATATTGCCAAAGAGTGCTCCGGTTGTGTTGTACCCTTGCCATTGACGATACCAGGACTGCAAGAAGTCTTATTTCAGAGGATGGTTGCTGTTAGTTGTAGTCACATAGTCTTCTGATTGGAAAGGTATAAAGGAATATATTCACTACTTGAACTGAAATAAATTATTTCCTTAACTGAGATTTATTTTACCAAGACAAAAATAAAATTAGAGTAATGAAGAACAAATGGAGAGAAATTGTGCAATCTCGACAAAGGAAATGACAATATCGGAGTAAACTCTGTGAAATTAAAGGTTACCAACACATTTGTCCAGCTTAGTTAAAACCATTATCATAATGAAGTTGATTTAATAGTACATTGTGAAAATGGAAGAAAACACGAACCTGAAAACTAAGTTGGTTTTCAAGTTAAGTTGTCTGCATGTGATGCGCTATCAAATCGAATTGGGTATGTAGCATTATTAATAGCTATTGCGAGAATAACAACGTATGGGAGTTGAAATTATGTGTATTATTTAGATTTTGGTAAGGATTCTTTTATTATAATATTGATTAGTAATATAGTGGTACTAGCTGCTATAACTATGAGTGCTCAGATTCCCTTTTCTTCGTGAAATTATGCTTTCTTAGTGAAAATAAGGAAGATAATACCAACAAATGAAATAGTTGATCCTAGTCTCAAAACAACGTTCCAAGACGTATACCTATTTGGATAGTCTGAATATCGACGTGGCATACCAGGTAATCCTAAAAGGTTTTGGGGGAAGAATGTTAAGTTTACCCCTACAAACATAGTTGTAAATTGAATTTTTAATCACGTAGGGTTTAGTGTTAGCCCTGTAAATAAAGGGTATCATTGAATAAATCCAGCTATGATTCCGAATACTGCCTCCATGGATACAACATAATGGAAGTGGGCAACAACATAGCATATATCATGTAAAATTAATATCAATTGAGGAGTTAGCTAACACAACTCCTGTTAATCCACCAATAGTGAAGAGGAAAACAAATCCTAGCACCCAATTGATTGCCAAACTTAAACTATAGTAAGGATGTCCAATGATTAAATTCGCCAACAAAGTACCAGATAATCATCGAATGATACCGTAGCTGTTACGACCTAACGTCTAATCTAACTTCAACCATCGCTAATATCTCAATTAACATTTGATGAAGTCAAATGTGCTTCTGATGTTAAACAATGTTTGAAAATCAGCACCAAAAAAGAAGAAATCTTCACTGAAAATATAACTGACATGAGAAAGCTAAATTTGTTTCCAAATTATTACATTAATAAATTAACCGTCAGGTTCGTAATAAATAATTGAAAAAAGATACTGGCAAGTATGCTCAATTTAAACATTTGATTTTTGCACGACTTGCTTTACGTCACACCAACAAAGATAAGTATTATGGCTACGATGGGATAAGAAAGGCAAAAAAGTGGGAAGGAAGCGATCGTGGCCTTAATTAAGGTACAGCTCCACCATTTGCCTGGTATGTAAATGGGAGACCACGGAAAACCATCTTCAGGGCTGCCGAGGGTGGGGTTCGTACCCACTATCTCCCGGTTGCAAGTTCACAGCTGCGCGGCCCTAACCGAATGGGCAACTAGCTCGGTTGAGTTATCTAAACAAAACAAATCATTATTGGTGCGAATACATATTCCACTTTTGATTCATGAATGGTCGTGATTTGCTAATGACCTGAAAATGCAAGTTGTAACGTGCCGTTACGTAGAAAAAAAAATACACATCATAGAAAAACAGCATCTACCATATGTGGACAACTAACTTGTAAATAGTTTAGCAAAATTTAAGACCACCTGCACTCAAGAAAACAAACAAAAAACCCACCACGCTATGATGATCTAAGAAAAATTAATCTAACACTCGCAATGAAATCATAACTATCACTAATCAGGTGACATTGCACGTGAAAATAAAACGCACTGAATAAAATAAAGTCTGGGAATCGTATAACAGTGGTCAAAGTCAATCACCTTACCATGGAATTCCATTGTGTATGAACTAAATATATCAAACCAGGTCTTGCGATTCCTAGATTGAACCCTTGCCTCTAGCAACAACACACAAACATCATTTAAATAAACCGTAAAAAGTAAAAAAACCCATTGAAATTGTTAAAAAACCACTACCATGACAAATGATCATCCCATCTAAAGAGCTATGACCGAAATTCCGTTCTAATGAAGTCACAACACTATAATTACAGATTGCTTCTCCAATATCAAACCGCACCTTCGCTACGATAGGTCATACTTTCTAATTGATTCGACCTGCTCAGTTGGTGGTTGTTACTGAGGATAAGATACACCTCCGAAGACGTTCGTTACTATGAAAACCATAAAATCCAAACACACCGCTACTGACGAAAAACTGAAATGGCTTCGCATGTCCACAAGAATAAATGAGTCCTAAACTATTATGATGATGATGCTCGTTGTTAAAGGGGCGTAACATATAGGTCGTGGGTCCGAAACCTTTACTTACAAAACAAGGGTTAGTCCACAATTTTCTGAGATGAAAAAAAAGTGAACTGCACATGAAGTTTAATATCATGAATTAAAAAGTGAGACACGGAATGTATAACGCAATCTTCTCATCAACTTCGTAAATTCGAATCATGGAAGTCAAGGAACGATCTACTTCAAATAAACCTCGCTTCAACACCAATGAACAAGTTTCGCAGAACATACAGTTTTCCATGGAATCCGAACAAAAGGACAAAATTGAAAAAATCATTCCATTTTCCAACCATTAATCACTCCATGCTAAACCACGGATGCAAATACAATACAACATAAACCAGAATGCATGAGTGAAAATTGGAGAAGAAATGGCAGAATAATTTGAACTTGGAAGCGGGTTGCTGTCTATCATCCACTCTCTTCAATATTGATTTAGAGAAAGTCATTAAATGCTGTTTTGACAGGATATAGTGTATGAGATTTGCGCGTGTCATGATAACCTTCTCGGAAAGTAGAAGGCATGCTACACAGATGTTAAAAGACTTTAACAACAGCTGTGTAAAATATGGAATGTAAATAATAAAATATAAAACACAAACAATATTATCACAGGAGGAAATCACGAAAGGATCACAGTTACATTACATTACATTACATTACATTACCGAAGATATGTACTGCTCAAAGGAGATAAGGGAGTGTGTATGCGAGATCTTCAAAAGGAAGAAGTATTCAGTCAGCAGTATGTAAAGATTGTTGCTTACAAGGATAATGTCTAGATAGAGGAGGTGACTAATACTGAAGCAGTATTAAAATTTACCTATGACAACAATGACATTTACAGTAAGATACAAAATTTGAAAAATAGAAAAGCAGCTGGAATTGATAAGGTTTCGGGGGATATAATAAAGACAATGTGTTTGGATAGATTACCATGTCTGAAGTACTTATTTGATTATTGTTTGCATGAAATAACTATACCAAATTAATGGAGAGTTGCTATAGTAGCCCCTGTGTATAAAGGAAAGGTTGATAGACATTAAGGTGAAAATTACAGGCCAGTCAGTTTGACATGCATTGCTTGTAAGCTATGGGAAAGCATTCTTTCTGATTATGTAAGACATGCTTGCGAAATTAATAACTGGTTTGATAGAAGGCAGATTGGGTTTAGGAAAGGTTATTCCAGTGAAGCTCAACTTGTAGGATTCCAGCACGATATAGCAGATATCCTGGATTCAGGAGATCAATTGGATTGTATTGCGATTGACCTATCTAAGACATTTGATAGGGTAGATCATGGGAGACTACTGTCAAAAATGAGCGCAATTGGAATTGACAAAAGAGCGACTGAATGGGTGGCTCTGTTTCTAGAAAATAGAACTCAGAGAATTAGAGTAGGCGAAGCTTTATCTGCCCTGTGATAATTAAGAGGGGAATTCCTCAAGGCAGTATTACTGGACCTTATGTTTTCTTATATATATATCAGTGATATGTGTAAAGAAGTCGAATCAGAAATACGGATTTTTGCAGATGATGTCATTCTGTACAGAGTAATAAATAACAAGATTGTGAGTAACTGCAAAATGACCTCGATAATGTTGTGAGATGGAAAGTAGGCAATGGTATGATGATAAACGTGGTTCGAAGTCAGGTTGTGAGTTTCACAAATGGGAAAAGTCCTCTCAGTTTTAATTACTTCGTTGACGGGGTCAAAGATCGCTTTGGGGATCATTGTAAATACTTAGGTCTTAACATAAGGAAAGATCTTCATTGGGGTAATCACATAAATATGATTGTAAATAAAGTGCACAAATCTCTGCACATGGTTAGGAGAGTATTTAGGGGTTGTAGTAATGATGTAAAGGAGAGGGCATATAAGTCTCTGGTAAGACCCCAACTAGAGTATGGTTCCAGTGTATGGGACTCTCGCCAGGATTACTTGATTCAAGAACTGGAAAAAATCCAAAGAAAAGCAGCTCGATTTGTTCTGAGCGATTTCCGACAAAAAGAGTAGCGTTACAGAATGTTGCAAAGTTTGGGCTGGGAAGGCTTGGGAGAAAGGAGACTAGCTGTTCGACTAAGTGGTATGTTCCGAGCTGTCAGTGGAGAGATGGCGTGGGAGGACATCAGTAGACAATTAAGTTTGAGTGGTGTCTTTAAAAGTAGGAAATATCACAGTATGAAGATAAAGTTGGAATTCAAGAGGACAAATTGGGGCAAATATTCGTTTAGAGGAAGGGGAGTTAGGGATTGGAATAACTTACCAAGGGAGATGTTAAATAAATTTCCAAGTTCTTTGCAATCGTTTAAGAAAAGGCTAGGAAGGCAACAGATAGGGAATCTGCCACCTGGGCGACTGCCCTAAATGCAGATCAGTAGTGATTGATTGATTTATTAATTGATTGATTCATTGGTTGATTGATTGATTGATTGATTGATTGATTGATTGATAAAAGCAAGAATTGTGATAGCGAAGGTGTTATTCTGCGGAAAACGAAGGCTGATGTGACGACCATTGAATAAAGGTCTAAAAAGGAAGCTGGAGAAATGGTGTGTTTGGATCGCACTAATGTATGGAGCAGGAACATGGACACTTAGGAAAGTTTACGAAATAAGGACAGAAGCTTTGGAAATGTGCATTTGGAGGAAGATGGAGTTGGTGAGTTGGAAATGTAGAGTGATAAATGAAGAGGTACTAGGAAGAGTGGTACCCTGTAGGTGGGGGCGGTAGATTAACACCCACGGTATCCCCTGTCTGTCGTAACAGGCGCATAAAAGAGGCTCCAGGGTCCCTAAGGAGCGTGGAGTGACGACCACGGGGCCCTTAGCTGAGTTCTGGGAATACTTCCACTTACTTGTGGCATGTTCCTCACTGTCCGACCTCCCTTGGTCAACTCTTGTTCTTTTGCGACCCCGACGCCATTAGTTTGCAATGCCTAGGGAGTCTCTCATTTCACGCACAAATGAATGCCCTCTTCTTTCTTCGCCGACACCTTCATTTTATGAAGTGTCGGATCCCTTAGGCTTTTCCCTCTCATTAGCGTTAATAGAGGATACTTGCCCAGTTTTACTCCCTCTTGAGAACAGACTGACAAATGTTACGTGCAATAGAAGGGACAGGGCAAAGAATGAGAGCGAGAGGTAGAAAAAGGTTCCAGTTGGTATGCAATATTCAAGTGCGAAGAAGATACGATCTCAAGAAAAGATTTGCTGAAGACTGGAAAACATGGAGTGACATATCATGGGAAGACCTGTCAACCGGCAGAACGATCGACGAGGCTAATCTATAGTTGCAGACATGATGTAGGATTGTGGGGTTATACCGTGTCAAGAAAACAAGGTGAAACTCTTTATGTTTTGCAGAGAAATTTGTTCCGAGTCTTCAGAAAATCTCGACTATTCACGAGGAAGTCTTCTAAAACAATGAGGGTTTGAATTTAAGAATGCTTTACCTTTGGAGAATTGTAGTAGTACGCTCTTTCGTTACCAGATGGCTCGCTGTATGCTGGTACAGCGCTCCATGTGGGAGCTGATGACAACATTAAGCTCTATTTAAGATGTTTGTTTCTTTTTTTTGCTAGTAGATTTACGTTGCACCGGCACAGATAGGTTTTATGGCGACGAAGGGATAAGAAAGGCTTAGGATTGGAAGGAAGCGACCGTAGCCTTAATAAGGTACAGCCCCAGCATTTGTCTGGTGTGAAAATGGGAAACAATAGAAAACCATCTTCAGGGATGCCGACAGTGGGATTCGAACCCACTATCTCCCGGATGCGAGCTCATAGCCACGCGCCCCTAACCGCACGGCCAACTCGCCCGGTTTATGATGTTCTATCGCACCATGTGTGCTTGAGGTGTATCAGAGAGACCATCACAAGAATCTACAGTTGTATGCCCTCTCACTGTGTAAATACAGGTCACTTGTTTTTCCGAGTTCGAACGACAGTATTATTAAATGAAAACCGAAGTTAGCCTGGGAGGCTCGAGCGACCTCAGAGATAAATAGGATAGGCTGAATAAAGTTTTTTTACTCAGGGAGAACATAGACAGAAGGTTAAATAGGTCAAGGAGCCATTTTTAATCCTTGGTTTAAGAAGCCATTTCCAGCCTGCTCTCCAATATGAATCTACCATCATCATTTGTTATTCTGTGACTAGTATACTGTCGAATTTACTTGTATCTACACACCCTTAATGTTAAGCTGTGAGTAGTGTTGTATGAGTATTATATTTATAAGCTGTTCAAGTTTTCTCCTATACTTGGTCTGTCGATGTACTGTAACGGTTCATATCCCGTTACAAGATGATATCTGTATTTTTATTATTGTATGATTTTATCTGTATTTTATTATTATTATTATTATTATTATTATTATTATTATTATTATTATTATTATTATTATTATTATTATGTCAGTATTATTATTATTATTTTATCTGTGATATTATTACTATTATTGTAATTATCCGTTTTATTCAATTCGATTTTGCAATTGCCTGTTGCTTGCAAGATTGTACTTAGATGTATGCATATATACGTATGTGTAGATTATCATTTAATACCTGTACAGTGAGAGTTTCGATGTATCAGATGGGGAAGTGACGTAGTTATATTGCTATACCACTGGCGATTCTGCCAAGTCATCGCCGCGCCATGGCTACGGCATTGTATTTATTTAGATATGCGCTCACGGAGTTAGCCGCCTGCGGGCTATTTCACCACTGTATGTAATATTTGTCGCGTAGGTGGGAGTATGTCATTGTTATTTCTGGAGATTACGTAGTTGTGTCAACCAACGTCTATATAAGGTGGGTGCACATTGTAGCGTCAGTCATTACTTATACGGATGCAGTACAGTGAAGTAGTCTACTAGATCAAGAGGCCTTAGTTGGTCCGTCAACCAGGATGAACGAGAGATGGTGAAGACTCAGTGAGCCATTATTGGTCATTGAGAGAGTGAGACCAAATGGTTGGTCCGTCACTTAGTGGAAGACGCGGACGCAAGGCTTACCAAGGAGTCAGAGAGGGCAACCCTGGACCTGCCAAGAGGTCATACCATATTGACTTACAAAGAAGTCAGATGATATGGAGAAGAAGCAGTCGCAAGGATGTATCACCACGTTAGGCGTGACACATCTACAGTAAACACCAGAGCAAAGGAATACGTCGTAATTACACTAAAAGTGTTGAAGGTACAGTCAAGTGAATCAGTGAGGGAAATATTTCGTATAAATTGTTAAATGTCCGGTCAAGAAGAATTCAAATTCATGCCTAGTTTCTTTCAGTAGCAATGTCATAATTTCACATTATCATCTGTTTTATCGCAACAAGACTCACTATTTTTGATATATTATTTAAAGAATATATATTGTTCTATCAAACGAATTCATAGTTTCATTTCATTGACAGTAAAATATCTTAACCTCAAAATTAATGGGGAAACCGAACGCCAATCTCCTTTTCCCAGAACTTATATGGTATGTTGTCAAAAGTAAGCTTATTACCCCACAAGTCAAGAGTCTCATTCTATTATTGCTGTACTGAGTGACAGCTGGCGCCCTTCAAATAACGTATGTGTAAGTAAGCAGGTAACAAGTAAGTGTGAGTACAAGGTTCGACGAGTGTGTATTTTATTTAATTTATGTTAATTTTCAGATTTTGCATTTTAAATGCAGATATTCAGATTTTACAAGTTAAATGCAGATTTATATGTTTGTAAAGTTAGTCAGCAAGTTAGGAACATCTCACAGTACTGTATTTGCTTTGCCATACTGTATAGGTGTGAAGCAACTGGAGGTACTGAAAAGATTTTCCTCTTCAATATAATTTATATCATGTCAGATAAAGTCTGTTAGAACGACAATATGGCTGTTGCCGTTGCCTCTTCTGGTACAGTTAAAACTCTTCTTCCTGGAAGGAAAACTGCTCATGTATTCTGAATCTCTCCTCAAAACTGATAATCCCTCATGTGCGAGGTACTAGAATATATCCATGGCATCAACTTTCCGCCGTAAAAGGCAACTAAAAGTGAGATCAGGGGTTTTAATCTTGGGAGCGTGGGTAGGAAACCAGGGGACTCATTGCTGATTTTGGCCTTGCTTCCACTTACGTGTGACAGACTGCTCACTTTCATCCATTCCATCCGACCTCCCTTGTTCAACTCTTGTTCTTTTCTCGACCCGTCGGTATTAGGATTGCATGCCCATCGCAGCCTTTCCCTTCCTTTTGCCAATACAGTCGTTCTTAGAAGTATCGCATTATTCCCTTTTCCTTCTGATTAGTGTTAATATGATGGTTGCCCAATCTTCTTAAAAGTAATAACCACCACCATCTGTCATTCAGAACATCCCATAATATTTCCATTTGTATATGTTGGCAGTAGGCAAAGGGACCTGTCGGACATAAAACTTCCGTTGTGGAACCACTCATGATCATTCCCTCGAGATATAGTTCAGCTCGCACTCTCATGATATTTTAGTATGCACAGAGGAGCAATAAAAGTTTTCGCATCTCTGGAGACGTGAAATATAAGGAATTCCTCTTCGGCTGCATTCGGCTTTGTGCGGTGAGCTGGCAGCTGGATGCGTTTTGCATGACGGCCCGTAGTTTTCATTCATTGTGCCAGTCGTTCTACTCTACCCTCTTACGTCTCCTCCCTCCTTTCTCTCTCCTCATCGGAACCTGTATTTTTTGAATACGTCACTATGAAAATAAAGTACTTGGCATGCTACCATGTATCGCAGTAGGTCAGCTGTTGGCTACAAAATTCGTGCCTACCATAACAGCTAAAATTTGAATCCCGGAGTGAAGGAATTTTCGTTTTTTCGGTATGAATACACCGTGATGACGTCAGGTAACGAGCACGCGAAGTTTGGCTGAGCTAACTTCGATGTTAAATGCTTCACTCCATTCTGATATGGCACATTATCCACACACGTCAAGTGAGCAAGTCAATACGGCTCTTTTAGCGTTCTTAAAGCAGCGATTTGGTGTGGCCATTCGCCTAGGGCTGCTCAGAGATCGATATGGTAGTGGCAGGTGTCAGGGAAGAAGACAACAAGTTGTTGGAAACTTCACAGGTGAACCTGTTCTTAGGCTCGGCAGAAATCATGCAGGCGATCAATTTTCCTAGATGTCCACACACGGTCCTTAAATGATTTCGAGAAACCGAACTTTATTCAGAGAAGCTGCCGCTATAGAGTCTCTCTCGTATGAACAGATGAACGATCGGTGCGCCATTGCCGAGATGGAGTTAAATCCAAAAGGTATATTTTCCAAGTGTTCACGAAGTACCCGCAGATCTTTGTCTAATTGGGGTGGTTATCATCTAATGAGGCTGGAGTACTTCATCGGAAAGATGATCATCTGACATTGGACCAATATTCGGACTTCTGCAGAATGTTATGGTTCCGAGTGTGAGAGAGCGCTGTCTAGATGAGGGTGTAGAGTTCGCGCAAGACAACTCTCCAGTCCACACGAACGGTCGTGTTCAGGGCTGGTTTTCTGAGCAAGATTCCATTGAACTGCTCAGTTGGGTCCCTCAAGGTTCACTCTTTAACCCCATTGAAAATGTGTGTGGCCAACGTGGAAACGCCATATAAAGAAACCCATGTATTCGCATGATGCTTTATGGGGCGTTGTCTTGGACATATGGAAGGAGATTATCCACGACAAAGAATACTTTAGGATGCTTGTTGAGTCAATGCCACGTCGGCTATGACAAGTTGTTCAAGCCGATGGATACTGAACGAGGTATTAAGTCATGTCGAAAAATGTTTTTCAGGACTAACAAAATTAAAAAGCACTATGAGAGAATTCCAAATGAATACACGCGTATTTCGTCGACCCAACACCCTAATAGTTAAAAAATGTATTAATGCGAAGAGTAAAACTACAGTAGAACCGTTGCTCGCATCTTGACAGGCGTGTATGCTTCCTCGGAGCTAACGAGTAGTCGCACGAGGCTCTTAATATTTTAAGGCTATTTCCCGCTGTGCGTGGCACGTTGCATTTTACACTTCTCTAACAATCCCTTAAGGGGCCAATGATAATAAACCAGGCGCTCAATGCGAGCATTTGGAGTGGAAATGCCGGTAGTATAGTGCAGTAACGCAATAAAATAATGGAGTCTAGAATAAATGCCGATACCAGAATAAAGATTAGCGATTTGCATCGCTCTTTAATATGACGATGATACCCGATAGAGGACTTCAAAATTATTCGTGCGTCAATTTCTTGATTATTCATCTGTACATATTTTCAAGCACTA
This sequence comes from Anabrus simplex, assembly GCF_040414725.1. Classification (NCBI taxonomy): domain Eukaryota; kingdom Metazoa; phylum Arthropoda; class Insecta; order Orthoptera; family Tettigoniidae; genus Anabrus; species Anabrus simplex. The sequence continues at coordinate 217,561,209 of NC_090267.1, read as the reverse complement.
TTGTTTTCAAAACGACTGTATGCTGGCAAAGAATGGGTATTGTAATACATTTTATATAGAAAAGAAGTAGCCTTTCCATATTCAGAGTTTTTGTGTTATCTTCCTGCCTCAAGTCATATTTGGGGTATTAACGGAATATTTAAACAATTATTGGATTCACTAAGTATGATTCACCAGCAACGAAGCCACGTAATGTTCCTAAATATACTCTAAATCTTCCTTGTATAAAGAGGTGGTGGTATTCGCTGTTATTTCTAGGAATTATTGGATAGTCAAGAATCATGAAATGGTATTCATTCATAAGATGGACGCACATTGTCCTTAAAACCTACCTTCGGAATCGACCATTCTCACAACCCGATGACGTACGTAAAACCGCACTATTATGCGTGATTGAAACATCAAACCACGTGCGGGCATGTGATGTAGGTCTACTAACATTTGCCCCTCAAAAATTACACAATTTACGTTTCGCCACTATTCTGACCCATAACAAAGCATGAGTACTAGAGATAGTAGTATAATATAATTTGAGCCAAATATAAATATAAAATGAAATAAAATATAAAAAGTAAACATTACGAAATATCTTAAAACAAAACTGAAATTAGAGCATGTCAAACAGAAAAGAATCTATAGAAAAGAATCTAAAAGGGCTTAAAATAAAAAATAAAAAGGTTGATATGAAACATGAAAGTACTTTAAAATAAAAACAATGGTAAGAACAAAAAAAAAATAGCCAAACAAAAATAAATAACTTAGTTCACAAGAACACAGAAAAATAGTACATATTGACAAATAAGAACAAGGAGAACGCACAATTAGAATGTACGAATCGAAGAGAGATAACGAGAAAATGAAAAATTATAAAAGGATAAAGAGAACTAAAATATTTAGAAAATAATTTTATAAACAAAAGTCAGAGAAGTACAATCAGGTGTTATAGAGGATACAACACAAATGTGGATATTTGTCCGTTAGTTCATTTATGATATGTGAACACACACATAGTTTGCAATTATCCGCTGCTCACGCGGTGAAATGGAACTAGAACTGTGCCCTTGTTGTTCCCAAGAGGAAACGCTGCATAGCAATGACTCGTCCAGTCAGTACTTACATGGCATGTGTTCCAAGAAACCTGGAGGCAATGTATTGGGGCTTCAGACACAGAGACTTTTTGTCAATCTCTGGCACAGTGAGTCCTACAGTAGCCTGTTAAGCTTTGATATAAAACAGTTCATTAATAGAGCATGCTGAAATATCTTAATTAAGTCTAGTAATGATCTTCAGAGGAAACGGCCTGCATTAATGAGTTACACTTCCTATCACCAAGACAGTGTATGTTAATGTAATGAACACAGAAGTGTAAGTTAGATTGAATTACTGAATCTTGAGTCATGGTCACATGCGGCTGCAATTTTGAATGTGGTGTGAGTGGTAGGGTAGGGCATAGTGAACCATGATAGCCGAGAGACCTTCTCACTGGTTTCTTACCATAGGGGTCGTGGTTCCAATACCGGCAATTGTATTCGTGATTAAATGAGAAGCTCCATTTTTCTTGCTCTAATTCCACTTAGAATTAGAAATCCCGTGACTGAGGCCAAATATATGTCAGATAAAACTAAAAGCTGCTTACATTGAGAGCACAGTTTCCTCCATATTTTCCCATCTACAGCTGGGTAGTACGGGCAGTGTGTTTGAAGAAGTGAGCATGCCCAACCCCCTATGGGTGGGGGAGGTAGAATATCATACCTGGTATCCTCTGCCTGTCGTAAGAAGCGACTAAAAGGAACCCCAGTGGCTCTTTACTTGGGAGCGTCGGTTGGCGATCACAGGGCCTTAGCTGAGTCCTGGTATTGCTTTCACTTGCTTGAGCTAGGTTCCTCACTTTCGTCTATCATATCGTAGTCTGGCCAGAAGTTAACTCTACTACGGTATGGAGTAGACCGTAGAGACAGCGACTCAACGCCGAATGTTGGGTGGGGGAAAATAGCCTGACACCCTAAGAGAGCCAACGGCCTCGGTCGGGTGAGCTCTCGTAGGAGGGTGATGGACCCTCGATGGAGGTAATCCCACCCATTTTCATCCATAAACATCTGTTCTGTAGGTTAGTAACGGTGCCCAAGGGGTCCGAGAGGTTGCCGAGATAAACAACGAAATCAGTCCTATACTGATACATGCCACTCTCTTGACCTTAGGATGAGAAATAGTCCCTAAAGGCGCATGAACTGGAACGACCAGTCAACGGTATAGAATCTGCCAGACAATTATTATATTATCATTCCCGTGTGTGAATGCCATGAAAGGAAGCAATAATGAACTGATGTTGCTGAGCGCTCCGAATCGCTACCGGCGCTTTTCCGAGTCCCGGTCAGTCAGTGAGAAATGGGCTACCGAATAGGTTAGTGTAGGCGACGAGGCCAAACGCGCGAAATATGCTACTGAGAGATGAGAGAAAATTCAAGCCCGAAAAAATAAGATCAAGGTAGGGATTGGAAGTGAGAAGCCTGCTGCAGACGGGGAAACTTCACATCTCGAGCGAGAGCTGATGGAGGAGAATATCGACATATGTGGTATAGCTGGTACACTTAGGAAGAACCAGGGCCACGTCACCACAGAGAACCAGATTGTGTACATCTCAGAAGAGCAGATCACAGGCAGGAACGAAGTGGCGGTCTTGATGAACAACAGATTGGCGAAGTACGACGGCGTATGAGGCCTTCAACGGCAGAATAGTAAAGCTGACAGTGGAAGCCAAGCCGGAAAACATTTCATGTACTGCAATGTATTGCAATTTTAGAAATTGTTTTCGCAATTTTAAACAACCCCTTCTTAGTAAATCTACGTCAAAATTACAGTATTCGTTTACTTCTTTCTTCATATTAAAATATAATTTTCGTCTCTTTCTTCTTCATGCCATTTCAGGAAAAAAAATTCTTTTACTTTAATCGTATTTGAACAATAGTAATACGGAGATGTAATAGGACCGACATCATTTTCATCAGCTTTTGTATTAATTAAGTGAGGAAAATATCCATTGTTCAACTCTTTTAATCCAAATGTTTTCGGAACAGAGCTTAGAGATCCTCGTAAGAAATTACTATCAAAAATTTTTAAGCCTATAGACTCAATCACAAGCAACATCAGTTTTGTCCTGGTAAAGATGGTGTAAGGTTTTATAGTGATTTCACAGCAATATTTCAAAATTAATTGGGAATCGTAACCTTTTGCATAATGAGCTATAAATGTG